>NW_027315801.1:26760570-27430570 GCF_026437365.1 Eucyclogobius newberryi
AGCATAGAAGTCCAGGGGCTGTTGCCATGTTTCACAGAGGAGAAGCAGATCAATGTTATTGTCCAGTAGCAGTTCAGATATAACAGGTGATTTGTTGGCGAGGGAGCGGCAGTTCAGCAGTGCAAGGGAGATGGATGGGGGCGCGGAGATGGATGGGGGCGCAGGGGTGGGGGGGCGGAGGTTGCTGAGGTTGGCAGTGCGGCAGGTGGGGGTGACAGGGGGGCGAAAACTAGTCCAGAGTGAGGGGATAGGTGAGCCGTCGTTGGAGTGTTGGTTATGGGAGAGACCAGAGCCCCTGTGGATGTAGCGGGGCCGGCGAAGGATCCCAGCTGAGCTAGCTGCAGAGGCAGCAGCAGCTGGGAGACGGTGGTTATGGTTGAGGAGGTGAAGGTCAGCAGCGGTGTAGGTGAGTAGGCGAGAAGTTGGTGGAGCGGTGGCCTGGAGGCGTGGGAGTGATAGTTCGAGGAGGAGATGGAACGTAGCAGCAGATGAGAGTAATCCAGTTAGAATGTTGGCGGTGGCTAGAGGCTGGTTAACTAGAAGCTGGTGGGCAGAGAGTTGTGAAAAAGCAGCAGTGGACCGGGTGTTGAAGCTGGTGGAGTGAGTGGCGTTGGTTGCCCCAGACCTTGTCTGCACGGCAGGGAGGCCCCGCGATACCATGACGGACCTCCGCAGGTGTTAAGCCAGCTGTTAGCTGGCGGCTAGGGCAGTAGATAGTCCAGGAGTGAGGGAGGAGATGAGCGATGGACGGTGCAGTAATGTCCGATGAAGTTAAGGAACAGGGATGTAGACAGAAGACAACACAGAGACGCGGGAACAAAACAAAACAATGGAAACGACTAACAAAACAAAGACGTTGGGACAGAAGCGGCAGTCCACATACCAGACGCCGGCGTTGCTCTAGCCCAATCAAGACGCATTTGAGTCCAGTTTTGTGACCAGATCGCCCCCGTCTGTGGAGCGGGGAAAGCAGAGAAACGGGGCTGTACCTTGGTTGTATGGGGCTGCTTTTCTCCGGGTGGAGCCGGTGCCCCGCTCTCCGTGTCTGCTCCTGTGGCGGGCTGGGGCCACACCTTCGCCCAGGTACAGACCTCCGGGGCGGCGGGTGCGGGAGTGCGGAGCCGGTGTTCGGGCGTGGAAACGCCGGTGCAGCGGAGGAGAAGCGGCGCCGCTCGCTTGTGGTGCGTGCGGCTCGTGGCGGTGCGTGCCGCTCGTGGTGGAGCCGGTGATCGGACACGGAAACGCCGGTGCAGCGGAGGAGAAGCGGCGCCGCTCGCTCGTGGTGCGTGCGGCTCGTGGTGGTGCGTGCCGCTCGTGGTGAATGCAAATTCAATATGTGTATATGTATGTACAAATCAACCTAATTTCTGTAACTTTTTACAGAATTTACATACATTTAATTTTACTGTGGGGATCCTGAGCCGCTTGTATGGTTACTTTTGTGGTCCCGGCCTGAAATGTTTGGGAACCCTTGGTCTAAACTATAGACTACATCAGAATGTAAAAGAGAATATTCCTGTGTGCAATCGCCTCGAGTCACTTGTTTCTTTTTGATTCCCTGTTGCAGCTCAAGATGGACAACGTGTTTGACGTGTTGTGTGTGGCCGATATGTATCTGCTGCCGGGCCTGAAGCGCCTCTGTGGAAAGACTCTGGGTCAGGCTTTGAGAGTAGACAACATCATCTGTTTGTGGAAAACAGCTCGGCTCTTTCACCTCTCACGACTCGAGGATCAGTGCACCGAATACATGGCCAAGATCATTGAGCATGTATGGATTAGACACATGGATTTATATTAGCTCTGGCGTTCATAAATCTCTCAAAGCACTCAAAATGTATTCACACAGGAAGAAAATTCAGAGTAAATTTTAATAGAGATTATTAATTATTATATAGATATTATTATAGTATTAAAATGATTGTGCTCTGTGAAGTTGGTTCAACCTAATTACGGTGTAGTTTTATGTGCCAAAACATAACATTTTATTTTCAGACCCTGATGCTTTGTCTATCACCTTAAACAACCTATGAATGTATCTTCTGCAGCTGGTTCTTGACCCTGAATTTGCTGAGCTCATCAAAGAGGATGCGGCGAGTGTGAAGGGGCGACACGAGACTGATTCTGTGCCTCTGGTGGACGACATCCGTTATCACATCTCCAGCAACGTGCAGACCTACAGCGCCATTGAAGAGGCCAGTCAGAAGCACATGGCCCTGGAGCAGCTTTTGTGCGACATTAATATTGAATGTTGAAGACTATATGTTTTTTTTTTAATTATATTTAACATTTCTTTTTGATGAAGGTTTGTGTGACTATGAATTTGCAAACCTCAGATTTACTTTTTTCATGAATTTATAAACATTCATGAGCCTTTAGTTAACATCAGATTCATTATGTCAAATTAAGGTGACATATTTTAGTTTTCATTTAGCTTGATCATATAAGGTGAAAAGGTTTGTTACTGTTTTTTAAGAGACCAGGACTGAAAGTCAACACAATCTAATATGTAATAAATATAACTTTGTTTATAAATGTGTTCAGCATAAGCACTGAAGCATGAATGCAGTCCGTCCCCTAAAAGCAGCGATACAATGAGTGTGTATTTTTTATTTTTGGTGACGAAGGATGTGTATTTTCATTATTTCCATGTCAGTTTTAACAGAATGGCGCCTGTTATCAAAATGTCTTCCATTTTATGTTGGTCATGTGTTGTTAGAATAGCTAATAAACTAACTAATGTAAATAAAGCATGTTACATTAAAGATAATGCATTATCTTTGTACCACATGTAATAATGCATGCATAAACGGGAGAAAGAAGATCTCATTGTTCAGGGCAAGGGTGGATAGAATTAGGAATTAGGAGTGTACATGAGGAGGGCTCATATAGACTACTCATTGATGTAGAAGTGAAGTCACAGAGGACAGATGGTCTAAACATGAAAAAATGAGAGCAACCAGTGTGAACAGCAGAAGGGAGAAAAGGATGCAGAGGACTGGGTTTGGACACTCCGGCGTCCCCTGGGCCCTGAAGGGAAATATGGGAGAAAAAAGATAACCCTGATTTTTTCATCACCCTGATCACCCTGAAGTCAAAAGCTTATATCAAAAGCTATAGGAGGGCAGTGGGTAAAGTCTGAGTAGAATAAAGAACATATAGGCTATCATAGAGAAATCAAACCATCATCGCATCAGATCAAGAGTCACACTTGTTTTGGCTGTTGTTAGCATGTTATTGTTATTATGTTATAGGTGTTGTCCAATTTCTTCTGTTAGTGTGGCGGCCTGAGGGTGGCGCCATTTCACAGCTTTCTAAACGGGTTTGTATTTGACTCTCAGTCTCTTTGCTTGTGGCTAAAATGTCATTAACGGAACATTCATACACATTTAAACAGAGTACAATTGCTTGAACAATAATCTAAGTTTATTTTAATAGTGAGTCATAGTTTGAATTTCCTTACCTTTTTCATACCGAGCAGGTCTGTCGCTTTAAAAGAAGAAAAATGATAAATCATTTCAGCAAAGGGTTAGGGTTAGGTTGTTGTTGTAATTTTATTCAGAACACTATATAATATATTTGTACAGGTGTACAGTCATTATTGCAATTTAATTAGAATGGCAAACATCAAATAAATCATTGAAGCATTACTTTGTACCAAATTATAGCTGACAGAGCTCATTTTTTTCTGCAGTGCACAGACACAAAAGCATATGCAGAATTGGCATAAAACAATGTAATATAGGCTACATAATTAGTAGTTTAGTCATTTCATTATAAAAACTACCATAAAAACAACATCTCTTTCCCCTTAACACCCTACACTGTGACAAACAAGTACTTCTGTTTTTTTATTTGGAAATAAAACAAATTTACTAACGTTGATTTAAACTGTGTCAGCAATTTGTTCCATTGTGTTATTTGACAGAGAATGCTGATTGGCCTATTATTGTCCAGTGTAACTTGCACTGACCAGTGTCCATGTTTCAAATATTGATAATCCACCATTATCAGCCTCAGCTTGTAAAAACACATGCTTTAAAAGGTGGTGATGAAAATGTTATTTCTCCTTATCATCTGAAGCAACATTGGAATCCATTAGCTCTGCAGAGCTCCCCAAACTGTGAGGCGTTGAAATGTTAATGCAAACAAAAGGGAGCATCACAAAGGGAATAATGAGGTTAATCTGGGACAGGAAGCTGCAGAAGAAAGGAAATCCTTTTTAGCATCTTTGAAACCAACATAATAGTGTGCCTGTCCTAACTTTAGTTATATAATAGAAAAAGCATAAAGATAAAAGACACATTATGGTCTGCAAATGGATCCAGAGTTTACAGGTTTGCCAAATGTGTTTCTCTCTCCTCATTTCAGGGCAGAATAACAATGTAAATGAAGGTAGTCTCAGTTTTTAAATAATCATTCTATGCTTTTTTGTTGAAGGGAGACACTGTTTCGTTACGTTCATCAGTTCAGGATTAACCCTGGCAAAGGAGAGCATAGTTAAGCCTGTATTTAGCCACAGTGTGACCTGTGCGGGCATTAGCTCTCAGGACACATACCTCTACTACTAGCCTTAAATCTAAAAACAAAAGAAACGTTTGAATTGACTTCTTAAGACATTCTTTGTGGGAGATTCCTAAAGTAGTTGTGGCAGTAGTATATTGTTGTTGTTGTTTTATTTTAATCACATTCATTATTCAATGGTAATAATAGCCAACATATAGCAATAGTAGAATAGTAGCAAAAGTAGTTTGTTTTTTATTTAATTTACATGCAATAACCACTCAGAAATAGTTTTTACCACAGCTCTTCGAGGTGTACTTTTTTCACTTCTGTTTTACCACACAAGCTGATGTTTCGCATTTAAATGTTGGGTCTTAGGGGCATGAGTCAGTCCACGGTGACTCATGTCCCCTCAGTGTGTCCAGCTCTTATGTAAGGAATGGCACAGTAAACACTCCAGCTAAAACAGCGCCGAACAGAGCTCTTTATCGGATTGGAGCCTGTGCGGAATGAATGGGCCCTTTATCCATTTTTCTCATCTCTATAACGTGCAAAGAACCAGCCACGCAGATTCACAAGCCATACAGTGCTTGGGCCAGTCCCAAGTCCTGCAAAACAATATAATAAATCAGACTAATCAATGTAAAGCAGGTAAGAATTCTTCTCACAGTGGTTGTATTGTAGTACTATAATCATACGGTTGGACTTTGTCATCAATATGACCTGCTTTAGTCAAATTAGTTGTTGTAATTGAGTAGTTTTTTTCCTTCCTACATCCAGTAACCAAGATGAGTTGTGTAATTTTCCAGTAGACAGTACGTGGATGACATTGTTGTTAGTGCCACGGTCAGAAGCTTGCACTTAACATAGCCTGGGTAATATGGGATTAAGCTGTGCATTCTCTCCTTGAAGAATTAGCCAACGTCACACTGACAGGCAGGCCGGGGGGCAGCAGTGGTTTTACAGTAAGCTCTGTCGGCTGATAAGGGACAGTAAACACAGGAAGGAGGGAGATACAGACTGTTATAAAATAATATATATCAACGTGTCATCATTGCTTGTTGTTAGTCATGAGTGGAAGAGCTAGAATAATAACTCAGAATAATAGTAAAAAAGCAGAACAATGCCAGTGATTTGTGTATCAATCGCACTGACATGAGATTTATGCCAGATGCCCTTCCTGACACCAACATCTTCATTTATTGATACATTTTTCAAGACATTGTGCCAGGCTCACACAGAGCGGAGATACTTCACATTACAAGACATATGAAATATATCACTGCAGACAGATTCTTTGTTGAGACAAGTCCACAAAGAAAAAAACAAGGACTAAAGAGGGACCAATTTAACTTTGCAATTGTTCTTAGTATATTGAGTATATAGAGTTGGTGGATAAGGCAAACAGTGAGAAGGCATCACAGAGGAGCCATGTGACAGAGCGGACCTTTACAAAGAGACTGAGGCTGATTCTATGAGGACATTGACCTTCGACTCCAAAGCCTCCAGTGTAAACAGTCAGAGACAGAGATGATGCAAATGCTTAGAGGCGGTCAATTAATCAAACTCTTTTTCCATGTTATATGTCTATTGTAGTTGAGATTCAGTTTAGTCTTGGGTAAACATCTCCAAACTTCATCTTGGATTTTTGTGGTGAGGTTCGCCAAATGATTTACATACTACTACTTTACTTTTTCAGCCATTCATATGGTATTTGTATTAAAACAATATAACATTCCTGGAGACAAGCAGGGGGCAGACCATACGAAAAGTTAAATAGTGCACTTTTGATGCACTTGAGGGTGCACTAAAAACAGCAGTTTTGAATTGTGGGGTACACGTTCTTTAAAGAAGTTGCCTATATGACTCAGTGACTTTTCCCCCTAAAATGGTCACACAAAAAAGTAATAAAAGTAAAAATAACCACAACAACAGCAACAACATTCAAATATAATAAACAAGAGGGCAATATGCGTCATAATGCAATCAAAAATGTTGCAAGAAGTAGCGATTAAGCAGCAAGTGGAGACAAGCCAGTGTTGCCACCTGGCCAAGTCACAGGTAGATCCAAGTAAAGGCGCGGGGTGTGAATAAACATGTGCCTGTCTCTTTAAGTAGTAGTAGTTGCGTGGGAGAAGCTGGTGATTTTCCACTCAAACTGGTAATATTAAACCCGCACACGCTCTCAGCAACAATTGTCCAATGCGAGTTGAGTACAGTGCATCTGACCGCAGCACAGTTCCCAACAAGGAGCACAACCACGAAGACAGACATTTACAGCACGGACAGGTAACTGCAGCATCTCCGATACTCCTTGAATGATTGTGAAACTGTTTCCCGCGCTGTTTCACTCATGCAAAAAGTGACAGTTTATTGATTTATTTAGACTATTGGGGGAATCGTTACAATGTTAACAATCTTGCGTTTTATAAGCCATGCCAGGATATGTTTGTTTGTGCACTTCTCCAATGCATGATGCCATTTGTTTTTACATCGTTCCAAAAGGCAATGGACTCATGCCTTTCGCTTTCTGTTCCGCGTGGATTCGAGCATGTCTCCTGTCACAGCTTCACCCTCTTTGTGAAGAGGAAGACTAGAGTGACAAGAGTGATTGACGTGGGTATGACATGGCTAAGACCTTTATTAGCTTATATTAGTGCCATAGACTTAACCTACTTTGTCGTCTACAGGGTGAACGATATGATGAGGGCTGAGGGAGCAGTGTGTCTTCTAATAAACTACAGCTTCCCTTGAGGACAGTCTAGTTAATTCAGGGGTCAATGCACTTTGTTTATTCATATGCGCCTTCCCCAAACAGTGACAGCAGAGGGCGCTGTCCAGGGGTCTCACAAAGGGTCCCTAAAGTACATTCAATGACTCCTTTATCCTAATTCAGACTATTGGCATATGTTGTTTACACTTTTAATGTGTTTGCCCTAGGGTGCTCAGAAGAAAGGCTGCAAAATAATAATAATGATACTACAAGACATTTTTATTTTGTATTATATTGTGGTGTTATTTATTACTTAGCCTATAGGTTATGTGTTGTGCTTGTGGTTTCTTCCTTAAGTAAACTAAATTCATAATCAAACTGTCAATATGACATCGCTGCTCAATTGAGTCAAATGGGCTGGATCTGGATGTAGAACGCAACACACTTTTGCCTTACATGAATGCATTTATGGTGGATACTTTCTACAACATTTAAGTTGTAGAATTAAACAAATAAACATTTAAACACTAGCTTGTATAAGTTTGTTTGCCATGCTGATAGTAGAAAAAGATTCAGTTTCACGTTCATTAATGCACTGTTCAAATAAATCAAATAAATGAATACATTTTGGACGTGTTGGCAAATGTGATTCTTTTTTATTTTATTTTAGAGTTTGTTGGCTGTAGGCTCTATTAGACAGCAGCGGACAAAGTGAACTGGGGGATGAGAGAAAGGGGAAGACGGGCAGTAAATCGTCAGAGTCGGGATTCAAACTCATAACACTCAGAGCCTAGCATACGTGCGCTGTGCCATAACCACTGGACCACCGGGAGTGCTGAGGCTCTTGCTTCCACCACAGACAAAGGCAGAACGTGGCAGAGCAGATACCAGCTCACTGTTGCCCCGCAGATGACTTTGATGTACAGTACTCATAATGTGCACAGCTCCACCTCGCCCTGCAAACAGACACTTACTCGTGCTGTTGTCATCAGCGACGGGACGGGTTCACAGTCCCTTGCTCTGTAACTAATGTTGCGGTTAATTCTCTATGACCCACTTGGCTGAAGTCCCCAGCCATGGCACCTCATATTGCAATCGAATGAGCATGTCAAAATAGGGGCTTCGGTTTCATGAAGGGAGGCACAGGCCCTCTCGCTCTGCCTCTGTCCAGGTACAAAAATATCAAACAAAGGCTATCTGGCAAATGTACAAGGATCTTTGTTTTGCGATGAGTTGTTTTCTTCATGAGCCATTCAAGCCTTATCTTGATTCAACATAATAAATCTTGAATCTACCTAGTCGAGGTCACATGACCATAAATGGCTTTGTTATGAGCTGAACTCTATCCGTTTACATTTCTGAGACAACACTCTGCACATCTTGAAAGAAAGCCTGTCATTTGAAATACTTCTCGGAACATTGACATCTGTTGGTATAAATAGGAATGATCTTGAGTTTGATTCACTTTTTTATAAGATGATAGAACTGTAAATGCATTGACCACATTACATTGAATTATGCATTCACTCCTCACACTCTGTGTTATCTACTATAATCATAGCTGAATGACTTGTTGCCATTCATTTTTAACAGCTTTTGCATTCACCACCAATCACTCACAGACCACATTCATATTCAGACAATGTTGGTAAAGTGTCCCATGACAACAAGCCTCAGCAAGATTCTTTCCATTTTTATATGTAAATGCAAAGGAGAATTGAGTAGAAAGTATTTACTGATACACCATACGACTTATTTACTTACCTACCTACTTGGGTAAACATATCTTCACTTAAAAATGCAATGCAACGTTTTGACTATAATCACAAAGTTAAACTATATTCACAAGTAGATTCACTATTACTAAATACTACTACTATTACCACTACTACTACAACTCTGCAAGCGAGCCTGTGTATGTTTTGCAGACATGGAGCGTGTTTAGAAGTGGAAATTTACAGTGCTCTTGGTTTGCACCTGAGCAGTAGTCAGTGCTCAAGCTCTGACCAATCATGTGCCAGGGATTAATTGTCTTTAGCTAAAGGGGGAGGGGCTTTTGCCTTCAGCTCTGCTTCTCCTGACCCTGGTCGGCATAAAGGCACTTCAGTACAGGGGCATGGTGACAGCTGAGACACTGGGAAACTAAACTTAGCCATGAAGGAACTGTAAGTCTGTTTGATTTTGTATTTATAGATAGATTACTGGCGCTTGTTAGAGAGAAGTGGTTAGTAGAGTGTGCTGGCTTTGTGAATATGTATCAACATAGGCATGTCTTAACTGTTATGTCTTCAAATGATCTGTGCTTGCAAGTGTTAGTGTTTCAATGTATAGTTTGAATAGGTTGAATTTACAAGGGTATTTTGAAAGTTTTCTTGAAAAAAAAACCAAAAACAAACATTCCTTTGTGTTATTGCAATTATTCAAGATAACCGTAATATGCTTTTTGGATTTATGTTCTTTTACTTGGTAGAATTTTAATCAGTTTTTTTTTTTTTTGATGAAAGAAACAGCATTAGACAATTTTCTATTTCTAAGCAGAAAAACTGGTTGCAAAGATGTGGTGAGAACTAAAGAGACAGAAGGAAATTAGTTGAATCAAGTCAAAGTTAATACGTTTTTTATGAGCTATGTTTTGCTCTTTGAATGTTTTATTTTGCTATTAACCTTTGGAGATAATTGTGTATCTTATGGAGAGAAAAAATACATTATCATTGTAAGCAGTAAAACATTGCAAAGATGTGAACAGAAACAGTACAAATCAGATGAGAGAGTGAAAGTCAGAAGTGATCCTGTTATGTAATGAGGTCTGAAAGTGGGAAATGGTTCAAGCTGACTTGTCATGCATAACAGGAAGAGAAAAATACCTCCAAAGCCATGGGACAAGATTCCTGCCGCCCAGACTTTAATTGTGTCCATATACAAAGAAAGAAGACATTGTTTTTAGTTGGAAGAATGAAGGACTGACTGTACTCCCAGGATGTTTGGCTTAAGTGGAGGAACAATCTTTACTCCGCACACAAGGAGCAGATAACACTCAGTCAAAATAGTCAATACGTTCACATTTATAGCTATTGGATTGGGATTGGCTCAACATCTTCCTAAATGTTTAAAATTCCTTTTAAACAGTTTGATTGTAAACTAGTTGTTAAAGCAGTACTGCATATCTTTCTGGATGTGGCATGCATGATTACATGGAAAATAGAAAGTTAAAACCTTACTTCTTCATGGAGATGTTCCGTTTTATTCCATACTGTGTTATATTTTGGCTGAAGGAACAGTATTTTCATGAAAATAATCAGGTTTCCCAGGCCAAGTACGAGTCAGGTTTGTGGAGATCTATTTTTAGGTTAAATTGTTATGTGGTGGGGCTCCTAAAGAAAAATTGTGCAGAGCATAACATTTTGGTCTTAAAAGGGAAGGCAAACCATACTGCGTTATAGAAAATAATATTGGTTATTATTTTGGTTTTAATCTTGATTATTCGTTTTATATTATTGCTGAATCGAAATGAGTTTTGATGTTTGAGAAAGGACGATATGCGTCTGATAAAAAACAATATGCGTCTGATAAAAACTCTTCACGAAATTCTTCCTCCTTTGATCGAACCCTTCATTGTTCTGCAGATGAAAGTGAAATCACATTGGTGGGATATGTGCGTTAGGTATTTGTCCTATTATTAGGGTTAATTTTGTCCCTCTTCAGGTTGTGTAAAAAGCTTTCGTGATAAAGATCCAGGTATTAATGATAAATCGTTCTTGGAAAGACGGTTTACAGTGCAAACAGTCAGGGAAACTTAAGCTTCCTTAGCCAAGCCATGGCACAGAACACAACCTTGTGTAGACAGTATAGTTGGTGGCATGATTTATCACACAAACTGTGATAAAAGTTCTTTTGAATCCTTCTCTGTACATTTGCCAATGGTACACGCCTGCTGCTTTAGGTGCAGATTCTTTAGGTTAGGTTAGGTTAGGTGTCTTTGTTCGTATCCTCTGGTAAATTGGTTTGCAGTGATTAAGAGACATCAGACTATCAAACATGCATGCACACAATATAAAAACGGACATAATGGATAAATCAATTGATACATTTCCCCGATTGAGCTTGTTTAAGAGGACAATAGCTGCTGGGACATACTTCGTTGTGGCTGTCCAATTAGCTTGCCAGCCTATTTCACGATCAATCATTTTTGTTCTTCACTAACACATTTCCAAACAAAGATGGCATTCAGAAGGCTAAAATGGACTCAATAACACAGAATAAAACAAAGACATAAGAGTCCACATCAAAAGTGGCCAGTTTCCTGAGGCAGTGAAGGCGCTGCTGTCCCTTCTTGCATATGGCCTCACAGTTGGCATCAAAGTTGAGATCAGTCAATGATTGTGCCCAAGTACTTCAAAAGCAGGGAGGACTCCTCACACCATTTTGCAAAGTCTTGTACAATTGGCCCATGGCAGGTCCCCCCGTCCTGGATTAGGCTCACAATGAGTCATCCGCATATTCAAGAATGAACATGTTTTCATAGAAGCTCTGTAGCATACTGGTATACAGAATGAGGAACTAAGATGAAAGGACACGCCCTTGTGAAATCCACTGGATCACCACAACGGCGTGTCATTTCACTGTTCCACTGTGGAACTACAGACCGGGTCAGAACCTTATTCTTTGTATCCTGTCAGTTCAAAAGCTAAGAATCCACCCCACAAGAATGCTCAAGTTAAAATCCTTTAAGAGACGATTGATTAAAAATCGTCCACTGAAATTATTTTATTTGGTTGATTTTTAGTAAATCGACCAAATAAATTTAGTCCAATTTATTCCCCTCCTTTGGGTTAATCCTTGTATTGTCTTTCACGATAGGATGTCATATTTTAGAAGTATTTTTCGATCTGGTATAGTCCTATGTTAGACCTGGTTTACATTTGGTGGCACTCAAACAAACAGATATTTTCTTTGGCAGGACTTGATGTGAACAATTTGAGAACCACTGTGTTTCATGTTTTATCTCTTTCCTGCACTGACCTGAAAGTCAACATGAAAGACACGTAATTAAACCATGCATAACATTGATGTGTACAATGCATTTTCAACTCACTCTTGTTAAGTGCAGTCACTGCAGCAAGTCATTTTGGTTTTATTTGGGATAAAATGTGCCCACGTAGGGGTGTCTGGCTATTGCTGGTATCTTTCCGCTGCAGTTGATATGACCTCAGCGCATCAGATTAGATAGATTAGCACTAACATTCTACATGTGTATCATCTCTAGTGACAAAGCACAGTTTAATGCTATAAGCAGACAGACTTATCCAACTAATGCCACTTCATTTTGTGTCCTCTCCTTTTCACCTCAGCCAGTGTGTCTATGACACATTTATAAGCAGTTGCACAATAGTGAGTAGAAGAAATTGTATTCTCTGTATTCAAAATCTCAGTCTGGAGTATTTTACAGGATCAATTGGCATGTTTGCAAATACATAAATATAGCAAAAGAAACACAAAATTAAAGAAATATGGGTTCTATATATATATATATATATATATATATATATATATATATATATATATATATATATATATATATATATATATATATATATATATATATATATATATATATATATATATATATATATATATATATAGAACCCAACCATATCTAAACTTAAATCTTATATCTGTAGCTATTTAATGGCGATTGCTTCTGTTTTGGTCTGGTCTTGTATCTCTGTTTTACTTCTGCTTTTGTCTTTGTAAGTCAGAATGAAATTTTACACAGAGAATGTTAAGGTTGGGTTGAATACATCTGCTGCCTTGGCAATACAAAGAAACGCTTTGTGACAATGTACACTTGTCAAGCGGTTTTAGTGGACAAGATATGCAAAGGACTATCTTTCTTTTCTAATCTATTATTTCCCTCACTATGACTGTTGGAGGACTTGTTGTTCTGAGGTGAATGTACATTTGACAGCTTTATGTATTTGCAAAGTAAACAATTCCCATCAATTGGAAACTTAAGAGGCAAGCTTAAGGGATATTGCACAATGAAACTTTCTTGTTTTTCTGAGTTAAAACTGTTGTGGATTAATGCTTGTGTGATTTTCTTTGGTCTACAGCATGGCACAAAAAGAGAAACTCCAATGCCTAAAGGACTTCCACAAGGACACACTCAAACCGTCCCCGGGGAAGAGTCCTGGTTCGCGACCCGAGGATGAGGCGGAGGGGAAGGTTCCTCAGAGGGAGAAGTGGTCCAGCAAACTCGACTTTGTGCTCTCTGTGGCTGGGGGTTTCGTTGGATTAGGAAATGTCTGGCGATTTCCCTATCTGTGTTACAAAAATGGTGGAGGTAGGTAAAAGAAACGTGAGATTTGTCATTTTTATACCAAAGAAAACGCATTACATCATGAAGTTAAATAAGTATTGACTTGCGCAAACACAAATCCCAAACTAATCAACTTAAGGCTGGTTTATACCACAGGGTCAGTCTAGGTTCAGCTGAGTGCTTCTTCTATGACATTAATTTAATTTACAATGAGTCATGCATTAAACAGGTTCATGGCCATACATTTTACATGAAACAATTCTCCAAAACTGTTTTTCAATTCATCTTCACAATGTTCATGAAGAAATTGTGGATGATGTAAACACTGCACTTTGACCCAAACAAACTTTTTGACGAAGTGCAGGTCCAGAGCCCATAAACGGCTCAGCCGGCACAGGCGGTCAGCAACCTTTCTGATTGACTGGAAAGTGCATCGTCGCACACCTGTGTGGATTTGATGCTCGAGTATATCAGCATTTAAAATAAGATAAGATAAGATATTCCTTATCTTATCTTATCTTAAATGCTGATATACTCGAGCATCAATGCTCGAGTATATCAGCATTTAACTTGACCACATCGAGATAATTCAAATAATGAATCTTGACTACAGGGTTTAAATATGTCTAACTTGGAAGCAGTGGTAAATTAGAGTAGAGCTAATTTGTATCAAGACTTGAACTGTAAAAGAAACCTGCATACCAAATACAAATGACTGGACCACAGTTTGAAAACCAATGTATAAAATGTGAATCTTTTGTTGTTTGTTTGTTCCCAAGGTGCTTTCCTGATCCCATACTTCATCTTCCTGTTTGGAGGAGGGCTGCCTGTGTTCTTTCTGGAGGTGGCTCTGGGACAGTACACCTCTGAAGGGGGCATTACCTGCTGGGCAAAGCTCTGCCCCATTTTCACTGGTCAGTGTATAAACTGTGAACATCGCAGCAATTGATATTTTTGTGCAGAACATTGAAAAGTACTTTTAATGTTAAATAGCAAACAAAGACTATATACGGTAGATCTGGACGTTGGGACATCATTAATTTACTATTCAGCTGGAGTCAACTGAAGCAAATGCGGAGCCGAGTTCAATATTTGGAAATCCAATTGTGCATTTCATGGCAGCTGCTGAGCCAATCAGAAGCAAGGTTGTTGAAGACCCTTCCTGGGCCACTGGTTTCCACGGGGCTGGCGCTTAGCAACGAGCCATGTTAGCTCTCACTGTAGCCTGTTTCTAATGCGAGCTGGGGCAGACCTCCGTGAAAGAAGGCACCTGAATGGACAGTTATTATTGTTCATATCTTGATGATTTACAGACAATGTGAAATTAGAAACTAACATTTTAAGACCAGAATTTTCAGTCTTGACAGCAGAAGTTTCAAAAAAAAGAGGCTCAGATGTTTCAATAGAAAGTAAGAACCAATTCAGGCACTGGCTCACTTCATTTTTGGAACGTCGCGGCTAACGAGATAGCTATGTCTACTTACTGTATATACAGTCTATGATAGCAGCAGAACATTATGGTCAATAGTAGAAAAAGCTTCAGTTGTAGTCATCTGGACTCAGTTAGAAAAAATAGACGTTTCGACTCTCATCCAAGAGTCATTGTCAATAAAAGAATTTAGGTCGAGAACTCAGATATTTATACTCTTCTGTGGTAAGTCCAGCCCATTGGGCGGAGCCTTCCTGAAGTAGAAAGAGTTGTTTGTTTCAACAGAAACTCCCCCCTTGTATCTACCGAGCTAGCCTATTCAGAATTTTAATGGGCTATTAGAATCCTCTTTGTCTTTGTGAGACCCTGGCTCAAACACCCTGAGTACCTGATTAGCATCTAAATGTCCTGGTCCTGGTCCTCTACCTTTCCAGGGGTACAGTATACCATTATAGATACCAGGAAGTTTGAATCTTAGCCCTCCATTCCTGTTTAAAGAAGGTCTTTCTTTTTTAACAAAAATAGCTTCCTTAACTCCTCTTTCAAACCATCTTTTCTCCCTGCTTAAAACCTTCACCTCACCGTCTTCAAACGAGTGATTAGAGGCTTCAAGATGGAGATGCACGGCGCTCTGAGGTCCTGAACTTGTATTTCTTCTGTGCTGATAAAGCCTCTTGTGTAGAGGCTGTTTCGTCTCACCTATGTACCGTTCTTTACAGCTTTCTTCACTGCATTGGATCGAATAAACTACATTGCTCTGTTTTTGAGTCGGCAACTTGTCCTTAGGGTGAACCAGTTTTTGTCTTAAAGTGGTGAGAGGTGAGACTAAACAGCCTCTACACAAGAGGCTCTATCAGCACAGAAGAAATACAAGTTCAGGACCACAGAGCGCCGTGCATCTCCATCTTGAAGCCTCTAATCACTTGTTTGAAGACGGTGAGGTGAAGGTTTTAAGCAGGGAGAAAAGATGGTTTGAAAGAGGAGTTAAGGAAGCTATTTTTGTTAAAAAAGAGAGACCTTCTTTAAACAGGAATGGAGGGCTAAGATTCAAACTTCCTGGTATCTATAATGGTATACTGAACCCCTGGAAAGGTAGAGGACCAGGACCAGGACATTCAGATGCTAATCAGGTACTCAGGGTGGTTGAGCCAGGGTCTCACAAAGACAAAGAGGATTCTAATAGCCCATTAAGATTCTGAATAGGCTAGCTCGGTAGATATAAGGGGGGAGTTTCTGTTGAAACAAACAACTCTTTCTACTTCAGGAAGGCTCCGCCCAATGGGCTGGACATACCACAGAAGAGTATAAATATCGGAGTTCTCGACCTAAATTCTGTTATTGACAATGACTCTTGGATGAGAGTCGAAACGTCTATTTTTTCTAACTGAGTCCAGATGACTACAACTGAAGCTTTTTCTACTATGGAACACGCCTTGACGAATGAGGGATTACACCAACATATGGTCAATATTGTATTCCTGCAGGAATGACTTCAAAGGAAAAATTGTGTAGCTGAGAAGTGGGAACGGAAAAGTCTTATGGTCAAGTCAAAATGGAATTCGACCAGTAAGAAGTGCCACATTTTTAGCGCAGTAAAATGTGAGATGTGGACCCACCCACTTTGATAACCATAAATCGGTGCCTACGCACAGTAGTGAATACTGTACATAGCCACCCACTACTGACTAGAACATTCATAGGAGCGGCTGTGTGGATGAAGAGTCTTGCCCAAGAACTCTCATTGTGTCACATAAACTTTACAAATGAGAACACACAGTATTCATTGGCGTTCAACCTGGTGTGAAAGCTCCTATGACAGCCAAAAACAGATTGTAGTTGTCTTCACCTGCATTACCACGGGCCCAGGCCCACTCAGCTGGGACAGACGCCACGCCCAGAGCAGCTGCGTCTCTCTCAGCCTGTTTCCAGATCACATGAGACATGTCCCATTAAAGAGTGGATGTGGCGGGAACAGCTGAAGACAAGAGTCACTATAGCTGACCAACTGTTGGTGGTCTCCACTATTTAAGGTTTCCATGGAGCCCGGAGTCTGTGCCAGGACAAGGCTGAGGGTCTAAAATGGTCTTTTGCAAACATTCAACACCACCAAGTAACTAATAATGTTAATTTGCATGATGAAAACCAGGGCGGCCAAACAGACCCAGGGAAAAGGAAACTAGATTCGACTTGTTGTGGATTTTAATTTGCTACACAGTCTAAATCACCTGGACTAACCAGGTCTTGTTATTTTGCTCTTAAGGAATCATTTTCTCTGTACTATATTGTGAACAACAGCTTGTGCACCGGGTTGCACAAGTGTTTCAATTGCAGTGTCACAAATTCTCTAATGCTCTTTGAAACTGGACCTGTCTCTGTAATCTTTCCAAGTTTGCAAAGAGAATGTAGGAATGAGGTGTTGGTTAGAGATAAAGAGTTTTAAATAGTCTTTAGCAATGGTGGACAAGTACTGGGGATTTCTGTGTGCAGGTTCATCACAAAGTCGTCTAAAAATAGGACAAAAACAGTAAGATTGCTTCATCACATGGGCTTGGGTTGGACATGTTGAGCCTTTTTAGGACAATGAGAAGCTGATAAAGGTCAAGTGTCTGAGTGTCCCTAACACCTCCTCTGATAACTCATGTGAGCTCTGTACTTGTCAGCAGTAATTGGAGAACAGACTTATGAATGAGATTTTACGTTGTGTTACTGTATACAATATATATTATGCATCGATCCTTGTGAAATATTGAAGTAGAAAGCTGCATGATATGGGGTAGAATTTGGCGCAAAAGTAAAAAAATAAATAAAATAATCATTTGCTAAATAATTGTCATTTAGATTTTTTAGATTTTAACCCAACTTGTTTTTTTTTCACTCTGCAGGTATTGGCTATGCATCCATCGTGATCGTCTCGCTCCTGAACATCTACTACATCGTGATCTTGGCCTGGGGCTTGTACTACCTGCTTCATTGCTTTCAGCCTGTGCTGCCCTGGGCCAAGTGCAATCAGCCCTGGAACACCGAAAACTGTGTTGAGGACACTATCCGCAAGAACAAGACCCTTTGGCTGATGACCAACATGACTAATTTTACCTCCCCTGTCACCGAGTTCTGGGAGTGAGTTCTCTCTCCCTCATGCATGAGTTGCACACACATTTAATATTGCATTTAAAGTTTTCAGGTAAACTGTTTCAGTAGAAGGAATTTGGACTCTTGAGATTAATCCACTCTTGAACACTATTATTATGATGGGGATTTGAAAAAGAAAATTAACCAAAGAAGTGTGCCTAGATGCAACAAAAAATATAATCATGAGTATTGCAATGCATGGTTGCTGTTATACTTTCATCTCAAATGTAAAAGAGGTTGATCCACATGGTAGCATGTGTTTAATTAAGTTGTATTTTAAATGAGAACAACAAATTTAATATGTTGAGGAGAAATAGCATTGGAATTTTAAGAACATTTTAAAATATATTTATATATATACATATATATATAATTATTATTATTTTTTTTTTCCCTACTCAGGCGAAATGTGCTGAGCATCTCCAGCGGAATTGAGGATATCGGGACTCTGAAGTGGGACTTGGCCCTGTGTCTATTAGCTGTGTGGGTTGTCTGTTTCTTCTGCATCTGGAAAGGCGTCAAGTCTACTGGGAAAGTGAGTCCTGGCCACACACATCCGCTCATTGTGTTGCTTTGATAAAACACCAGAGAAACGGCTCTGATAAAACACCAGAGAAACCGCTCGGCCAAGTTGTTTTTTTTTATTTGGAGGTTGCTGTAAGATGTGACTTTTTGGCCAGACTTGCAGTCTTTTCTCTGCTTTCATTATGGGACAAAAGCTCAACCCATAAAGGAATTTTCCTCCAATACTTTGTACGTATTCCTTGTTCATTTGATTAAATACTATGTACTTATTCCTTGTATATTTGATTAAAACTAGCAAACAGTCGCTAAGCACTTATCTTGCAGTTCCATTTTAATATAGCACAACATTATTGATTAGTTTAGGGGTCCCCAAACATTTTAGGCCGGGACCCCCAAAATAGCTTTACAATCCGGCAGGAACTCCCACTGCAAAATTAAATTCAAACAATTAAGTTAAACAGGTTAAGAAAATTATAAAACTTATTAAATACTCAAAGTAGAGGTCTTTTTAAAGACCTCTACTTTGGAACTGTGACTCCCGAGTCGACAATAGCTCTTATGACAAGCTTCTCCTTTTAGAATGAA
Organism: Eucyclogobius newberryi; assembly: GCF_026437365.1. Classification (NCBI taxonomy): domain Eukaryota; kingdom Metazoa; phylum Chordata; class Actinopteri; order Gobiiformes; family Gobiidae; genus Eucyclogobius; species Eucyclogobius newberryi. The sequence goes on from NW_027315801.1 coordinate 26,779,768, forward strand.
TCACTGCGAAACTGATGTTCTATATTTCTATTTATACATATCATATCTGCTACACCACTCTTGATCTATTTCTCAAAATGTTAAAAATAAAAAAATTGTGAAGCCATGTCACAGAGGTATGAATCTTTAGTAACATGAGTATGATCTTTTTTTCTTTTGTGTTTTTAGGTTGTTTATGTCACTGCAACATTCCCATTTGTGATGCTGCTTGTGCTGCTTGTGCGTGGAGTCACTCTTCCCGGAGCATCCGAAGGGATTAAATTTTACCTGTATCCTGATCTGAGCCGGCTGCAGGACCCAGAGGTAGGAGAACAGTGACAGTTGAACACTCAACAACTGAAACCTCCTGAAATATTCAATCAAATTCACATACAGTACATACTAGGGTGCAAAAGGACCTATAAAGTAGTGCTGTCAATCAATCAAGAAAACATTATTTTCAGATTATTTTAGATTAGACACACTTTTAAAATATGATTAATCATGATAAACCACATTGTGAGATTATTTTTTATGTCATTATTTAACAATGTGATAGCAACACTACTCCATCTTTCAAGGAAAATGTCTCCTCGCATAAAAAAGCGTGTTTGGTCAAAACAGACCGTATGATTAATTTAATGATTAACTTTGACAGCCCCACTGTAAAGTCGTAAATTGTATTTAAATTTAGTTAAAGGTGCATTATGTAAGAGGTCAGTGCATTCAAAGGCCTGTGATGTTCCACAATATGACATTAAACTTATCTATATGGCATTTATTCAATTACAGTTGTTTTATTGCGCAATTATACCTTGAAAAACATGCATTCTCACGGGTCACCTCTGCACAGATCTGACCTATAACTTGGTCTGGTGATATCACCTGCGGCTGCTTTGAGACGAGCAGGTGTTGGACATTGTGCCCATTTTTTTTTTTTTAAATATTGGAAATTAGCTCAACCTTCTGTAGTTCATGGTTAGAGGCAATTCACATCCAAAAGTGTAGTTGTTTGACTCCCGGGCACTTTCCATTGTCTTTATTTTAGGTGTGGATAGATGCAGGGACACAGATCTTCTTCTCTTATGCCATCTGTCTGGGAGCCATGACATCCCTGGGAAGCTACAACAAGTACAGATACAACTGCTACAGGTGAGTTGGGTGTTTTGGGGGCGTGGGGGGCTGTTTTAGTGACCACAGCTCGGTTCAGACAGCGGTTGGCAGCCCAGAACTAAAGTGGGACTGTGGTTCCTGTTCCTGTGTGTACATTAACAACCTCCATGACATATGTGTGACTCAGGGACTGTTTGCTGCTGGGAGGCCTCAACAGCGGTACCAGCTTTGTGTCTGGCTTCGCAATATTTTCCGTCCTGGGATTCATGGCGCAAGAGCAAGGGGTGGACATTGCCGATGTGGCAGAGTCAGGTACGAGGTGTCGGCAGCAGTGATGGTGGGTGCTGCTGCCGAGCTAAGACCATTGGAAACTCAAAACTGGTCTAAAAAAAAAAAAAAGGCAGTAGAGCAAAATGTAAAGTATCGGCAAATGCACACTCCTTGAATGAAAGCCACAAAGATTTGAGAGACTTGTAGCGCGCTTGGATTGGGACATTGTACTGGTGACCTGCACAATACTCTTAAACTACTACTAGACATTTTCTTAAGAATAATCTTTTCCCCAGTAGCACACTTGGACATCAGCGATATTTGTGATGATAATCTTTAAACCCACTTTGTCCAGAGCCGTGGACCTGAGCTGGACTCTTGTGATTCTGTTTCTGCTTCTATGGATTGGAAACGGCATCTTCTCTTGGCATGCTCATGCTGTCCAGTTCAAATCATAGTTATTGACCATTATGGTTTGGGTTCGCTATCAAGTTTAGTCTGTGCTGATTGTGCCCGTGGTCATTATATTTCCTTGACCCAGATTGTGTATTACTGAATTAAGTCTGTCATTATATGGGACAGAATGAGACATCAACAAGTATCAGGCATTTCTTGGTTTACTCAATATTCAAAGTTGTGCTAGCTAAGATTATATATTGTTTTCTGGCTCTGCAAGACACAAATTAAACTTGTAGTCCATCTTTTAAAAATATAGTTTACTTCGTCCAAGTTGACACTAGATGAAATGACTAATTTGGGTTTTCCCCTCTCCTCCCCTTCCTGGTTTGCTCTTCTGCAGGTCCTGGTTTGGCTTTTATCGCGTACCCTAAAGCTGTGACCATGATGCCCATGCCAACGCTGTGGGCCATCCTGTTCTTTATCATGCTGCTGCTCCTGGGCCTTGACAGCCAGGTGAGGGACTTTGCATGGAGGTCCTTTTTAACATCTCAAATATACCAGATATGAGGATATGCTAGTGTGTTTTGTTATTATCCCATACCAATTATGATGGTTTAAAAGCTGCCAAGTGGCTATTTATTAGTGATCAGTAATTACAATCAGTTTACCTTCAATCTTTAATGTTCAGGCAGCCAGAGCTCTGATTGAGACAACAAAGACTAGTAGACAAAACACCAGAGTAAACCCCGGGGATTCTCCAGTGAGCTCAGATTTCCTGCTGTAAGTGTAATTGTACCCCAATGTAGTCCGGCACATGATCAGCTGCAGGTCAAAGCTCTAAATTTGAGCAGACGTACTTTAAATATCTGAAGAGAAACTGTGAGATTCTATGAATCACACACAGAAATGTTCATCTATGCAAATTTTAGTGAAGGCTGTAGAATGTGCACTGCACACGCCTCTGTTACATACAAAGACGCACTTTTCTGAAGCATAAGCATGAGCCTGTTTTGGCTTGATGAAGACTGCCTTACACATCTGCACAGTGATCCACTGTTTTGTTCTAGTATGACTTGATAGCAACGGGCCGTTTAAGTAGATTCTGGTCTCGTTTGTAGAACAAAGCTCTCTCTGTGATCACTGGCCTGTAGATGTAAACACAGAGTGCAAACAAAAAGACATTGATTTCTTTCACAAACAAAATACTTTTCCTTTGACCCACAGTTTGTAGAAGTGGAAGGACAAATCACCTCAATAGTGGATCTGTATCCGGCCTTCATAAGGAAGGGTTACCGAAGAGAAATATTTATAGCTGTGCTGTGTTCCATAAGCTATCTTCTGGGACTTGCAATGGTCACAAAGGTGAGTTAATTTCTTGATTCCATTTTGAAACAGAAAATATGTGCCATGAACCAGCTACACAAAGCATACTGTCCTGTCGTCCTGCCCAAATAAGGCCTCTACGTATGGGGGGGGGGGATTTAATATGTGCTTTTCCATTTCACTGTTAACATTAAAAGTCTGCACCTGTTGAACTGTGCTTGGGTTGGGAGGTAGCCAGCATTCTCCTGCTCTGCAGTCTCCACAACACTCTCCTTTGTCATCTCTGGCCATGTCTTTCTTTTCCAGTCACATATAATTAATCCCCTCTGTCTTTCAGGGTGGCATGTACGTGTTTCAACTCTTCGACTACTATGCAGCCAGCGGTGTGTGCCTTTTGTGGGTCGCATTCTTTGAATGTATTGCTGTAGCCTGGGTTTATGGTAAGTAGAAAGGCCTCATTCAAATTCAGGTCTGTGTAGTTAGTCAAAGTAATGATCCCAAAGAAACACAAACTCTAAACGGTGCTAAACAAAGATGTTTCTGTGGCCTGGTACATGTCAGTAGTAAATCACTTTTAATGTTTCTGTGGGTGTGTAAGTGGCAGAAACAACCTGATTGGTTTTCACCAGTTCTGTCACATCAGTGTACATGTCCCACTAACATTACTGACACCTGATCCAATCCCACTTTATTTGTATAGCACATTTTACAAACACAAAGTCTCCAAAGTGCTGCATAGAGTACCTGATAACTTGATGATAACTGTACGTAGAACATATAATCATTTTGAATGATTTTTCTTACAGGAGCAGACAATTTCTACGATGGTATAGAGGATATGATTGGCTACAGACCAAACCCGTGGATGAAGTGGAGTTGGACCATTATCACTCCTGTCCTCTGCATGGTATGACACTACTGCATGTTAACACATGTTGACTCAAACCCAAAAGCAAAGGAACAAGTTGTACTTATCCCCTTCTGTCCCTTCAGGGTTGCTTTATCTTCTCGCTGGTCAAGTATAAGCCCCTGATGTACAATAAAATCTACGAGTATCCGGATTGGGCAATTGGTTTGGGCTGGTTTTTGGCCCTCACCTCCATGATCTGCATCCCCCTCGTCATGGTCATCAAGATACTGCAGTCCAACGGGTCCCTGGTTGAGGTATAATAATGCATTTAATCAACAATCAGAATTCAAATTTGACTGAAACAGACATGAAAAACAATAAAACGCAAATAAAATCCAGCAAGGTATATATTGTCAAGGTTCCTAACATTTTTCTCTCGGTGACCGCAATTTTAAGGTAGATAATTTTTCTTATTATAAGCTTATAAGGCAAAACTCACAAGAACCTTGGCTTTATTGTGTAAATAAAGAGTTTTTACAGTCTTAATGATTATTCAATATGTTATAGAGGCAATTAACATGCCTTACCTTCATTAAAATGTACACAATGTAGTTTGGACCTCTTTTCTAAGAATTCCAACGAACCCCCGGAATCTTTGGGAATCCAATTTGGGTCCCAGAATGACTGGTCTAGCTCCCTATATCTCTGCAGATTTGTATAAACTATACAACTGTACAGGCTCTACATAAATATAAACATAAAAACAACTTTTTAATCCATTTTTGAGGTGAAGACCCTTTTCCATGTGAACCTTTAGTTTTGTGGATAGCTCGCTCCCTGTTCAAATTGATCAAGTTTTGTTTACTTTGTAATTTAAAGAATTTGTTTTAAAACAGTAGCATAATGTCTTTGAAAAAGACCCACTCATTGAGTCATTTCATTCTCATTCTCAGCATATTGTTCATTGGTTCAAAAACAAAGTAAAAATAATAATGACGACCAATATACTTGATATAAGTAAACAAGATTTTAAATGTGGACACTGTGTTTTCTGGTGTTTCTAGTTCCTGTAATCTTACACACAGTATGGTAGTACTTTGTCCTTGTCTTTCATGAATTCACGTTTTTATTTTTTTAAAAACAACTTGATTTGCTTGTGTTCCCTTTGCTTTTCTCCATGGAAATTGTTTTAGTTTTGTGACATTTTGTGGAACATTCTCTGCAAAATTCTGTTCATCACCAAAGCAAGTTCCTATGTTTGTGAAATCTGTTCATTGACAATGGCAATAAACCTTTTCTGATTCTGAAATATCAACATTTCAATGGAGAAAAGAAGGTCTTGACCCTCCCCCTAAAACCTTAGTGCTTCTTTAATATACTAGGCTCAGATATCAAATGTCAGTGTTTTATTTTTTGCAGAGGATCAAAGCGGTGGCAGCCCCATCCAAGTCGGGCGTGAGCTCGCGGCCCAAAGAGTACAACGTGAACGGCGGAGAGCTGACGCAGCCCCTGAACGCCAATGGAAACAACGGCCTGATGAAGCCAACCCAAACTGTTGTAGAAACAATGATGTGAGCGCTCTCTGTGAGAGGAAATGTGCTTTCTTTGATGTGCTTTGGATAGTTTACTGATATAGATACCTGGTTTGATTTTTATGAGGGAGTTGTGTAATATTGTTATTTTTTTTAACCATGTGAATATTATGTTTTGGTCTACATAAAAGTCTGTAGCTGGCACTGATCTCAGAGTAAGCAGCATAGTTCATGATCTGTATGTTTACTGTGTTTCATTTAAATATTGTTTGTTTTGTAGAAAATTTGCACTTCTCACCAATCCCTTTACTAACAATATGAATGTAGTCATATCCTGAACTCAATATTTTAGCAGTATTGTTGCCTATAATGACTAATCTCTTCAGTCAGACCTTGCTGAGCAGAACAAGCTTTCCACTTGCACCATCCTCAGTGCAGAGAAGAAACCGAGCACTGCTAAACTGTGGAAATGCTCAAAAACAAAGGAAAACCATAAAGATCAGGGCTGTAACTCAAAAGGGAATTACTGTTTTTAGAGTATTTGTTTTTGCCAGTGTGATGATCGAAGTCAGCCCCAGTGCATTTATCAAATGTCTCTGCACTTTATGTGATTTTTCACTTTTATTATAGTGTTTTTAATGCTGCAAAGTATTGCTTAATCTGCAATGCAATTTAGGAGGACATATATATGCTCTAAACCTTTTGATATATTTGATATTCACTGACCTCAGATAAATACATGATATAGGTTCAATTATTTTGCTGTACAGAGTTTAACCACATATGCCTTTTTGTAACAATTTTATACTTTACATTAGATAATGCATGCAGCACTCAAACAATAATTGTTTTAAATGTTGAAAATGTCGTAGCCTGGATTACATTTTTAGTGTTGGAATAGTTCAATATTCATTCAAGCAATTGCATTTTGGCACTTGGAATTTATTTTGTATGTAGTATGTTTTCAGTAGTGATTACAAAAACAAACAATTCGTTTCAATTTGTAGGAATCCATTTAAAATGTGTAACAAAAACATTTGTACCAAAGTCATTTGTCTCTCACTTATCCCTTATTAGAAGCAAAATGCAAAAAATAAACCTTTTCCCCCGTTGACTTGTTTATCTTTATCCGACTTGTTTAAAATCTTGCTCCTACTGCGCACATCTAATATTATACTCCCATGGGCTCCATAGATCTGGCTCAGATTGACACCAGCCTCTTCCTGAAAAGCCTGTATATTATCAGTCTCTTTCACTTCTTCTTAACGGTCCCTATAAAAGTCATATACACGTACAAATATTATAAATTATTCGGTCTCCATAAACACACATAAAACAGAAAGATTTATGAGGTCAAGTTATTGCGGCCCGGTCACGCGATACGTGCAAAGAGATATGACTTTACAAACGCGGCCCGCAGTAATTGAAGCGTGTCTCTTGCGTGGAATTATGACTGTAGACACTATTGATTACACGCCTCAAATAACCCGATATATAGACATCCAGTGCGTGCCTTTGAAGGGCCCGTCTGACTCAGTGACAGCTTCAGATTCCTGCTCCAGCAGCATGAGAACAGCCCGTAGCAGGTGGACATCCATTTGGCTCCAGTGAAACATGACTTCTTTGGACAGGGTTTGGGGTCAGTCCTGATCCCTCCCAACAGCCCTGAGTTCATTTGACGTCACTAAGTGAGCTTTAGATGCCGCGAGCCGAGCATGGGATCTGGCAGTCATGGAAATTATTATGGAAAATTAAGGTCATGTGGTTGTCACATGAAGACTCTTAAATTCCAGCCGTGCACTGTTCAATATTGGCCCCATATTTTAAGTGAATGGTTGATTCTAGAAGTAGGTTTAATAGTTGCACTGATTGCATTAGCAGAAATGACTAGGCAGCAGCACCCTACTAGAAGTGTTGTAAACTTAAGTTGATGACAGATGTTCTATGACAGTTGTCTCCTGCATTCAGTTTTGCATCATTACACTTGGCTTTATTCCTCTTCTGAAATTGATCACAAACTATAGTCTCATAAGTTTAATTTCATATAAACATTTAAGACAATTTAACAAGAACCTAGGCTTTAATACATTGACTTAACTTCAGAATATTAACTTGATATGAAAAAAATAAAAATTGTCATTGGAAACTTGAAAAAGGCAGAGTTAGTTTTCCATGTTTGCATATTCAGAGTCAGTCAGGAGATTGCCACTGCAGAAATTAAAAAGTGCATTATAGGGATTAAAGCACAAATCCCTCTGTAAACTTTCAGAAGTGTGCGAGAACAGGGATGGGATCTCTCTAACCCCCATGACAAATACTGCTCATGCATACCAAGCCAACCACAGTAAACCGTAGGTGCTAAATGGATACTTAAAACAGAGGACAACACAAAAACATGGCTGGCAGGCAGGTGAAACCAACATTAACAAAGCATTTGTGAGATGTGAACATGTGAGACAGAATTTTCAGTTGTGCAAGAAACATTAGAAAGCATAGACATTGTGCCAAAAGATCAAATGGAGTGACACATTTTGTGCAGAAAAATGCATTTGTTTTCTAGGAGAATTCACGAAACATGAAAACATTTCATTTGAAAGGACAAGCATTGCTGGTAATGTAATGGTACAATTGAGTAGCTTTAAAATAGTAATTGTCATGTGCCAGGCAACTATAAGAATTTGTGCAATGGAAACCAGGGCAGTGAGCCAAGTATGCAAATAACCCCAAAATAGGCCCTTGAAAATCCAACACAATACGTGTACAATAAGTAAACTGTGCAATAATTATCTGAACTGAAAGAAGGATAACATAATAAGTGTGGTGTTTGAAGTAGTGTGTGGTGTGCAGAGTTGAAGCATGCACGCTGACATCCTGGCTTGGTCAGGAGCAATGACTCCCTTGTTATATAATTGTATTCATGCAATGGCTTTGCCTTTGAAACTCAGGGGGGTGGACTGCCCTACAGCTGCTCATGAGTCTAAAACAGGCTGGAGTGGACACACTTGCAGTTTGCGAGGGTTCCAGACAGTGTGTCTTCTGTATAGGGGACATTTATGAATAGATGTGCTTATGTGTTACATAAAAGAGTGATGAGGTTGTAATGAAGTGTGAATACACGTACTTTAACTTTGATATATAGTGAGAGCAGTGAGGCAATGCGTTTTGTTTAAAGTAAGCATCTACAGATGAACAGGAGTATATGTAGTGTAAATGGGGATAATTTGTGTCAGTGAGACTGGTTTAATTAGCAATAGCATTTGCTTGAATTTGTAAACATACGATGTCTCTAGACAGTGATCTCTGGATCTCAACAGAACAGGTTTGGTTGGGTCAAGGTATAAGGTAGAAGTAAAACACATCTTTATAAAAGTCTGAAAGTGGAATTTCCAATTTGGTCTTTGTAAAAACCCTTCAAAATCTTTAAAACTTTTAGAGGGCAATGCTGTTGGTCCTAGGCTCAGAAAAAGCAAATAATGAGTTTGTGGAGTCATGGTTTGACAGTCCAGTGTTTCCCGCTGCCAGAGGATTCCTGCTAATGACCAAGTCCAGGCTCTCCCCAGCCTCCATAATGAGAGGCACCGCCAGACAGCAGTCCAAGTCCCTGGTCCGAACACAGTTCACCTGAAGGACACGATCATATACATTTATAGATTATTATTGGACTGTTATTCATTTATATGTATTTTGAAAATACTGAACCATGTGCGCTTAATGCGTGTTTAATTTGAACTTCTGATTCTAATGTACCTTTTCGTTATAACACAATTGGACAAACCTGGAGGATGCGATCGTAGGGCTTTAGTCCTCCCTGATAAGCCGGACCCTCAGGACGGATCATGTTCACATAAACCCCCTTCTCCAAAAGTCCATCAGAAACACTGAAGCCAAAGTCCTGGCTCTCTGCATCTTTCCTGATTGTTATCTGCAAATACAGTTAGACGTTTTATGCACAGTTTAAAGCTTCTGTGTTGAATCATCAGTACACAAAGAACTGTACACCGAGATGACTTTCAGAGATGGTAAGAAATGTGTCAAGTCAAAACATCATTTTCCACATGAATTAGCCTTCATTGCATTCGGTACAGCCAAGGTAAACAAGGGGGGTTTCGTCTTTCACAAAGTCATACACATAGACAAGGGCAGTCACATTAATAGGTACAAAAAGAGACACACATTTCATATTTGTTTGCATTTAGATATAGCAGGTGTAAATAATATGGCCAGAGAGGAAATACACACACTGTAAATACACAGCGACCAAAACAGCCTCATGTGCTTGTCCTGACATGCCAATTTCCTCTGAGCCCAATTTTCCAGAGCCCTGCTGCTCTGAACATATTCATCCCTGTGGACAAGGCAGTTTATCTCAGGTGCATCAAAACTGCAATCTGACCAACTTATGACCATGACCATTTTGTGTGACGAAGCATGGTGCAAAGGCTTTGTATGAAAAAAGTCCCTATATCTACCTTTTGAAGTTCGAGGACCGTAGAAGCTAGACCATTACATTTATCCTCCTCTGCGTCCTCCTTCTTGGATATTTTGCGGTGTACGTTGGACATGTTCAGTTTGTTATTCTTGGACTCCATAGTTTCCTTTTTAAAAGGAGACTTTTCTGGCTGAAATATTGAGTCTTCAAGATTATTAGACTCTTCCAGATACAGGCTGAAAGCACTACCCGTCATTGAGGCCTGCAGAAGGGCAAAACACAAATAAACATAACAATGAGGCCTTCAGTCATAATGTGGACCATTCCGTGAAACGTAATCATGATAATTGCAAGGGGTGACAACCAGTAGTATTTTTGCCCACCCCAAGCACGTGAACATGGAGGGGGGACTGCAGACTAAAAGCCATTATTACTTCACAAACAGTGAAAAACCTGTATTTGGCCAATGCATGTTTGCAAATGGCCGTCTGTTAAATCCAGCAAAGGCATCTGCTGTACTGATGCAGATTATATGATTGAGATTATCATAAGCTGGTGTGACGGTGTATAAGTATAAATATAGTGCAGCGCAGATTGTGTGTGACAGGGAAAAGAGATGAAAGACTTGCCTCCAAGTCCCGCAGGATCTCAGATTGGCCACAGGTTTCCAGGTCCTGCAAGGCCTGGGACCAAAAACTTGAGTCGTCAGAGTGGTTCAGTGTCCTCTGGCAGCGGGGAGGGCTGACAAATCTATGACAACGATGGAACCAAGATTATGAGAGAGTCCACGTTGTCTTCATGTGGACCTCCGAGCACACAGCATGGGAGATGTAGGTGGGGCAGGGAGTTTAAAGCTTTATTTCTTTTACAGTAAAAGAGTCAACTAGAGAAAAGTAGTAATAGTTAAAAATGTCACCTTAAAAAGGAAAATGTTAAAAAAAAAAATGTATCTGGATCAGGGTTAAATGTCCATAAATGCTTCTGCTTATCAGTATTTTAGATAATTTGCTTGAAAAAAGGTGACAGACAGCAAAAGAAGGCTGAAGACGGTTAGTAAAGCAGATGGGAAAGTGAATACCTGAGAAAGAAAGAAAAAAGGACAGTTGGAAACGTACAGACACAAAAGCACAAAAGTAAAAGAAATTCAGATTGTGCAGCAGACTTTTTACAAGGATAGACATACAAGAAAAATGAAAATGAAAGGTGAATCTCAAAGTTGGACCATAGTCATTAAATCAGTTCAGTAGACAGAAAGTAAATTGTTTTAATAGAATTATAAAGATTAAACTGCAACATTCGATGCAGTCTCGGCCAAATACAGCTTCTTTACAGTATCTGCGTCTCAGTCATTTTTATGCTTTGATTTGAACTGATGAAATACACTCACTTCAACTACAGCAGTTGAAAATGTTTGCATGCAACTGTAAATTATTTACAAAGACGACAAGAAACCTTTAAGTTTGAAGCTCCGTAAACACCAAGTCTTACCCCGGTACTTTGTCCCACTCGTCTTCAGTAAACCTTGTATCGAACAGCAGTGTGTGATGGGACAGGCCTGTAGAGTTGGAGCCAGATTGACTCCTGTGCTTTGATTGTTGCCAATCACTGGCATTTAGCAACAAGTCAGAGGGTTTGTGAATATATGAACCTAGCACAGGTAAAAAACAATAAGTTGGGGGGAGATATTAAAAAGATTTACAATTTAGAAAACAGGCTTATTTATAAATTGGGGGCAAAACCCAGAAATGTGGGACAAAGTTACTTAAACAGTGCGCATGATGCAACAAAACATGCATAATACTATTATATATATATATATGTATTTTAACAAACATGAAACAGCTTTAACATGGATGACAGTGAATTTCATGTTCAGAATGGGGTGACATTACCTCTACCTTGATTGCTGTAGCCAGTGTCAAACCCTGACCCATCCCAGGAGCTCATGGCAGAGTCCACACTGGGCACTGTGGCAGAATAAGCCTCAGACAGTTTATAGGTTTTATGAGAGTCTGTCAGCTCATCGTCCATGTCACAGAGGTATCCAGCCTCACTGTACGACAATGGCCTAGTGTCTGAATCTGAACATAAACCAGAGATTTTATCCATTTAAAAAAATATTTTGGCAGATCATCAACACAGTACAAGGCATAAATGCATGTTTCTTTATCATGCCCACACTAAAGAGGCCTAAGACTTTTTTACAAAAAGTTTACAAATCACTGTCAGTCTGTTGTATCAGTCAATTAGCAGTTTTATGTTTTAGAAATTAACTTTTCACTCATCGTTTTGTTGTAGTAGTATTACTTGGTTGGGTTCTACAAGCAACTACAGATGGCCCACAGGAACAATCTACAGTTACATTGTGCTGCTTGCTGCCCGCCTTTGTCGCAGTCGCCCACGATAGACCTTAAATCACTCACGGTCCGGTCGCTTCTTGATCTTGAGCGTGACTGACTCTCCAGCCATCTGCAGGAGGTGGATGGCTTCACTCAGCGGTTTCCCTTTGAGGCTGACTCCGTTGATGGCCAGGACCCTGTCACCTATATGGATGGCCCCTGTTCTGAATGGATAAAAAGAAAATGTTACGCAAGACTGTGGTGGCCTCAAGTGCACTGTGAGAGCAATACAGCTGTGAAACAGTAAATCCTCTCACTAAAGAGAGGGTCCACATAAAATTAGCCATGCCTTACATGTCGACTTCTTCACCTCTCTCACAACCCCTGCTCACCTCTCGGCCAGTCCCTTCTTGGTCAGGCCAGAAATGACGATGGGGTCAAACGGCTCCTCTGTGCCAGAAATGGTGATGCCCAGTGGTCCGTTGTACCTCTTCAACTCAACGGTGTAGATTATAGAACCAGACATTTCTAACTCATCTAGAAAAGATATATTATTCAAACTCTTCATATCTTTCTAAATGCCATTTAATGCATTTGTAATAATACACCGTTTTAATGTGAATAACGCCAAGGCTATTATTTGAGATTAAAAACTGAAACTGCCATGTACATTTTATGGTCACCACAGAAAACTGACTCCAAGTGTTTATCAAGCCTTTGACACTATAAACCATTCCATCCTCCTACAAAGGCTGCGCCAACTGGGTGTTGAGGGCTCTGCACTTGACTGGCTCACATCCTACCTCACCAACAGGCAAGAGTTCATTTCCCTCTCCGGTCACTCATCCACCCTCTCCCCAGTAACGCAGGGGTCCCCCAGGGCTCAGTCCTCGGCCCCCTCCTCTTCATCTGCTACATCTTCCCCCTTGGTCACATCCTCCGCCAACTCAACCTGGACTTTCACTGCTACGCTGACGACACCCAGATATACCTCATCACCAAATCCACCCAAAACCCTCCCCTCAGCCACATCGAAACCTGCATCTCTAGAATAAAATCATGGCTCACTCTCAACTTCCTCAAACTGAACAGTGACAAAACAGAGCTCCTCCTCATTGGCACCAAATCCACTCTCAATAAAACTGGTCCCTTTTCACTCAGCATCGACACCTCGACCATCACCCCTTCTACCCTGGTACGCAATCTCGGTGTCATCATGGACCCCACCCTCTCCTTCACTCCCCATGTCAGCCACATCATCAAGACCTCATACTTCCACCTCCGCCGCGTCGCCAAAATCCGACACTGCCTCACCCTCCCCGCTGCTGAATCCCTCATCCATGCCTTCATCTCCTCCCGCCTTGACTACTGCAACTCCCTCCTCACTGGCATCTCCTCCCATTCCCTCCATAGACTCCAAATGGTCCAAAACTCCGCTGCCCGCCTCCTCACCCACACCCGGTCCCGTGATCACATCACTCCCGTTCTCCGCTCTCTCCATTGGCTCCCCATCAAGCAGCGCATAAACTTTAAAATACTCCTCCTCACCTTCAAAGCTCTTCACCACCTTGCCCCCCCCTACCTGTCTGACCTCCTCATCCCCCACCGCCCCACCCGAGCTCTCCGATCCTCCTCCTCTCTCACCCTGACTGCACCAACATCCCGACTCTCAACTTTTGGCGACAGAGCGTTCTCCCGAACAGCACCCCGACTGTGGAACTCCCTCCCCCAACCTGTCCGCCACTCTCCCTCACTCACAACATTCAAATCCCGCCTAAAAACATACCTCTTCACCCAAGCCTATGACCTCCCCTACCCCTAGCCTCCTCTACCCCATTGCCTACTCTTCTACCCCCTGTTACATCCCCATCTTTTTCTCTCTACTTCTTCTGTCTTGTTCATTTTATCTGTATATTAATGTGTATTGTACGTGTTGTCCCCCCTGTCTGTAAATACCCCCCCCCCTTTTTATGTATGTTCAGCGTCTTTGGGTCACTGAAAAGCGCTATATAAATAAAAGTTATTATTATTATTATGAATTATAGGAGTGAATGTTGAAACCAACAGCAGAGTGTATAGGGTCTACTCCAGCTGTGACCCGTGGTTACAGAGTTATGATAAATGTGTACCAATATTATCCTCGTCCTTCTGTATCCGTAGTTTGACCATGTCTTCAGCCTGGTTTAGGACATGCATGGCGTCCTCCATTGTGCAGTGCTCCAGACGAACACTGTCTATGGCCAACAGCCGGTCCCCCGGCTCCAGAGTTCCTGTTCTGGACACAAGAGATAGAACCGGGACGCTAAATGTATTGATTTCTTGATAAGGTTTATCGAGCATATAATGTTAAAAGCTCACTGATGAAAACTGTATCTTCAACAAAACAAGATTTAACTAAAGGAGTAAGATGGGGTAATGTTAATCACTAGGTCTGAATAATAATCAAAATTCTTTTGAGCAGTACATTAACCTAGCCTGTCACTGACTGAATCCATTTAGCTGAATCCTTTAGCTCCTGTAAATCTGTTTGGGAACTTTAGAGGTGACCATCACCTCAGCCTTGAGCCTGTGATGAAATGTGGCTGTGCCACCACTCTAGTTTTCATAATGTAATCCAATTAGGCTTGTATTACAGCGTGGTTCACTTTTATTTATCATATGATATAATACAGTGATGAGGTCTAACAATTAGGTCAATGTTGACAGTAACAACAAATGAGAAATTTAAATAACTATTATAAAGATTTGCTGATAATTCTAATTAACTTCCAATTAAAAGGTGTTGAGAAAGTACCCAGTGACCAGTAAACATCAGATTAAGTAATAAAATATGACATACCTGTGTGCTATGCTTCCTCTCTTTATTTCAGAGATGATGAGGGGCTTTCCAGGTTTTTTACTTGCTGGAGAAGGAGAAAAGTAAGTTTCAAGTCATCTTTGACTCTGCTCTTTATCCACACATCTACTACAAATATTTACAATGGCAGCTGGTGTGCATCTGCATTACTCTGGGTTAATAAGCCCTGGTGGTTTGAGGCTTGGGTTTATCCAACAGAACATTGATTTTAGCAGTATTTATGAAGCTCAATGGATAGAACAACAGCACCCCCTGTTGGTGATTTCATTATATTCACCTACCACTGATGGTAATGCCAAGCTCCACCCCTCTTCTCTTGGGAAGTTTCACATGAAAAGTGCCACTGCTTGGGACCACAGATTCTAGTGGAAAATAAAAACACAAGAACTGTCAAAAATGCCCTACATAATACAGCATAGATGTGATAAAATGCAACACCTGCGATGTCAAACTCAATCTCGAGTGTGACCTTGTTGGCCAAAGCAGAGTCTCTGAGGAGCTGGTGAGCCTCCTCCAAAGTGCCATCTTCAGCAGGAATCCCATTTATGGATAAAAGTCTGTCTCCGACCTGTAGCAGCCCACACCTGAAGACAGGAATATTACAATACATCATAGCGAAGTGGTTCTCAGATGTGTACAGGTTTTACTTAATTCAACCAAGGCTCATGGTCACAAAATAAAACGTGTGAATGATTTTTAATTGAAAATCATTACCACAAACCAACACATCTAGATCCAATTTGTCAAATTTGTAGGATCATCATAAAGTTGTTGACATAAATGTAAATGTATGAGAGACATTGTGCCAAATGCATCATCTCTGTATAACTAAGGCCACAATACACATGAAAAGTAGGCTCAAATTGACAGGATTAAGGAAACCCTCATGTGACATATTTAAAATTCCTCCAATTTTGTTTTCAATGCCTGAAAAACTGTCAGCCAATGTTAATTCACTTCCTTTTCCACTAGTGTCTCTTGCATATAACTCTTGCAATACTAGTCACTACTGTCACCTACAGCTCTACTCTTGCAGGACCGCAGACCAAAGACCCACCACTAATCTGACAGATCAAAGACAGGCTCCAAGTCAAGAAGATGCAAATGATCCTGCATGTTGAAGCATGGATCCACTCACTACAATATAGTGACTATGTGAAATATGTTGCTGTATCAACTGCATCTTATATACAGCAACATAATCCTCTAACACAATATTATGCAGATTTTGAACCAAATAGTGTATTTAAAAAGCCTTAAAAAATGCATCTCTAATACCCAATAAGATTAAGAAGCTAAAAGGTTTTATTCAGATTTTGTTGGTGACAAAATCTGGATCCCAAATATTTGAAAAAAGGGACACCAGGCTAAATTTAGATACATTCTGCATGTGCCATTTGTTCATTGCCTTGATTAGCACAAGTCCCAAGTTGAATGTGACTTATGATGTGATTTTTGTTTTTTTCATTGCGTGTCTGAGTATGTTACCTCTCGGCCGGGCTGTCGGGCTCAATAAAGCGAATGACTGGGGGAGCAGACAGTGTCTCTGTGGCAAAGACACCTCCCTGAAGCTGTATCCCGAAACCTGTGAGCGGATCTCCCCTCAGGACCACCTCACTTGTTTCCACATGAAAGACCTGACCTCCAGGGCCCACGGAGCTGGAGGCCAGAGACACTGTGGGGGAGGCAGAGAGACAGAAAGTGGCAGATAATGTACGCAGAGGAGATAGCAGGAGAGAGTGGTGAGGCAGGAGAGTGTGGTGAGTAAGGAGAACTGACGCGCACCCACAAAAACAGAGAAAGGAGTGAATGAAGAAGAAAAAGAAGTGATGACCTTAACCTGTCAGACAAGTTTAAATCAGGCCTCAAAGATGCAACTCAAGAGAAGAGGTGAGAACAGATGGAAAGGATTGAAAAAAGAAAAGAAAAAAAAGTAGCTTGGTAAGATATGTCGGTGTAATCCCTCATTCGTCCAGGCGTGTTCCATAGTAGAAAAAGCTTCAGTTGTAGTCATCTGGACTCAGTTTGAAAAAATAGACGTTTCGACTCTCATCCAAGAGTCATTGTCAATAAAAGAATTTAGGTCGAGAACTCCGATATTAATACTGTTCTGTGGTAAGACCCACCCATTGGGAGGAGCCTTCCTGAAGTAGAAAGAGTTGTTTGTTTCAACAGAAACTCCCCCTTGTATCTACCGAGCTAGCCTATTCAGAATCTTCTCCTGCTTCTTGGTTCTGGAAAGGGAAAGGAAAGGGAAACTGAACAGAGAAGGAAGGGTGTCTCTATCCCTTATGTGTCTTGCCTCTCGGAAAAACTGCAGAGAATTTTTAGACAACACGAAGTCCCTGTTTATTTTAAACCAGGAAACACTTTAAGACAAAAACTGGTTCACCCAAAGGACAAGTTGCCGACTCAAAAACAGAGCAATGTAGTTTATTCGATCCAATGCAGTGAAGAAAGCTGTAAAGAACGTTACATAGGTGAGACGAAACAGCCTCTACACAAGAGGCTTTATCAGCACAGAAGAAATACTAGTTCAGGACCTCAGAGCGCCGTGCATCTCCATCTTGAAGCCTCTAATCACTCGTTTGAAGACGGTGAGGTGAAGGTTTTAAGCAGGGAGAAAAGATGGTTTGAAAGAGGAGTTAAGGAAGCTATTTTTGTTAAAAAAGAAAGACCTTCTTTAAACAGAAATGGAGGGCTAAGGTTTAATCTTCCTGTTATTTATAATGGGTTACTGAACCCCTGGAAAGGTAGAGGACATTCAGATGCTAATCAGGTACTCAGGGTGGTTGAGCCAGGGTCTCACAAAGACAAAGAGGATTCTAATAGCCCATTAAGATTCTGAATAGGCTAGCTCGGTAGATACAAGGGGGAGTTTCTGTTGAAACAAACAACTCTTTCTACTTCAGGAAGGCTCCTCCCAATGGGCGGGTCTTACCACAGAACAGTATTAATATCGGAGTTCTCGACCTAAATTCTGTTATTGACAATGACTCTTGGATGAGAGTTGAAACGTCTATTTTTGCAAACTGAGTCCAGATGACTACAACTGAAGCTTTTTCTACTATAGCTTGGTAAGAGAAAAAAAAAGGCTAGACATAGGGAAATATGCGAGACAACTGGATTTTGGGATGATCACAACAACAAAAATCTGCTTATTCAACAACTTGGTTGCGGTTCAAGTACTGAACAAATATAAAAGTATTGTAAACCAGTGCAGAAGCCCTTTTGGAAGATGACACTGCAAGTAACGCCAGTGTTCTTTGTAGAAGTTACAACTAATTCAGTAGTCGAATTTTGCGTTATTTTAAAACATCAATGTTGATATTATTTTGTGGATCATATTGCCTACCTCGATCCTACTACACCTGATTCATAAGATAAGATAAGATATTCCTTTATTGTCCCACATGGGGAAATTTCATTGGTGCAACGCAGGAAGATACAGAGGCAGATACAGAAGAAAACAGATCACTTATAGGAAGTCTGAAAAACACTTTCAGCAGAAGATCTCCTATAAACAAAAACTCCCATAGACAAATAAATAAATACCTAAGTAACATTGTTACACAATGACCACAGAAAAGTCAAAAGCTACTTTACCATTTCTCTTTACAAGCAGAAAGCAGACACAATAAAACTCAAATACTCAGTCAAACTCATTTACACTTTTTATGGTAATGGGAGGAAATTAAAAACACAAAAGTAACAAAATATGTAAGAAATAGAAACCAAAACAGTGGGATAACATACGAAAATATTATAGTGTTCTTGTTTTCTTAGGTAACAAGGGCATGCAATTCTGTGAACAAGCTTACATGAACTCTTGTAGTCCTTCTTCCTGGTCCTCCTCTGGCCCGTGGAGCTGCGGGGGCTGGTGGGCGCAGCAGGAGCATTGGGACAGGGCAAAGTGTTGCTCCCCTGACTGCTGAAGCCTGAAGTGACTGTGGAGGAAGGGGAGAAGCCACCACTCACCAGGGCTGGAAGCAGACACACACTTTCTTATAGTATCGACTCAAAGAGGTCTGCATGCTAATGTAAGATAGTTACAGGGGTGTTCACGATAGCTGGTTTATCAATTTATCCCCATTAATAGTTTAAAAAGAAAATACTAACAATTGTTAGCCTCTGGTACAGAGGTGTACAAACTTCTGATACCTTTAATAAGGCTTAGGGCATTGATTTACATCTACATCACAATAAATGTAATGATGAGGCTATAGTGGAAGAATTACTTTTTCAGTAAAAAGTATTACTGATCATCATTTGAGTCAATTCAGCTGGCAGTAGAGCAGTTTAACATAAGATTATGCAACCGTTTCCAAAAATAGATCGAGTCTATCTTGTATTATTAGTTTATTCTGTCATCTTTAATAATGGTTCATTATTACTGAAAAAGGCACAAAGGAAAATTGTACATAATCAAGCCTCAGTCATGTTAATGGTGCACTATGTGGCTTTCTGGTGGGGGCTCTGCCAACTGCTTCCCTCCAAAAACTTTAGAATATTCCAGGCAAAGCAATGACACCCAGGCTGATACTTTTGAATAAAAACTAATTAAATTCAAGAAAGATTTTAACAATTATGATACTATTATCATAAAATATCATCAGTTATTTCAATAATACAGTGCCATAGATGGAAAACTCTTGACAAAAAAGCCAATTCAGTGCACCGGTTCTTCCAACACGTGCCAGAGCCCTCCTGCTGTGGTGTGTAGCCGGTAGCGGTGCTGTCACTTGTGATCACTTACATTTGCAGTGGTCCTGCTGGTTGTGTGGGTGGCTGGGGCTGCTCCATGTCTTGCTGTGGCTCACATGTGGGGGATGGCAGAAGCTTTGGTCCCAGTGATGGTGTTGGTTGCTCTTCTGAACTTTCACTACACAATTTAAATGGGAAAAAGGACAAGTGCATTTGTCAATGAGACCTAATGCTTTTCCCCACACCTGTTAAAATATAACAAAGTGCATATTTTCACAGATGAAGAGAACACAAAAGAATGTAAGAGAAGCAAGATCTAAACTAATATTTAAAAAAGAATTTGGGATTAGACCAGAACCAGAATTTCAGCAACGAGTCACCCTACGCACCCGGAAATAATCTAAAGTCCAACATGAACAGTTCAAAGAATCTTTCTTATTTATTTGGGAATTACTGGCCAAGAGTCATTACTTCTGCTTGATTAGCCCTTAGTGCGTGTGTGTGTGTGTGTGTGTGGAGTGCAAATCAACTGAACAAGCGGAGAACACAAAGGAATAGGCTATTACTTCTGCTTGCAAGTTTCCAAAAAGCTGAGTGCACATTGAAGACCATTTTAAAAAATGTCATTTTCCAAAGAGTCCATAGGTGAAAGAAAAGCATGAATAAATCGACTGCTGGGCATCGTGTGCTCATCCGAGGCAGGAAGTAACTGGCTCTGTTTCAGACTTGTGACTTGATTGAGCACAGGTGGAGCCATTTGTTGAGGAGGACACTAACCTGATTTGCAGCCAATTTGAAATATTACACTTTTACTTAAAAATACATTTGTTTTTCCATTTTGATATTTTCAGTCTCACATTTTCCAATTATCTATCACAGAACTCAGAACAACAAAAAGTACAGATGATGAAAATACATTTAAAATCTATATATCACATAAATATACCAATGATATGTAAATGTGACACAATGTGCAAGAAAATGTTTACAACCATGAGATTTGGTTATTTCATCACCAGCGTCAAAGTACAAATTACCTCCTCCATCACTGCAAATATCCACCTGAATAATTACATTGACTGATCTGTAGAAAAAGATTTGTCTCTAGTAACATGCAGCATTAATGCGGTTTAATTTCTAGGCATTAATCTTTTAAGTAGCTGAGATATGTAAGGAATTGGTGAAAAAGCGTGGATAACTGGAGCCACGTCAGCGCGTTTATTAGATGCATTTGCAGGTCAACCTGGCAATATTAAATTGCATGAAAGACTTAAGATCCTACAAAGCTTATTTCACAGCTTATGTTGAGCTCACCTGAGGCAAGCTGTGAGGAAATGGCGCGTTGGAACATTAACTGCTAATCTTTATGTGACAGTATCAGTGTTATTAAATCCCTGGAGGAGATTAAACAAATTGCATCTTAAATATAGCAGCCCAAATCTTGCTCAGGCTTTTGGCTGTAAAAAGTCGGTGTTTACTCAATACACTGAATGGCAAGAAGGTAATGTCCTGTAATGTATCATAAGAGCAAGACAAAACCACAAGCTAACGAAGGTTTTGCCAGAAAGATTAGTTGTTATGTACATGTAATATTAATACAAATCTACTTCTAATATATGAAAATCTGGTAAACAACAATATCAACAATAAATCTGGATTCTACAAAAGTATGGAATAATAGTGTTGGTACAGCGGCAAAGGAAAGAGGGACGATTTAATGCTACTGTTGTTTGATGATGCTTGTTAACGGACTGAAGCCACAGCTGACCCAGAAATAAATGATGAAGTGTGTGCAGAGGCCCTGAAAAGATTGTGATGCAGAATACGTGTTTATGTGTCAATAAATAAGAATGTGTCAGTGCAATTGAGGAGTTATTATATAGATTAAAATACATATGTCAGAAAAATATAATTGTTAAATATATTATTATACTATAGTAAAACAAAATTATATATTTGACTAGATATGGATTCTCATATCAATCAATTAAACTGTGTATGTGATGGATCGCAATATAATAGGCTTTAGTTCAGTTTATTCAAAGGACAATTCTAAAGATGTGATAACACGTTCACCATGTAACTACTGAAACAACATATTGTTTTTAATTAAAAGATGATTTAACAGAACATTACACATATATGGTACCTGTGTCTTGTGGCCGGAGAGGAAGTCTGCTCTGATTGGCGGGAAGTATCTCTAGTTTGATGAGGTCACCGGAGCTGGCGAGGAGCTGCGTGGCTTCCATCAGTGAACAGTGCCCTGTGCTCGTCCCATCTATGGCCAGTAGGATGTCCCCAACGTTCAGCGCCCCGCACCTGCTCAGACCAGAAAAAAGAAGCATCGAAGAGTTGAAGGTTTTCAAATGGCTCTCAATGTACAAAACTTCACATAAACCAAAATACTAAATTAGAAGACAATAAACCAAAGTAGGAAGGACAAACCGGTAATAAGAAAACATAACAATATCTTGTCCTGGGGTAAATACTTATTCTTATTCCAAACAATCCAAAACCTTTACGACACCTTTATATCACAATAGTATCTACGTCCCTCATCAGTACATTCTCGTCCTTGTCTGGTTTATTCATCTTTTTCCACCCTTTTTTTCTGATTTATTTTGCACTGTTACACATATAATTAAAAAGAGAAGGGAGTTGAACCTTTCCACCACACTGGCTGGCTTGATCTTGTCTATAATAATGACTTGTTTGCCCCGGTAGATGGCTGTGGTGAGGCTGATCCCCAGGCTCGATGACAGGCCGCGCACTATCTCCACCAGCAGAGGGCCGGAGGCTTGTTGTACAGCCTCTAAAAGAGAAAACATGCAGACATGAGATAAGAGGCAAGATGTTTCTCATTTGGGAAAATAAATATTCAAGTAATTTAATCTCTGTGCAAATTGTAAAAGGCTACAGACATTTTTTCCCATTTCCATTACATTTTTTATCTGAGCAGGAAGCATGAAGCCCTGAATACAAACTGTGAGGCGGTTAATGTGTGCCAACTGTCCTTAGTGACATGTCCCATTTTGCACCGACCAGAGCCGAATATTCAGCCCAGTAATTTAGCTGCAGCTGCATCAAGAAATCTCTGACTTCTTGGCAAAGACATACCAACAATATATTATGTACTTTATAAAGTACATGCTTTATATTTAGTTGTTATATGTGTTATATCATGTTTTCATTTAAGTGATGACTAGAAGTATTTAGTCTTCCCTTTAGCTTCGTATCGTATGTTTTTATCAACTCCAAACATCTAACATGAGCTGCGGTGTCCTCAGTTCAGTGTCTCTTCACTGCGAAATATATAGCATAGTCAACACTGTGCAAATATGAATAAATGGTTAGTTTTCATCATGATTTTGATGCTTATAATGCATGTGATCTTCAAGTTGCAAAACATTTAACCCACATCCATTACACAACATCTATTAAATAAGATTAAGAATGGAATGTATTGTAATCTTTTTGACCAACAAAATAAAGAGAAAATATGGCATTCATAAGCAGCCATGGATATACTACATTCTATAGGTCCAGTAATCGAAGATAACAAACACAATGCACACCTACAGTTTACACACACTGTATATGCTGTGTCTGTGTGTGTGTGTGTGTGTTTGTCTTGTTCTCACCCATGACAGAAACGTCGTACTCGATCAGGAACAGCGCCTCCTGAGCACTCTGCATTAGGACGGTCAGAGCGTCAGCGTGTTTCTCTCTGTTCAGCGGCATCCCATCAATGCTTAACACACGGTCGCCGACTTTCAGTGTGCCCTCTCTGGAGAAAATGACACGAGTACAATCAGAAAATACACTCGGGATTGTGCAATAAGTTTGTGCAATAAGTTCACAATTATAAATGATGTGGTTTGTCGAAGCAGAAAGCCCATTTTGACATGACTCTATTTAAGTTTCTTGCATTTATTCAGATTGTAAATTAACTTCAATTTGTGAATATTGCACAATATATTTGAGAGAATTTACATATAAAATAGATACAACATTTCAAATTGTTTATGGTATAATTACTATAGTTGATATGTAGGTGACTGGTCTTATTGAAAAGCTTTCTTACTTACATTTATCAGTGTTTTTCAAGTTTGTAGATTTGTATTTAAAGATATTAGTGAAAGTATTTCTGAACTGTCATTAGATACATCAAACTCACCATCTGTAACACTATACTCAGCTAGACTCTGATGGGGCTTTTAACTAGATATGAATACCATATTTCCCGGACTATAAGTCGCACATTTTTATATTGGCGCAACTTATACTTATATTTATACTTATATACTTATACTTGTACTCCGGAGCGACTTATATGTGATATTATTTGTTATTTTCACACTTGCAACTGCATTTCATTCTCCAGTGCAACTTATATATGTTTTTTTCTTCTCTATTATGCATTTTTTGGCTGGTGCGACTTATAGTCCGGAAAATACGGTATGTAAATTAAAAAAAACAAAACCCAAGAAAATAACACTTTCACAACACTTGCTGCATATTGAGGCTGATGTGGTTTTGAATCTGTCTGATCTGAAATAAACTGCTGTTGCGATGTTTGTCAAAAACGAATAATACGCTGAACTGAAAAGAATTGAAGAACGTGCGTTTCAGCAGCCGTCACAGTAAATCATCTCACAGTTCCACTCGAGTTTTTGCTCCCAGGTGAGTGTGAGAATAAATGAGATAAAGGAGCATGAAGTCTTTGATGGTGAATTATGTTTGCGCTGCTGTTATGCTTGTGTTAGTTCTGTACAGGAAAAGTGTAATGTTGAATTAGCCCCGGGATGAGCAGTGGCCTTTGAAGATAACACGTAGTAAGTGTGCTGAAGGAAAAGGCACACGCGGACGGATAAACAAATAACTTGCTAAAATTAGATTTACAGTTTCTTGTTTAAGGAGAGATCAAATTCTTTCACTGTCCAGTCACTTCGCTGGAGGACGTAAACATCAAAACACATATTCATGTTTTCTCAAGCATTGTTTTTGTTTGTTTGTTTGTTTGTTTGTTTTTATGTTGTTGCTCTCTTGATGATGCTATTCAATACTTCTTTTAAAATCCTCAACTGATGCTGAAATAAATAAATACAAGTTTAATAACAAGCAAAACAAGCGAATACTGACATAAGAACAAACAAATGATCTATATTTAGTTGAATATTTGCCGCTTTGGAAAGACATTGCTACTATGTTCCTATGCAATGCTTATGTCAACCCTAACCACAACCCAAAAGCAGTATTTCTTAAATGGATTAGGTCCTGCGTGTGCCTCACCTGTCGGCAGGACCACCAGGCCGAACGTACGTAACAATCAGAGGACGGGACCTGCGCCAGTCTTCATGGAAACCCCCTGAAACATGTAATATTTAACAATAAAGAAAATACTAAACGACATACTGTGACTGATGAGTATAGGGCAGCAGTAGATAAAGTATGGCCCTCGGGTATGTGTTGTGTTATGAAGCTTAAGGCTTGGGTCACAGTCAGAACAAGTCTCCAAGTGTTCAAGGGAGAGTATATGGCTTGTATAAGTATAGACATATATAAGTGCTGACATAAAGTGCTGACATAAAGCCTTTTCTACACAACAGCTAAGGCAATAATGTGGACTAAACCCTTGTTAAACCTATTGCAGTAGTTGTGTACAAGTGCATTTTGAAATAACCTTTAAACATACATTTAAACAACATTTAAAATACCTCTCATTACAAAACCGAAGCTGTTTCCCTCTTTGTGCAAACACACATCTATTGTCCTGGTGATGACTCCTGAAGGGTTTTGAACTGTGAAAGGAGAAGCAAAAACATTCAATTTCACAGCATCCTTTTTCTGTAATGTTGCGTCTATATTTACATTTACAACATGTTAATTGGTGTGACAAGAGTATGAGGTTAATTCAGGTAACTAGAACACACGGCAGAGAGTGCAGACAAAGACCACGGACACTTTATGAACTATTTCCTCTTTTTACTCCAAACTACAATGAATATCAAAAACAGCATCACCAAAAACACAGCTGCTCAATGAAAAACTGTAACGTATGTACCAAATGGGGGCAGCTCATATTCCACCTCCAGCACGACTCTCTCGCCGATGTTTTTGAGCAAACTGATGATCTCATCGTGACGAAGTTTTGACAAGTTAATGCCGTTGACCGACTTGATGTAGTCGCCCACATTCAGCTGGTCGCTCCTACCAAGACAAAGAACAAGTTTACTCAAAACTCATTTCATACTGTTCGCTGAAGCCAGTTCTGAGAAAATACATGTAAACTGCATATTAGGCAGGTGGTCCTCATGTGTGATATTTGTATTGGTATGTCAGTATTAAGTGCCGAGTCTAGTTTATTTGTAGTGTTGGTGGTGGTGGTGGTGGTGGTGTGACAGTCTTGTATCTGTCAAAGCTTTCGCAGTCTGCCTCAAGGCCATAGACCACTTGCCCCTGAGGTCGAGGGTGCACAAGTCCAGATGTGAAGCCCCCTCGCAAAGACGAGAAACAGCTTTCCTTGTCAAGTTAGTTTTGCCTATCCATGTACAAAAACACCACACATTTTCTCATTTGGTCGACTGACTGAACTGCTTGTCCGACTGTTTATTTATTTGAGCATCAAATGAGAATTTTAAAAAAGAAGCATTGAGTTTCAAATAGCACAACATGTCACAATAAAAGCTATACTACTACTTTGGACTTTCTCCCAATGGTTAAACCAGGACATGCATTCATCGAAACTTGAGATATTATGAAAAGGCAGCACAGAACTGAACAGAATTGTAGAAAAGCACATTTTTTTCCTTTCAAATGACTTTACAAGCCTTTGATGTGGATCTTTACTCTCATATTCCAAAAAGAACCATATAGACGTGCGTAATGACTTATTTTCTGTAACGTTGTCTGCACTGATATAGAGCAAAGGATCATGGTCAATTGTAGTTCCCTCTGTTTTCTTTGCTGCATCAAAACAATGCTTTTAAACAAAGAGCTTGTAATTTGATATATTGTGACAGTAATATATTACGATATTCCAGTTATTGTAACATCCAGAGTCCATAATAAATGAATGTGAGAATAAATTGAGTTTCCAGTTTGCGATCGTACAAGATGTTTCCAGTTTTAAGCCCAAAGTAGTCAGTATAAGTTTGCAACCCTAAAGGCAAGAGCTGAGGAATAGAATGAACGAATACGTAAAGTTAATTTTAGATGATATGTTTATATTAACATCTGCATCCTCAAAGGGAGACTACTGTTGATGCTGGACTAGACTCAAACCTGATAAATGAGAATTGCAACAAGACTACACAACAGAAGACTTAAATATAGCGCTGAAGTTATTGAAAAGGAAACAAACTTGATTTGACAGATAGAAATGGTGATGTGATTACAGCCTCCCTGGTCCACAGACTTACATACAGCGAGGAGCGCTGAGGGTCGGATCACGCAAAGCACCTCAAGGTCCCGCTCCGAGTGAGATGTTGTCACACGTATATGACATTCTGAGTCAGGCTTCAGTTCTGAGTGAGGTTAATTAATGTTATACGCGGTCTGCCCTCTCCGGCCCTCACACCTCTGGGCACTGCCACTCACTCAGACCCGAGACATCCCAGACCATCTAGGCCACGTCACACCATGTCACCCAAAAACAGTTTTTTAAAGGATATTTTGGCTCGGAGGCTTTATTAGACCAGACGGCTGAGCGTGGAATTGGGATGAGAGAGAAGGGAAGGACATGCAGTGAATTGTTTCAAGAGTTTCAAACTCACGACACTGCGAGTGTTTTTGTATCTGAATTTTCAGTGATTCCGGTTAAATTCTGTCTATGTTAAAAGTGGCCTTTTTCATCCTTGTTTTGAACTACTTAAATATTTTTACTAATATTTAGTTCTGGATAATATGTGTGTTTTTTTTTTTTGTTTTTTTAATGAATCTATTTTTAGTACTGCTGACTTTCCTTGGGGATTCTGATCTTAGTTCAAATTAAATCCTGGTTTTAGCTCGCAAATAATTGTATCTGTTATTTTCTATATTTATCTATAACTCGATTTTCTTTTCTCTTTTCAAAATGTTAAAACATAGATCAACAACAACAAGAAAAGAGAGAGTAGATTCAAAAATAAAATAAAATAAAAATAAAATAAAGTGGTCATTTAAAGAAAAGAAAATGAAGGCACTTAAAGACCAAAACAAATGTCCTTTAGTCCAGTTTTTGCAATTTTTTTGGCCACTTTTTTGTGATTGCCTTTTTACAGATGCCAGAAGTGTATTCCAAAAATATCCACTGATTGTGTCCATGGCAGGAGTTTTGAGGCCCAAATACATACTGTAGTTGTGAAATTGAGTCAGATGGCGATAACAAGTTTAGTTCAGAATTTTGGTCTAGTTATGTTTTTGTGTGAAAAACTTGAAAATACTGATCCACAGCCTTTTCTAGGAGGATAAACAGCAGTGGGAGGACAAGCTGCTTGGTAGAATTACTGTGTCGTCAGTCTCAACAACTCCTTGGATTAGACAAGTGATGGCATTTCTTTCCAAGACATTTTCACAGGGCTTTGTCGTCCTGTGCATGTGTCACAGCGAGACGTCACCCACAGTTTAATCATCCCAAATCTTCAGAGGTTTTTTTTGGTAATGGTAAATGGTAAAGAGTTTCAGAATAATAAAGTGAAATAAACTTACGGTTCATTTAGTAACTAATGCGTAGCAATTCAAAACACTAATTGTGCATTTGAAATTAAAGCAGTAACTTAAACGTGATTATATTATATGTGAATTTTGATAATTAGGTATCAATAGATGCCTTTTGAACTATCTTAATTTGTTGCAGTTAGTTAAAGGCCTATGCCAGCAAATTTTCAGAATCAGAATAAAAATCAGAAAGGGTTTATTGTCAATGAGGAGAATTCACAAACGTAGGAACTTGTCTTGGTGATTCGGTGCAACATAAAACAATGAACAATGAATAAGTCAAAAGAGAAACAATTTAAATCTACTATGGGATAAAAATAACAGTAAGCTATAAGATAAAAATGTAAATAAAAAAAAACAAATTTAGCCTCATGATTACCGGTATATATATATATATCTTTTAAAAACACCTTCCGAACAGTTAGTGCAAAAGCTCGTGAAGCAGCAGTTGGTGTACTTTTGTAGGAGCAGTATAACACATCTGTTTGCATGTTGTGCAGCGTGGAGCAGACGGAGGAGGAGGAGAAGGTACAGACAGGGGATCTCACCTGGCAGCGAGCCCACCTGGACGCAGGTTGGACACTCTGGGTTTGCCATCTTTGTCTGAGCCTCCGGAGATGGTGAGGCCGAGGCTGCTCCCTTCTCTTTTCATCAGCTCCACAGTGGTCACTCCTCTGTACTCCTCTGAGACACACACACACACACACACACACACACACAGGC
Source organism: Eucyclogobius newberryi (assembly GCF_026437365.1). Lineage (NCBI taxonomy): Eukaryota > Metazoa > Chordata > Actinopteri > Gobiiformes > Gobiidae > Eucyclogobius > Eucyclogobius newberryi. The sequence goes on from NW_027315801.1 coordinate 26,808,983, forward strand.
TCTGTCAGCTTAGAGCCAGCACCACAGCGTCAACGCAGTCAAAGGCAAAGGACACAGTCATCTTTTCTGTCTCTTCAGATTTACAGCAACAATAGATTGCTTTCATCTTCACTACCTTTAGATTTCTGATTAAATCTCTTTGCAGCGGCCACTTCAAAATACAGCAGGAATGAAAGGATGAAAATAGGAAATATTTACAAAGATATTTCTACAGTGCATATCAGTAACTCCGTATTTTTCATCTTATCCACTCCAGTCACATAAAATATAAAGATTGTGTAGAAAATGGTTGTCATTTGAACTTCCATCCAAGTCTTAAACGTGTTGAATTTTAAAACTTCTACTTCTACCAGGACAAAATGGGGATTACACCGCCTTGTTTGTAAAAAATTGCTCTAAAAAGTTAGAAAATAAGAAATATATTATAACTTTTAAGCAGTGATTCCGTTTTGAGACAGATTGTTAGACAAATAAAGACAAAATAATTCCTCTATCATGGATTAATTTTAGAACATTTATTCATATTGGCTGAACTGTTCTCTATCTCTTTTTAATTCACTGACATTGTGCTGCACTGTTAAATGACTCTGTGTGGCACCTACACGGGCCTTAGTGCTTCTGACAGATACGCCGCACATGCATTTTTAATAATGTCTAAGCATTTAGACGCTGTTAAACAATGCTTCATCAAACCAGACACAGGGGACGCGTGTTTGAGGTTTCTCTGGTAAAGACGTCAGAGCAGCGTGACCACCGTAGTCTGACTTGGCCCAGCATCATGAATCAGACAGCAGAGGCAAAACAAACCACGGCTGAATCAGGTTTGATCCTATAGTACCTGAAAGACTGTGCCGCTGGGTGGAATGTGATTGGTCACATGGTCCCAAGTCCTTGTTCCCCTTCGAGTATGGTCCGTCATCTGAGGAGACAGAGCACGTCTGTGTGGTAACAACGTTTGAAAGAGCAGGAAAGACTAAAATGAAGTGAACCAATGTGATGGAAACGCTGATAATGACAAAAATGTCTAAAGTTTTGTCATCAGTCTTTGTTTAGCTCTGGTCCAGTTTACATTCCTTCCTTTTTTCTTTTCTTTTTTAAACAGTTTTTATTTGGATTAGTCTAGGTTTAGGCCTGAATCTGGTGTTACTTGTGGTTTGAATTTCGGTTTGGTCATGTTTTTACTCCTGGTTAGAGGTGGGAAATATATCAAAACTTAAATAATATTTTGAATGTTGTTTTTAATGTTGTTTTGAGTATGTAGTTTATAGCAAGAAAGAGCAGATTAAATAGTTAAGTTGTAAAGTTAAATAAGGTGATATTTCTGCACTTTTCTGATTCATTTTTAAGATATTTCACATTCAGATAATTAACACATTTCTGCTGAACTGACATAATATTGCCTAACTATTGTATCAGGACACTCTAAAAAATATAGAGATATTAATTTCAGTCAAACTATCCCAGCCCTGGTCTTGGTTAAGTTTATTTCCTGGTTCATTCTAGGTGTGTAATGATACGAAACACATTGACCAATTGGTATAAATCTCTGTGATCTATTGCCATAACATACATATTGTGACAGATGCCACCTGACATGACTATTTGAAAACCAAAATACTTCTCTCAGCGAAGTATTTCCAGCGCACACGACACATGAAATGTTAATGGTGTCTCTAATTGTAAATTGTAAGTTGTTAAATAGGCCAGCATAGTTTAAAAGTGACTGAAAACCTCTGCATTGTGCACCATAAAATCATATTGCAGCATTTATTTGTTATTAATTCAGACAAAATATCATACATTTCATAATTTTGACAAAACCAATTATTTTATTACAACCCAAGTTCTTTTCTGCTTTCACTCTTGATTCTGTCATAACCTAGTTTCTTTATTTTTTTCAGTTTTAGCCCTGATTTCTTAGCATTTCCATCCGGGTTTATCAAAAAGGACAGCGATGAAACATACCGCTGAGATATTACGGCTTTGAAGTGCAATGGAGAGATCAGGGAGCTTTAAGCCTTATTCAGCAGACAGTAACACAATGTGAACTCAAACCTACGGGGTCACTCCTCAGTGTCTCCATGACATCCAGAGGAATGGTCTTGGACTGAAATAGCTCTTCTCCCAAACCCAGCCTTTTACCATGAGAATACATTTGCACTAATCTATGCAGTTAAACCACGGGGCTTTTCCTGAAGGAGCAGCGTGCGGTTAATAGACTGTTCGTGCATGGAGAGAAAATTATCATCTTCATGTCATTTTCAGCAGCTGCCCTACAAACCAGGGAAGTATTCAGTCTATTTTATGAGAAAGGCTTTTTTACATAGGAACACCAATCGTTCTGCTTGACTTACATTCAAACCCAAATTTGAGAAAAACACTCAAGTAATGCACAGGAATTCTTTGACGGTACAATGGTAATAAAATGTGTTCAACTCTAAACGGTGTAACTGAGTATTACTAGAGGAAAAAATGATAATTCAAATTCATATTTAATTTAATAATATTTAAAGGTATTCATGAAAAATATGAATTAAATGGCAAGCAACACAGGCCAGAAGGCAAAAGTTACCATGACCTAAAGCTGTCAAGCTCCAAAGAGCACTGTAATAGAACGATTTAAAAGTGAAGGGCCTGGAAGGAAGTGACATTTATGGGCCTTTCTTTTGATATTATAAATGTTGATTTTTGAAGACTGCTGAGCGGAGGAATGGAGCGCTTTGAGGGATTCTTATCCGAAGCTTTTCTCTGCACTCCAGTTTACATTTGAAAATAAGCCCAAGGACAGTGATCCAAGACTGTCCCTGGTGCCTTTGAGCAGTACAAGTACTAGAGTCAAATCAGCCTCGGGGTATGACTCATGCCTAAGACTCAGAAATATTCTCACTGGATTTAACTATTTAACACTACTAACTCTGGAAAATACAACGAGAATTATGAATACATTTTGCATTGCTTTTTTGGGAGTATTATTATATATTTTTTACATAAGAAGAATAACTTACCGTAGAATAATTGCAAATTTTATTGTAATTTCTTTGGTCAAATTTAGAAAACGGCAAAACTGTTCATTTATTTATGAAATACAAGTTTGCCCTACAAATAAAAATTATGAACAATTATCATAAAGCCAGCTAACTGAGATATATTTGTTCTCTTTTAGTTTATCTCATTCGTTACTGCTCCGGGACATGTCACTTACTTTATCTGCACTTTGAAATTAATCTTAATGTAAAAACATAAATTAGAAATCTAATGGTAATTACAATGTGTAAATTGCTAAATTTTTTTCCAGAAGTGTTGAGCCTTTGAATACTAGAGCTGCTAAATAATGGCCTGGAAAAATACTGCGGTCTTTTATGTTTTTAGCTGTATGACATAAGCATGGGTTTAGATTAAATTTGAAACACTTCTTTGCACAAATGTCCTGGTCAGCTGTGCACATACAGTAAGTGACACATCCACAGCACATAACGCTGCGCAAAAGCCTCCAAACCACGCGGCTCCGCAGGGCCCTGACAGTCCAGCAGCTGTCACTGCAATCAAAAGGCAACATTAGCTGGGGGTTATGTGGAGCACTCCTCTGCACGTGACACATACTACTACAGCGTGGCAACGAGAAAACCCAGGACTATACTTTATTTAACTTAACTGCAACGCTTAACTCTCAGAAAACTCAGAAAACAATAGTTCAACAGAAATTACACCTGTGGCAATGTAAAATAATAAACAAAAACCTTTCAGATCTTCTTTGTTGTGTTGTTGGTCGAATGGAATGTTGAATTTCTAAAAACATTTCTAGGGCCGTCTGTGACCGTGATTTCAAAAGATGTCTTTAGCCCTTCACTGACCTTTTCCATGACCACACAGCACAAGATGGAGGGGTAAAAACAATTTCACGGTGGGTTAATTAATTCTGGATTGAGTGCATGCCATGGTGCCTCTAATAACCAATCAGAATCTAGGTTAAATGTGGATGGGCCAATCTGTGACAATGAAATCATAATGCTATTTTCAGATATCACCTAAAGCAGGGCCTCACCAGACCCACTTCACTTTATCAGGCTAATTTTAAACCAACACTAAACAAGACAATTGTTCAAGAAAGTGCAACTAAACAAGGGCCAAACAAGAACCATGAATGGACTTAATGAAGATATGACCTGGTCTGAACAATAATTAAATAGGGAAAAATCAAGGACTAGTTCAGTTTAGTCTAGTTCAGACTAACTCTAATTCAAGTCTAAATCATCTCCATTATGACCAGACAAGAACAAAACTAATCAAGAGTTAAACCAAACCTTAACCAAGAAAAGAAAAGACACAAATAAATTAAACTAAATCAGGATTTTAATCAGAGTTGAGGTGTTGTTTTTATTATATATATATATATATGGCCTGTAAGCTGCTTTATTAGACAGCAGCAGAGTGTGAAATGGGGAAGAAAGAGAAGGGAGGAAATGCAGTAAATGATCTAAGCCGGGATTTGAACCCACAACACTGTGGCTAGCTGCACATGGAGCCTGGCATATGTGCTGCCGCCTAAACCACTTGACCACCAGGCAGCAAGAGTTAGTTTATTATGACCAAAAAAAGGAATCTTGATTGTTTTCCTTGTAGGCTATTGATGAATTTCATTTTGTAGATAAAAAAAAGCTTTTAATACACATTCCCTGAACAGAAACAAGACAGACTTTTAATCATTGTCAATTGTCAAACACAAAAAAAACTGTCAAATGTCTTCCTTCAAGCTCCAAACTCTGCTCCAAACTACCTGTACATGATTTTACTGACTGCGGATTGGCTGTAGACATCTCAATAAAAAATAATTAAAATGACCCAGGCCGATCACAGCTGATTAGAAATGAACAGATCTCGATTCAATTTGATTTCTCACACGGCTCCACTTCAAATTATTGGTTGAATCAAAGTTTGAGAAACATTATATGACATACTCTTCAATTGCATGCGCCACAGTTTGGGCATCACACATTCCCACAGCAAATGGTGTCTTTCCAAAACAAACGCCTGCCCTTTCAGATGAATGGCATTTTTCAGATGAATGGCATTTTTCAGCCCAGGTGAAGGCTGACCTCTTCACTCTGTTACTTGACCTCACGCTGCAAGCATCAAAGTGTGTTGCTCTTACCAATGCAGCTCTTGGTGTCTCTTCTCAGACCGCACAGCATGCTTGCCACCACTTCTCCACAAAAATAGAATACAATCCAAAATGTCTCAATGACCTCGACAGTCAAAGTGTGATCAAGCCCTTTTTATTTCTACAAAATCACCATCTTCACCACATTCCTTTGATCCAAATCCTGCTTGACCTTTCCCATTGTCTTTCCTTGCAAACCAAATATGAATAATTACTTCTTCTTCGTTTTGCCATAAACGTCTGACTCCGTTATAATAATAATAATAATAATAATAATAATCCTTTTCTATTTCTGCCAATGTGCATTTGTCCAGCTCCAAAGCAAAGACCAAAAATATCACACACGTCCTCTTCTCTCTGCTGTTGCTCTGCAGTCAGCGTTGGTCCCTTTTTTTCCTGTGGATTTTGCAGCTTATGTTCACACGGCTCGCACATACGCTCTTTCTGTCTGTGGAGCAGCGCTGGAGTAAATGTGTTTGCTCTCTCAGCCTTGGAGGGCTTGAGTGAGACAGTCCCTCCCCCTGCAACGCCGCACACAGACACTCAAACACACCAAGATTAGACCTGACAAAACTACTCGCACCTCACTCATTCCTCAAGTCTCCGCTCAATTAACACCGTCACCATATTCACTGAGAATCAACACCCAGCACCTTTGCGTTTCTCACTTAATGTAAAGCTTCGTGATACTGTATTTCATAACACTGGCACAGTGTGGGACATACATGTATAGAGTTGTTGCTATGATCTTCAGAGGTTACACTTGCACAGTCAAATGTATTGTTATGTAATATAGTGCCCTCATCACATTTTTCACACACCAAACCGACTGGACACCCACATTTTGTCCTGATTTATTGAAGATCAGATTAACTGGTGTCGGCTTGGCTTAGTCCGTAAATATAGGTCTAAAATCATTCTATTTCACCCTTCTTATACAGACAAATGTCGAATTAGAGCTTATTTAAATACAGTATAATATTTCAATATAGTACTTCAAATTTGCAGGGTAAAATCCCACAAGAATTACAAGTCCAAAATAGCACTGGACATCTGCCTCCAAGAATCTGTCTGCTAATGTTATAAAGGCTTTACTACCCAGATACTTTGCAGATTTTTCATGTAATAACTCTGACTTTATTAAGGCCGATTATATTAAAACTTTGAGTAGCTCAAATATACTTTTCTTAGGCCTTAACAGACACTGACTAGGAAACAATCCTCAATGTTTCAGGCATCAATTGGAAACTTTTCTTTATACTTTTTTCCTTACACTTATGTATGGCAGGAAAACGAAATCTGTACATTTCCCCCTCATGTAATGTTTTAAAAATAAATAAGGCAATATAAAGGCAGGTAAATATTGTAGAACCCTGAAAATGTGGATAGAGCCAGTTTGGGACATTTTATGAAAATTAAAAATATTATTATTTACTATTTGCCTAGATCTTACTGAAAATAAAAAAGGCTGGCACAATTTTTTTTTAAAAGACAAAAATCGCCCTATTGCAGCTAGGTTAGATGCAATATTGAAAACAAAAAGCAATATTTTGTACCTACTTTTTATCAGTGGTCTAAACTTTAAGCACGTTTTTCTCCCATTCATTTGCCCTTAAAGTAACGATGTTGTTGTTGCTGGTGTTTTGTGGCGGTTGGCATCAGAGTGTTGCATGGTTGCATGACACAAAAATAACTTCATCTTGGACATGTGATCAACGCCAATGGCGCCAACGTTATTTTATAGTGGAATATGGTTTTCACAACACCGCCATCTGGTGGCAATTACATTTTATTGCAAGCCTTAATTTTGTCACGTACTGACCGCGCTACGTTGCAAAGAAAATGTACATCCATTAAATCATGCTCTACCGTGTTACCATTAAGGGTTGCGGGTGACTTCGGGCCTTAGGCTGGGGTACATCCAGGACAGGGGTCAGCATATTTCAGGGTTAACATGAAGTCTATCCATAAAATTGTAGTTTGATTGAAGCCACAAATGGCTTTAAATTCTTACCTTAGGCTTAAAATGATCCTTACCTTTGACTCTTCCCCTTATAATTCCCATCCGACATCTGAAGGAAAACGACAGCATCCTCTTTGGTGGAGTTGACAGACTTCTTTTCTTCATTATTTCAGAGTGAGGTAAGAACTGTTTAAGAGAGCATTTCCTTTCATCTAATCTTAATCTGGCTGAACAGTTCATCGCCAAATTAACAAGCATCTTATTACTGAAGACTTTCCACCACTTCTAATGCCATTGTCCCCAAGTGCAGAAATAAAGAGCAATACTACAGGACTGAATTTTATATCGGAACATGGGCAGATGGCAGAGGGTTCACAGCTGAAGGGCACAGTTTGCCGCCAGAATGTAATGGAAACCTTCTCAGCAGGAACAGATCTAAGTCAACTCTGTGGCGTGGACATTTAATGCAAAATTAAGAGTTTGAAATTAGCGCAATCAAATTTGCCTTTGTCCACATCCTCTTCAAGCTTCCATCTAAAAGCTCTTCACTAATCCAAGAACTCATTTGGGTTTATCGTTTCCTTCAGCCGAGTTCTACCCCTTTTCTACCTTTGGAAGCAGTACACATTTGTCAACATCCACCTCCCCCCTCCTTCAAAACAAGCACAAACTACTACAATCATAACCACATTACACTTCAATTTTTATGTATTTATTGTAAATAATCAGTTTATTCGTTCTCCTCACTCCTGAGTCTGGCATTGGGGTTGGTGACCTTGATGGCCAGCTGAGCAGCTCTTTCAACAATCAGCTTCCTGTTTTTGGAGGAAACGTTGTGGGCGATCTCTGCGCAGTGAGTCCTGCAAGGTTGAAGTGTGAAAGTTAGTGCAATTAAAGAAAAAAAATCCAAGGAAAATTGTTCCAAGCACACTTGATTTTCAGCTTCTGCAATTGCTAGTCAAAGTCTGGATTCTGGTGGTTCTCAAAAGCATCCTAATGATAATCCACTAAAAGCAAATGTCTGCTCTCAGATGAAGTCACAACCCCTCAAATTGTGAAACTTTTCAGATTTGTATTCATATATTCTAGCAAACAGTCTTCTGCTGCAGATTTGGCTTTCACATGGGCATTAACAGATCAAAGCTTGTCAGTTAGGGCCGTCAAACTACCCAGATAATATTAATCCTTATAACATCTGTATAGTTTGAGTGTCATCAGCCCTAGTTTTGCACCAACTTCAAAATGGAATATTAAAGTAAACCATTAATTCAAACCAAAGATTATATTATAGATCCGATTCAGGGGACAATAAGTATGTTTAACAGAATCCCTCAGTTTCAACTGCAATTCTGTAAACACAGAGATATATATATATATATATATATATATATATATATATATACACACACACTTGAATATCCAGCATATCTGCATTAAATCTCCGGCAGAGCCAGATTTTCGGGCCAGCCAGCTGCAGACAGAAAATAAACCATGACTTAACTGATCTCCCAGTGAAGTAAATTCAAGTAATACAATTACAAGAATGTAAAAATTGGCCCTACATATCCATTTGTTTCTCAGCAATTAATTTAAGATATTTGATCATCACTAAACATAGCGCTTAACCCTTTGCCTTAAAGTTGTGGTGAAAAATTTGACGAGTTTACAAGAGTTGGTAGCAGTTTTATCATTCAGTGGGCCAGTCTCATCTCAAAACACAATATGACAATGCAAGCAACGTAAGTCAAACAGGTTTGAGAGGTGGTGATTATTATTATTATAAATATTACCACATCACCTTATCACTCGATCAGACTGGTACCTGATCCATGTAATGTGAAAATGGAGAAGTGCTCTTCAACACTCTTTACACAATCATCCTAATAATCGTTCTGCTTGACATGGGTGGGAGCCTAAGACCTATTGACAAACCTGTTCCAGACATTAGGCCAACCACATCTATAACAAGACTTGATGAAATCCTTACTTGTTGCTCATCATGAGGACTTCGAGTTCCTTGATGTTGTGGACCAGGAACTTCTTGAAACCAGTTGGCAGCATGTACTTTGTCTTCTTGTTGCTACCATAACCAATGTTAGGCATCAACATCTGCCCCTTGAACCGCCTGCGCACCCTGTTGTCAATACCTCTGGGCTTGCGCCAGTTTTTCTGTCAAGTAGAGCAATTTAGAGTCATTATCCAGGCAATACATCAAATTGTTCCAACATTCCCAGTGTTCAATTTCTTACCGCAATCTTGACATAACGGTCAGACTGGTGACGAATAAACTTCTTCGTCCTCTTTTTGACAATTTTGGGTTTGGTGAGGGGCCGAAGGGCTGCCATGGTGACTGTAAAGAAACACATTTGTTAATTTATAGACCTTTATTCAAGCAGGAACTTCTAACCCTTTAGTATTCCGGTCAGGGTGTATGCAATGCAAACAGGATTCAAAATTAAATCATGCAGTATTCCGTTTTAATGACGAGTGCCACGTTTGTGCCTTTTCAATTTAAATACATTGTTCTCTTCGGTTTTAATGCAAATGCATTTGTCCAAGTAGTTCCCATTTTAGAACAAATACGTACATCGCCGTACTTGGTTACAATTTACATGACAATTTAGAGAACGCGAGAGCATAGTGGATGCACGCGAAGCAGTGTGATCCTGAAGCATTAGCTACACGGCTATGTTTAGCTAGCTAGCCACGCTATCTTTTCAAAAAGTCCAAGGTTTCACTGGGTTAATAACAGGTTTGAGAGACACCCCACGGGACATGCAGGTCATGTATTCAAGACAGTCTTCCTTCCTTAGTATATCCACGTTTAAGGTAAATAATAAACTGGTAGCACGGGCATATAATGGCTATGTCTGCGGTAGCAATGGTGACACCGTCTCTTTGCTTAATCGTTTCGTCCCTGTGAAAGTGGGGATAACTTTTGGTATTTGTAGTAAGGCCAAACTTCCATTGCTTATTTCCAGCCAGCGGATAACGATTTAGTGTGGTTATAAGTGAGGATTGTAGCAGATTGCTGTCACTCACCCGCCGATGTAAATCCAAAGAGGACTTCAACGACGGAGGAAGGGAAGAAAAGGACTTCCGGAGTGCAGCCGTCACCCAGAAGGGCTTGTGGGTAGTGTAGTTCTATGCAAGATCACGCACTTTTTAAAAAGTGTTTACTTTGTATTGTTAAAATGTGGTGATGGTTGCAGTGTTTACTTTTAATCACACAGGAATCCAACAATTATAACAAGAACATTATTTATTTAGCCTACATTGTTTTGGCCAGGCCCATCTCCACCACGATCTCGGTCAGATTAAAGTCCGAGTGCGCACGTCATATAATTTGTAGTTAATGTAAATCCACATTCATTTTCTTTTTCCTGTCACAAGACAGAAGAGGTAGTGGCCTGACTCGTTGTTCGGGTACAGTAGGTAAAAGTGAGCGCTGGAGATACCGCGTGAAACTTACCTTTTTTATTTCCTAAACGTTCTTTTTTCTCACTGCAGCTTTATCACGGTAAAACCTAATGGAAAACAAACCATTTTTCAGGCGAGTATTAGAGGAAGTTTGATTGATCAACCGTTGTTGTTAAAATGTGTTATACCCATGTTTTGGGGAAGTAGAACTAAGTTTTGTTTTCCGTTTTTGTTTATTAGTCCCAACAGATCCTATGGGTTTGCTAACCCTGATTATGTGGCGACAGCGGACACGGGACCAGGTACAAATTAATCAATATTAATGTGTGTCAGGCCAGAAACAAGTTTTATATTAATTCCTGATGTGGCCAGTGACGTCAGTCTGTAGCGTACTTGAATCTCAGCTATGCGAGGATCCTGCCATGAGCCAGCCCACTCCACAATCCAAACACCTCTGCTTCTGAAGCCTGTCGGCCTCTCGCAACAACATGGATGTTTATTTCTTACTTTTTTAAATTGTATTCTGCGTTTACAACCTTTATTGGGTGAACGGATCAAAGAAGTAATACGGTAGGCTCACATAAACCCTACAGGTTTAAGATAAGAAATTGCTGTGTGTGAAATGTAAAAAGCTACATAAGAATAATAATACGTTAGAGTCGCGTCCGTTTGTTGTTGTTGTTGCCATATTTACGGTGTTGCGTTTTCCTCCAAAACCTTTTGAAGAGGTTCTAGTTTATGAACTTTGTCATAATTGAACTGGTTTTTCTGGTTTCTTTCAGCAATGTTTGCCCCGCCTGCCCCGGACTCTACAAGTCCCAGCGCTCCTCCGTCCAGCATGTTTGACAATATGCCTGGCTATGAGGGGACCTTAGCTGGAGGTGGAGGTACAGTGTTCCCAGTCCCTCAAAAAAATTCTGATTGTAACTGCGATTTTCAGAAACAGTGAGATCATGTTTGTAATGTATGAGCCACGCCCTCACATTTGCAAATGTTGGTCAGGGCAAGTCGATTTTTGTAAATGCACAGAACTCTGGAAATAGCTTGGCAGTTGGCACAGAATGGCAGTAGACTAAATATCTACTGTATGTGTGCATAGTACATGCATTACTGGGATGCAATCAATACAATAAATATATTTTATTTGCTAAAGGGGGATATCTGCCACCTCCAATGCCTGTCAGTCCTGTACAGCCACCACAACCTGGACCAGAACAACCACACTGGAAGTAAGATTATCACTGGAAGCAGGATATTGCAAAACCTGTTGAGAAAGAGCCATACATTGTGTACAGCTATTATCCAACATCACTTGTTTTAAAATTGTGCTTTTTCCAATGAGTAGCATACCATCTATAACTGAAGACACAGCCCGTGATGCTTTTACACTGTATGCATCCAGTAAGTGCTGCTACAGTAAAGCACCCGTAAAGGATGGGATCATCACTAACATGGAGGCCTTCAATACATACAGAGTAAGAGAGATCCTAGATTTACTGTTAAGCCCAAAACTTTACATTGTGTGGGGCCAATCAAACAATCAGTCAGTCAGTCAATCAATATATAGAGGTTCCCTAAATTACAGTCCATATATCATAAATTCTTGATTATTTATTAAATATATATACACTATAAATACATAGTATATATAACTTAGCTATACCAATGTGAAATATATATAAATAATAATGTTGTACTTGTTTTATAGTACAAATTGGAAACGTTTACTGAATCAAGATCTACACAGTGGGCACACGAGCCATATCGCGGTAAAAAAAAAAGTATAATTGTGTTAATTATCTATACAGATTAGAAGGCTAACCTGTTTCTGTTATTGATTCAGGGCAGCCAATTGATGCCTATGCTCAACCACCACCAGGACCTTGGGATATTTCTGCTAAAGTCCCAAGTTTTTTTCAGGATTCCAAAGAAGTCATCAAGGTTCCATACACCTCATCTGTGAAGGTACTTAAAAAAATAATAATTGTACTAATTATATTATACTTGTAGAGTAAAGGTAACATTTTTTTTCTTGTTTTGTTATTGCAGCCATGCCATGTTTGCATGGGCATGGGACAAAAACCTTGCAAAAATTGTGCTGGTAGTGGTAATGTGAGTGGGTTCAATGATATATAAATTGACATCTTAATTGACATTGACATTTTCTTTTAAATGTATTTATTAAATAGAAAGTTTGTTGGGTCTGCAATGGAAGTGGTTATCGCCATGGAAATGGTCGATGCCATTCCTGCAATGGACGAGGACGGGACAAGTTCAGTGACTGAAATGTATTCTTTTTTTTACTAGTTGTTGATCCAGCTATGTCAAATAATATGTTTTGCACGATATAGTTGCCATCACTGTCATGGGAATGGAGTAATGCAATGTCCAACATGCCATGGGAAACAACAACTTCTGGTTTACATCAACCTCTCCATACAATGGTGACAGTTTTATTCATTACCAGAATCATTTATGCACAATATGTACTTTATGTCAACAAAATAGTAATAGTATGTATTTTTCATTCAGGACAAACAACTGTGATGATTATGTTGTAGAGCAGTCAAGTGGACTCCAGATTTCCAACTTGAGCAAAGTGACTGGCAAGGAGCTTTTCAGAGACTCCCAATACTTGGTAAAATTATCTTGGTTTTGGTCTTACATTAATCTACCCTTCACTGAAATCACTCACTATGAACAATTTAACCCAATACATTTTATTTATTTTTTTACGTCACACTGAGATTTAGTAAGCTTATACCAGTGTCTGCAATGTAATTTGTTAGGATAGTTGTTAACTGCTGTAGTGTGTGATGTATGAATAATTATTCTATAAATATTACCTACTACAGGTGTACCCTTTAATGGGGTTCCCTGATGTGTCTGTGGTGAATGCTGCACAGCGTCTTGTGGGTGAACATGTGAGTAGGTTCTCCCAAACAGCCCGCATCCTTCAGCAGGTAAATGCCTATTTTACACCTGAATTTAAAAAAAGGCTGGCAGAGTATATGTCATCATTTACATTCACAATTTGACTTTCCTTGTCAACAGCGGCAGATCATAGAACTCATTCCTGTGACCAAGGTGATTTACTCATGGAAAGGGAAATCACACATATACTTTGTATATGGGAATGAGTTTAAAGTTCATACAGATAATTATCCTGCTACTTGTTGCTGCTCTGTGATGTAATATATTGTCATTCTCATTTATCATCTGACTTTGGGAATTGTTGATGATGCACGAATCGAACGTTACTGAAACAAAAATATCTCTGAATTGACAATAAAATGCACTCTATTATATTTTGTAAGGTATTCAACCCGTGTTGATGTAGCATTATTTTTTTATTTTACATCAGAAATAGTTAATCGGCATAATTATTATTTTATGATCACGCACATGATTACTCCAAAATTCACATGCTAATATGTATTTCTGTAAAAACAATGTTAAATAACCAATGTATCTATTGAATAAAGTCTTGTAAATAAACGTGGCGTATTCTTTCGTCATATCAAGTGGCCTGTCGCGTAAGCAATGACGCAACTAACGTGTTCGCCGCTATGATAATAAACCACAATCATAAAGCAATAATTTACCGCTTTATAAAGTTAAGTGAGGCGTGTTTTTTTATTCATACTCATTTCCCACAGAGGACGAACTGTGTGATAAACACGGTCAGGGAAAGGACCAGCTTGAACCAAACAGAGGCATAGGTGCGGAACAACGAGGTAAATGTAGCATTCCGGGTAACAAGCTAGCTAGCTAGCCGAAACGGTCTATATAAGTACGTATTGTGAGAACATAATGTACTTCCTGTTACAGTCGATCGTGGCTAAATGTTTATACAAGTCATCCAACGTCGGTGCATTTGGGATAAGTTAAAAAGTCCATTTAAAACACGTATATACTTAAAGCGTTTGCCTAGCTTGGCTAACAACATTAGCTTCCTTGTTTGCCTGCAGACAGTGTAGCAAGCTGAATTGGAACAGGCAGTACGTATAATAAGTGAGAAACTCTAAATACCGTTTAAGCCTAATTTATACATTACAATTTTTTTATGCTTTCAATTATAAAGCCAATAAGTTAATATCCCGTTTGACAGTTTGAGTCTCTGGGGACTGGACTTTGTTGTTCTTTTAGTGTATATGCACAAAGACGTGTACAATTATCTGAACCATATATTTAAGTACTTTCCCATAGTTAATGCTGTACTTTGTGCTTTGTTCAATGCAATGCTCATAGGTTGTGCCATGGCCACAGCATCTTCTGCTACTGTGGACTCCAAGGCAGAGTTGACTGCATTGCTGGAACAATGGGAAAAGGAGCAACAGGGTGCCACTCAAGAACTTGTGAACATACTGACAAAGTATGTATTTTATGTGTGATTTAAATGATCTTTAAATGTTCCCCTTTTGCAAGTAGTATTTTTGTTTATCTGGCTTTATAGAATATCAGACCTTGTAGAGAAAGAAACGGAAGAGTACCACAAAGCAGACCCAGACCCATTTGATGATCGACATCCTGGTAAAACTTTAAACACAAGTAGCTCTGAATGGTACCATTAGCGCCTATGTGATTGGATGTTTTTGACGTTTCTTCTTTGGCCACTAGGGAGAGCCGACCCAGAATGCGTGTTAGGACACTTACTGAAAATCTTGTTCAAGAATGATGACTTCATGAATACAGTAAGAAAAAATACTTTTGAATACATTCGTAACAATACTAGGGACTTCATTAAAAATAAATGTAATAAAAACATCTAGTTTAATATTCCAAATATTGAGTGATTTCTTCCCTTTTCTGGTCCATTAAATGGTCCATTTACATTTTGTGATCCCTTCGATCCTAAACAAGCCACATTTAATTTAATATTACTTAGATAATTAAAATATATTGAGATATTGTTTCTGTCAATATGACACACTCCTACTTCCTATTACTTTCTTTCCGTTT
This sequence comes from Eucyclogobius newberryi, assembly GCF_026437365.1. Taxonomy (NCBI): domain Eukaryota; kingdom Metazoa; phylum Chordata; class Actinopteri; order Gobiiformes; family Gobiidae; genus Eucyclogobius; species Eucyclogobius newberryi. Next base: position 26,824,486 of record NW_027315801.1, read on the forward strand.
AGTTGGTGAACAGTTATGTGATGACCAGCAGGGAATTTTCCCTTAATACAGCAGCTTGTCGCTTACTTCAAAACATCATGCCTGGGTTAGAAACTGCAGTGGTATTTCAAGAAAAGGTGGGATGATATTTTATTTGTTTTAATTTTATGCTATTCACCTATACTTTGCTATGTTTTCTCTAGGAAGGGATAGTTGAAAAGCTTTTTAAATGGGCTCAAGAGGCAGAGCAGCCCCTGCGAATCTATGCCACAGGTTTGTTGGCAGGTGCAATGGAGAATCAAGATATTGCTGCCAACTACAGGGAGGAGAACTCTATCTTGGTTTGTATTGATTGTAGTAAATACCTGTAACCCATGCAAAGTTAGTAACTATTGTATGTGTATCTATAGGTTTATTTTCTTATTTTTAAATTTATTTTCAATACTTTACTTCACTCACTAGGGTGAGGGATATCTGAACAGTTTAGTTTTGATAGCTTTGATTATTTCACCAGGTACCTTTGATGCTGCATCGTCTGCGAGAACTCCAGGACAAAACCATTGAGAGCAAACGTCCAAGTCCGAGGAGAATCTTGAGTAGAGTTTTGCTACCTCTAGACGAGGAGGCTGTTGATGGAAATTTTGAGGAGAAACCTTTTACACCAGGAAGAAATGGAGCTGAAAAGGAGCTGAGAGACCCAGGCCAAGATGGTGAAAAGACATTTTCCTCCACTGAGCAAGAAAATGAACTGTCTTTTCGTATTAGCTCTCCTCCTCACAGGACCAGCAGCCGCCCAAGCTCTGCATTTAAAACCGTGATGAAACCCATGTCTGCTTCAGAATTACTGACTCAACAGTCTGATGGAAGCATCTATCTAAAGAGAAAAGGAGAAAGGGATATTTGCAGGTTGTCGAAGCAGAAGCTGAATTTCTCTTTACCAGATCCAGAGAGATCCTTCAATGAGCTATCAAACAGCAGTTGGTCTGAGATGAGCCCCTGGGTCATTGGCAACAACTATCATCTTTACCCTTTGACCCCAGAGATTGAGCAAAGATTAATTCTTCTGTATTTAACACCTTTGGGAGAATATCAAGAGGTATTTTATATATAGTTTAATATGACATTTAAGCTACTAGGTCATGCTTTCATTGACCAGTAGATGTCAGTGTTTATCAAATGTGTTCAACACATTTTTGACTCAATTGAGCTTACATTGTTTAAATATGCTTTGTATGGTACAATATAGTGTTGTTAAAGTTATATAGTAAGTAAGTAGACCAATGCTGAAAGCTGGTCCTTTATTTTGCAGCTGCTAGCAGTGTTCATGCAGATGGGGGCCCGGGAACTTCTCATGCATTACATGGATCTGAAACTGACTAATGATGTACAACTAACCTTTGAAGCCCTTAAGGTTAACACTTTTACATCTACCAATAATAATACAACTAAAAAAAACTTTGCCTTTTTACATCACTGTATATTCTATATCCACAGTATCTCGCATCATTGCTACTTCACAAGAAATTTGCTGCCGAGTTTGTGGCACATGGCGGAGTTCAGAAGTTGCTGGAAATTCCCAGACCGTCAATGGCTGCAACTGGAGTGTCTTTATGTCTCTACTATCTTGCTTATAATCAAGATGCAATGGAAAGGGTATGTTAAAAAAACAAAACAACTGTCATATTGTTCTGAAAGCCTGCATAATTGATACTTTTATGATATAGTATATATTTTATTTTTTACTTTTTCTAAAGCTCAATTTGTATTTTGCTCTATCTTAAGGTGTGCATGTTGCCCAACTCAGTCCTGTCTGATATGGTCGGCTACACTCTGTGGCTGCTCGAGTGCTCGCACGCTTCTGGTTGCTGTCATGCTACCATGTTTTTCTCCATATCCTTTTCTTTCCGCGCTGTCCTTGATTTGTTTGACAAGCAGGATGGACTCCGCCGCCTTGTAAACTTGGTAGGAAAAAAATGTGCCATTGTACATAAAAATAACAAATCACAGTATTTTCTATTAGCGTGAATCACCTGTTTGCAGATCAGCACATTGGAGATCTTGAATCACGAGGACCAGGGAGCTCTGCTGAGTGATGATCAGATTTTCTCCAGCAGGCAGACAGCCAAGCACACTTGCATGGCTCTGCGCAGGTACTTTGAGGCCCATCTGGCCATCAAAGTCGAACAGGTGAAGCAATCATTGCAGCGCACAGAGGGAGGTGCCCCCATTCACTCTCCACCATATTATAAGGTACAAGGGGCTGGCTTCATAAAATATGGCATTTGAGCGGTGATTCTCAAACTTGGTTGCCACTTACTCATCATAATACATCCATTTGATTCAAAGTGGGTTTTGTTGTTACCTGAAATTAACAAACAAACCCGCACAGAGGACAACTAGTTTGAGAAGCGCTGCATAGAAATGACAACAATACAGTATATTATTTGCTATACCCCTTGGTTTACTAATTTTCAACCCTTTTATTAACAAATAAGTATATATGGTGTTTTTCAGGCTGTCAGCTACAGCCGTGAGCAGGTGGTTGAGATGATGGAGTTTCTAACAGAGTATGGCCCTCTCAGACTGTACTGGGAACCAGCAGAGGTCTTTCACAAGTTGTCCTGTGTACAGCTCCTCTTGCAGCTCATCACTATTGCCTGTGATTGGAGAACTTACTATGGCAGGTATGAGGTGCAGCAAGGTCAGTGTTTACTCACCATGTCTGGACTGCAAAGTTAAAAAATTGTATTGTCTTTATAGGAGTGACACAGTTCGTTATGCACTTGACATTCTGAGTATCCTCACAGTCGTAGCAAAGACTCAGCTGCTGTTGTCTGAACCTGTTGCTGTGCTGGATGAGGGAGGGTCCACTGTTTCCACTATTGGTACATACAGAAATGGAACATTACTAGCTATTGTAATATTTTGTTGGAGTCTGTGAAAAAGGAAAACTTAAGAATCTTTTTTTTTTTTTTTTTTTAGGAATGAGTATTGTCCTAGACGTGGCAGAAGGAGAGATTTTTGTCAATGATGCTGAGATCCAGAAGTCTGCTTTGCAGGTCATCATAAACTGTGTATGTGCTCCAGATAAGCGTGTGTCCAGTATCGGAAAGTTTATAGCAGGGACTCCTCGGCGCCGCATGCCACAGCAGAGCAGAGCCAGCGAGAGTGTGCTCACCAAGATGTGGAACGTGGTGCAGTCGAACAATGGCATCAAGGTATGCTCATTTGATTACGTAAAGAAGAATGTGGTGTAGTTATTGCACTTGGTTTTGGTATTAATGCATTTCAGTCAAAGTCCAGCAATGAAAAAGCAGTTTGATCGACATTTGCCCTCCCCACCTGCTTTGGACAGTATAATTACTGAGTATTTGAGAGAACAACATGGACGATGTAAAAACCCTGTTGGCACCTGCTCTCAAAGTATTTTACCATGTTCACAAATAATAATAAAAAACATAAACAAGTCCAATAACTATATTGTTATATAATAATAATAATAAATGTCCAATAACTTTGTCTTTATTTTTCCCCTCCATTCCTTATTAAGAAATGAGAGGTTTTTGTCTATAGGAGTTTTTGTTTATAAGAGTTTTGTTTATAAGAGTTCTTCTATTAAGAGTGTTTTTTAAACTTCCTATAAGTTATCTGTCCTTTTCCTCTGTATCTACCTGCGTTGCAACAATGAAATTTCCCCATGTGTGGACAATAAAGGAATATCTTATCTTAACTTGAATCATTAATAATAAAAACATAATATAAATGTAATGTAACTCATCTTCTCTTATCTCATTTTCTTGCCATTTTTCAGGTATTATTGTCTCTGTTGATGGTGAAGATGCCCATAACGGATGCTGACCAGATACGTGCCTTGGCCTGTAAGGCTCTGGTGGGACTGTCTCGCTCCACTACGGTCAGGCAGATCATCAGCAAATTACCTCTGTTCAGCAGCGGACACATCCAGCAGCTGATGAAGGAACCTGTTCTTCAGGACAAACGCAGTGAACATGTAAAGTTCTGTAAATACGCCGCAGAGCTTATAGAGAGGATTTCTGGGAAACCTCTTCTCATTGGTACAGACGTCTCCCTGGCGTGGCTGCAACGGGCCAGTGTTGTGGCTCAGTCCAGGATCTCGTTTCCAGAGAAGGAGCTCCTGTTGCTCATTCGGAACCATCTTGTGGCCAAAGGTCTTGGTGACACAGCTGCTACACTGACTAAAGAGGCAGAACTCCCAATGGTTTGCCTGTCTCATTCCTCACATTCAGCCTCTGCTTTCCCGCCCGTCCCAGTTGCTCCCTCCACCTCCTCACTTGTCACCACACTGCCCCGGACCCCGCGGTTAGCTAACGGTGTCGCGTCAAGACTAGTAACCCACCCCGCACACCCATCCACGCCTGGATCAAGTCATTCCCAACCTCGGCCCTGTACAGTAACCCAAGCCACACCTGCTGCTGTCAGCGTCCCTCAAACAACAGCTCATCAATGCAGTAATGGCTCTCCAGTCATTGGTCGGATTTGTTTCTCCCGTGAACGACAAACAATGAGCTGTAGTACTATGAGCTGCAGGAAACCTCGTGTACTCAGGCAAAAATCAGACCATGGCGCCTTCAGTCAAAGTCCAGCAATGAAAAAGCAGTTTGATCGACATTTGCCCTCCCCACCTGCTTTGGACAGTATAATTACTGAGTATTTGAGAGAACAACATGCACGATGTAAAAACCCTGTTGCCACCTGCCCACCCTTTTCGCTCTTTACCCCCCATCAGTGTCCCGAGCCCAAACAGAGGCGTCAAGCACCTATTAACTTCACATCTCGGCACACGAGGAGAGTAACCTATCCCAAATACGGAGGGGTTGATGGAGGATGTTTTGACAGACATCTAATTTTTGGCAGGTTTGTGGTCTTTTCTTTCTACTGGCAGAATAACCAAAGCATCCAACAGTTATATGGACTTGTACCCATACTTCCTTTTATAATCATGGCAATATAGCACTTTTCCAGAGTTATTAAATATCAAATATCTGATACAAAGTTGCGTTACAATTTCATGCATTATTAATTTACTCCACACTCCGCAAGCTACTGTTATAGCCACAGCTGCCCTGGGGTAGACTGAGGAAGTGAGTCTACTGATCTGCACCTTTGGACCCTCTGACACACCACATTCTTATTAGGTGAACCGTCTTGTCTATAAACATGATGGAAGTATATGTGAGTGCTTCTGCTGCCCCACTGTAGATCATATGATATCGGGCATTGATAAAGTGGAACGGTCTTGTGTCTGAATCACATTTATTCAATTACAGGTGTTTTTATTGCCAATAATACTTTGAAAACATGCATCTTCCATACTGTGAGTGAGCTCGCCGCTCCACAGATTAGGTCTGATCGTTTCCATGGTGGTGTCACCTGCTTGTCTCCATGGAGGTAGATGAGTTTAATGCCTTTCTGTGTAACATTTCAATAAATCAAGACAAGGAGACAAGCAGGCTTTCCACCAGAAAGTTACGTAGTCAACCTTTTTCACCTCTTGTGTATTCAAACTATTTTGAGTCTATTTTGAAACAAGTTACTGGACATAATTGAGTAGGCTTTTTTCCCTATTGTATTTTATTTATTATTTTCTTTAGATTTCGTCCAATTTCGGTATTCAGAGAAGCAGACGAGGACGAGAGTGGCTTCATGTGCTGTGCCTTTTCCGCTCGAGAGCGGTTCCTGATGCTTGGGACGTGCACTGGACACCTCAAACTGTACAACGTGTTCACAGGGCAGGAGGAGGCTAGCTACAGCTGCCACAGTTCAGCTATCACACACCTCGAGCCCTCTCGGGTCAGTATTGCCATTTATGTAGAGGTTGTTGGGGGGGGGGGAACTTCAGAGATAAGTCAAACTCACAATTTAATGCTTTCAGGATGGCTCACTGCTTTTAACATCTGCCTCTTGGAGTTACCCACTGTCTGCACTGTGGGGGATGAAATCTGTGTTCATCATGAAGTAAGAGTTTTCTCAAAAGCAATACTAATGCACTTTATTTGAATATAACTTTACACAAAAAACACAGTGCTGCAGTCTTTCCTTCACTTGGCTTAATTTATCTGTGCAGATTAAGCAAACAATAGCAGCCCTACATATTTATTCATAGTGTTGAAGAAATTATAGGGTTTAAAACCTTTTATTCATATGGTGGCAGCAAGTTATTAAATGCTCACCCGTTTCTTTCTTTAGGCATTCGTTTCCAGGAGATCATTATGTAGAGTTCAGTAAGCTTTCACAAGACCGGGTCATCGGCACAAAAGAACACATAGCAAGAGTAAGTACCAAAGAAATTATAATTATTTTGTATTGTGTTACAAATACTTTACAAAACCTGATCCAATCCAAACAAAACAACTATCAATTTATGACTGAATCTGAATTTATTTATTTTGTAGATATATGATATCCAGACGGGGCAAGTCACTCTGACCCTCAATAATCCTGATCTGGCAAACAACTACAAGAGGAACTGTGCGACTTTTAACCCCACAGACGACCTGGTGCTGAACGACGGTGTGCTATGGGATGTCCGATCGGCACGGGCCATTCACAAGTTTGACAAGTTTAACATGAACATCAGCGGAGTGTTTCACCCCAACGGACTGGAAGTCATCATCAACACGGAGATTGTATCCTTATCTTCATCTGGGCTCACCATCACTGAGTGTGAAATGTTTTTATTCGTCTAGAAAAGTGTTATGGAAATCTAATCATTCCGATTGATTTTTGATATTAACCTTATCTAGTGTTATAGTGGGACCTTAGAACGTTCCACCTCCTGCACACCGTCCCTGCCCTGGACCAATGCAGAATAGTCTTCAACAATAACGGCACTGTCATCTATGGAGGTGAGTAAAGAAACTGCTGAAACCACTTAAACACTAAATACTTTAAAACAAAACACGTGTGAAGAGCCTTGAGTCTTGAATCTCTGTTTTCCTTCATATGACTCGTGATCCGAGTCTGACTTTTTTGAATTTCTGACGGGCAGTGAGTGGTGACCAGATTTGAGGTTCAGGCTTAGGACTTGGACTTGAATGCACACTTCTGCACCGTGTCTTCAGACTTGTGGCTGTTGCTGAGACCAGCCAGTACCACTCTTCATATATGCTCTAGTCTAATGCGGACTTGGAACAAATGGTGACTCAACTCCAACTCGTTCCCACATTGCCAAGAAGAGACATATGGCTGAGGCTCAGATTTGGCCTGGCCAGAGAGGAGCCAGCTGGTTTCTCACACATTCACAGGGAGAGCCGAGGACCACTTGAACTTGCTCTGAGGCCACGAGCTATTCAACTTTCTCTCCTTCACTCTTTATTTTACAGCAATGTTGCAGGCGGATGATGAGGACGACATGATGGAGATGCAGATGAAGTCACCATTTGGCTCGTCATTCAGAACCTTCAATGCTACAGACTACAAACCCATAGGTATTGTTTGTCTTTTACACGTTTATTAATGGTATCTTAGATTTTTAGTAGATGAGGAGTAATAATGCATACAACTTTCTTCTAGCAACAATTGATGTCAAGAGGAATATTTTTGACCTTTGCACTGATACAAAAGATTGCTATCTTGCTGTGATTGAGGTAATAACTCGCAACCAAATTGTATTATGGAATCAATACAGAAAATGTTATTAATGTATGATCTATTCCCCCCCGAAGAATCAAGATTCAGTCAACACGGACACTGTCTGCAGGCTCTATGAAGTTGGACGCCAAAGACTGGCAGAGGAAGAAGAGGATGAGGAGGATCAGGTGCTTTTTAAAATTAATCTTGCTGATATCATTTTTGACATCGTGCCACGCTTCTGTGTTGCATTTACTTTGTTTGATGCTTATATCAGGAGGACGAGGATCAGGAAGAGGACGACGATGACGAAGACTCTGACGATGATGGGGACACAGACCCTCTGATGGCGGAGCTGGAGGAGAACGACAACGATGGTGCAGAGGATGAGGACGGTGCTGAGGAGTTCTCTCCATCAGACGACGACGCTGAGCCGCTCCTTGATGAAGATGCAGATGATGTCGGTGACGACGACGATGAAGATGACAATGATGATGACGACTCTGACAACGATGTGGATTTGGATGGAGACAATGGTGAGAACTAGTAGTAACCGAATATATCATATTTTGGTCACTACTAGTATTTTAATATATGCAACATATTTGTAGCTCAGGATTGTGTCACACTCCATTAGAATTGGAGATTTTAAGAAGCTACACGGAAATGGATGCATGTATTAAATTATCCAGCACTCTCACCAGACATGTGACCCATTGAGCATATTTGAGATGGTCAGGATATGACCCCGTGTTCCAGTTCGTTTCTTTGTTCCATTCAAGCATTCTGAACAAATGCGCTTGGTTTCAACACTGTTCATACACAGGATGTGCCCCTATAATAATTCTTGTTATAGGACAGCCAATCAAAGTAGTAGGTTTGTCACTGTTGACATGTTTTTCTGTCTTGATCTAAAATATGAACTTAGAAGCACATACTTGTACTTCTACAGATCTCTGTAATCTCGTCTTACTTCAAGGTGGTGAATTTTGTGTGTCCTTCTTTTCACAGACAGCTCAGACAACTCTGACCTTGAGGACGACATCATGCTTTCCCTGAATGAGTGAGAATCATTCAATACGGGCCCTGGGCTTTTCCAGAAGGCACATGTGAACACAAAAACTTAAGACAAGACAATGTGGGTCAGACTTGATTGTACATACTATTGTTTTTTTTTTTTTAGATAAGACTTCAGAAGAGTGACGTAACAAGTGATGCACCAAGAGAATGTTTTATATTTTGAATACTTGCGCCTTTTTCATTCAACATCTACAAATGTAAAAAGAGACTGCATGGTTGTGGAGCTGTTTTTATGGCAATTGATATGGTTCTTTCTTACAAGTGAACCTTGTGTAATTACCAAATATTACTATTGAAAGAGGCAGCTAATGTGACACAGAAATCTTAAGTTTCTGTGTCATAGAAATTGCTAATGAAAAGCTAGTAATAGCAATGCCATCGACATGTTTTCTTTTTTCAACAGTGTACACAACTGGTCCTGGTCAATTTGAATTCCCTGAGGAACCAAAATCTCTCACTGATTGTATATCTAAGGCCGTGGCTGCAGAGCCGCGGCGCGGTCAAATAACCCAGCAGTTTCGGCCGCGCGCCGCGGCTCTGTAGAAACTCCCTATATTTAAACAATATCACTGACTAAAAGCACCATAGAGCTCCTATACAAGGTATCCACTTAAAATGTCATACAAAAGGTATATTTGCACTCAACAATACCCAATTGATTTATCTGACTGGAATCTTGTTCTCTGAAAAAAAGATTTGAGACAAAAACATAAAATAATTTTCAGTTTCCCTAATAGGAAGAAAAACATATAAGATGCCAAAACATTAATTTTGTTTATTTTTCTCTTAACATTTATTTGATAAAAAATATTTCACTTATTGTACAGCTTGTATGTATCAAAAGTATTTTTTACTATAAATAAACTTTCAATTCACATGTTTTCTTTTTCTTGACATCAGGTGGTCAGGGCTTTATAACCTTTTTTTAAATGCAAAATGGCAACAGTTTGCGAGATTCACTCTAGCCTTCGTCATCTACATGTTTTTACGCTGATCAAAACACAGAAAATAGTGAAGGATTGTAGTTTTTCTGAGCAGCTGATTGATGCTAGACTTGGTTCTTATCACCTCCTCTGCTGCCTCCTATTGTCTGTTGGCATTGAGAGTGTTCAAACTGATCGCAGCTCTGTCTCATTCCTTCCCTACTGCAGCAGACGAGCAACGTCAAAATGTAGTCGGCACTGCTCAATTTTTATCAGCTGTTGCTTACAAGCATCATCTTAACACTAACCGTTTTGTATGACATAACACTTGTTCTTAGGTCGTCTTTCGTGCATCAGGTCCATATTGACATTTATACCCCTCTATCTTTATGTATGTGCTTGGAAATCCGCCCACAATGTTCCACTTGAAGTAATAGACAGATGGGAGTCAGTCACAGTGCTGCTATGATGGAGAGAAACTACCCTGCTGAATGCTGCCCTCCCTCCCACACTACATCAAATGCACTAAACACTGTTCACCAAATTGCTGTTTAGCCTATTACATAACACAAAAGTGATCACGATAGCAAGTCTTCATAGCTCAATAAAAACTGTAATAATATGCAACTATTTCCCCATTTCTGTCTAAATATCTTGACTCTTTGGCTGTAACTTTCTGAGTTTGCCTCTGCAAATTATCTTTTTTCTGCATTTTTACCAGTCACGTTCTTTAACTACACTCATACATCTGGTTCTCTGGGCCTCATGTTTGTTCTTCTTAAGCTGGGCCTTCAGTCCTATTTGTTGTCCTCTTGATGCTGTCCATCCACCTTCTGCTCTGCTGCCACCAACCCGGGACACTTTCTCCAACCCACACAGCATCTTTGGTATACTGTTTTGCGTGTCATTCATTCTCGTAATTTAGGTCCATGTAGCAATAACAAGAAAGTACTGAACCTCTGTGGGATTATCTTGTTATATGTGACTATAGGACAAACTGCTGTGAGTCTTGTCCACACCTCGGCTCTGTGGCTTAGTAAGAAGCAGTAGGAGTTATGATTAAGCATAAGTCACTGGTGAGTAAAATGACATCTACATTATAGATAAAGATGAGACTAAATTTTGCTCTGGGTAATAGTGGTATAAAGGGGGCAATTCTAATGGGAAATTACCTGTTCACTTCAAGGGAATAATGACTGCGGAGAATGGGAGAAGGCGTCTTAGTTTATGTGATATGACTCAACCGGGAGGTGCTTCCCGCGTAGCTGTGACCTGATCACTACTGGGAGCGGCTTCATGACCAGCCGCCCCCAAAGCAGCCCAGTTAATCAGAAACGAGACCACGGGCTGCAACCAGCGTTCAACAGTGACGGGTTCAGTGATGGACGCTCGTGTCGTGCAGAGACGGACAGAGGAGAGGGAGACACACCAGTGTTGACAAAACATGAACGTGAAGATGGCGCAGCTCATGCTACTTGTGCTGTATTATAATTTCCCCAACGCTTCTTTGCAGCAGCTCGCCACAAGAACCCGTCATAGTATTGCGCCCTATTAGCCGCTAATTAGCGACTATAGGGGGTCTTTTTTTGCGCAAAATGGACCGCCTTTGGTGAGCCGGTTGAAAGATAATCAAATGAAAGAATCCAGAAGAAATGCAGCTCTGACTCATAAGGATAAAAATGAACTTCGGGTTTCTCATTTGTTGAAATACTGACAGCTTTGTGAAGACTGGCGAGTGAGCGTGCGTGCCTACGTAAACGTGTTTGTGCGCGTGCTACATTAGGTGGACACGGACACTGCATCAGCCTGAGACACGCCGGGACATAATAGAGCCCAGATTTGGAGGCTTTGGCGCCTGCTTCCTCCCTTTTTTCACTCCAAAAGCCCAGGACACTGCATCCACTCGAGACATGAAGCTCGTGTACGAGCAGAAAGGCCATTTTAGCCTTCGCTTCTCATTTTAGCGGCATCATTTTACAATAACAACATAATGAGGCTCGCACTAACGGAGGAAAAATAACCAAAATGTGGATACCTACAGAGGAGGAGAAAATCGGAGTTGGTAAGTTAATTACATCATTTTCCTCGATGGTCTTTGATTTCTTTCTCAATTATTGCTACATAAAATACTCGCATTGTATATCGACATCCAGCATTTGTTGCACATTTAGTAGATATATAATACATATGGCTACTGGAAAGCATATACTCTAAGAGAAACGCTGCATAGAAGGAGAATTGCGTGGGATGATACCTACAGTCTACAAGCTATTATATCAAATTAGAGATACTGTGGCTCTAATCTTTAACGCCTCTTGAAAGCAAGGTCCAAATGAGTGCTTTTGACTAAATGCGTCAGTATGGGTTAGTCGTTTATGTTTTTCTTGTATCGTGTGTGAAAGGAAGAAAAGAAAAAAAGCTATTCACACTAAAGCCACAAGGAGGCGTCGTGACTGCGTCCCTCCAACAGGTGTAGGCTGCTTTAGAAAAGCTGTTCTACCTGTGGATGGAAAGTACTGCAGCTGCAGTGGTTCTGGTAACAATAAAACAGTGCCAACATCCACAATCTTGCGATATGTCATCCAAAGTTTAGACCGTACTGGTAGATATAAAGGCCATTGGTCATACAAAGTAGTAGCTACAGTATATTATAATGGATCTTCCACACACCGACGCAGTAAGTATCTAAAACATATTTAGCCCATACTATGCTGCCATTATAGAGGAATGACTCATATCCACAGCTTTGGTAGTTACAGAGCCACTCGTGCTCTCTGGCACATGATGCTCCTCTATACTCAGACCCACATTCTTTATTTTGAGGAAATATAGTTTGGTTTATAAGGACTAGGTGCAGAGGCTATAACATCATTGGCAGTCCACACAAACTGACGTACAGTGAAAGCAATCTAATGCCATTGAGTTGTTCCAGTCCAGAGATCCGAGTGCAGATAGACAGAGAAGGCTCGCTGCCAGAGTATTGGCATTGATGGAGGTAGTGCGTTTTACAGAAGAAACGGATCGGCGCAGTCATGTGCGGCCTGCGGCGCAGAGCGACCTGGCGCTGTCCGCGGTGCTGAAACTTCTACAAGTGGACAAACGCCACATACTGTACGTTTTAAAGGCAACACACACATTAATCCATGCGTCAGTTTCCCCTTTCACACGAAATTGTGACACACAGAACCTATGACTCACCTGAGCCAATGGCTATAAAGTTTGTACTATAGCGCCATATTTACTCTCCCAGTGCGTAAAACCGACTTATGACTCAGGCAATTCATTTCCATTTTATTCAGATACAGCCCAAGACATATTTCCCCCTAGGGGAAAAATAAAGTTTATCTTATCTTACACGCAGTACCCCCTGAAGTTGAATTTGTAAGATCAAAATGGATGTAAATGGCATCAATTTCATATAGTGGTGTTAGTCAGTGTATTTAAGAACAATCCTCCCCTCCATCATGACAATTAATTATCAAGTGTATGAAATGCCAATAGTGATGATGACCTATCCTCATCGAATTAAATATGAATGAGCCTTTAGACTGGGCAGGCTGTGCGCTTAAACATCCCTTTGAAGCATGACCTTTACATCAACACCACTAATTTAATACAAGCACTTTTGTTTGTAAGCCTTTTATAGTAAATAGTTTACAAGTTATGCCCTATTTGTCTATATGAGTGTATGCTTTTGGTTAGATCCCATAGTCATAGTTTTGTGTGCAACTCTGCTCAACTCATCTGTGAAAATGTCGTTAATCTATTATTTATTTTACCTCTGAAAACAAATGTGTGCTGTTGTTTCAACTCCAGAGTGATTCTAAATTTTCAAAATAACCCTTTAAAGTGTTCAAATATGGAAATTTGAGATTTTCTCGCTCAAAATCATATAAGATCCTCCCTGATTTACTTTCAATTTTGGTTTATTATGTTCCTATTTGTGTCACTGTCCCTGGCTTGGTCCTGACTTATTCCTGTATCATCCTTGTTCAGTTTTGTTGTACCCTGTGAACATTTGAGAACTAATATTGCGAAGCCCAAGTACTATGCCTATGAGCAGTCAACAACAACATGTCTTTTTTAAGCTGGAAATTCCAGTGAAAATCCACCATGCATTAAGTCTTTAAGGAGAGTGAGCGCGCATTGGGGTCGTGTAGAAAAACATGACTCAGAGCTAAAATGGTTGTGTAATGTTTAACTTCTCCAGAACTGGGACAGGACCATTCAAGGCAGTAAAGGACAACCTACATGCTTCATTACATGCACACATCACAGATACGTGCACCCACTTATATCTGCCTTTGTCCAGGCTTGACATGAATAAAAAAGCAAATACTGTATCTTATAGGACAACAAAGTTCTGACAATAATAGCTAGATTTTCTATGTTAAAATCAAGATCATGTTGTATTCACAGAGCACAAAAAGTACATACATTTCAGAACATGTCTGTAGAAGAAGCAGGGTTTATATTAATACATAATGATGAGGCCTACGGAGATTGAATATTCACTGCAGAGGAATTGTATTATGTTATATTTATACATGTAGCATGATTTGCAAATTGTGAGTTGACAGTTGAAGTTGTGTTCTTGGTTCGATCCATGGGTTTCAGAATTATGAGAAATTAGAACTATGGCCAATGCCATACTGAAAAACTATTTAAATCAATTCATCATATATTTTTAATTAGAAAAAAAGTCCTCACAACGTTGCATATGGACAAGAAGCTGAGGTCTGAATTCTATGGTGGAATTTGCTGTCGAACTGTCAGATTGTAGATTTGCAGACTTTGTTTATGGTTCATATTTCTGTAATTACTGGGCCTATCCAAGTGGGACAAAAATTGGCTCAAAGTTCAGTGTTGTCAATGTCAGTGTGAATAAACAAAAGATTTTCACAGTGGCTACAGTGGGGCTGTTATTCCACCCCAAAGACATGATTGTTGTCAGTTGAAGGGATTTAAATTGCACATAGGCTCTCATGTTTTTCTGATTATGACTTTGTTTGGTGGGATAACACCTCTGGAAATATTTTTTAATATTTTCACATCAGTTAAGAAAAAATATAGTTGAAAATTACAGCAGGTTGTGCTGAAGTAAAAAAAAACAGAATCACTATGTTTATGGCATCAGAAATGCAGGAACATTATACACACAACAGACTGACACATTTTCCGACACTTTAAAGCATAATTTTGCAAAATAAAGATGTTAACAAGTAAAAGTATTTCCCAAATTATAACTGTTGTGTAACTTACATGGATTTTGGCCCTTGTTTACAATATGGTTGCTAGGTAACAGTTGCAGATGTCACATCTGCTGCTCATGCCCAACCAGGAAGTAACATTATAAACTTCACCAGAATTAAAATGGGGAAAACTATGCAAAGTTTAAATATAATGGTGTTAACTGTGTTTTAATGAAATGTACAGTCTAACCTGACAGATACACTCTAAACTAAGTCACCAGGTTATTATGGCAAGTTTGTGGACCCAGCCTGAATAAATATTTTCTGGATCATAAATTAGAAAAAAAACACTCACAAAAACAAACAAAGAAACCCATAGTATTAGGCCCCTGTCCCCCATCTGAATCTATCCAGTGGGACATACAGGTTGACAGAGATAATACATTGTTGTCCTGTTGGGAATTTGTAATAATAGTACTAGTACTACTAAAATGTATTATTATTATTATGATTCGTACTAAGATAAGATAAGATAAGATAATCCTTTATTGTCCCACATGGGGAAATTCCATTGATGCAACGCAGGTAGATACAGAGGTAGATACAGAAGAAAAGAACAAATAACTTATAGGAAGTTTGAAAAACACTCTCAGTAGAAGATCTCTTATAAAAATCTTAGGATGTCCGCCGGGATAACGTGACGATCTCCGGGTAAGACGACTGTTCTCCGCAGTTTCATGAGTTCCTCCTTTGTGTAAACGCGGTACGGCGCCGGCTGGGGGGCGCAGGGGGGGCCGGGGGGGCTCGGAGCCAGGGCACATCGCGATGACACGAAAACACTCAATCCAGCCGAACAAAGTACTGCTGCTTTTTATTTCCTTATGTTGACATATTTTACTAAAATAACATCCTTTTTAAGTTTTTTACTAAATCAATAAACCTCCATCTTGAAGGCAGATACACTGTTATTGTTGTGTTGGCACGATTTTCATACTTTGTTTGTCCCCAAGAGCCACAGAACTGTTAACCACTGTATGCACTGTATATGTGGGTGTGAGTTTTTCTTAACCAAGGTCATCATCTCGGTCCACGTTCCACTGTCTTCAGGACACGTTAGTGTTTCTCTGTCCTGCTGCACTGGAGCTGGCCACAGGGCTTACATCTCTACAGCCTCTTAGCTTTAATTATGCACACACTGTTTACTTACATATTTCTCACAGCACTTCAGCAACACACAGGAGTAAACAAGGACGTGTTTAGATGAAGCCAAAACAAGGCATGTGCTGTGACTTATGCAATATTCAAGGTTAGAGAACTGGTCAATTTACATCAGTTGCTTAGAGTTTGCACTGTTTCCTCACAGCAAGAACCTGCACATGCTCTGAAGGTTAATCCTCTGGATTGGTACTGCAGGAGCCAGGATAGTGGCTCACAATCTGGAGACTGGGAACAATAAAATCAAATTTTAAGTAAACATCAGAAACTAAACTGCTGTGTGAATGTTTTTATGTAAATCTGTATTTGTTTATGTGTATCCAACACTTACAGTGGCTGGATGTTTTCCTCAGCAGGCCCATATGGTGTATTCGGTATTGTGTATCTTAGTCAACAGAATTGTCACAACTGCTGTGATGTATTTCTAGATGTTTTGATAGTTACTAATGTGACACAGTCTCTCACTGATGAGGCTTCTACTGCTTACTGAGTTGTCAGCGGTGTTTTGCAATTCAAATGAAACAAAAGCCATTAAGGAACAACTACCTCAAAGAGGAAATGCTTAGTCCTGGACAGAAAAGGCCAGAGGCAGAACAAAATGGGGACAGAAGTGGATCTTTAACCAGATGTTTATCACACACAATTGTGCACTACACCTGTTGTATATTTATTGGCCCTTTACTGCCTGTGTGCTGAAATAATAGTGGCAAAAGATCTAAGCCAGGATATCTGCTTATCTGCTATTGACAGTTGACAATTACGGTATAATAGCTATTGCTGCTTGATTTAGACTTAGTTCTTATTGATGTAGTGTGATGTAAATTAGGGCTCATATTCTTGTTAAGTTTTGAATGAGTCATGGTTAAGACCTGTTCAAGTCCTCTAGTCCTGCTTGAATGGTAATTCCTATTTGTGACCTTGGAGATGGTCTATGGGCTTGCACCTCACATACGATATAAACTGTGATGTATTACAACAATGGTACAACAATTATCACCACAAATAAGTTAATCTGTGGTTCACCACCACATAAGCAATGTCAACATTTGTTTACAGGTTAAATCTGATAATATTCTGTTATAAAACATGTCAGAGACATGTGTATAACGCTTACATTGCTTTAGCCTATGGATTTAGCATTAACATATTGTTTATCCATCCATCCATTTTCTACCGCTTGGTCCCTTTCGGGGTCGCGGGTGACTGGAGCCTATCCCAGTGACTTCGGTATACAAGTTAATTCAGCTGGAACGCTCTGAGGTCAGACCTCGTAGTGTTCAAGAGGGAAATAACCGAGCTCCCTGTTGCCTGTAATGCGGCATCAGACCTAGTCCTTGTATCACTGTAGTAGTGGTGGTGAGTCTGACGATGCGCCGTTACCATAGTTACTCCAGAACAGGAAGTGAATAAACTCAGATCCAAGCCCCTCCCCCTCACTGGGTCTCCTGGCTGCTTCATTGGTACAGTGATTCACACTAAACTCTCCTCTAAGGGCCATCGCCATTTGTAAGTTTTAAATCATCTGTGGAGATCTGGAAATATTATAGTTTGTACAGTAAAGACCAGGGAGTTGTGTGTGTTTTGTTCTGCTCAGATGACTAATTGACAGTTATGTGCGGAGGAAGACAGATTCTTTATCCACAAATGGATTTCAAACTGTGACCGTATTAGATTCTGCTTTACTTTTAGGGTGCGTACTTGTACTTAGAGTACATCATAGCTGGGATTAAACCGGGTCCAACCCTGAAACTAAACCAGAGCTAGACAGGGGCAAAACCAAGACTAGATTATTCTGGACAGAATAATCACGTTGTTAATCAGGGTTTAAGGAAGTCTCTATATATGGTCAGACTTTGGCTTGATGATGCTGCAAAAGCAGGATTTATGCAAATGTGGACTTATTCTAAAGCGCCGTTTAGCCGTACGACTTAGCAGTGCTGTGTGGGTTTTATTTTCGTAGACAGTTCAATTAACTTAACAGTGCACCCAAATCAGAGCGCTTAAAAATTAATTGCTTATTAAAAAGACTCCCCACTGCAGGGCGGGCGCTTGTTTATACTACACTAAGCAGTGGATCCTCCTGTGTGACACCCAGTTTGAACTGAAAAGCTTGTTAGAAGGACACAAGCGCCACATACTATGGGGGCATCACAAACATGGGAGCCTCTACTACTTACCCACAAAAAGCCTGAAATGAAATATCAATGTCTTAACTAATTACGGTATACATTTTGTGTCTGTTTTTACAGTGACATGCAACTTCCGGTCACCAATATGTCAGGCCTTGGTGCTGGAGATTGGGGAAACCGTTCAGATCCTGGAGAAAAGCGAAGGTAATTTGGCATGTTGTACATTTACAAAGTAGAGTAGTTACTGTATATTCATTATCCATTAGTTTCCCTGTAGAACCAGCCCAGAACTAAGTCATACTGTTGTGTACTACATATGTAGTTGTGTGTTTTTTGAATGCTAGAAATAACATTTTGAGCCAGTAATGATCTTTTTATTTTCTGTAGGATGGTACAGAGGCTTTTCAACCAAGAAGCCTTCCATCAAGGTAAAATTTCTGCCTACACAAGCTACTGTATTATGTAAATCCATCTCAACAATGGCTCACCACTATCTGTGTTTCATTTTCTCTTAATAATATACGGTAATATGTTTGTTTTAACAACAGAGATGATTACATCTGATTTAGTCATTAAAATACATCTAATTATTTCACAAAAACAGAAATGGTCTGACCTCTATTTCCAGATGATTCCTCTGTTTAAACCTGACCCTCTGTTTTAGGCCGGCGCTCCCTTAACATCAGTTTTCAATCCCCAGAGCCCGCACTGTTGTAACAGGATATAAGGCAGTGCTCTGTAGCGGAAATGATCCATTATCAAGCAGCCAACAACAGTTTTATATGATTATAGTGCTTTACTCGGATCACTTATAACTGTGATGTTGAATTTTGGCATATACTGTAGCTTTTAATCCTGATATAAGAGTTACAAACAAACAAACAAAAACAAACAAACAAACATAAGATAAGATAATCCTTTATTGTCCCACATGGGAAAATTTCATTGGCGCAATGCAGGTAGATACAGAGGTAGATACAGAAGAAAAGAACAGATCACCTATAGGAAGTCTGAAAAACACTTTCTGTAGAAGATCTCCTATAAACAAAAACTCCCATAGACAAATAAATAAATACAAAATTGATATCAGAAGGCATATAACTCATAATATATGCCTTCTGATATCAATTTTTGGAGTATCCCGAAAACGATTGTCAGACGATATTTTGTCAATCCAACAGAAATGTCTAAACTAATACATTTATTTCAACGGTTTAACGGTATAGGTTGATTTGACCTTTTTTGAAGCATTTTACTCTACAATCGATATACTCAATATTGAGATTTGGCATATCTTCAAAACAACATTCGATATTATCTACATTTTTATATACTGTCCACTTCTGTTTCGACTTACATGACCATTGAAAGAAAAAGAGAAAAAAGAGAGAAGTGGCTTTATCTGTATTTTACACATTGCAGGATCTAGAAGGCAAACCATGAAATGTTATTTTAATTTTTGTTTGGAGAGAAACTAGCTAAATTTTTAAAGATGTCGGTCTAAGTGGCTGTCCTCCTCTACTCTTCATCTGCTATTTTCACACCCCTCCATTTTGTTATGTACTGCTGCCCACACTGGTTCACTCCCATAGTAAAAAGTGTGAGCTCGAAGGATTAGCTTTTCTCACTATATTCACATCTGGAAGAATACAATTATAACAATGAACTTGAGTCTTGGCATCAGTCCATTTGCCATGACCTTCAAAAGGCAAGACAGCATAGGGATCCCGCTGAGTGTCCTGTTTTGGATCCCCTAAGCAAACTTCAAGCTGACCCAGTCTTTTCTTATGCCAAGGGAAAGCAAAATAAAATAACAACTCTCAACATTATACTAAACCAATGATATTACATCATGGTCCATCAGTATTTTGTAAATGGCCAACTCCAGCCCAGAATTGCAGCAGGTAGCCCCCTCGGTCATATATGAATGGACATATAAAAGAAAAACGTCGATTCACATTTTTTAACTCTAGTAAATTAGAAAATGTTGTCAATAAAGAATGATTTATTGATGACAGAGATTGGTAATAATTAGGGCTGGGCAACAATAAAAGGTTTTAATTGCGATTAATCGCTTTATTTCCCTGATTAATCACGATTAATCGCATTTTTACGTGCAAAATTCTAAATGAATTCAAAAGAAGTGTAAAGTGCATCAGCATTTTTATTCAGTAGCAGTTAAATAAAATATTAAGTATTCACTTGCCACAAAATCCTGAGCCACAATCATTAAAGATGAACAGGCCACTTCAGAAACATTGTAATCTCATTAAACATTAGACACTCAAAACATTTTAGGAGCAGCATAACCAGTCTAGTACCAAATGTCCCTAAACCAGAAAACACTTCAGTACAGTTTGTACATTCTTAGAACTTGACACTAAACCGCTATAACATTAGTTGTGCAAACAAACACTTAACCAGTTAAATACAAATAAATACATTGTGTACATTTTAACTTCAACAATGTTATCAAACACAAAACTAAAGCTTATTCCCACTGCCAGGGCATTGAAAAGAACCAGAAAAGTTTGTAGATTCCTAAAACTGGGTGTTTTTTTACTCCTCTGCACTAAGCCAGTTGCTAAGGCACCACATTATTCACGTTTTCAAGACGCACGCCGGGCCCTTTTCGCGGATCTCCCCAGCTACGGCGCCCGGCGGGACCTGCTCACGCGGGCCCCCGGCGGGACCCCGTCGGGACCTGCTCACGCTGGCGCCTAGCAGCTGACTTAATAAATAATAATAAAGTTAATAAACCAAAGCCATGATCTGCCATTAAACTCCACACCACAAGCAGCACAGCACAACTCCTCCACTGCGCATGTGCATGGACATGAGTCCGGCGCGTCGAGAACGCGCGTCCGGTGCGTTTGTCTTTCTAATGTACACGCGCTCAAATCCTGCGTCGGGCGCGATTCGCCCGCAGCGGTTTGTACGAGGCTTTAGAACTGGTGCGGACCAGGGGAATCCGACCTGCGTTAATGCGCGTTAAAATAATTGATCGCGTAAATAAGTGATGAGTTAACGCGATAATAACGCGTTAACTTGCCCAGCCTTAGTAGAAAAAGCTTCAGTTGTAGTCATCTGGACTCAGTTTGAAAAAATAGATGTTTCGACTCTCATCCAAGAGTCATTGTCCAGCCTTAGTAATAATAGATTTGCACATTTTGTTTTTGGGGCGCCTGCTTTATTATGACTGATAGACCTCTGATAGACCCTTTGTATTCACATGCATTCATTTTCAGGCGAGTGCACGGCTTTAGAACAGCTTTTTCAGATAACAAAATGAAATTGAGGTGGACCATCCAAGCACAGCACTTGAACAGAGATAAAATACTTTATTATTGGACGCAGACAGCACACAGTGGTCTCATTTAGTCACAAAGGGCTGCTTTTACAATATACTCTTTGAGGGAAAAAACTAAATTCAGTTATTTACAAAGCAAAAAGTCAGGTACCACAGCTTTAAATAACAGTTGTTGATCTGGTATTTCAATAGTAACAGCAGTAGAATAATTCGTCACTATGGTAATGATATCCGTAGTAGACCATGTACCCGCTTATCCAGGATTGGTCCACAGTAGAAAAGGTTGCAAAGGTAGTAAACTGGATGATGTTTTTAGAAATCAAGATGTTTTGGCTGTTATTAGTAAGCCATTATCAATCATTCTGGCAGTTTCATTTCAAAAGCATCGTCCCCATGACTACTTTTTAACCTATATTTACCACATCTGTAGTATACTTGCTGTAAGTACTTTAAGTCACAGTTATAGCCATTTATTTGTTTACGACATTTTTGCTGTAGCGTTTTGAAGTAACAGCACTTGCTCAAAGGTACAGATTTTGACCCATGAACACGTCTTCCTCAGGGCATCTTTCCAGCCAGCTACGTCCACCTGAAGAAATCCACTGTGATCAACAGAGGGTGAGTTATGTCGTTCTAATTCTCTTTATATTTGAGGAAGTGCTTGTTTAAACAATGTCTGAGCCTCCGAAATGTATCGCAGATGGTTCTTGAGTACTTTCAGACTTGTAAAGCACTCTGTCTTTACACCCGCCATACTGCACACGGCTTTTTTACTCCCTTCATCACAATTTTAAATACATGGACCATATACCATTAAATATAGACACATTCAGCATTACAATTTCATGAATTTCTCTGTGAGAGTGGCACCATAAACACCAAGTATTTTATGCATGTTCAGCTCGAAGTACTTAGAAGCCACATTTGCACTGAGGATGCACAGAGTAGTACACCCATGCAAATTGTCTCCCTCTAACCCTCAGAAATGCATCCTCGTCCCTCCCACTATCAAACTTCACAACCACTCTGACCACATCCTTCAGTTGTCCACTTGTGTCTTCATCTTGTCCTTCTGACAGGCAGTTGTAACCACAGCATCTTTCCACTCATTCCCTCTTCAGTACATGTCCAAACCACCTCAATCATCTTGCTCCTGTTCGTCGGTGCCTCTAAATTGTACATCTTGTCTTGTACTTGCTTAAACATCACATTTTTCACAGTGTCCTTTGGATCATATGAAGCGTAATACATAATCCCTCAAACAGATACATATCCACAAATGTGCAGTCACCCAGAGTTCCCCTTACAAAGACTATTGTTGTTGAGTCCAAACTGAAGGCAGAGACAAAGGCTGTATTATCAGCTCAAATTCATGAATGTTAAATCTGTGTTCGGGGATCTGTGGTTCTGTGAGGAGTTAAAGTGCATTATTTCATCCCATTCACTCATTAAACAGGCCTGAAAACTATGGTCACAACTTTTGGTATTAATGCTGTATATAGCACTGGAAATGATAAATGGAAAAAAATAGTTCAAGTACAATATGCTATATGATAAATATACTTGACATTCAGATTTCATTGCATATCTTCAAAACAGCCCTCTTCTGAAGCTATAGTGCGTGACATTACAAGCAAAGCAACAACATTTCTATTGAGAAAATGGGGTGATGCTTTCTCAGAGAGATAGGAGGAATGACCCACTCAAACACAACATAAGTCTTGCCCAAAGACAATATGGACCGACTCGAGCTGGATTTAAACTGCCAACTTCTTGTTATAAGTAAGGTTGTCAAAAGTATCAAAAAATCAGATACTAATCGATACCTTAACTAGTATCGAAACTGGATACTCATTTGAAAACATATCAGTGCTAAAAGAATGCCCCCCCCCCCAAAATGTGACCTTTTTGAACAGTTTAAGAATGTTCTTGAGCTTTAAGATCTAAGGAGGAAGGATGAAGGGTACAAGAAGAGTAGTATATACTGTAGGAAAGTACGATTATTTTGTGTGGAAAATTACAGCCTTTGTTTAAAAAAGTTTTTGCAATCATTGTGGTGTCAAAATCGGCATTGAGTATCGAGCCTGCTCCTGAGTATCAACATCAAGTTTGACATTTTCTTATCGTGAAAACCTTTGTTATAAGACCACCGCATGTTGTTATTGCATAAATGTCTGCCAACTCCTAAAACATTACATCGGCATCACCTGTCCATGTTTCAGAGTGAATAAGTCCTGTGTGCATTTGAATGTTCTGCAGGCTGAGTGAGACGGTGGTGCCCCTGGAGGACCCTATCATCACAGAGACCACCTCCACACTGCAGGAGTGGGGAGTGCTCTGGAAACAGCTCTATGTGGTGAGTGCGGCTCTACCTCTACTTTATCTCTGCTAACACCACTTTTATGGAGATTAGCTGAATATCACAAGCATATCATTCGCACAACTAAGGATGAATTGTAAGACCTGATGATATTAATCCCTGAACTAAGTATAAGACTTAGATTTAGCAGATACTAATCGTAAACTAGTGCCAAAAGTAGATAATCATTTGAGCAATGTCGATACTTAAAAAAAGGCAAACAAGATACATTTTACATTTTTTGAACAGTTTTAGAATTATCTTGTGTTTTGGCGGAACAAGTATAAGAGCACATGGTAATATAAAGAAAGTACTATCTTATTCTTCTTATTATTTTGTATGACTAAAGAGTATTTTTAGTTATGATTGTGGTATCAAAATCTGCATCGAGTATCATTCTTTAGTATCAAAATCAACTTTGAAATTTTGGTTTTGTGACAACACTAGTTATTTTAGCCTTTTACATTGTTTAGTATCAGTAATATCATTGATAACATGCTCTGTTCCAGTTAATTTGGTATATGCTTTACGTGACCACTATCAATATCTTTATAATGACGTGGTAACAAATGCAAATCATCATGTGTTTATAGGGAAGTGAATGGAGCAACTGTATTTCAGACAGAAAGAAACAAAATGTAATCCTTCTGAGAATGTTTTGTATCATTACCAAATGCCTATACATTACTGCAATATATTTCCCACAGATTTTCTCACTCTCCTGACTGACTGGTTTTACATTCAGCAATTTCAATCAGTAACATGGGATATTAACTCAACATGCCATGACATCCTCTTTAGTTTTTGCCCGCAGCTCGACTGTCAGCCTACATTTACTAATACGAGTACGTAGGAGCTGCTGATATGGCCTACCGATCTGTCACATGTAATTTCACGCTGTGTCATTCAAAACATTGATTATCTTGGCCTCATCCAGATTGATTCTGCCTAGACTTAAGATCCATCTCTGCCCTCCAACTGCTGCTAGGACAACCACAGCACTGTTCATACACAACTCTCATTTCATACACTTTTTATTAACTTTAACTATATAAACTGCACACAATGTCTTTGTAATAGTGGTAAAGATATGGTGAATAACACTGAGCTCAGTTTCAGTGTAATTGCTTTGGTTTTCTGTACACATTGCTGAGTTGGTGATAGTGAGATTTTTACATAACCAGTCGTCAAAGAGCTGGAGGCATAGATCTGGTGATGTAACTGCTCTGGAGCTAATGTCGAGCTCTGAAATAGCATTTAGTTTGTTTTGCTGCCACGATATAGGCCATGCTGCTTCATCAATAATAATTAGAAAATTAGAAAAGTCACTTTATTTGAGTAACAATTAAAAGTGAAACATGTTGTAACATATGATTCAGAAATATTATATAATTAGTAATTAATTTATCACATATTAAATGTTTGTATTTTTTAATTTTCACAATTATTTAAAGGATGGGTTGTATATTCATTCATTCATTTTCTACCGCTTGTTCCCTTTCGGGTTCGCGGGTGACTGGAGCTTATCCCAGTGATTGGGACATGGGCCTCAGGCAGGGTACACCCTGGACAGTGGCCAGGGTGTGCCGTCGCAGGGCCAACAAGGGGTTATATATTGACATTTCAATACCAATCAGTATATTATAATATTATATATTGATATTTATATATATTATATAAAAAACAATAAACTGGCTTTCAATTGTAATGATTTTTTCACTGAATCCATGTAACAGGAATGTCTAGTCGTAGAATAGACCCATTATTAGCAGAGAATCATTTTTCATTATCTGTCAAATGGACAATCTTTGCAATTAGCACTTTAAACACATGTATTTTATCAAACAAATGGAAGTTTTTATAAAACTGCCACCCGAAGCTACATGTTAATAATATAATGTTTTGATTATTTTGTCAGAAACACAAGGTGGACCTGTTCCATAAGCTACGTCACGTGATGAACGAGCTGATTGACCTGCGCAGACAGCTGATCCAGGGCCACCTCGCACAAGACCAAACAAGAGAGATCAAACGGCACATCACCGTGCGCCTCGACTGGGGCAATGAGTGAGTCTAAGCACAAGTGCCACTGCGGAAACACATGGACCCCAACTAAAGACATCCAGTTTCATTTAATTAATTTGATTAGATCGATGCTATTTAGTGCCTTTTACGCAAATACGCTGGAGACCTGGTAAAAGATTTGTCTCCAATTTTGGTTTTATACATATATAACACATTGGTATGGGTTGTTGTATTTTCACTGTAGTATAGTAATCTTAGTAGTTTTGTGGTTTTACGGTCATATGAAGTAAACTCATATGCTCTCTCTCAGCAGTAGAAGTGTAGACGTGTTTGAAGTTGAAGTGCATCTTACTCTTAACACACCCTTCTGCATACCACAAAAGTATGGATCATATCTTTAGTCATAAGTACGAGTTTGTAATAGCTTCTTTTATGATGTAATGTTATAGTCATTTAGCCGATGAGTGAGTCTGAAACAGCTGGTGTCAATGCACAGCACCCTGGAGGAACTGTAAAGCAATAAACTCAATTCAAGCTGCACAAAGATGGACAATCGCCTTATGGACTGCCCATGCTAATAATAATAATAATGATAATAATGATAATAATGATAATAATAATAATCTCCCATTGTATAACTCAGTGTCTTCATGCTTCTTACATGGATAATTTATTGTAAAAAAAAAGAAGAGAACTAGAGTTATAACTAACTTGTATGATCATCTGCTTATTGCAAATTTTACTGGGTTTATTATGTTATAAGTTGCATAAAGTAGTCTTCAATATTATCTTGTGTTGCAATATTTTTTTAAACAATAAGTCTCACTTCAAAATCTGTTATTGCGACAGCCCTAATACTCATTATTATTCATTAAGACAAATTCATCCAATGTGGTTTGTATAGGACTTTCACTTTACATGCTTTCACTCTTTCCACAGACACCTTGGTTTAGACCTCGTTCCCAGAAAGGACTTTGAGATGGTGGATCCAGATCAGATCAGTGTCTCGGAGCTCTATAAAATGGTATGGATCGCTTTTGTTAATCTTACTTGCAGCGGAATACGTTTGATACATACCTTGCCACTCATAATGCGGTTTTCTGTGTACGATTATGTGTAAATGTACTGATTATCAACTCGCCAGTAAGAGGGTGACCTTTGAACTGCAGCGCCATCAAAACAGGCAAATTTGACTTTCATCTTGCTGCCATTTCCGCAGAGTGCTTTTATCAAACCAACAAGCTCTCATTGTGAAGGCTGGCATCGCAGACAACATGTACCAGAAGATGTTTAATTATATTTATATTCCAAATTACATGCCTTTTCTTTGGCTATTTCAAACCACCAGTGGCTGAAGTAAGGACGTATCTTCATAAATAAATAACTAGTCAAATGTATTTTGTCTGTAGTGATGTGAAGCGTATTCACTGGGGAGATAAGACCAAGCCTGTGCAACGGCTAATTTTAGAAAGATCCAATTACAGCACAGATGTTATGAAATATACTGTAACACAGAGATGATGCTGTGCTGGCACCGTCATCCTTTGTTGGCCCATGTGCCGACCCAAACCCTCTCCATCCGCCTGCAATTATTATATTTATACATTTTCAGGGGTTGTGTGTAAAACAGCCATGAAATTAGCAACTGAAAAAAATCGTGATAAGATACACTACCTTTCTGGGGTGTGTGTTTGCTGTGTCTTGTTTTTCTCCTTTGAGATGTTATTGCCTTGCCTGGAACGTTCCGCAGTGTGGCTTTAAACTGATCCATCTTGCACTCATTAATGTTGTTGTTGTTGTTGTTTTATGGCGGTTGGCATCCGAGTGTTGCATTACCGCCAGACTTTATTCCTCAGACTTTGTCTAGTCCTTAAAAGTTCTTCTTCCATTGCTCATTAATGTACAAGTGCTTAAACATATCTTCAGTATCATGAATTCTTACTTTGATCTTCAAGGATCTGACTTGTAACTTGACGGAGTGATGGCGTCAGATAGATTGCTTTGCCTCGAATGTTCCACAGAACGACATCAAACTAATGCCGTTCTGAGGAACATTCGATGCAAAGCGATGACATCAAGCAGCGTGCAGACCCTCCACATCAGAAAAGTCACATTCTAATTATATTATTCCAGTAAAATTCAAATTCAAATAGAAGTATCTATTTGAATGTTCTCTTTTTTTTTTTGCCTTGGGCTCTCCGCTGTAACAAAACAAACCTTATAACCTTGCAAATATTATTCAACAGACAAACAGTTTATCCCTTATTGGTGGTTATTACTAGCTATATAAAATCGAACTATTACAATTTTCAATCCGAGAGAGAATTTTCTTAAGTTACAGTTTCAAAGTCTTGCACAGTCCAGTGTATTTCTCCCCGGTGACGTTAGTTTGGCAGTTCAGGGCACAGGGCAAACCTCGGCAGATTTCCAGGTCGGTGTAGAAGAGGTGTTGTTTTAGGCTGAGAGAGTGTGTGGGCTCCGGCGGCTTTGTCCTCTCCACTCCCACTCAGTCACGTTCCTCTCCATGTGTATCAGGAGGCTGTAGCTAAAGTACAGATACATGCACAGTGTGTTTCTACAGTTTACGGCACACACAGGAGTTACATGTGTGCGACTGTGTAGATGAAATACCACGCGTGTGTTTCTCGTGTCAATACATGTTTCTTTTTTTAGCATGCCTCCAGCCGGCACTGTGGCCAGCAGAGCACAAACCAGGTAAATGTCCTTTGAAAGACCTATTTTTCGCCATCATTCAGTGTTTTCACCTTTAAAGCAAGGTTGGGATTGATATGGTTTAGTGTTGTGTATTTCGAGGGTGCTACTGTATAACAAAACATACAAAGAACACAGTGGATGGAAAACAGTCAATTACGTTCATTGCCCGTTTACCAATCCAATTAATGCTCACACAAATGGTTTTATCAATAAAAAAAAATCATTAATTAGATTCTACCTTCTTTTTGTGAGAATGTGACAAGGCCTTTTCTTGTAAACACAGATGCGTTCAAGCATTTGTTTATTTTTTATGATAATTCACAACATTTATTTGTATTCAGTGTTGAACATTCACTGATAGTATCATCTTTCTTACATAATCATCCAAATTAAGTCCTCAGATTCCTTGACTCTTCTAAATATATGCAATGTGAATTTTACTTTATTTGGATTTGTAAAATGCAACATTTGCATCATTTGTAATGAACATGTGAATGATTGACCTGACCCTGAAATGTCCATATTGACAGTCAATCACCTATTGTGAGAATGAAAGGTGTAATGAGCTTTGGTGTTTGGTGTAGGCTAGCATAGTTATCACGTTTAAAGTAAGAAAAAAACACCATATCAACTTTTATTTGCAACTGAATGGTGTACATGGCATTTTAGTACCATTACTGTACTACTGTTCCCATTTTAGTGCAAACTAGGTTAATTTGTGGTCTAAAACAGAGTGTGTGCTGCAGACTATGGTGAAACTCTTAACTTAAAGAGACATATGACATGAAAGGCTCAATCAAGCACACACCTGCAGGGGCGGGGTTTGAGGTGCAGCTCCAGACCCCACCTCTCCTCCTCCTTTAAGCTCGGTTTATGCTTGACACGCCCACGAGGTCCGTGAGGGTACGACGTCTTCTCCTCCGTATGTCTAATTTCTGTGCGGAATCTACGTGCGGGAAGTATAGCTTTAGTCCACCAGGCACTGCACAGTTTAACTACTCGTCAGTGTGGCCTCAAATCCAGCAGTACTACTATGAAGCAGCAGTTGTTGTTGTTGTTTTTACCTCAAGTCAACATAAACAGTTAAAACTCAATAAAGTTATATTTTGAAAAGTAATTTGCTTGGAGAATGCAAATACTACAACTTACAGCTATAACAGCAGACTGTCATATCACGGGTCACTCATGTCCGGGTTTGTTTCCAGGGTGACAGCACAAAACAGAGACATGGTGATAGTTGCCGTGTACCGGTGTCTCATCATCTTTTCATCAACCTGAAGAGCTTCACCTACAACAGCATCAGTGAAGATGCAGATGTGTGCTTCTCTCTGTACGACACGCGAGAGGCCAAGCAGATCAGGTACAAGCCCTTACTACACATTGATTTGGCATACAATCCCTCAAGGCCAATTACAAAAACTCTTACGAGGTTTTCCTGATCCATTGGCTGGTGGCAGCAAGTTTGGAGTAAAGAATTGTTATTCTTTTTTTTTGTCCCTCTATAGAAGACATAAATACTGCTGGTGATATCACTGTGCTAGAATACAGTCATAATTTCTATCATCTTCTTCTGTGAGTCAATATATTTAACTGGGATTGGTTCAATCTGCCTGTCGCTCACTCAGAGCATGACAAGGATTGACCAATGGGAGAAAGAAAAGTACTGAATCGTAATATGTCTTTCTGAAACGATTGCAAGGGTAGATCATAGATTATGACTTGATTGTACACCATCATTTTGCCCACACCTTGCAGTTTGTTGTATTGCAAGCGGTTACTGGGTTATGCAATTTAGCTGTATAATATGGAACAAATCTGCTACATTTTTACACTTAACTGTGCTTTGGTAACAGTGAGAAGTTTATGGTGAAACTCAACAAAAATGGAGGACCAAAGAATCCTGAGAAAGTGGATCGACTGTGTGCTCTCTTTACGGTAATATGTTCTTTCAGTCTCTAATTGTTTTAAGTTCAGTTAAGTTAAGTACAAAGAGTTACAAAAGCCATGACAATATCTAAATCCACCTGTATGGACATGATATGTTTCTTCTTTTCCAGGACCTAAGCAGTAAAGACTTAAAGAGAGAGCTCTACATAGTTGTACATGTCATTAGAACTGGTAAGATTAAAAGCATCATCGTATTTCATATAGTTTTATTTTAACACTAATTATTGTTTTGCTCTCTGGCAGGTCGAATGTTGCTGAATGATTCAAAGAAAGGACCGCCCCATGTGCAGTACAGACGACCTTATGGGTGCGCTGTTCTGGCCATGAGCGATGTTTTCCACACCATCACAGATCTCAAAGAGGAGAAAGACTTTGTGCTCAAAGTTTACACGTAAGTCACACCATTTTTCAATGAATAAATCTCAGCTTTTTCGACAAGAAGCCGAGCATTTTTGTACCACCCTTAGGAACGACCAATTTAGATAATAATATTGCTTGCTATTGACATGCTACTACTATATTATGGTAGTAGCAAGTCTGTCACCAAGGCCGATTTATTTATGCCTCTTTTGCTTCATAACACCTAAAGTCTTAGTGTTGACGCCTGCCGTGGGCTGACAAGTTTTACAGTGAAATGTCCTCTGGAAAATCAATACATTCTGTCATTGCCCAAGTTTGTACCCAGGCCAATTTGGCACAGTTTGTCAAAGTGCGCATGCCCAGATACTTTCACGCAAGTTGCTATAGTAACCATAATTGGAAGAAACATAATGTATCAAATTTGTTTGATCAGACTTACTACTGGAATATAAACGGTATTAATGTTAAATACTTGGTCAAAATCCACAAAAAATAAGTATGAGAAAATGGAGCAGGACAGACTAAAGCCTTCAAATATGTAACGGGTTTGTCATTTTTGTTTGTCTCTCTGTGAAATAGTCCCACTCTGATAAATATTATTTTCAATTGAGACTTACTTGGAGCTACAGTGGACATGACACACAATTAACATGTTTAAAAAAGTTAAATAAGTTGAAAGGACAGGGTAATGACACCTTCCTCTCTGATGAAACCTGGCATGTTGCAAATTTGGCAGCTTCTTTAGGAAACGGGGATACTTTGTTGTGCAGCAGCCAGCCCAGTGCAGTGCAGAGGGAGTGAGGGAGAGTAATGTCATGGATACAGAAGGAGGACATTGGCAATAACATGAGATCAGCAGTTTTCACTGACAGTCAAAGTGCCTGAAGTTTTCCTTTGCAGTGGCGCCTTTGGGTCAGAGTTCACGTCTTCATAGATTGAATTATGTATATTATTGTGTGGGATGGGTAAGCACTGTTTCTTCAAAATACAACAGCCATAGTAAATACATATGATAATACATATAACAGTTTGCTCATAACAATCGATTTATATTTTACCTTTGAGTTTAGAGTTAAGACATTTAAAACCATGTGCTTGTTCATGTGGCAGTACGAGTATTTTGATATTGTTTGAATGGTAAGTTGTCCAACAACGCCACCCCAATTTAAACTGGGGAAAATTAGTAAGGCACGCAGATAAGGATTACTGATGAGACAGAGACAGTTCCATAAATTACAACATGTTTATTATTTAAATAGATAATGCTAACAATCTAAGACACATTTTAACCAAGACCATAATATTTTTAAACAATCTAACCTAAAAGCTAAAATGCTACCACTCAACACCACGCACACACACATACACATGAATAAACTCAATAAGACCGTTGGAGGGGGGGCTGAGGTTTAGCCGTGGAGGTAAACAAATGGGGCAGTAACCTAATAAGAAAACGCCAAAACAACAAAACAGTGCACCGCAAACCAAAACGCGGGAACCACCACCAGGGGAATCCACCACGGTGTCAGACCATCAGCCCCTATAACACAGAAAAAATGTATTAAAAGCGGTACATAATTTGAGTCCAGTGTAGGCACGGCAAAGGGATATGCAGGTAGAGCAGCAGAAAAATGTCTATATCGCGCCCATGCGCGACACACCCAGCGCAGAGCTGGTACAGACCACGGGAGAGCACAATCGGGCAGCGTGGGGGCACAATCAAGCGCCGGCCTGCGCCGTCAGTCCGACCAGGAGGATGTTAGTCCGCGCAAAGCGGGTTACTCCGAGCACAGCGGCAGCGGCAAAGCGGCCAAGCGGAGCAGCAGCAGAGCGGAACGGCAGCGGCAAAGCGGAGCGGCAGCAAAGCGGCAGCAAAGCGACAGCTCCTACATACAGCGGAGGAATCAAACACTGAATTTGGTTGTTAACACTAGTTTGCCACTGACCCAGGCATACTTACTCTTTGGAGCGCGACTTAGAGCTCCGATGAGGGAGAGGCGAGAGCGAACAGCTACGTCAAAGCCTATAAAACAGGAGAGCCTAAGCGCGTCAGACGATCGCGGATCTTAAAATGAGGGGCGCTTACCTAAGCTTGCGGTAGTGAGTGACCCGCATCTGTGGTTACAGGTGACTGTCCGTGCTAACAAAAAGGAGTCTAAGATTAGAAGACAGTCCACAAAATTTAGGGGGAAGACAGCGCTCTGCTTACCTGCCGTGAGGCGCTGGAGGAACGCGGAAGTGTGACGCCGGTGGGCGGGCACAATGCGAGAGGCCAGAGGGAGCGTAAAAATCAGGGGGGGCATTTTTATGAATGGCGACCGGCATGAATGGCCAATGAGAACGCGGGCTCAGATCTAAGGGCGGCCCAAAATGCGATATGGCCACATCCACTCCCCCAATCTGCATCGGCGCCCCGCCGATGGCCTAAAACAGCCTAAAAGCTGGCACTTGTGGAAGGAGCCGGGGACTCTGACTCCCCTTGAGGCTGCCGACTCACCGGTCTTGGGAGATGATGGAGGTTCTGATGTTTGCCCGCTGTTGGCCTTGTGGACCTACGCACGGACCGCTCAGTTGGACTAGTCATGGTGGTAGTGACTGTCACAAACTGGGGCTGGTCGGCAAAGGAATCAGGTGGAACCAAAATGGGTCCAGCGGCATCTGGGGAAGGGCACCATATTGCCCCAGAGGGTGGTAAAGCCTGCGGAAGCAGAAACAAATCTCCCTCGTGGGACGACCCCTCTTCAGGGTTTCGCACCGTGGGCTCCACTGGAGGGACTGATGCTGGAGCGAGATCTGGAACCTCACTCTGGATCAGGCACTTCAACAGGGAGCGGTGCACCCTCTTGATTTTGGTTGGTTGTCCAACTGGGGCAACTGTGTACACAGTTCCACCCTCATGTGGAACTTGCACAACCACATGTTTAGTGGGGCACCACTGGTCATGAATTTTCTGGCGGCCTCTCACACCATAGTCCCGGAGCAACACGAGCTGGCCCTCATTAAGGGGTAACTCCTGGACATGTCGGTCGTGGGTGGCCTTTCCACGGGCAGCAGCTAAACGCAGTTTCTCTCTTGCCCCATCGAAAGCCATTTGCAGACGGGCCTGATGCTCCTTAACCCACTCGTGTACAGTCCCGCCAAGTGGGTCCTGTACCTGTCCCAGCAAGAAGTCGATAGGGAGCCGCGGTTCCTGCCCAAACATCAAAAAGAATGGTGACTCCCCAGTCGACTGATGTGGGGTAGTGTTATAGGCAAAGAGCACCTGTGGCAAGCAAGCGCTCCAGTCCCTCTTACGGGACACAGGCAGAGCACGCAGCAAGTTGTGCAGCGTCCGATTGAAGCGCTCACACTGCCCATTACCAGCAGGGTGGTAAGGAGTAGTGCGCGACTTCACAATCCCATACAGACTGCACAACTGCTGGATCAGTTGGCTCTCAAAATTACGGCCCTGGTCAGAGTGGATGCGGGCCGGAACCCCAAACTTGCCAAACCACTCCGTTACCAGAACCTGTGCAACCGTGCTGGCACGTTGGTCGCGGGTTGGCACCGCCATTGTGTACTTGCTGAAGACATCAGTCATCACAAGAACATTTTCTAGGCCAGCTGCGGTTGGCTCCAACAGCGTAAAATCAATAGCCACAATTTCATTTGGTCTTGAAGAGAATAGGTGGCCCATGAAGGCATGTGCCGCATGATCATTGTTCTTTGCGAACTGACACCTCTCACAAGCCT
Organism: Eucyclogobius newberryi; assembly: GCF_026437365.1. NCBI lineage: Eukaryota > Metazoa > Chordata > Actinopteri > Gobiiformes > Gobiidae > Eucyclogobius > Eucyclogobius newberryi. The sequence continues at coordinate 26,859,060 of NW_027315801.1, forward strand.
GGCACCACTGGGTGACCTCCTGGGACATACCTGGCCAATAACAGCGGGGGCGAAGCAGAGCCAATGTCCTCTCCACGCCTTGATGCCCATGGTCTTGATGGACCTGATTGAGGACCTCCCGAACCAAGGCCCTAGGCAGGACGAGTTGGCAAACTGCCCCACCGCCGTCGGAGCGAAACACCTGCCTGTACAACAAACCGCCCAGCTCCACCAGATGGTCCCACTGACTCACCAGAACCGAGGCCGGCTGTGAGAGGGCACGCCGCTCTTCACGAGTGGGCCGGCGCTGTTCTACCCAGAAAGTCAGGACCTCCTGAATGACTGGGTCAGCCTGCTGGAGTGTATAAAGAGCAGCAGGGGAATGGTGGGGGAAGACTGTTACCACAGACTGAGTTGCCACCGTCTGTACCCCCTGCAAGGCTTGCTGTAATGGCTGCGGTAGAGAGGTACTTGCTGCTACCCCGGACTCGTCCCTGGGTGAGGGCCATGGCTGACGGGACAAGGCATCAGCATTCCGGTTCGACTTACCCGATCGATACTTCAGTTCAAAATCAAACAACGCCAACTGGGCTGCCCAACGCTGCTCAACAGCACCCAGTTTAGCAGACGCGAGATAGCTCAGGGGGTTATTGTCTGTATAGACCACGCACTTGTGGCCCAACAGATACTCTCTGAACTTCTCCGTCAATGCCCATTTAAGAGCCAATAGCTCCAGTTTCATGGAGCTATAATTGGACATATTCCGCTCTGTAAGTCGGAGTCCTCTGCTAGCATATGCGATGGGTCTGACTTTCCCTTCCTGCTCCTGGGAGAGAACTGCGCCTAAGCCCACATGGCTGGCGTCTACTTCCAGGATAAAGGGAAGAGAAAAATCTGCATATGCCAGCACTGGGGCAGACGTGAGTTTGGCCTTCAAGGTCTCGAAGCTCTGCTGGCACTCCTCAGTCCAAGGGACTGCAGCACGCCGAGAGGTTCTCTTCCCCAACCGACTCCCGGTCAGCTCGGCCACTCTGCGATGTAAGGGAGCGGCCAGTTTAGCAAAGCCGTCGACAAAACGTCGGTAGTAGCTTGCAAACCCCAAGAAGGAGCGCAGGTCAGAAACCGTAGATGGGACAGGCCAGTTTGCTACTACGTCAATTTTGCCGGGATCAGTGGCCACTCCCTGGTCAGAAATCACGTGCCCCAAATAGTGCACCTCCCGCTGGAAGAACCGGCACTTGCTCTGCTTTGCCTTGAGCCCTTCCTTCTGCAAACTCCCAAGCACCACCTCCAGCCTCTCCAAGTGTTGCCTTACCGTAGATGAAAAAACCACAATATCATCCAGGTAGAGGAGGAGAGACTGGCACTGCTGGTCACCAAAAATGCGTTGCATAAGTCGTTGGAAGGTGCTGGGAGCATTGCAGAGCCCAAAAGGCATGCGATTCCACTCAAACAGACCAAAAGGTGTAAAGAACGCCGTCTTGTGCCGATCGCCCTCTGCGACAGGGACCTGATTGTACCCGCTGGCCAGATCCAAAGTGGAAAACCAGCGGGCCCCCGTCAAAGCGTCGAGCGACTCTTCGATACGTGGGAGTGGAAAGGCATCCTTTCGGGTCTTTATGTTCAGTTGGCGATAGTCAACACATAGACGAAGGCTGCCGTCCTTCTTCCGGACCAAGACAATGGGTGATGCATAGGGGCTGGAGCTCTCTCTGATTATCTGCGCTTTCAAGAGCTGATGGATATGCTCTTTGACCAGCTCATACTCAGATGGTGGGATACGGCGGTAGCGCTGACGGACTGGGACATCATCCAGTAGTGGAATGTCATGGGTGATCAGGTTGGTACAACCCAAATCCTGATCATTCGCAGCAAACACAGAGGAATATTTCCAAAGTAATGCCCGCACCTCCACCTGCTCCTCAGGGGGCAGGGGGGATAGGTCAATGGCTGCGATGGGGTCCGTGGCGGAGGAAGCGACACTTTGAGAGGAGACACTCGCAGCCACTGCGGGAAATTCCGTCACTCCTGCAGGAAGACTCACCACATTGACATAGTCCAGAGTCCCTACTAGGGTACGCGGGTAAAGCAGCACATCGTTGGCACCGACATTGACAATAGGAATGTACGCCGTGCCACGGACTACCTGGACCAGAGCAGGGGATGCCAGCAGGCCTGCAGGCAATCCCCGCTCCAAAGGCTCAAACAAGACCGTGGCACCTGAATAATGTGTCGAACAGGTAGCAGGGACGATTTTCGTAACACCCCCCGGGATGCGAACAGCTCGTTTTCCCTGCAACTTGACCATACCTGGTTGTTTGGGGGTGGGCCGCAGGTCTGCAGCGTGGCACCTCTGAAACGCTTCCACCAATGGAGTTGGGCATGTGACCACAGGGGCTGTATCGAAAAGTGCAGGCCCATACTGTCCAAACAGTTCCTTGTAACATCTGCGGAGCACATTCATTCCCAAAACTCCAGGGACTTGGGGAGAGCATTGACCAGACGGGTCCCTCACTACTAACACTCCACAGTGGGGCATCACTTTACCACAGAGCTCAATAGGTAATTCTAAATATCCAATGTAAGGGATGGACAGACCATTGGCAGCTTTAAGCTGTAGCCAATGGCAAGCCTGCAAGCGTTCTTCCCCCCATGGCTCAAAATGCCTGCGGAAAAAGCTTTCTGTAATGGTAGACACCATCGACCCAGTGTCCACAAGACATGGCACAATTACGCCATCCATGTCTACATCAAGATGTGGACAGGATGCTATCAACTTTGGAGCGTTCCCCCCTCCCTTAGTGGTTGAGCTAGTGGATGCCCCACCCGTGCGTTGGCTCCGCGACACGGTGGGCGCTAGTTTTCCGACGTTTGATTAAAGCGACGGCGGGTCGGCAAAGAGGGTTCGTGGCGACTGGGAACACGAGGGCCATCACAGTCTCTGGCAATATGGCCAGGTTGCTGGCAACGATTACACACAATCGGGCCATAACGAGGGGAGCGACTACGCTGGTGTGCAGTTTGCGTGTTCTGCAATAATGCAATGCTTTGCGTCAACAGCTCAAGTTGTTCCTGTTGCTTTTTCAACATCTCCTTCATTTCGCTAACCTCAGTCCGTGTAGGGGTGGCCTCAGGCCCCGGGTTTCCACGCATGGCATATTGTATACCAAAGGCCGAGGGCACTGAATTGCTTCGACCTCTCATGCCGGCCGGCAGACCTTCAAGCTCCCACCTGATTGCCTCTCCCCTGACCTCAAGCAGAGTCGCCCTAGGGTACCGGCGCACATACTGTTTCAACTCCCGACGCAAGAAACCATCACTCACTTGCTCAATAAACTGGTCGCGCATTAAATCCTCAGCATTTGGTATGTCTCCCGGGGCTTGCATTTTAACCCTTTCCATCAAGTTCAGCAGGGCCAGGGAGAACTCCTGCAATGTCTCACCTTCCTGCTGTCTCCTGGAGAAGAGGGCCTCCTGCAGAGCAACATAGGACTCTGTGCACCCGTATAATTCCTTAAGAATAGAGACTATCCTAGTCGGGTCCTGGCGCTCTACGGCAGATCGATATTTTAGTTCTTCCTTCGCCTCCCCCTCCAGGTGATCAAGAAGGAAGTATGCCTGGTCCGCCAGTGACAGGTGCCGCGCCCTCATACAGGCCTGTGCTTCCTCGGCCCACTCACCCACACTAATCCCTGTACTGCCCCTAAACATGGGACATTTTCGGTCCCTCGGAATAAATACCAACCGGTCTATGGCAGGGGTGGCGGGGGGCACAGGCACTGCAGAGCCACCAGCACCAGAACCAGCTGCAGCACGTCCCTGGCGCAGCTGTACATTATCTGCTTTTAGTTGAGTAATTTGGTTCCTTAATTCCTGCAGCTCTTCCTCCATGGCTGTTGCTCAAAAGAGAGACTGCCGCTTTGCCCTTTAAAAAACACACAAGTTACTTTTGCCGCTTGCCACAACAATCACAAAAATCAAATACACAAATAACTTTGGTGGAACTAGCCTCTGCCTCCAAAACAGCAAATCCTGCCAACCATACGCCAAAAATGTGGCAGTACGAGTATTTTGATATTGTTTGAATGGTAAGTTGTCCAACAACGCCACCCCAATTTAAACTGGGGAAAATTAGTAAGGCACGCAGATAAGGATTACTGATGAGACAGAGACAGTTCCATAAATTACAACATGTTTATTATTTAAATAGATAATGCTAACAATCTAAGACACATTTTAACCAAGACCATAATATTTTTAAACAATCTAACCTAAAAGCTAAAATGCTACCACTCAACACCACGCACACACACATACACATGAATAAACTCAATAAGACCGTTGGAGGGGGGGCTGAGGTTTAGCCGTGGAGGTAAACAAATGGGGCAGTAACCTAATAAGAAAACGCCAAAACAACAAAACAGTGCACCGCAAACCAAAACGCGGGAACCACCACCAGGGGAATCCACCACGGTGTCAGACCATCAGCCCCTATAACACAGAAAAAATGTATTAAAAGCGGTACATAATTTGAGTCCAGTGTAGGCACGGCAAAGGGATATGCAGGTAGAGCAGCAGAAAAATGACTATATCGCGCCCATGCGCGACACACCCAGCGCAGAGCTGGTACAGACCACGGGAGAGCACAATCGGGCAGCGTGGGGGCACAATCAAGCGCCGGCCTGCGCCGTCAGTCCGACCAGGAGGATGTTAGTCCGCGCAAAGCGGGTTACTCCGAGCACAGCGGCAGCGGCAAAGCGGCCAAGCGGAGCAGCAGCAGAGCGGAACGGCAGCGGCAAAGCGGAGCGGCAGCAAAGCGGCAGCAAAGCGACAGCTCCTACATACAGCGGAGGAATCAAACACTGAATTTGGTTGTTAACACTAGTTTGCCACTGACCCAGGCATACTTACTCTTTGGAGCGCGACTTAGAGCTCCGATGAGGGAGAGGCGAGAGCGAACAGCTACGTCAAAGCCTATAAAACAGGAGAGCCTAAGCGCGTCAGACGATCGCGGATCTTAAAATGAGGGGCGCTTACCTAAGCTTGCGGTAGTGAGTGACCCGCATCTGTGGTTACAGGTGACTGTCCGTGCTAACAAAAAGGAGTCTAAGATTAGAAGACAGTCCACAAAATTTAGGGGGAAGACAGCGCTCTGCTTACCTGCCGTGAGGCGCTGGAGGAACGCGGAAGTGTGACGCCGGTGGGCGGGCACAATGCGAGAGGCCAGAGGGAGCGTAAAAATCAGGGGGGGCATTTTTATGAATGGCGACCGGCATGAATGGCCAATGAGAACGCGGGCTCAGATCTAAGGGCGGCCCAAAATGCGATATGGCCACATTCAGAAAGGACATCTTAAATAAAGCAATGTTGTTGTGTATACCAGATTAGCCTATTAAGTAAACGTTTTGTTTCTTCAATTTAATAGTTGTAGGATCAATGAATAAATGGATAAATGTTTCTCTTGAAGTAATATTTACGGTAATCAATATATATTGTAACAGTCAATGTATTTCCTCACGACACACATCTCATCTCACACTGGTACATCTACATTACATTATTTATAATCCAACTGGGTGCATACATACTTATCTTAAGCGTAAAGCTGTTGGTTTTATTGGCTGCTGAGTTGAAGAGCACTCCCCTTTAAGAAGTATAAGCAGTGATTCAGAGCTGAGCTGCCTCCTCACTGTCGGCTTGTATAAGGCTCCAGTCTGTGCATTTCCCCATGCCTTTCCCAGGGGCCTACAGGGCTCACAGTAATGAAAAAGGCTGGTAGAGCGCTGGCTGTCAGCTCTGCTTAGTGTGCTGTTCATTTGGTCTAATGTGCTGCTTGATAGCACTCTCCCCTGCTGCTACCTTTCCTCCAGAAGGGGCTGCGCACTGGGACAGGCGCTTTGTGTGGTTCCACCGCGCACCGTCCTTAACCCTCCATCTGGAATCACTAATGGGCCTGTTGTTTTTCTCTGCAGATGCAACAATGAAAATGAGTGGTACCAAATTCACGAAAACATCATCCGCAAGTCCAACACGAAGTACTCTGCCCCAAGCACAAACTATGGTATATTTGGTTGTCTTTTACCTCCTCTGTCAGTCAAAGTGTTGTTTATCTATGCCTGGCACCAAAAGAAATGTTTATGGAATCTCTTAGTCGCCCAGGTGTCGTTTATAGAAAAAAGGTTTTAAAAGTATAGTGAACTAGACTTATGTTGACGGGTTGAAGACTTAACACCAGGTGACTAATTGTAAATCCTTTTTTTCTACCATCTCAATAATTAAGTGGAGACAATAACACAGATAACAGATTCACTTGTCTTGTTAAGGGGACTCCACACCGCGGCAGCCGAAGCGTCCAGTTTATATTCAAAGTCTATGTAAACGCGCGTCGAGCACGTAGTGCGTTTCCCGCGGCGCGATTTCTTAGTTTTTGCGGCGCGATTGGTGCGTTTTCGTACGCTCTCGACGCTTTGAGCGCGCGTATGAGGCGCCCGAAGCGCCCAAAGCAGCCGACGCGACATGTTCAGATTTGTTCAGGTTTCTGCAGCAAATGCGCCGCAGCAGCCAATCAGAGATGACGTGCTACGCACGACCCGGAAAAAGACCCAAAACAAATCCCGCAAGATAAAAAAAAATCCTTAAAACGCAGCTCTTGGAGCAAATAATGATATTGACTAAACTCTGCTCAGCTCTGAAGTATATGCGGGTCCCAGACGGGCCCCGGAGCCCATCGCCTCCGCTTTTGGACTTTGTAAAGTTAATAAACCAAAGCCATGGTCCAACATTAAACTCCATTTACACCACGAGAAAAGCAACACAGCACAACTCCTCCACTGCGCATGAGCACAGGACCACTCAGACGCACGTCTGCTGCTGAGTGTATTTTACGGACATGAGTCCGGCTCGTCGAGAACGCGCGCCCGGTGCGTTTGTCTTTCAAATGTTCACGCGCTCAAATTCTGCATCGCCGCGATTCGGCCGCCGCGGTTTGTACGTATCTTTAGGTCTTATGACATATGCTCAACTGTTCTTTCAGTGTTTTATTTATCGCATGAGCTCTGATTTAATCAATCAATCAATCAAGGAAAATGTATTTGGACAAAATCGGACAAAAATAGTTTTTAAAAAGTGCTTTACAACCATAAAAACTAATTAAAATGCAATATAATGCACAATACAAAAATAAAAGCATAACAATCATCCTATTAAAATGTATTTAAAATTAAGGCAAATTAACAAATAAATTATCTCGGTGATTGCTAGTTATTACTATTTTTATATTGAGTAATTGATTTTCCAAGGTAGGTCAGTTGAGAACACATTGGCCGATCAATCGATTAAAATATTAAATGTATCATACAAATGTATCAATGTAATGATGTAATATAAATATTACATCATTATGTTGAAAAAGATTCAGTTGTAGTAATCTGGACATTTTTTTTTTTTTTTTTTTTTTAAATAAGACGTTCGAAGAGATCCTAGAGTCATTCTCAGTTACATAATAATGCAATTTTACAGCTATGTTATTTTTAGCCATGCTTTTGCCCTTTAACTGCGTACATACATTTGTTCTCTGATGTATATATCTGTTAAGTGACTGATACAAAAATACCCACCCGTGTGTATACATTATTATCACACATATCTTTGCATGGCCTCTTCCTGCTTCCAACCATTTGTTCCTCGTCCCTCTGCTCTCTTTGGCTCCCATCATGCTTTTCTCTCCATCCTCCTGTCTGTCTCCTCCCCCACGTTCTGACTAATGTCCCTTAAATAACCCTTTCTTATCTTCTCATCCTTCTTGTATGTGTGTGTGTGTGTGGTTTTTTTTGTTGTTCTTCTTTTCTTTCTGTACCCACACCTCTCCACGTGTTCCGGCTAACCCCCTCGTTGCGTTTGCACCCCCCCCCAGGCCTGATAATTTCCCTGCAGCTGCTGAGGGGCGAACTGGAGCAAATCCGAAGAGAAAACCAAGCCGTCTTCAACCGGGCCCTGTCTCTAACGCGTAAACTAGGCTTCCCAGATGTCATCATGCCAGGTAAGATGGCAATAAGGAGCAGGGGGTTGGGACGATGAGGGCAGGTGGCGGTGGTGGGGTTAGTGAGGTGTAGTAGTAAGGAGAGAGCAAAGGCCAGATGGCTCCAGGAAGGAAAACAGGGAGCGGTCTTAGATTCATACTGTAAGGAGGAAGCAGAACAAAGATGCAAGCAAAGGTCAAGGAGAGAAGCTAGAGAACACTCCAACATCAAGGAGAATGTGGAATTATGTGTGGGTAGCATGAAATTATGGATGGTAAAAATATCACAAAGGTCATGTGGATTAGGTTTTAAGAGCCTTTTTAATACACTTGCACTGGCTGAGACAATGAAGTATGAGGTGTACAGAACAGAAGTGTGACTGCAGGATTTGTAGAGTATACGTAGAGATCAGGCTTCTGACACAAAAGAGCAGGTATATTCAACATCATTTTCTCGAGGGCCAGATTTCTTTGAGTGCCAAGGCTTCTGGAAGCACAACACGCCTGGTAATAGATTTGATTTTTGTGAGAAATAACATACAAAATGCTTTACCAACATCGCTTTGCAAAATTGCCCATACAGTGCTAAACCAGAATTAAACTAGGACTAAAACCAGGTCTAATCTAGTGGTAACTCAACAAGATTTTTTTCCCCGCCTTGCGTACACTGACCCGGGACCCGAGATTGCCTGTTACACCAACTTCAGTCCACTGCAGTACGTTTTAGAGGAATGCCACGCAGATTCACAAGGTTTTGCACGAGAACACTTGTGCACTTTCATGACCGCTCAGACCGCTGAGGTGTCCAGAAAAGATACACTTGCAGAAAGACCCGCCCAGTAATCTGCAGTCAGTGTATGTGGTCAGTGTAACAGGGCTTGTGGGACCCAGACCGGAGTCAGTGTACAAGCGGTGTTAACCTCCTACACTACTGTGATTCCTAGTACATTATTTCTTAATTTGCAATGATTATGTAATGCTCGACAAAGTTCTGAATATCATTTGGATTTCTAAAAGCTGACTGAGGGGATGGATTTAGGGCTGTATATCTGATTTATAAAGAGAAATGAATTTGTTTTGGCTTGGGAAAGAACTATTTTTGTGCAACTTAGAGCCATATTTTTGCAGTTCTGAATAGATGCTGCTGGCACTTGGAGATTACGATTGTGCTGCATGTGACAATCCTTAGTGAGAAATCTGTGGGAACACTATGTAATTGTTCTGGACTTCTATATATTTTTTGCATCTTCCTAACTAGTTTTCAGACAAACAATATTGTGTATACTTTTTCATCACTATTTCCTCATCCATTTTTCTTTTAGTTATACTGTAGACACTTTCTGCAGTTTGACCAGTTCTCTATTGAAGATTTGTTGGTCTAAATATCATCAACCAATTGTTAGCTAGCCATCATAAATAAATATAAAATGTAGGCCAGTCTGAAGCACACTTTTGATAAATGCAGACACGGAAGGAAATAATGCATAATACGCCAATTTTAACTGTTATTCATTATGTTTAAAAAGTGCTTGGCAAGACCTTAGAGTCGAGGGTTGTTGCTGCTTAAGGGTGTCTAATTGTTGGCACATGACAACTGCACCATATGGCATGTTACAACCACCGCCTCTCATACTTCTAATCCAAAAACCTTATTTGTCTGATTTAACTCCACTCTGTCTTTGTAAAACATTTTCCCATACATAGCCATAGAACATGTTATCTCTTGTGTCTAGTGTTTGAGTTGGAGGCTGATGTTGACAGTAGTAACCCACATTCAGAGCCTTGAGCAAAGGAGATGGAGAAGAGATGACAAGGGGATAGGGAACATCACAGAGGAAGGGTGGATGAATAAAACTAGGGCCCTACATGTATTTTGTTGTCTCTTGATAGACAATTGTGTAATATTTATTGTATTGGCAAGATCTTGGGTTATCAGTTTTAAGGTGCACTTTTTTGCCCTTTGTCCTTTGCATCTGACCCATCCTTCAATGCGATCTGGTCCAAAAAAACTTGTTTCTATAAATGAAGATCTCCTTAGAACTGATAGTGTAGTATCAGTAGTATCAGTAACTCAATAATAATTCAAATTATATATATATATATATATATATATATATATATATATATATATATATATATATATAATTTGAATTATTATTTTTTGGGGGTAAAAGTTTGCGCCTGCTCCGCACAAGTCCGCACAAGTACTTAAGTCGATAAGTAAGAAGAAAACTGACAACTTTTGATGGCCCACTCCTGAACATGAGTGCCAATCAATTGTTAAGTTAATTGAGCTAACACCCTTTGAGGAGTTTGTAAAAGTTGGGCGCTTTTCCCAATGGAATAACATGGGAGGTTCTGTCATCGCTAAGACTACGCCGTAACAAATATGACATAGGTCTCGTTGACTTTTTTGATCGGGATGCCAAAATAGAATTTTGTAAATGTTATGGTCCCCATTCAAAAGGCATTTTTTTTGTATTCTTGGCAAAAAAAAAAACACAAGTGTCACGGCTACACCGTAACAAATATGTCATGGGTCTCATTGACTTTTTTGGTCGGGATATCAAATTTCATCAAATATTGAAATACTAAATAACACTTTGTGTTTATGGCCCTCTATACAATAATAATGTAAAATGTTTGCATTACATGCATATATGCACGGAACGTGCATGAGTTGGGGAACATATTTGTGAGCTACTTGGCGCAAACAAACGCTCTACATGGGGATGACATTCCCATGTAAAGTGCACAGGCTTTACCCGTTTACAATAATAATGTTAAATGTTCCTACTACTGATTAGTAGGCACGGGGGGCGAGCATGAGTGGAGGAGTGCCTTTCTGTATAAATGTGTTTTGCTTTCGGTTTAAAAATGCTTACAGCGTCCAGAGCATTGTGTTGTGTGTGCATGGCCTCCTCCAGAGTGAAGTCGAGAGGTTGGTACAGTGAAAAGGGAATGATCAGGAACTTATGAGCACAGTAAGCCAGTATAACAGTAACACAGTGAACAAAACTATTTAGTGCTTTAGTGCTTAACCTGTCACCATCCTGAAGCCCTGACAGTGTTCATATGCACATCTGCAGAAACTAGAAGGCCTAAGCTTTCTAATGATGCATCACACTCACGTGTGGACATAAGATCCTTTTTTAATAAGCAATGGCATTTGGGTATGTCCAACCATTGTGCACAGGGCGATTTAGGTGGATGGTAACAGGTTTTAAAGTTATTACTACAAATTTAAAATAGATTCAAATGCTGAATATTGCAGCCAGTGTAAGGAGGCTAGTGTCAGTGCATTGTGCTCATGTTACATATTTTACTTTCATGTTTCAGAGATTGTTTTAGGGAGAGCTAATTTTCTGGTTTCATACGGGTTGTGACCGCCAGGGGGCATTGGCAAGAATGCACTGGGAGAGATGATCCAGGGTTTTCTCTTTATTAAAGGTTTTAGTCAAATAATACTGGTGGTTGGTATTTACAGAGCAGTTATTGATTATGTAAATACGTGTGTGGTTCTGTAATATAAACAAGGAGAACATAAATTATAATAAAATCTGTAAAACAACAACATATAATGCACAAATATACATGAGCTCCGTCGTAGCTACTGCTGTTAGCGCTTAGCTCGAGGCACTTAGCATTCACAAATACAAAACAAGGTAAATATATAACTTTAACTACACTATTAAACAATTCAAATGGCATGCAACACTTTATACACTCATGGAACAAATGGTGTGTCTATGTCTACTTTCGTTTCTAACAAATACTCACTTTTTTTCACGCACACCAAACAACAACCACAAGCTCTACACGATGTGGGGGAAAACAACTAAAACTCTGCAAACACGTAGCATCCTCAACCTAACTTGCCTATGCTAACGCGTGATTGGCTACTCGACCTGTCAATCAGGCACCTGGCAGAAACGGGGCGGGTCCTTCGTCACAGAGATTTTTGACTAAAATCTGCATGCAATGCTTTGAAATAATCTAGCCTTGAAGTAACACGGGTATGAACACATTTGAACACATTCTAAGTTAGCAAGTGACAGAAATCTTTGCATGAAACTATTTTTGTTGTTTGGAACTCATAAGTGAATTTGGCATCTATCATTTCCAGATTGTAGGCAGTTTGCTTTGCAGGGGAGGATAAATTCCCAAGGCAATTTTAAAAATCTTTCTTCATATTTTTGGACAAAATAACAAGATGAATGAGTCTTTGAATTGTTTAGTGGTATAAAATGTATATAACTATCACAGTTGAAAGTGTGTGATACATATCAGCTTGAGATCATTATTGGCCAGCCGTAATTATGATTGCGTATAGTCTCAAAGTTCTTCACTGGCTGTGGTAGTAAGCTCCTATTGTAGTCACAGCTGCCTCAGCGCAGACCAATGGAAGTGAGGCTGCCATCTGCATCATCGGCCCCTTCGACCACCACCAAAATTCACACACCACATTTACATAGGAAAGGTGACATGCAACAACAAAACTCATGCGGTAATCGGATCTAACCACTGAGCAACTGTGAAAGTGTGAAAATGAAAATTATGTTAAAAATTGGACTGAGAGCTGAACCTTGTGGAATGCCACATTAAAGGGTTTTGACTATACTAGCACACTAAACACTAAAAAGTAAACACCCTGGTTTGTTCATGTGCACAATTGAAAAAAAACATGTTAAAAGTGGAACAAACCCAGATGCTTTTGGCTTTTGCGCATCTCACAGACGTGTAAGTGCAGTGTGCTGCTCATGTACCGCTTCTGCATGAAGAAGGCTATAGGCTTAATCTATTCCAGACACCTCAGCGCTGTTACTGTTACGGTTTTCACACGTCCATCTGCCCAAAAGCATCAGATCGATCCAAACACTGCGTACATTTGGCTCTAAATATTTAATGGTTTAATGACTCTCCATCTCCTTTTTTCAATCCTTTTGTAAACTACTGAAGTAGAGACTTTTTTATACACAAATTTAACACTGTTCAATCATATTCAGTCATCTAGTCAGCATAACTTTTTACATTTGGCCGTAGGCTGCTCCAATAGACTTTTTACTCTCAAATACACACACTTTTCAAAAGTAAATCACATTCGACACAGCCACAAATTGCACATAAATAAATCAAACCCTAAATTGCAAACATCAGCAATAAAATCTACCAAACATAAGGGGGTAGAAAGTGGCCTAGATGCAGACCAAAAGAGCAGATTTGTAGATGGTTTTCCATTCTCAGAAATAATAGCCAAAAGGGAAAGATGACTATGATCTAGAGAGTAGAGTATAGGAGGTCAAAGCAGTTCTCAAATATGTTAATTACTAAATACCAAACAACACTTCTCTGTTTGCCTTTTAGTGCTTTTGTTTTAGTATTTCTACCAAACACTAAATTATAGCAACAATATCTTTTACAGGTCAAGCTAGTGCCTCAATATCAGCAAACAGTTTGAAAATTGCAAATCCTAGTGAGGGAATAAAGCAATAAAGGAAGGTCAACATTACCAGCTGGCCACAAAGCACAGAAGGGACAACACACTTGGCTCTTTTTCTGTGTGGGAATCTCGAGCTTCAATGGAAGACATTTTGTTTTAAATTGTACTAAAAAATATCTTGGCAAAGTAAAAGTACGCACCAGATTTAGTAACAGGCTTTGAGAGGGACGGTCGATCGTTTGAGAGCAATTGAAAATAACCTGTTTAATTTTCCATATTGTCTCCATTGATCGGTCCACAGGAGACAGTGTTAGAGGTGATAAGTATATACTTCCTGGAGACACAGGGGATGAAATGTGAGAAGGATTAGTCAGTCAAGGAGAGAGATTTCCCATCAATATCCATCTTAGCTGCCGAGAAGAGAAAGCTGGTCCAAGTCTTATTTTGTAAAAGTCTTATCCTTTCACATAAACAACAGATTGCCCACTTACTAAAGGCTGGTTGTCGGATACAAACTTACACCAGTCCTGTTGCTGTTGTCTCCTTGGGCAACACACTCACCTTGTCATGGATGTGTGTCCATTAGTCTACAAAGGATGTGGGCTAGTCTTTCATGTACCGGTAAAAGGCTTTGTTGTGTATAAGAACCCATTTTAATTTAGCATAATATCTCATGATGGGCTTAGGTTTGTGCCTGATACAATTTGTTCTTGCGTCACTGTCAACACAACATGCTGCAAAGTACCAAAATATTAACAGTACAGATACGCAGGGTTTGATCCTCCATATTTACTGTACCATATGGGCTTAGTGCTATTGGCAAAGCGATCTAGTTATATGTTGGTACCACAAGCCATCAATTTGAACAAGCTAAATGAGAATGTAGCATGTTTGAATTTATGTCTGGTGAATATTTTGGCCCATTTTGAACATGTTTTTAATTCTTTGTCGGTTAAAAATAGCAGTATACATGATAGAAACAACTCACCACTCCCAAAGGAAATGACCAGGACATAAATAACTGTGTACTAATAATAATGCAACAATGTAAGTCGTGTTGCCTTGCACTATTGCAACTCCTATTTCTGGGGTTATCCTGTTTTTAGAAATGCTGTGGATCCTTCAAGCTTAAACGTCCACTAAAATATTCTCAGATAGTGCCTGCTCTATAATTAGGCCACTGTCAACTGAAAGCAACTTCCTGCCCCGTCTCTGTTAATTAAACATTGCGATCTTGATTCTGTTTGTCATTGTTTGTTTGTTCTGTTGCAGGTGACACACGAAACGACCTGTACTTGACCCTGGAGCGGGGCGAGTTTGAGAGAGGAGGAAAGAGCGTTCAGAAGAACATTGAAGTAACACTATACGTCCTGTATGCCGACGGGGACACACTCAAAGTATGTTGCTGTCACAATTTCATTTAATCATTTTTGATAATCATTATTGTTAACAAAGTATGATTCATTTTTTCATCTTTTTCTCACTGTCCAATTATATAAATGCGATTGAGTCCATCAACTGATTAGTTATTAGTGCTTGAATACGCTTTTATTTACTGGAATGAAGTGACACCTACAGATGTGCTTCTTTTGGGTCTCAAATACATTTTTTCCCTGCCTTACTTCTGCCCCAATTTAGTAGTTTTAGTGAGAAGTAATTAAATTAGTTCCTGTGTTACAAAATCCGTCATCACCTCTACACAGTAATAAAGTAATAAATAAAGTAAAATGTAGATTAAAGCCTACATTTATTTTCTTTCCAGGACTGCATCAGTTTGGGCACTGGAGAGCCCAACGCGTCTGAGTACCGCTCCTTTGTCCTGTACCACAACAACAGCCCGCGCTGGAGCGAGATGGTCAAACTGCCCATCCCCATCGACCGCTTCAGAGGGTCCCACCTTCGCTTCGAGTTCAGACACTGCTCCAGTAAGTTCTGCTTTCAAATGTTGGTCATTTAGTGGAAATATATGACATGAAGGGGATTGTCTTTTCAGCTAAAGATAAAGGAGAAAAGAAACTGTTTGGTTTCGCGTTCACTCCCCTTATGCGGGAAGACGGGACCACGCTGTCAGATGAAGTCCATGAGCTGTACGTTTATAAGGTAAGAAGACCAATCAATCAATCAATCAATCAAACAAACAAACAAACAAACAAACACATTTTGTCTGTAGAGCAGAATTCATACAAAAAACAATTCCTAGAGCTTTAGAACCAGACGAATCAGAATCAGAACAACCATAAAAATACATTTAAATTCAGAGACAAAATAAATCACAATCTCATAAATCATAAATACAAATATGAATATGTATTTGAAACAGTAAGACGCATAACATTCCCACAGAACTATTTTCAGCCTGGATTTGACCACTGAGTAGAGGCCTGACTCACAAATTCATAAATATGCACAATTGGCCACTTGTGTCTATTATGTATTCATCATAATCAGACGAATAAAATACTATATTTTGTTGTTTTATTCCCTAATGTTTGTTGTGTTTGTTTTTAGTGTGATGAGAACGCCACCTTCAGTAACCAGGGCCTGTACCTGAGCCTGCCCTGCTGCAAAGAGGACTTCAACAGCTGCGCAAATCTCCCGGCAAACCTGCCATTTCAGAGGAGCCCCAAAGAAATCTTCTGGGTCTCCACCATCCTTTGCTCCACCAAACTCACACAGAATGGTATAAACCTCTTCAAAAAATGTTAAATTCAGCTGCCATTTTTAGTCAGTAATTTAGTAAGATCTATGCTAAATCCAAATGTAAATGAATACATCCTGATGCAAACTTGGCAAGTCTGGAAGGGAGTCTTATGCTAGCTATTTTTACTTTATTTTATTTTATTATCATTTTTTTATTATTATGTTATTTTTTATCTTTTTATTCTATTTATCTATTTATCTCTATTCCCTTATTCCCTATTAAGATATGAGAGGAGTTTGGTTAATAAGAGTTTTTTGTTTTGTTCATAAGAGTTCTTCTATTAAGAGTGTTTTTTTTTTAAAACTTTCTATAATCTGTCCTTTCCCCCTGTATCTACTGTGTTGTAACAATCCTTTAATGTGTGGACATTAAAGGATTATCTTATCTTATCTTATCTTAAAAACTATAATGAAAGAATATAAATATCCTATGTTCTAAGTTGAATATGTTGTGTGTGTTTCAGTGGACCTCCTTGCCCTCCTGAATTGGAAAGCCCATCCCGACAGAGTGTTGGACATCCTTGGACGACTGCGTCAGATCAGTGGGGAGGAGATTGTCAAAGTCAGTATCATCAGATTGTCAACATCAACACTTTGGAACAACATCTCGATTACGAGCAACTGACACGAAGAACGTATTATCTGTTCATTTGGCACCGGTTAATTGAGTGGGATTAAATTAAGGAACAACTTTTTGTCCTCTCAGTTGATTTGTTGATAATAGATATTTATATGAGTTTGACGGCGTTCAAATAATGATTCAAAGACGATTTGGGCAGAGCAGAGTATTTCCAAAAGTTGTGTAAAACTGTTTTATCAATTTGAGGATGAAATTGCTGAAAACGATATTGTTGGTTCTGCTGGAGATGTCACAATACACAGTGTGTCAGTTTTTTGGCATGGATCGCTGTTTATTTGACAGATTTGCATGCCATACCTGGGCTATACTTTTCCTTTCTGTCGTCATTTTTTAATAAAGGGGTTAGCTGCTGCAGTTTTTATCACCACAATAATGTCCTTTGTTGTAATGCTATGGTGATAAGTCTATTTATTCTCTTTCCAACAGTTCCTGCGAGATGTTTTGGACACGCTTTTCTGCCTCCTGGATGACAACACTGATAAATACGGACCATTGGTTTTCCAGTCACTGGTAGGAAACGAATTGTTGTTGATTCCACAGACGTGTTAACGTCTTAAAACAGAACACTTTCGAAAGCTAAGAAGATGGTGCAATCAGAGCGACATAAAGTATACTGAAATAAATCAGTAAACTTTCCATAGGGCTATATAAAATCGACGAAAACTCATTTTACATTTCTGTTTTCCAGGTATTCATTATTAACTTGCTCAGGGACAGCCGCTTCTACCACTTCAGACCTGTCATGGACGCCTACATTCAGAATAATTTTGCTGGAGCATTAGCATACAAGTAAATCATAATTCATCAAGAGAGATAATAGATTATTTGATTTTGGACATGAATGCAAATGCTTTGAACTTCAATAAACTTAAATGTGTGTGTGCAGAGAACTGATCCGCTGTCTGAAGTGGTACATGGATCGATCAGCCGAGGTTGTGAGGCAGGACCACATCCAAGAGGCAATGAGGGTAAAGTATTGACTTCTTCTTACGAGAAATGCACAATTTTCTTTATATTTTAACCTTGTGATAAGACTCATTCTGTCCAGTGGTGACAGAGAGATTATCTCACATTTGAACCTTCTTCTGACTGATTTGCTCATCAACCCAACTCCTTCAAGGCTTCAAAGACTGTTGTATCAGTGTATCATTCGTACCATTTGTAGCATTTACTTCCTATTTTCCTATTGTAGAGGTCTCCTAAAGGAAACCTATTGACAATCATGGAAACCCATAAATAGTAACACAAAGCCGTGTGGGTCTTTCAATATTATCGTCAGCTTTCCTGACTGAAATGCTGGTTAATCTATAAAGGAAGCAGATATTGATGTGGAGAGAGAGTCCAGTCCTTGGATTTTCATTGTAATCTGATCACATGAAGATATACAATTACACAGCCTGTAGATTGAAAACGTCTTTTTGAGCAATATGTCAGTTAAAAGAAAATACTAAATACTAAAATAAATAGTTTTATTTAAAAAAAATCCTCTGTATGATTCATCAGAACCTTGCTAAAGTCCAAGATTGTAAAATGAGAGTGTGTTGTTACTTTTAAGGGCTGATCTGTCTCTAAAAATGCATTTGGAGAAAACAGCCTTTGAAGTTGCAAGTGGATTCAACAAAATAATAAAACATCTTTAGATGCAAAAACAATATTGATGAACAAATACAGTAAATGTGGTAGTTTTCTGGTTGTGCATCTGTCTCGATTCAGATCTGAAACACAGGAGACTGCTGAACATTGTTTATGGACCATTCACCTTCAACTCACTTCGTTCTTAGACTTTCCTTTTATTTGGTGAACAACAAGGTATCAGTCCGTCGATGCCATGTTGCTGATACAGCTGTTCAGCCCTCTCGACATATTTCACTCCCAATTGTTTCCCCCAGTGCAATTGAAAGTGAAACTATTTTAAGTTATTTAACATGAAATACCAAAAGGCATCCAGAGGTGCAAGACCAATGTGTCTCGGACTCTTGGCTAACCACCTAAAGATGATTGGAACCCCATTCTTCTAGTCTATCATCTGACCGCCTCTGTGTGACCCTGCCCAGGCGTTGGAGTACCTGTTCAAGTTCATAGTGCAGTCGCGGATCCTGTACTCGCGGGCCACATGTGGGATGGAAGAGGAGCAGTTCAGAGCCAGTATCCAGGACCTCTTCCAGTCCATCCGCTTCGTCCTCAGTCTGGACTCCCGGAGCTCTGAGAATCTGGTCTTCACACAGGTCAGATAGATCCGGCTTTAAGGCACAGTTTACCATCCAGAATAACATGCATGCAAGTTAATATTATGCAGTTATTATGCATTGAAATTCATCGCTATCTTCATGTATATGCATTTATTCAAAATGTCCCATATCCATTTTAATTGTTTTAATTATAAATTATGTAATGGTGAGAAACCACAGTGTGCATTCTCTGTACTATTAGAAAAGCAACAAAAACCCACTCAAACCCACACACACACACACACAGACACACACACACACACACACACACAGACACAGACACAGACACAGACACACACACACACACACACACACACACACAGACACAGACACAGACACAGACACACACACACACACACACACACACACACACACACACACACAGACAGACACAGACACAGACACAGACACACACACACACACAGGACACACGCACAAAACAAAAAAACATTTACAGTAGTGTACCTATTCAATTAATACATCTGTATATTATTTGTCTGTTTATTTTCAATCCAGTGATATTCTTATGCTCGGCGTGCACCTAAACCATGTGTATGATTATTTTGTGTGTGTGTTTAATCATCAATCCTTTGATTTAAATCATTTTGCTTGCCATATTTCTTTTCAGGAGTGTTATTTTCATACACTGCATGTTTCAGTCTCATTGACCCATTGCTGGTTTGCTTTTGGACAGTGTAGAGGTGTGAACAGATGCATGGCTCTCTATGTTCATTCTCCTGGTTTTTCTTTCATCCCAGTAAGTCACTTTTTGTATTGCATGTTTTGTTGTTCTTGACTAAATGTCTTTCCCTACACAACTACATATAGAATTAAATGGTTAAAATATACTGTATATATGAGCACATAAGAGATCTTCTTTGCTTTCACATGCATTTCTATTGAATAGTTTAATTAAACCTGGTTTGATTGCGTACACTTATAATCAGGACTTGGGTTAGACTTGGCTTATAGCTGATTTCTTTACCAGTTGACTTTGGTCACACTAGATTTGAAGATGCTGAATGTGCTATAATGTGGCCATCTTTATTAAATAAAACTTTCTGAATGATTAAGTCATGTTAATGTGACACTTTACTTTACTTCTCTATGGTAAAATTAAATTCATTATTTCTGCTTCTTAAATCTTCACGGTTCATATCTTTTACTTCTTGCAATTATATTGTGACCTTTATAGTTGTGATATGGATTAACTGAATAATCTTGACATCTCTATTAGTTTTACGTATGAAAGGAGTCACTGACAATCCCCGAACATCTCTGAATAGTTTGTACATGTACCTCTCTCTTGTACAATTATCCTTTGAAACCTATTAAACTCCTTCTGACTTTTCTGACTCACCTTCAGGCTGCTCTGCTGAACAGCTTCCCTGATATTTTCGATGAGCTGCTGCAGATGTTCACGGTGCAGGAGGTGGCGGAGTACGTGAGGGGAACTCTGGGGAGCATGCCCAGTACAGTCGACATCGGACAGTCCATGGATGTGGTCAAACTGCAGTCCATCGCTCGTACTGTCGAAAGCAGGCTTTTCTTCTTTCCAGGTGATTTTTGTTCCTAAAGGATAGTAATTCATTATGGTATACCTTAATACTGTGCAATATAATTTACAGTAGATAAAGACAATTTACCAACAGATAATACTTTTTCTATGCAACCTGCAACATGTTAGGTCTTGACTTTCGTGTATGTTTTTGTGGTATAGAATGATACTACAAAAATGTCAGCAATTCAGTTAAATCATATAATACATAAGGTACTTAAACAATACTCCACATCACTACTACTGAGTATTTTCTTTTTTTGTCCAGAGTCTCGCAGTATTTTGTTACCCGTAGTCCTGCACCACATCCACCTGCATCTTCGCCAGCAGAGAGAGCTACTCATCTGTTCAGGGATCCTGAGCAGCATCTTCTCCATCATAAAGACAAGTTCTATGGTACATTTATCCTTTACCAAATATCATTCACTCATATGCAAAGTACATAACATATCTCAAATGGCAGAAGGGCTTATGCACAGACATTGTCCTTGTCCTAACCTTGTTTCCTGGTGTTAGGAGTCATCGGTGCAGGAGGAGGTGGAGATGATGGTGGAGAGCCTCCTGGATGTACTGCTGCAGACCCTTCTGTCCATCATGAGCAAATCGCACTCAGTGGAGACATCTAGAGGACAACGCTGCCCCCAGTGTACAGCCGAGATAACTGTAAGCCCCATCCTTTGTGTCTGAAATTGTATATGATGCAACACAAATAGCATATTCGTTCATGTTTTACTCAAAAGCCTGTTCTTTATTCCAGGGCGAATATGTGTCTTGTCTTCTCTCACTGCTCCGGCTGATGACAGAGCTCCACTTCCATCATTTACTCAACAACTTCCACAGCAAAGAGGAGCTTAAGGTTGGATGCCTATATTCTAATGACAGTACTATTTAAAGACCAAATACCGAGTGTTTATTTTTGTTATTTTGCAGGAGTTTTTATTGAAAATCTTCTGTGTATTTCGAAATCTGATGAAACTTACGATTTTCCCCCGAGACTGGAGTGTGATGAGGCTTCTAACCAGTCAGTAAGTCACATTTTGTAATATCTTTGTCCCTTGAGTATTGGATAAGGCGATGCAGATTATCTTGAAGGTGGTGTAGGTCGAGCCATTTGTTCTCATCTATTTTTAGCAGACATTTTGTTTTGAAGATGACAGAATGATTGTTTGTGTTTTTCTGCAGTATCATTGTGGTGACAACACAGTTCCTGTCTCCAGCTCTGCACAAGAACTTCTCTGAGGCAGATTTTGATTTTAAGGTTTGTATGTTAAGTGTAAAGACTTACCAAAGCAGAACAGAGTTTGAAACTAACTTAATTACTATTTTTAAATTAAGTATTGTTTATTACATTTGTTGCCGAATTAGGTAAAACCCTAACAACTTAACTGGAGCAGTTGTTAAAGAAGTTATAGAAGTACAGCAGTACAAAAGTACTGCATATTTGCTTGTGTTATCAGGTTTGGAACTCCTTCTTCAGTCTGACGGTGCTGTACATCAACCAGCCCAGTCTGCAGCTCGAGTCTCTGAGTCCTGCTAAAAGGAAGAAAGTCCTTGACAAGTATGATATTTTGTTTATGTAGTTTCAAATAGCCTTTGTCCAGTAGCTGTGTTTTAACCATGTATTTGCTTTTAGATATGGAGATATAAGAGTTGTCATGGCTTACGAGCTTTACAGCATGTGGCAAAAATTAGGTAAGCTTCCATCTTCTTCATTACTCACAGTGAGCTCATATTTATCTCTTCTACCAATCTTTAACAACATGTTCATATAAGTCTGTTATTGTGCTGTTGTGCGTTACATACGTGTATATGGTGTACAATTATTTTTGACTGTTACATTGATACAGAAATGTTCTGGTGACAAAACACGTCAAAGTTGTCAGCGAGTGTCAAAGCTAACAGCAAACGATTAAGATGTACAGCAGGCCATGGAAGATGTTTAGTCTTCATAGGACGAATGTTCACATGTTTTAGAAAACATTTGTTGCATTTCAAGGAACAGAAGTTCAACAGAAGATGTTGACTCATAATATGTAATATGCAATGAAATCAAACACAGAAGAGGTCAAACTTATAATGAAAATGAAGTAGATTCCTGGTCAATTATTATTAGGGATGGGAAGATCTTGTGCCACAAGCTCTCACAAGATACAATTTTAAAACATATGATCTTGTGAGATTTTTTTGGGTGCAGAAAAAAGGTAAGTTTCAAAAATCAATGCTACTGTGACAGCAAAAATAAGAAATACATTTAAATTATTGAGGCCCAAATTGTGAACTCAATTGTGCAATTTATGTATTATAAATTATGTCCAAATGTGTCATTCTTGTGGAGCCAGTGTCTTTTCTTGTGTCTCCTCCTTTTCCCACATCATGCTTTACTAATAAAATGTCTTCCCATCCTGGAGACTGCTTTTTTACTTAGTGCACCCTTAAATATTTTATTTACTGTGTGAAATACAGACACATTTTACCTTTTGATGTGTCTTCTCATATTGCGTTTATTTGTTCCAGGTGACAACAAGCCTCATTTCATCCCAGGAATGATGGGTCCTTTCCTTGGAGTCACTCTTGTGCCTCAAACAGAAGTCCGGAATATTATGATCCCAATTTTCCATGACATGATGGACTGGGAACAGCGGAAAAACGGCAACTTCAAGCAGGTCAGTGTGACATTTCATTTATCAAATGTCTCATTTACATAACACTGTTTTAGTCACATGTACAGCGCTTAAACGTGTCTGTGTGTAGGTGGAGGCCGAGCTGATGGATAAACTGGACAGCATGGTATCAGATGGGAAAGGGGACGATAATCACAGAGAGCTCTTCAGTCTGCTGTAAGATAAAACCTGTCTTTATCCAGTCAAAGCCATTGACAATAAACCACACTAATTCAAACTAAACACATTTTCTTCTGTCTTTTCAAGGACGCAGTTGTTTGGTCCATATCCAAGGTGAGTGAGTAACATCTATCAAAATTTTGTATTATTATTGACCACAGATATACAATAATACAATTGCTTTGCCAAAGAAATGCAGTGTAATTATTAAAAACTTTGTGGGCACTACATCATTTGAACAACTGAAACTTCTCATTTAATGTGCTGTTGGCTTGTATAAGTGACAATTTAAATACATTTCTCAATCTACAGTCTGTTGGAAAAGATTGAGCAAGAGACGTGGAGAGAAACTGGAATCTCATACGTTACGTCAGTCACAAGACTAGTTGAAAGACTCCTAGATTACAGGTAAGGATCCATTTCATTTTTGTCTTTGAAACATTTCATTTCATTATTATAGTTAACAAATACAACATTGTCTTGATTTAGGGACTGTATGAAAGGAGATGAAATGGAGAACAAGAAGATTGGAGGTTCAGTCAACCTAATGGTGAGACATCTGTGAAATTAGTTTGACATTTGATTACAATCCGCGCTGAATACACTTAAGTTATTCTTTACTTTTCAATGAAGAATTTCTACAAGTCAGAGGTGAATAAGGAGGACATGTATATCCGTTACATCCACAAACTGTGTGACCTCCATCTCCAAGCAGAAGACTTTACAGGTAAACTGACATCCTGCAAAAAGGATTATTTTTGTAAAATTAAGAAATAGAATAAAATAAAAAATAAGAAGAATTTTGTGTCAGATATACTTTTAATGAATATTTCAGTGTTGCGCTTGTTGTGTTTCTATCTAGAAATAGGAAATAAATACTCATTAAATAGGAACATAATGATCTGTGTCTGGCTGTTCCCGACAGAGGCAGCCTTCACTCTGCTGTTGTACTGGGAGCTGCTACACTGGGAGGACCGGCCGCTCCGAGACTTCCTGCACTATCCGTGTCAGAGCGAGTGGCAGCGCAAAGAAAACCTGAGTCGCAAAATACTGCACTACTTCAACAAGGGCAAGGTAGAACACTTCTTTCCTCTTTTCCATCCCTCACCTGTATTTTGTGTGAGGTTAATGGCCTACAAGTTTAGACAATCTATGTGTACAATTTCTAAATAGATCACTTTTCCATTTCGTAATGTTCTTTACAGTGTTGGGAATATGGGATCTCATTGTGCCGGGAGCTGGCTTTTCAATATGAAAACTTATATGATTACCAGAGCCTCAGCTGGATACGAGTAAGTAAAATATAATTATTTTTATTCGGCTACACCTATAATCACCTTGTGTAAGATTGATGTAGAGGTTTTTTGGGCTCCTCCACCTGTAATAAGTTTAGTGCATGAGAATGTGCGCACACAAATTAAAGCTATAAATAACCAGACACCCGCACTCATCTTTTAAAGTGTTTATGTAGACATGGCCACCTAAATATGTTGCTCCATATGCAAAAAGTTACCTCTGCACATTGAAAATATCACACAATGCAGTTTTGGGGGAAATGAGAAAATGTTTACCTTCCCCTTTAGTGGCTATATTTGGTGTATATTAACAGTCCAGGAATTTCTCTAATTGAATAATCTGCCTGTTAATCGCAGCCATCAGGACCCTGGGTGAGAGGACTCATCCCAAACTACAGTCTTTGTAAAGTTTAGGAAGAGTCTGTAGTCTTTGCTGGCCAGACTTCTCACCCACACTAACTAGACTACTAATAGATAATGTGTTGTTCACTTCATTGTCATTGATCGTTATGTTTTGCTTAATTCTTGTTTTTAATTTGTTATTCACTTTGAAAGTATTCACTTGTTTTTACTGGAATTGTGGCAGAAAATGGAGGCAGCATATTATGATAACATCATTGAGCAGCAGAGGATCGAACCAGAGTTTTTCCGAATGGGTTTCTACGGACGCAAGTTCCCCTTCTTCCTCAGGGTAATTAATAAGTAAAACAGATTCGTATAGATTGTTTTTTCAGAGCCTACTACTACCCTAATTGATTAAATTCGTAGTTAAGAGCATATTTTAGCCACACTGATTCTGTAGTTCTAAAGTTTGCACTCTCTTATCATTTTAGAACAAGGAGTTTGTCTGTCGTGGTTATGACTACGAGCGACTTGAAGATTTCCAACAAAGGATGCTGGGTGAATTCCCACAAGCCATTGCTATGCAGCACCCAAACCAACCTGACGACACCATCCTGCAAAGCGACGCACAGTGTATCCTAAACTGACTTCTACACACATAAATAGAAATGATGTGATTCTAACGGTTCTTAAACTGTGTTGCTTAATCCTAGTGGGACTCAGCAGTCTTTTTTTCACTCTTCTCTGCCTGGTCTCAGTTTTGTTCTGGTGCTTGGACATTGTTTAGTCCTCTGAGTTACATCCTTGCATAGTCTTTCGCTGGAGGATTTGACCTGTTGTGCATGTTTTGGGTTGATGGAGGAAATCCACCCACCAGAACCTTCTTGTTGTGATGCAAGAGTGGTGGCTACTCACTGTGTGTCACCGTGCATACTATGGGTCTTGGTTTACAATATGTTCTTCAAGGTTTTCAGTTAAGTCGGATTCACCCCTGTCCTTCCTTATTATACAATTTATTATTATATTTTAATCATAGTAAAAGAAAGCAAAAAACAACAACACAAAAAAATCTAAGATAGCATTTATTGCAGAAGGTTTTGGAATGTGCTAATCTAGACAGCTACACTTAGTTTGTCCCTCTAAATCCCACCCTTGTCTATGTCTTTGCTGCTTAAGTCAGTTTCATCCTTGACAAGCCCTCTCCAGACTTGCAGATCTACGCTGTGACTCCAGTGTCGGACATCTCAGACGTTCCTCAACTGGAGCGTGTCCCGGAGAGGATCAAAAGCTTCTACAGAATAAATAATGTTTCCCGCTTTCACTACGACAGGCCTTTTCACAAGGGCCCCAAAGACAGAGAGAACGAGTTTAGGGTGAGAGCGTGACACTCATACGTGAACATAATTTCACCAATTACAGATTTTGAAAACTTAATTACGTTCAGATAATATGATGAATGGAAGAAATAACAATTTTCAACACATTATATTCTCCTTTATCTTATGATTAACCCATAATAAAACAACAATAACTGCATAAATAAAAATGCACCTCATTGGGAATGGTGTTAAAGTTAGGACAAAAGCACCCAGTGACATAATAGTCCACAAGGCCAAAAATGGGTCTGGGGCTATAATCATGTATTCAGGGTGCTGTTCAAGTGCTATTTATCTCACCAGCTTTACCACAGCAGAGAATAATTATTTTTGTTTTGAGAACTAGAAATTACGGTTTTCCTAGGACAAATGACTCACTCATTTAAAACCAAGCCTTTCCATTTCAATGCCTTACAGCACTGTCTCCCTGTGCAGCAGGGTATTAGTCAGAAACAAGGTAAACTGATGTAATAACAGATCTGAATATTCTCCGATAAGAACCCATGAATTATTATCTATTTTTTAATTTTTAGTTTTTTCTTCAACTTTTCCTTCTTTTCTCTGATGTAGACACCGATAACAATGCTTCATGGTCCCAAACTCAAACGGTTTTGTTTTACAGAGTCTCTGGATCGAAAGGACAACGCTGATACTTTCCCGTCCTCTGCCTGGCATCTCCCGCTGGGCCGAGGTGGAGAGAAGAGAAGTGGTAAATCAAATAATGAATCATAGTTCATCTGGTTGTCTCTGGATTAAATTATCGTTTTTTGTTGTTGTTATGGCTAAATGATTATGTATTTTTCCAGGTGGAGGTGAGCCCGTTGGAGAATGCCCTTTATGTGGTGGAGAATAAGACTCAAGAGCTTCGGACTCTCATAAGCCAGTACCAGCACAGGCAGCATCATGGCAACATCAACCCTCTCAGCATGCTCCTCAACGGGGTCATCGACGCGGCTGTCAACGGAGGCATCGCTAGATATCAGGAGGTAAATGATGTCGTTACTGTAAAAGAGATGTGTTTATTTAATGATTTGCTTACACTGTCAATATTTGAACTTGACAGGCGTTCTTTGATAAGGACTACATCAGCTGTCATCCAGAGGACACAGAGAGAGTCACTCAGCTGAAAGATCTGATGCAAGAACAGGTCTGTACTAAAAATATACTACAACCTTTTAACTGTCAAATTTGATCATTGTTTTAGCACCATTTCTGGGTAGAAAATGTACTAGATATATTATTATTATTATTATTATTATTATTATTATTATTATTATTATTATTATTATTATTATTATTATTATTATTATTATAGCTTGAAGTATAGACTAAATCTTACTCATTTTTATTTCTTATGATTGTGTTGTGACCTGAACACAATTATCAGTTAACCTAATAATCTTGACATCCATATTTTGGACACTCCAGCAGAGCAGATAATTGTCTGCCCCCTAGTGTTAAGTCATTCCCATGCTTAATTAACTTCATGAGTGTATTATTTACAATATATTTACAATATTTTTCCTCGTACTAGGTCCACATTCTCGGGGTTGGCTTGGCTGTCCATGAAAAGCTTGTGCATCCAGAAATGCGTCCACTGCACAAGAAACTAGTGGACCAGTTCCACATGATGAGGACAAGCTTACACCATGTGAGTTTTTCTTCTGTTTCTAATCCTTTAACAACAATTTTTCCATAATGCAATTTAGTTTTTTAGATCATTATAATCTAATAAACTAGATTATAATAATCTAGAGCTAAACCAGGACCAGAACAGGACCAAATCCAGTCTAAACTGGGCTCAAACAAGTGTGAACATACCCTAAAATGCTGTTTTTAACTGTAATAGTGAATTTGCCTAAAGCGTATCGGGCCACTGAGTGTACCCTGCCAAATATTCCCATTTATGCTGACCAAGTCTCCAGTCACCCTTGGCAAGGGTATTCTAATCTAATTGTAAAAAATGTTGTATTGACTGTTGCATACATTTGTGTCCCAGCAGGGCGTGGACCGGTTTGGACCTGCAGGCTGCACCGGAGTGAACTCTCCTAGAGGAGCTCTGTCAACCCACAGCCACATGAGTCCAGAAAGCATCAGACTAATGCACAGACACAGGTCTTACTAACACACAATCACAACCAATCCAAAAATATAAATGATGATGTTTTGTAATATTTGAAAACTGTAATGATGCTTTTGTTTTGCAGCCCTTTGAATCTTCAAGGCTCTATCCGCCACTCCTCATCCTCGCTGTCCTCCCACACGTCCAGTGAGGCAGGAAACCTCGTCATCATGACAGACGGCCTGATGGGGGAGCACCCAGAGGAGGCCATGCACATGCAGGTCAGTTTAGAAATATCATTCACCTTTGTATACAGTTTTTCTATTAAAAATTGTATTTTCTTTCTAGCCGAGCCCTTCCTCCTCGAGTCTGAGCTCAATTCGCTCCAACTCTTCTCAGATTATTAACTCTGCACCTTCCAGTGCCAGAGGTAAACAGCTAAACAAAATCACTATTCCAGCTCTTATTAAGGCGGTATTGAAGATTGAATTGACTTTCTGACCCTGTGTGTAGGTTCTCCATCTCTGCCGGACAAAGCCAAACATAACCGAGAAGTGATGATGCTGCTGCCGTCTCACCGTGAGAGGGCGAACAACATGTACTACAACATGGCAGAGAATGGACAGGTATCAATTAGACCCGAGCATATAATAACTGTATAATCACATGCACTGTATTTAGAAGGCTACCTTTAGAATCAGCTAATTAGATGTTTTTTTGCAGAACAACCACATGCAGCGTGCCTTAATTCAGCAAGTTAGTCCCTGTAAGCCCTGCGCCGACCCTCATATGAACCTACAAGAGAAAGGTAAGCCTTCATCATACCAACACAAAGGCAAAATTACAGTCCTGATTTGATGTACTTGTCTTTTGTCCAGTATTTACAAATACACAGAACAGCTGGAGTTTGGATGGAGACAACAGAGAGTCCTACATGCCCCCTTCAACTGGAGGGACCATAATGCCCCCAGCTCCTCCAAGATCCTTCCCACAAGGCAAGTTTAGACCATGTTCTCTCATGTGTGTCAAATGATTTTGTCCTGTTTTCCTGTTCTGTGTGTGTATTCTTGGTTCTGCTCTAGGTTTAGGGTTGGTATTTAGTCAATCTGTAAGATTATGTATACTATACTGCCTGGTCAGATATCATAAGCAAAGCAGGGATGGTTCTTGTAAGTATTTGGATGGGAGACCACTAGGATGCCCAGTGCCACAGGGAGGCTGTAGTGCATACAGTTGTTGTGTCCTTGGGCAAGACACTTCCATGTATTCTAGTATATGATAGTGTGGAAAAGTGTTGTGAGGTTGAATGCGGGACAATAGATTAAAATGAGCCCCTGGCTACTATCTGGTGTGTTTACAGTATCATTAACATGCACTGTCCTTTAGGGCACTTCCTGATGCACTGCGATGCATTTCACCACCAGAGCACTGAGCCCCCTCCTGCTCTGCCAGTGCGCTCTCTCAGAAAGGTACCACTTCAGTCTTTCATCAACAAAATGCAAACTGTAACCTGCCCCTCCATGTTAGAGTGACAGCACAATATTTTCTTTTTAACAGTCTTTAAGCAACACACTGTTTTAAAACTATTATTGTAAAGAGTAATATAAAATATGAACAAAATCTTCACGCTATACATACACAGTATAGGTTACTTCTGCATTTCTTGTCTTTCAGGCCTCATTTGTTAGGATTGATTGATGCTTGATTGATATGTTGTATGAAAAAAATCAGGCATTTTTGTTTGCCACTATAATCATTCTGTAGTTATTGAACGCTCCCACTCATAAGACAAATAAGACAAAGACCTCCTCCATACATACTGACAAACACTGGCATCCAATTAGGCTGTCAGGAAAATTACTGAACTAGAAATATAATGTAGACTATCTTTACCAGTGGCCCATTTATAGGGTTCCAAGTGTCCTTTGTTACACTGCAAGACATTAGGAACTCAAACATTACCCCCAGTGTTTTGCTTGTCTTTACGGAAAAACTAAAACTTCCTATCTCCCCTCATTCCAGTCTCCT
Source organism: Eucyclogobius newberryi (assembly GCF_026437365.1). Lineage (NCBI taxonomy): Eukaryota > Metazoa > Chordata > Actinopteri > Gobiiformes > Gobiidae > Eucyclogobius > Eucyclogobius newberryi. The sequence continues at coordinate 26,889,565 of NW_027315801.1, forward strand.
CTCCACCCGATTCCCGGTTCGCCCACCAGTCCCCAATCGGCACTAGGGGGCAGTAACTCCACGTTATCAGGCAGTGCAAGCAGCGGCGTGTCCTCCCTGAGTGAGAGTAACTTCGGGGGCCAGTATCCAGAGCCTGGTCCTATCAGAAATGACGCACTGGAGCCCCTCCCCAGTCACCTGTGGTCTCCCCCGGACGAGTACATGTCCTCCCCATACCTCCACATACACTATGGTGGATCAGAGCTTGAGCCTGTGGACCCAGTGCGACCCTTCCACTACCGAAGCCCCACGTCCCACCAGCACACCCATCAGCACCCCCACGCTCACCCTCACGCTCACCCTCACATGGGACTGGATATGGGGCACTCGCACGGACCTCCGCCCTCTCACCACCACCCCACACCCCATGGACCGCATCACATCCCCTACCGCAGACCTCAGCCTCCCCCAGCTGTCCCACCCAAACCTTACCTGAGAGAGGGGTGCATCCCAGAGGAGGAGCTGGCCCCTCAGCCCATCCCACTGCCCAGACGAATCTTCCACTCGCCCCATGGCCACAGGGATGATGGGGTCAAACATGCGTGGGAGACGTGCATCAGCGAGGAGCACGAGGAGGCACAGTGATGGGGCTAAAAGTCTGAGTCTTGTTTTCATTCCTTTATCTGCAGTGACACAGGCAGAACCAGTTGTGTCGGTGCAGATGAAGGAAAGAAACAGCCCTAAATAAGAGCATCAACTTTTGCTCCAGTGAGTTTATGTGTTGATGAAGACACTGACTGTTCAGACTTGAACATGATTGTACACAACTGTACAACTAGTTTGTGAGCATGTTTTCCATTTGAGATAACTCTCCACCGTTTTGTGAAAGATGACTATATGACCATACTCACCATTGTTGGTGCAGCTGTGACCGCTCTTCATTTGGCTTTGTCATTTTGCACCACAATGCGACACAGATGGCTCTTTCTACAGTCCAGTGACTTTTGTGCTTAAAGCTACATTTAAAGTATATAATATCCTTATTTTGATAAATTTGGTACATTGTAGTGTTTTCAAAAGAGTATCTCCATGATGTTTTTAAAACACTGTTAAGTGCTCCTTAATAGTGAGTCATATCAGTGGTGCACTCTGATGCCGCCAGCTTCATAACCTTCAGGTCCTGGGACACTTCAGTCACTGGTGAATATTCATCCATACAAGGTGTATGGGCACAATATGAATGTATTTAGATGAGATGTTATTTATATTGCACAAGATGCAAAACTGGATTTTGTTCAAGTGCTTTAAGTCTCTGTAGAAGTGTGTATTTGTTCCTTTTGTGAGACAGAAGATTGATGCAGGTAAAGTGGACTGGAGGAGTGGACAGAGTAATGATTGTTACAGCTTGAACATAAAGAAGATCTCACAGGAGGACTCAAACCTTTACCACCTGCGGGACACCAACACCACATCTGTTTCTGCTTTTTTCATCGTTCTTCAGCTTTCCTCTCGGCTGCGTAACAGTGAGGGCTATCCCTGGACAGGCGCGGGCCAGTGTCAGACATGCCTACTACCTGCCTTAAGTGCACGCCACGCAGCTTCACCTTTCACCTGGACATTCGACAACAGTACTTCTTATGGAGGAAAAAAATCAATCTACCTACTTAAATTTCTCTATGGTTTTGTTCTGCTTTTGTTACAGATTGTTATTTGATTTGTTGTGCTGATATTTCTCCTTCTGCCTGCAGCGATTTTCAGTCACTTTTGTTTATGTGGAAATTAATTACGTGTTTGCAAAAGCCCAGATTGAGTGCATGGTTTTACTTCAGTGAGATGGTAGTGCGGTATGCTCGTCGATGCAGAACAAGCTGGAAGGATATAGCTAATATTTTACAGTTGTTTTCCTGCAGGTGGATGCTTTGTGTTACTGTACATCAAGTTGTCAGCTGACTAGACAACATCTATTTTTGTATGTAGGGTCATCAGTGCGTGACATATCTCAGACAGAGTAGAAGGTACTGCAAAGGCTGCTGTACTTTGACAGAATGAGGATAGAGTGTATATAGATTAGTGAGTATTTAGGAATGCTTATGGTGAAGAGATACTCACAAAATAGGTACAATAGAATTTTTGTAAATCTGTTATTGTACATACTGCAGTATTGTGAAATATTTTTGAGAATTATTGCCAATGCCCCAAAAGCGTTATTGTTGTTTTGTGTATATACATGTAATCCAGAGATTAATGTAATTGATAAATATCTATAATTGGTGTTTGGAAAAAGGACAAATCCATCTGGCTGTGGCTGTCTCCACTGTTCTACTCATAGACATCCTTTATACACTTTTCAATGTGCTTTCCTGTACATATGGTGTTAGCATGATCAAACAGTGTTTGGTTGTAATAGTGGTTTTCCTACTCCCATAACTGCTGTGGTATGGAACTCATTAACAATACCAAACATTAAAGACAATCTTTTATCAGCACACTGTCTCATTGTTTGTTTATTGAGACAGCAGAGGGCGCCCTTTGCTGAAGAATAAATAGGGCCATAGACAGTTGCGTTTTCATTTTTAGTTACTTTAACATGCGATAAAAAATAGGGAGAGGTCATGTTGCTGCAAAAATCTTTAGAAAACAACCTTGGTAAAACCATATTTTGATTTCTATCTGCCTGTGCTAATTATTAATCTTTGAAACCTCGTATACTACAACTATAACACATGGAAGAACTGTGACCCCAGTGACCAGGGCCCACCACTGAAGGGTCTGTCCTTCAGCCATACTTCACTTCACCAGTCTATGGTTTGTGCAACTGAAAAGGCATCTGGCACACCAACCTGACAGCAAAATGACAATGCAATTCTCACAGTGGCAACCCCAAATCAAAAGTTGGAAAAAGTTCAGGAAACAAAATGGTTTAATAAACAAAACATTACACATTAAGAATTAGCTGAACATTTAAAATCAAATTTTACAGTGAATTGAACACATAACAGTCAAGTACAGTCTCATTACTCTCAAATTATTAAAAAAAATCCCCTAGACAATCACAAATATTTATAAACCTTATCAAGCAAACATAACATACAAAGGCATTGTACAGTAAAGTAGTTTGTATGAGTTTAATTTACAGATACAGGATCAGTATAGTTGACCAGTGCCTTTAGACAGATATAATTATAACATGTTTGAATGAGCCCCCCAGATGCATTTTAGTCCTCAGAAATAATATCCAGCAACAAGAAGTCACAAATGTACTCTTTTGTCGATCCCAAGCTTGGATAAAAGGAAAGGATTGCTTTATGACGGCAATCAAGTGTTAAAAAGAGAAAGACAGACCTAAACAATATGAAAACCACTGCACACTAGGAAACAGAGTGTTTGTTGAGACACTTTTGGATTGGATTTTGAATAATCCAAACATGACTGCAAAAAAAGTCCAACTCTTTTTTTTTTTTTTAGAACTTCCACGAAAAGAGTCTTAAACCATTGTTCTGTTTCCAAGCGGGTATAAATGAAGAATGGTGCACCAGGAAGGGCATTTGACAGAAGGAGAAGAAAAAAAAAGATTTGGTGGTGAGCCAAGAAGCAATACAACCAAACGAGCCAAAAATGTCATAACAGCGACAAGTCCGCCTTTGTTGGAAGCTTCAAAATAATTTCAATTCATAAATATGTTTTTTTTTTTTATTTCATCGTCATTGGTCTTTTCTTTGTAAATAAAAGTTGAATAGTTTGTGCCAGCGGCTATGGCTATGTGAGGTTGGAGAAGCTCTCGTTGAGCTTCAGTACGGAGCAAACTTCTGCCTCTCTGGCTTCTTGATGCAGTTAGCCGTGGAGATCTTGGTTGTATACGCTGCAATAGTGGAGGGCGCAGCAGTCACAGCCACGTTTGAACCAGGGTTGGATAGAGTCAGAAACGGGAAAGATTTGACCCCCAGCAGACCAGACAGGGGGAGCGTAGCACCATAAGGATTACCCAGGACGTGAGCAGGCGTCAGGGCACCCATTGTAGCCAGGGAGGGTGCGGGGGAAGTGGCCGGAGAGGCGGACTGAGCAAAGGGCATGTTGAGGTCGACTGGAGCGGACATACTGGCGGCCTGCGCGGTGGACTTGGCCGTCTCTAAACTGTGGGGCAGGACAGAGAGAGGAGAGAGAGAGCGAAGGCAGTGTCAGAAAACGTTATACGGTTTGGAGAAGGCAACTATTCAATAAATACTGAAATGATAAACGTTACAAAGTAATTTTTACCATTTTATTCAAATTATTATGCATGAATATATCTCTAAATACATACAAATCTCTTAAGTTATATATATGTTTTGCTTCTTTGGATTTGTGACAACCAAACCATTGTGCATATTAACTTGACATATATTTTTTTTAAATTATCTTACTTGGTGGTGCTTCCAAACATCACTTTTTCAAGGATTAAAAATGTTGACCCCTTGTGGCTGGACGTCTTAGTGCCGACATATTTTTTTGACTTTTTGAAATTAACTTTTCATGTATTGATATGCACCTATTAAGTATTACAAGCCTTATTCCCTTTGCGGCCAATTACCAGCAGCTCTCGGATACACCTCATTATCACACATCACTCTGTAGTGTGATCTTCGACCCTTTTAAAACAATACATTTCCTTCCGGCAGCCCTGTGGCTATTCATTATATTGACTGTAGATGCCTCTGGGCCTTACCAGGAAGAAATGTGGTAATACTAGGAACAAGACAAAGGCTAAATCAGGAAACATCTGATACTCACAAGGGCTAAACCACAGAAAAACAGTTACAGTATATTATATGAACTACAATTTAAAGGGGACATACAGTATTATGAGCTTTTAATCACGTTATAATGGTTTTCCCTCATTATCAACTTGCTCAAAATCAAATTGACGTTTTCACCTACCACCTAGCTATGCCCACTGCTCTGTGCTTACTTGCGATTATGTAATGTATTGATCCATGCATTCTAAATACCTCAAAAATACCTGAACTACACCTATTAGACTCTTGGTGTTTTTTGTTATTGGCTGCACACAATATTGCATCTCTTACCAGGACGTGATCAGGTACTGGGCCAGGTTGATACTGACTGGTGTTCCTGTGATAGTAACGTGGCGGTCAGTGGTCCCGTCCAGTTGGCTCCCAATCTTGATTTGGGCCCCAGAGACCTGTCGAATCTCGTTGATTTTGGTCCCCTGCCGACCAATGATGGAGCCAATCAGCTGCGAGGGAAAGTACAAATCAGGACTTAATCACGACTCGGAAAATACAGGACTTAAAGTGCATATCATAGGTTATACTACAAATTTCACCAAAATGCAGAAAACATTATTATATTTAAGATTTTACAAATGTTTTCCCGTATTTGACACGGATGTTTCTAACAGGTGATTCCACAACTGTAACCTAGCAACCATATTGTAAACAAGAGCCAAAATCTATATGAATTATACAATAGTTATGGCAAATACAAATACCTGATGACACCTTTATGTTGTTTGTTTTGTTGTTATTTTGGGTATAAATTGCTTATTGATGACAGTGGGAGAGTTTTTAAACCTCCTGCAACTTTTATTTTTCTCCAGAAACTGCAACTTCACAGATGTAAAACTATGACAGATATTTACCAGTTTTTATTTCACCAAACAAAACAATAAATAGGAAAAACCTGTCATATGCACTTTAACCTGATAAATACAGACCAAAAGGTTTCAGCTATGACTATAACCAAAACAAACCCTGTCGTACCAAACACTAAATACGTCTAAGGACAGTCAAATCCAGAGTTACACAGAAAAGCTTTAAACTTCCAATTAAGGACAATAAAATTAAACTGAGGACATAAAGTGATGAAGAACAAGCCACAAGAAATCAGATGCTGTAGAATCACAGGGCTCAATAAATCCTTTGCGCGGATGGGGATGGACGACGTTGACGGAGGCGAAGCGACTACAGCAGGAGACAGTGCAGTTTGAATATCGCATTGTTCGCCTCGGCCATAAATCATGTCAGCGGCTCTTCCTGACTCCACTAATTGGTCTGTGTGAACATTGGAGAAACAGACGAGCGCATTTGCCTTCATTTATCCGAACGGCTAAAAGGATATCGATCTGCGAACGCCGTGATGACTTCCCAAACAAATCACTTCCCAAACACACACACTCACACGGCTAGAGGCCTCTCTGCGCTAATGGAAATCATGATGGGGAAATAGCGTGTATATATGTAGCGCAAACAGGCCTACTGGCTCCAGTCTGGTGCATTTAAAATAACATTATCATCTCTGCTTTGTTTTCATTAGAGGACCTCGGCTCAAACTGGTGACAGCGGATCTTTAACAGGGCTGGAGTGGAGGTGTCGGGGTTATGCTATCAAGACTGCAGTGGCGGGTGACAGTGATGAACTACCAGGGCATGTGTGGCAGCTCTGAGCGGTGACGCATGCGGCCAACACGCAACATGTGCCCGCATTCCTGTGCCGAGTCGAGGCTTCTTTTGGAGACCGGGGCTGATTTGTTACAGTGACCTGCTGCTCCGGGGCTATTATTATCAGAGCAGTTGATACAGGAGCAGAGCCAGCAGTAACTCCGCAGACAATGGCCAGCGCGGATCACACATATCGACGCAGGGCTTTCTACTCCAGCTGTCACCTGTCTGCGCTGTCTCTGCGGAGGAGCTCGGCCCAGTGTTTATCTACCGTTGAGTCGTCACAATTAAGGGGAAAAAAGTGTTTCAAACAGTACTTCTTTATGACTTTTGCAATTGTTATAAGGGTGTGTTCTTCTGTGTTTGATAATTGTGATTATTCAGGTCACAATATGATTTAAAGAACCCAAAAATAGGCCTAAATGTAAATAGATTTTTATTTGGCTGTTTTTGTCACATTTAACATTGTTTTGTTGTTCAGAAAGTTACATTTTGTAAAGCTGGTACCAAACTTGAGGAATAGGAACATGGTAGATCCTGAGATTGAAAGAAAATTAAAGATTTCACTGTTGCTTGGTCACAACAACCGTAACACAAAAATTGGATACTGTGACATCCCTAATCATAACGTTAGGTAACATGATAATTAAACATTTGTAAATGAGTTGTTTATTTTTTTATCAATGATTAGTTAATGATTAAGAACCATTTATAAATGCTTTGTAAACATGCCTTATTATCATAAAGTGTTACTTAACATTATAAGGTCTTTTTACTGAGGTGAAGGGTAGGCGAGTTAAAGCTTCAACTGTTTAAATGCAGATTTTATTTATTGTTTATGGATTACTGACTCCATCTACACACTTTATTCAATCACAAATGATTTTAACTACCAGATTAATATTTTATAAAAATAAGCCCCACTATAGGCCAATAATAAGTGAGCTTTGGTTGTGAAATATTTGTTGTCAGATTGTTGCCCGTAATATACATATATTTACCATACTATAATAGTTCTAATTTAGCTGGTTTATGCTGTTTTCTAATAAAAGTACTGCTGAGCTGCTCTGGACCTGGAGCATAAGTAGCCTATATGTGCTGTTTGTGCTGAGCCAGAGCTTTAGAAGGACACAGGAAGAGGGATGAGATGGTGAGGAGGCAGACATTTTTCTCCTGGCTAAATCCTCTCCGTGCAGCGCACCTATAACGCTGACTGGGGTAAGCAGTTTGTGAAAGTGCCTGAGCAGCGCTGGTGTGTAGAGCCACCGAGTGAGGCCTGGGGGCAGTGGGCCGGGCTCAGGGCTAAGTGCTCTCTTCTGGAACAATAGTGCGAGCTACAGCTGTCCCTGTCACTACAGCGCCCACTGCCCATTCCTCTCAGGCACTGTGCCACACAGCAAGGACTCGCTCCCTCTATTTCCCCCTCAATTTCTCTTTTTGTCAATCCCTCTCGTTCGTTCTCTTTTTCTCCATTTGTCTCTCTCTTTTGTGTCTGTCTTTCTCTGTATCATTTGCTCTCTTTTTCTTCATCCGTCTCTCTCTCTCTTACTCTATTTTCTCCAATGTGTCTTTTTCTCTCTCTTTCTGTTTCTTTCATTTTCGCAGTCTCTCTCTCTCACCCTCCATTTCTCTCACAGTCTCTTTTGCTCTCCTTGTCCCTTTCTCTTTCCCTTTCTTTCTCCTTCTCCCTCTCTCTGTGTGTACATTTATTTGTGCATGTTGGCCTGTTCTCAGAAAAAAGCCTTGAAGCGTGTCAGATACTCTGCTCGAGGCCAGTGCCGGGTCATGCATCAAACATACAGCAAACAGAGCAACAAATACGCCAAGAGATTTCAGCTGATTAAAATACTATTCTATTACATCTTCACACCCAACGAATTGGATAGTTCGAGTGAATCTATTTCTCAGAGGTGACTCTAGATTATGTTAGTACTGATACTCCTCTGTGCAGACTGTATGCATTTTGAGTCGTGATAAGTGAGAGATGTCAGAGGCTCCTGTAGGGCGCAGATTGGGGAAACATCACATCAGCGCGACGAGGCTTCCACCAGGATCACTGTGTTTTGGTATTGGCTGTTTTGACAGAAGACAGCTCTAAATAGGTCAGAAACATGAGAGGATTTACCGAGCACTCATGAGACGCTGTTGCAGTCGACACAACTTTGCCCAAGCATCTATACTTTAGCTAAACGACTAAAAACACAAAGATACCGGCACTTTTGTCGATCAGTGAAAGTGTATGAAATGCAAAATTGTGCCAACTTACATCATTGGGTATGAGAAACTCCTGAGACGTCTGAGAGTTTGTGTCCAACCCTGTAATAAGACAAAGCAAGGTCAAGAAAATATTTTACAAGGGTTGAAATTACTGTTGGGAGATACATATACGATGCAGCAAAACAGCTTTTTTCAGTTCTAACCATAACCAATTTCTTGCATCCTGAAGTGGCAGGTATTTAACTCTTTTATCATTATAATTTTTGCTCTACTTCTTGAGAATATAAAGCAGCAGAAGACTCACTAATCAGAGTCTTTACATTCATGCCTACAGGAAAAACCTAAGGCAACATACACTACATGACAGTTTCATTTTAGTTTGAATGTGGTACACAATTCAACTGATAGCAGCGTCTTGTGGTTTCCTTTCTTTGCTGAATAAAACAGTTTCTCAAACTGTGTGGTTGCTTCTTCTGGAGGTATGGGGATTCCTCAACAGTTTTACTGTTTACTCTAATCTAGCGCACAATGTATTCACATTTGCACTCTTCCTTGAGTATTTTCTTCGTTAAAACTACTGTGGCAATGGTGTATTCCCACTCAAGACCTGGTTTGGCCCTAATTTAGACCAGAAATAGTCCTGTAATGAATCTGATTTTGATCTGGTGGCACTCGGAAAGTCAAATCTGTTCTTTGGTGGTCCAGTACTTGATGTAAAAGGTTTGAGAACCGCTGCTCTAAAAGATTTCCATGTAATTTAGCAGGCTTCATTTTTTCCAAAATATTTTTCTTTAATAGACAACTGTAGTGTAAAATGTAGAGAGAGGGTGGAGACATTCGGCACATGCTGGAGGCGGCAAATGCACAACACTGAAATGGTAACAACCAGTGCAACGCCGCAACACTCTTCACCAACCAAGACGGAGAGCACTTACAGGCTTGATATTTTTTAACAAACGTACTGTTCTATAGAGTGCTTATTTTCTTACACTTGAGCACATACCGGGCATAATGGAGGCCTGGGACACTGGACTAAGGCCCTGCTGCAGTGAGAGTTGATGTAATTTAGCCAGCTGTGGAGCACACAGTGAAAACATCAGGAAAAAGCCAGGAAGCACATGAACACAGAGAGGATCTGGGTCCTACCTCAGACTGTGGGATCCCATAGTGGTTCTGCAGAGCGTAGGCCTGAAAGAAAGTCCACCGCATTAGGAAAATTACTGCAATAAAACACTGGCAGTGACAAAAAATCTGTGAACTAATAATGAAAGTGGCTGTGAGTCAATAAACAGGCCACTTCCATAGGATTATGGGTAAGAGGTTCCACTGCACACATATGTTGAGAGATAAATAACAATTCTACAATAAATGAATCTACAAGTTAAACAGTTGAACAAGGAGAAGGAAACCAACGGTGTCTCGGAAATAAAGAAGATGGTTTAATAAAGATGGCCTCCCGGGGAAGATTCATATCATATCCTGCGCTGCTTCTCATCTTTATACTGTATATCGTACATTTAAGTCTCTGCAGGTAGAAATATGTCCATTGTTTTCCTGTTCAAAACTGCAGATTTTACCGTAGCAGCAGAAAAGCAGGTGAAGACAGCAATGTTCTGAGCACTCGAGAATGAATTCAGAACAATGCAGGATTTCTGATACATACTTGAATCTATCAAAATAAAGGTTAAATAAAGAAAAAATACAACTCTGAGCAAGCTAATGATGCAGGGGCACCGTTGTAACATGGTTAAAAGCTCGTAAAAGTTCATTTCTCATAATAATTCCCCTTTAAATAGAGACACCTGGCACGAAACTCTAAGCTAAATCAATACGCTAGACAAAGACTGACTATTATGTTCCAACATCACGGTTTGAAACTGTAAATTAAAACTGCAAAACTTCCCTTGACGTTTCCCACGCACCAACACAATTTTGGCAATAAACGCATATAAAGGGTTTTAAAGTTCAACTATGAATATAACGTCTTAATTCACGATAAAGGACATCTGTTATTATTTACAATGAGCCTCCCAACTCCGTTTTGTTTGTTATTGCAGGCAGCTGAGCTGCTGAGCAGCCCTTCCCCTGTTGGGCCGCTCTGGAGCAGACAGCGCTTAGCTTAACTAGAGTCCTCGTGATGCCAGCCGCTTGTCTCCAGTTACCATCCCAATGGCCCCTCATAAAGCTGGGAGGAGCTCCGCCAGTCAATATATAGTATGTGCATCAATACTCCACATCTGAACTGCTTAAAATGAGGACGGACATGGACTAAGAGCAGCAGCAAAGTTAATCTAACATTTAAAGTCATTCTGGAGTTTTATTTGGTTTCAGATTCATTGAGTTAGTGTTTCCAATGTTTTTCTCCACTACCCCTGGTTTATTTTCTTTTTAGCCTTGATTTCATTTTAGTTCCTGATTTTACCACAACCCAATCCGTTTATGCAGGATTTGGACAAAGGATGTCACAATATCGTCGACGCTTTGACCAAACAAATGTGAAATACGGAATTTGCTTTCTTTCGCAAGTCTAGCTTAATGAAATAAAACTTACTGAATGAAAAAGTAATGATATTGTCACATAAACAGATAAATAATTATATATATTTTTACTTTATTGGAGTAAACATTAAACAAACTAAAAATACTCAATGTTGCTGCCTATGATTCTCATGATTATTATTATGTTTTCTCTTGTAGATTATTGTGACCTGAATAATCACGATTATTGCTTAATTTAATAACCTTGGCATCTGTACTTTGAACTATAGCTCAGTTGGCTGGCCTAAACGCAATATGATTTTATATATGATTAAAGGTGCACAATGAAACTTTTCTGGTAGAGGGTCCACCACCTACTTACACAAATACCTACATCTAATTTTTTAATAGTAACAATAATAATTTTGAGAGCTGCTTTGATGTCTTCTGCTGTCTTTTGATGGAGTTATGTTTCTAAAGCTTTAATATTTGCGTAGCCGGTCTAAAAAAGAACAATGTGTGTGGGATAATGGTGTCGCTTTACGGGGCACAGCTCATCTGACGCCCCAGAACAATGGCCGGGGCTTACGCTCAGCTGTTGTTGTTAAGGCCTGTGCCAGAGGAGGCTGATGCTCGGAGTAAATTTGGACAGACTGAACCGCTGCTTTCACATTCTCCAGCCCACACCTGGCTCTTCCAATCCCCTGTCTACAGTGGGTGCAGTTATTTTTGGAGTCGTTACACAGATTTGGGGGTCTACGTACCTGCTGGAGGTCCAGAGCTCCTTGTGCAACCGAGTAGAGCGGGTGTGGAGAGTAGTCTGGCGCTTCAAACATCTACAAACACAGATGAACAAGGGTAAACATTTTGGTTTCTTCAAGCTCTGGTGTACTGCATGTGCAAGATGGTGATTTGTGCAATGAGTTAGTCCAGGGTTTGAATTAGGCTACTTCTTCGTCAGGTTTATTGTTTTGTGAATTCATCAGATACATTTGAAGCATTCATTATTGCCACTTTAGAGCACATTAAGTCCAAATTTAGACCCTAAATTGTTTGAAAAGATGTCATGTCCTGATTCTCCCCACTACCGTAATTTCTTTATATCTTTCTATTTAAAAACAGCCCACTGAGTTTACATTTACAGAGCCAATTATGTTTCTTGGCACGGTACAAAGGTTTCAGACACAACGTTATGCAATTTTCTCTTTATTCTGGCCTGAAAGTCACACTCAATACTGCATCCTCTGACTTCCACTGCAGGCGATGACTCACCTGCATCATTTTCACTAATTCCTCTCACAGTATGTATCCGCCTGCATATTGGATATATGTTTTAACCTGTAGTCATTGAAATGTACACCTTTGTATCAGATATATTTTTAACCTATACTAATTGAATGATGCAAACATTTTTGATTGAAAAAAGCCATTTTATCATCACATGCATACTTTTAAACGATTAAATAAATGTCTTTGTAGCGTGTTTGAGGGAAGCTGCATGATTTATTTGTCCCATTGTTAAACATGTTTTTCTCAGCAGATTAATTAGATGGTAATAGTCTCCCAAGATTAACAAGTTTAATTGTATTTTAGCCAATAAAAGCAAACAGACCCTAAACAACATGCAGTTTTAATCAACACTTTACAGGGTGTTTATTGCCTTTATTCTCCAGGAATCCACAAACTTGTAGCCACATGTTATTTTGACATGTAATTCTCACCTGGTTGCCGGCGATGAGGTAGGCAGCAGGTGAAGGGCTCGGTCGGTACGGGATGGTGGCTCCTTTCGGTGGAGACTGAGAAGTGAAAAGATTATCACTGTAATAGAATCATCTGTATTCTCTTCAGTGAGTTTAAGTATCAATAATGAGGCACTAAGCATCTAATGGTGAAACATAATGGCCGTCCTTATTTTCCCAGATAACATTAGCTAGTGTTTTAATAATTGAAAAGTAGTGCGATCGCTTTGTTGATATTGTAGCTGATAGGATGTGGACTTGCAGGAAATTGCCTCTTGGATAGATTAGCCAAAAGCCAAACGGGCACTAATCTTTATTTGCAGATTGCACTTACACATTTTCTTCTCCAATACTCAATGTGTATCCAACATGTCCAAAGTTTTTTGTATTTGGCATATTACATAATTTTACATTTTAGTTTATAAATGGGTTAGAGTTGGTCGTAACAAATGAACGAGTTATAATGTCTCAAGGCACATGGAGAAAAGTTGCACAGTTTTTTGCATAATTTACACTGCTAAGCCAAAAGCATAAGCCGCTGGGGCTGATTCCTAATGAAATCCTTTGAAGTGAGCCCTGAAAACTTAATCAAATTTGCAATTAGTCAGTTACAAGTCCAAGCATGAAACCAAAATTACACTTTGACAGGGTCATTTTGAACATGAATTCTGTTGTTGTAAAGCCAGTGCTGCTACAACTATTGCATAAGATGAAGTTTGGGTCTTAAAGGAACTGTACTCTTCAGCTCTCTGCCTGTAGATGCACCTTTTATGTTGAAATAGTGAAACGAGTGAGCCATCCTTTGAAGTTAAGGTTACCAATGTGGGCCTGTGTCCATAGCAACTATGTGTGATACCAAATTGATATAGCGTAGAGAATTTTCATTTTCATCAAAGTTATGTACTGATGAAGATTTCAAGGTCTGCAGATATTCTCACCTCCAGGATGACATTACAGATGAGTTTGACACACTGGATAACAGAGTCCTGGCTGCCTGATATTGTCACCCCTCGCTCGGTTGAGTTGGGCAGAAGGTCCCCCGCCACCTGGATCTGAGCTCCGGTGCTCTGGGGAAGGAAGATTCAACAAAAGATAAGTTATAAAGATAAGGCAAGACATAAGCATGCTCTGGAGCTTGTATGTCACTGTCTAAAAACAAGTTCACTTTAGATATGTATAAAGAGGGGATCATTTACTGACCTGCAACACTTACTTTACTTAAATTATGGCAGAACACAATGTGCCCACTGGTAATAAAACAATCATGAAGCAGGGCCAAACAAATGCATTGAATGTCCTTGTCAGTATGTCATTGGTACTATTAAGGTAAGGTATTAAGGTGTGTACAACTATAGAGAAGTTTAAACCAGCGTTTAATCCAGTGTCTAAAGAATGTCCAAATAGTGACCTGGTTGCCACAACTGTAGTTTGTGCACCGAGGTTTTGCTTTTGCTGGTCTTGGCGAGTGCCGTTCCATGTCTGCTCTCACGTTACTACTTTGAATTGGTTCTTTTTGTTTTTCAGTTTTTCTATTATATCTTCAAGAATCTTGCTTTTTGACCTCTGACCTCTCTGATCTCCTTGATTTTGGCTCCTCCCTTCCCAATAAGAGAGCCACACTGACTGGCAGGGATGACCAGGCGCAGAGTGACCGGAGGTTTGGTGCTGATGGTGCCGTTGGCAACTAACGCCGCCAGGTCCTGAAAGAGATATAAAAGAGAATGGGTCGATAATACCTTTGTTTTATGCTGTCATAAACAAGTATTAGATGAATCAATATTGTATGTTGATGGGTAGTTTCAGAGCGTTTGGTTCAGGCAGAGAGAATGTTGTATGCGTCAGATAAAAACCAGCATCTTTCACTACTGATACTGTAGATCTTTTCCAGTATTTCTGCAGCTATTGATGCTACTAATACTACTATAAATATGCAACCCTGGCTATGTTGGCGTGCAAACCAAGAATCTGATCATCAGCATTATCAGATTGCATTATCAGTTATCTGATGTGAGTAATCTGATTTCATTCTGATTGTGCGCAGCTTTGCAGGTGAACAATCAAAGTAAATTATGCAAAAGAAAAGGGCAAACCAATGTGGCAAAGACTAAAATTAAAGAGAAAACATCACAGATTGAAAGGGTTATTTTATTCACAGTACTTGCAGGTAAAGAATATTAACTTCCTCGTGTTTATACATCTGCGTCTCACCTCTGCTTCGCTCGTGGTGGGCACCTTTACAGTATTTCAATGCATATTATGAATACCAACTAAAGACACGTGAGAAAATACCACTCTCTGAACATGCAGGCTACTCATAAATATTCTCTGTGGAGCGCTCATCTGAACGAAAGCGACGGCTAAGAATCGTTGATGATCACGCTGCAATTTAGAAGATGAAACTGCCGATACATGACACCACACAATGAGCAGCAAATCCAGTAAACTCTTGTAGAAGTGAAAGCTTTTTTTGCATTGCAGGTGGAGGAGGTGCATCCGCTCTATGGGAGGAGGAAACCTTTTTAATTAATCAACAGTGAGTCTGAACGAGGCTTTGAAATGTAAATCTGCCAAGCTGTTTCTACTGCTTCACGGTTCAGACTCTACACGGACGGAACTCACAAGCACATAGACATCAGGTCAACAGTTGTATTTACTTATTTATAAAGGGGAAAACCAAAAGAGAGGATCCTTTCCATTGGTACCATGTCAAATACAAAACACAAATTTAAAAAAAGAAACGCATGATATTCTGAAAAAATGCACATGAAACATCCAATAAAACTATCAATAACATTAACAAATACCTAAAAACACACTTACAAATACAAAATGGGATGAAATCATGCAAAGCAGGAGCAGTAGCTTGAATCATTAAAAGGCATGAAAAACATTTAATTTAAAACGTCTTTGAGTTTCGTTCCACAAGACGGGAGCAATGTTGCTGAAATGATTTTCCCTGGCTCCTGATTAATTCAGTGAGAATGTAAAAAAAAAATGTCCTGTGATCTTAATTGACGAATACTTGATCTGACATTCAGCAAACTTGATAAATAATCAGGCAAAATCCCAGTGAGAGCCGTATAAATGAACAAAATGCAGCGCTGTTCTCTTCTCACATCCAATGATTACCATTCTACTTCAGAATATAATTGACAGTGGTGAGTTCTGTATCCTTCTCCTGTCATCAACCTTAATGCTGAGTAATAGAGTTCAGTTTAAAGACTCTTGCAGTAGAATGTATATATATATATATATATATATATATATATATATATATATATATATATATATATATATATATATATATATATATATATATATATATATATATATATATATATATATATTGATTCATTTCTCCCTGTGGCCCTCAGAGGCAACTGTTGTTGTGATTTTGGGTCTTACAAAAATAAATTGATTTGATGATTTGATTTGATATATATATATATATATATATATATAATTATTTTTTATCATAATCCAGCACTGAGAGAAATGTAGCCTGGATCCTGTTTCCTATAATAAAGAAACATTTTGTCTTTATGAGTTTAAAGTACTGTTTACGATACTAAAATTTCAAACTTAATTTCAGTACAAGGAATATACACAATGATAATTTAAAATGCTCTTTGCAAAGGTAAATATTTTAGACAATAGACAGACAATTCAACTTCCTTTTTTAATTTAAACATTGTTCTTATGTATACGTTGTGATAAAGCTCAACATAATTTTAAAACCATTCACAAAAGGTCAAGGTTGTATTATTAAGGTGATTTTTTTCTCAAATGAGTATTTCAATACTAGTTTTACCATTGTTTAGTATCTAATTTTCGACAACCTTACTTAAAATACAACAATAAAACTCCTGGAGGATACAAATGTACTTTAATAGTGTGTGGTCAGATGTATGTCAGACTAGGCTTAGACTACGGTAGTTTTGTAGATGATTAAGTTACTATTATGCAATTATTAATTAGTTCTCAATAAACTTTAAATTCACAACTTTGCTTCCTGTGTTTTGTTCATTTCTTCTAGTCATATCATACTGGCTATTTGGATTCTTCTTTATATATTTTTGAACACCTTGGACAATTCATCACGGATAGTTTCAGGTAGAGCGTCCTCCATAAACCAGAGTGACATAATGATTGAACTCAGTGTAATGACTTTAGTGAATCATAAAACACACAGAGACAAATGCAGTGTGTAATCGGCTCAAAAGTAAATTACACCACATTGTTTTCCATTAACCGTGCCACTGTACAATAACTCATTGTTCGCTGTACTCTACTCTCAGAGGATCAGCTGGTGCATCACTATGGAAACTATATATATATATATATATATATATATATATATATATATATATATATATATATATATATATATATATATATAGTGTTACATTTAATGGATATTTCAATATTTTGGCCATTTCACATTGTTGTTACTACTGCAACTATTGCCTAATACCACTTCTATTAGTATTAGAACTTAAATCTTACTGTTCAATATTAATAAATAAAGATATTAATAATAGAATTATCCATGGTCCATGGTTATGACTAGACTAATCAGATTGGCAGATACCTAATTCCAAATAATGTGAAAAGTGCAATAGGATGATGCAAAATCGTTGGTGATCCGATGGTGTGATCTGCTGTTTTAATGCCACGGTCATTCAGTGTTTCTGTTTAATCGATGGTCAGGCTCTGTCAGGCTCTGAGTGAGTGACAGGTCGATTTAACCAACTACCCAATTACAGTGAAGTGTCAACTTTATGAAGCAACAGATGACCTTAGTTGCCTCTAGAAATTGTGATCTCAGCTCTAAAAAAAACTGTGATATGATTTTTATTTATTTAATTTCATTTTGCCTATTGCCCACCCCTACTGTTGCACCGATGTTAATCTCAACATGCCTCGTGGCTTATCTTACATAGTCAACTAATGTTCAAGGTGGCAAATAAATCTATGACGAAACATGCCCTGCACCAGTAAAAAGCAAGGCCTTTTTCAAGGACTAAGCACAGTCTTAATAACAAAACGAGCTCCCAGGAGGTAATAACTCTAATCTGTAAAGGCCTAGGTGAAGGTCTCTTCACCATAGTCACAATCCAACATTGACCACAACATGTTTACCAGATTTTCCTAAATGTGCCTCACCTCCTCCAGCTTGTATGTGATCATAGTGAAGGCCCTGAAGACGCTGTCAGTGGAGCCAGTGATGGTGATGATCCTCTCTGGACACGTCCCCTCTGAGATGTTCACCCTCGCACTGCTCTGTGGGGGCAAAGGTTAAAGCTGGTTCAGTCAAAAGTATTTCAAATATGTTTATAAAATCACATATTGTAAAAGACGAAAGTAAAAAAAATAGTTACATGGACAAAAGTAGATGTAGCAAAGCAAAAAAAACGTACAGTATTCATTTCAAGTCATAGCACGGAGCAGAACACACTGTACCTCTTCTCGTATTCTCTTCACAGTTTCTCCTTTCTGAAAGAGAAAACATGAAGGACAAATAATCAATGCCATTTTTCAAAAGCAATGCCAACAACGTCCCTTTCCTAGGATAGCAGTTTGACATTTCATAACATAATATCTTGTTATGAATCACATCGTACACTTTTTACTCAGATTATTTTGATGTATTGCATATGAATGATGATGATACACATTAATTTAGCAGGGACACAAACAGCCATGAAACTTGACTTCCTGATGATACAATCTGAGCTATTTGTGGTTAGCATTACGGTTTATCCAAAAGCACAGTATAAACTCTTTTAAAGCTTTCTCTCTGCTTGCCAAACCACCAAACACTGAATGACAATACTAGTGTCATTTGTAACAACTCACAAAAACATGTTATTTTGGGACCACTCTGACTTTTCTTGTGAAGTCAGTAAGCGCTTGAGGTTGAAGTGGATATCTATGACTTTTTCTTTACTGGTTGCTAAATCATTTTTGCTGATTTATTCTCTATATTTGTTGGCTTTCTTATTTACCTACACTTTAAGTCTCATCTATATTGTCACAAGTCTCGCAATTGTATCGGGGGCTGTCACAATATATCAAAAGCTAAAATGGCAGTTGCCGACACGTTGTAATTATGTCACAGACACAGCTAAAGAAAACTGAGGAAACTACATGTAGCCCATGATCCTTTGCTCCATTTCAGTGCAGACAACATGAAGAAATTGCAGTTCTTAAGCACTTTTATATATATATATATATATATATATATATATATATTTTACATAAATATGCTGCAACTTACAATGATTTTATAAGTGAGCGATTCATATTTAATTTAGTCGACTCAAACAATTATTTCTATTTAACATTGACACTTTTAAAATACATTGAAATAAAGGTTGAAATATAGTTACTGAAGGCTTCTTTGTGGAGAATATATAAACTAATGAATAAAATAAAGTGATAGATAGTTGCAGCCATATAATCTCCACAATATCGCAAAATATATGTCGTACCATGAAATGAATAGAATAATAATATTGTATACCTAATACAATTTCACAAGTTCCTTTTGCTATCGTTTGCATTATTTTGCCTGTGGCTGCCAATACTTTCATTAGCTTGCTCTACAGACGTTCATAGTGTAGACCTTAAAAGCAGCACAGGATCCTCTCTGTCCATCTTTAAAACACTAAAACATCCCACGAGACGACCTCACTAATATGTCTTCAGTTTCAACAAGAGCCCAGAGCTAATGGTCCCTTTCTGTTTGAGATTGCATTATGGGAGAAGGGTCGGGGTATCGAGTGGGGCATCTTTGAGCTGATTACATTTTAGGGATATTCGGAACAACAATAGCATATTTGTGCGCACACTTATTCTACAAAAAGAGAATTGTGATGCAAAGCAAATGTATTCACATCATAAGGGATGGAAAATGGCTTGTTTGCATACATTAGATACACGTCACGGTGCTGCAAAATAACATCTGAAGAAGGAGCGATGCAATGTATTCATAATTACACAAAAGAAGGTATTAGAGGAAAAATATGAAAATAGATCTCACCTTTCCTATGATGCTGCCAACTTCCTACAACAAAAAGAGACGAAAGGAGATAAAGCGTCAGATCAGGAATGAAACACATTCACATCACATCTGGAGAATCACAATGAGTTTATTGTTTTTATTTGTTGTAGGGCATTTGATAGCACTGATAATTACTCGCTTGTACAATTGGTTTGTGCAAAGTGGCATGAAAAGATTCAGCCAAAGGTTTTTATAAATCATTAGATGTTAAACTAAGACTAAATCTAGAAGAATAAGTCAAGACAAACTCAATGAAAACAAGGAAGACATCTTTGCAAAATACTTGGAAGGGTGAAAATATTACATTGTTTTATATATGCAAATATTGTGTTGTAGTTGTAGTTGTTGAAAATATATATATATATATATATATATATATATATATATATATACACACAAGAGGGATAAGCTACAATACACTGTCAAATGTCTTCTGATTCCTTGTGAGCATCATGAACTCCATAGGGTATTAAGAAATGATGTATACATTTGTTTTTATCGTTATTCAACAATACAATTTATACTGATGCTAAATAAATAAATAATACATCAAATTGAATCTAAATAATAATTTTCAATGAATTAAATAACTTGTTAACATGTTTTTTAATTCAATTTGTTTCACCTCTAAACAATATTGGTCAAAGTATGTTTCTGAAAATGTGTTCAAAAGAGGACATCAAACGAAAAAGTATTTTGCTAAACACTATTATTATCATCATCATCATCATCATCATCATCATCAGTAAACAGCAGGTTTGTACCTTTCCGTGCATGAGCAGTCGTAGTGTGAGGGTGACATCCCCAAATTCCTGCTCACAGTTCATAGTCCTGAGGGAGAGGTTCTCAGGGAGACGCATCAACAGGCTCTGCTCTGGTCCTTCAGCAGGCCGACAGGGGCTCATACAGGGGAAACTGCTCCTTCACTGCACCGACGCTGGGAGACAGGGGACAGCACTGGCCCTCTGGTGGTCCCCGACACTTCTGCACCGATGGACAGAAAAAAGTAAGATGTAGCTTTGTCGTCAATGTTTGGATGGAAGGCAGATTTAATCAAGAGTGAACGACCAGAGTCTCACGAGCAGCGCCGTCAGCATTATGACAGTCTCCTAATAGTCTCCTAACATCATTTCTAAGGGTTTCATTTTAAAATGCATATATTGTATTGCAGCTTTTTGAAACCGATGCAAAATAAATGCTGGATCAGAATCAATAATTTGTAAATTTGTAAAGATTTTAGAGTTTACGAAAAGCAAAAACACCAGTCCTAATTAAGCTAAGCAAATCAACTAGACGCTCAGCGGAAAGAAACAATAAGTGAAATGATATAGTTTAGTAGGTTACTTATGAATTATTCCTATATTTTGATTTCACAAAAAAAGAAAAAAAAGAGAAGGCATTTAAGGACCAAAGACAAAATGCTTTGATATGAGAAATATCTCGGATCAAAGTGTTTTAGCAACTGTTTAGAGCTGCAACCAATTCATTGGAACTGGATTATTTAGATAATCGTCAACTAATTTAGTAATCAAGTAACTGTTAACTGGTCTATAAATAGGTGTATTGACCTTTTCTGACCTAATTCTGGAGGCAATTATTTCTTTGGTGATCCGGCAACAGTATCTAATCTAACACGTGAGGATGTCGCCGCAGCCTGGAGACTGTTCTGTGCTCTATGTTTTTGTAAGTGCAGCTTGGAGTGTGTTCAGTGATGTGTGTCAGAGGATCATGTTTAATAAAAGCCTGTTATTTCAGTCGAGGCAGGTTCCGCGTGTTAGAAGAGGCAGCTTTATTGCTTCAGTGCTGTGTCCAAGGTCAGCTCTCGCTCTTTCTCTCTCTCTGATTTATTTATATTGAGACACACTTGCTACGACACGTTTGGATGCTCCCGCGCTTCCTTCATAAGACGTCACAGGGCTTAACGATGGTTTGGTTTTGCATAAGCAATGCAAGTGTGCAAGTATTTGTAATAAGAATAGTGCCAGGTAATTACTTCAGTGATGACCGGCAGGCATGTCTAATTGGGCTGCTACCAAGTGTCATGATTAAAATTTAGAATGCAATACAAGGAAAATACTTACTACTTAATACAATTCCCTGTACCAGAGTGGAATAAAAATACACTTGATCATAACTTTGATGTCGTCCTATAGTAAATCCCTGCATACTAAATAAGCCTAATTCAGTTTTTAACACAGAATAATAGTAACTTGCAATGATCTTTTACTTTAAATAAATAAATACATTGTTCTAAAGCTATTCCAGAAAGATTTAAACAGTGTAATATACTTTTTTTTATTTTTATTAATTTTATTTAGTTTTTGCTATGGCTGAATCATATATATATTTTTTTTAATTCAAGATTTTTTCACCTCTTAATATTGATTTTTCAAATGTATTAATTTTTTCTCAATCAAAAACAAATACATTTGGCTTTTAACGTTAATTTCATGAATATATACAAAACAGACTTTAATCAGTGCCATTTAACACAAGAAATATGCTAGTTTCCCCCTTCCAAACCTGAACTCAGCTCCAAAACATACTGTCAAAGATTTAGATTTAGATTATCTTGAATCTTTATCTCTTGATCAATTTGAATAATTGCACAGCACTATTTATTGCAATTCTTCTCCTGTTTTCCAACATAAATTACATTTTCTGTTTGTAATTGTCCAGCCCTAGAGCTATGACAGAAAACCGTGTGACCGGGAGAGAGAGTCCATCTCGTTGTCCCTGGACGTTCTCCGATGGGGGTAACCTTGGTCCTGTCCTGCCTCAGTGCTCCCGGGACACATGCTTTTTAACAGGCGCTCCACAAAACTCACTCTCTGTATCCTTCCAGTCTATAAGAGATTTTATAGCTATGGACAACAACGCGATGTTTAGTATAAAACAATCATAAACTCCACAGACGATAGACACGAGCAATGACAAGGACCAGTGCAAGGGAAAGATATCAATGGTGAAGTTAAAAAGGTACTATATATATATAATCTAAAATGAAATGAAGGTCGTGAAGGCACGGAATAAAATGATATGGGCAGCACAAGGTTGGGGGGAAAGTAATTGCTTAAGTATTGCGATTTATCGTTTCAAATCAGGATTCAGTGCAATGTTTTTAATCACATCCAAGTGCATTGATAATTGATTCTGATACATGAACTGCTAAAACTAATACAAGAAACATACATACAGTATATCAGAAAATGTTTATAGAGAGCTAAACTACAGGGTTAGTAAGTTATTCATAAAAAGATAGGATATTTAGTTTGATTTGATTTGTTGTTTTTTTTGCTTCTTTTTTATTTTAAAATTTTGCTACTTACAATAATTCAATAGTTCTTTACCATTTCTCACTGGGTCCAGGCGAGATGTTGCAATGGCTGGTGGTATTGTATTCAGATTGTGGAGATTGAGCCGAACTCATTTGAAGCAGACTCCAGCTCTAAATGAACAATATCCCTTTCATCGCAGACAGTGAAGAGAATGACCCAGATTTTTTAAATTGCTCTAAGTGGAATACATTTTGGTTTTGGGAAACACTTGTGGACTGATGTAACATCCATCCATCCATTTTCTACCGCTTGTTCCCTTTCGGGGTCGCGGGTGACTGGAGCCTATCCCAGTGACTTCGGGCCTTAGGCGGGGTACACCCTGGACAGTGGCCAACTTGTCGCAGGGCCAACACAGACACAGACATTACAGACAGTTCACGCTCACATTCATTCACTAGGGCCAATTTAGAGTCACCAATTTTGCCTAACACATGCATGTCTTTGGACGGTGGGAGGAAGCCGGAGAACCCTTTGCCACCGTGCACTGATGTAACAATGGGGCAAAAAACTGATCACGTACATTCAGGCGCAAACCCTCAAACCTCTACGGCGCACACTTCAAAGATATATCAGGATTAAAGAAACACAAAAACATGACAAAAACCAGCGCTTGTGCTTCAGAGAAAAAGATGAAAAAGGATGAGGTCTTCTGCCTGTCTGGACACCTGTTTGTCAACATGTTCCTCACAGTAACAGCAGCCCATGGGCAAGATTTAGGGCGGAGAATATGAGCGTACGCCTGGTCTCCATGGTGACAGACGGGGCTCCCCTCGCTCTCTCATATGGACTGGGGTCAGGAGTGTTGGGTGTCCCCCGGGTGGGTACATGTAGCCGAATAGTGTCAACGTGTATATACGTGTAACGCCGTGAAGTGCAAGAGCATTCACACATATACAGTGATCTCTTCTGTCCCATAACACACACGCGCACACGCACACGCACACACAAACACACACACACACACACACACACACAAACACACACACACACAGCTGCCAGGATGAAAGAGGGCGTTGAAGTACAGAGGAGTTAGAAGTGAGGAGAGAGGAGGCTTTGATGTGCTCACAGTCACACAACCAAACAAAGTCAAATCAAGTGACACATTGAGTGCAACACTGACAGAAATAATAATGAGGCATCAGCGACAAGAAGAACATAAAATATCCTCAAGGTATTTAAATAAACATGTCATTACATTAAAAACATTTCACTATCTGTAACGCAAATTATAAGAGACGGGTCTAAAAATAGCAAGTTCAATGAGGGTAAAAAACAAATCGGCTATATATATTTTTTTTTTCACCCATTGTAAAGTTTAACCATAGTTATATTTTATGTCATTGGGTTTTCTGATTCTGTGTTTAGTTTGAGGTTTTCAGATTTCATTATGTCTTACTCTCAGATAGGACAAGAGCAGGTTTTTTCTATGTATGGATGGTCACATCATGAAATAAGCTGGTGCAAAGTTCAACGTATTCTCTGCCAGAATAAAGAAAACAGAAGTGATTTTTGAATGCACAATAGTTTCAGAGGTGGCATTATTCACCCTGAAAAGCGGGATTGTTATCAGTTGAAAGGACTTAAAAGCTTAGGTATCTAATTTTCACTCAGCAAAACTGGTAGTATGTATTTAAACATGTCTAACTAGTTCATATCTCTCACAAAACGTCAATATCCACAAGCATTCATTTTCAGGCGCGGGCTCGGCTTGTACTTTTCACAAAAAAGCATCTCAAAAGTGCCGAGAGATGTAACCATTACTCTTCAGGTGCCACGCTCTAATGACACTGGCTCTAATGTTTGTGGGTCTTTTCTTTTCCCTGGAGACTGCAGATGTAACACTGATGTAACAACAAAACACTCTTTGGGGCAACATAAAACAAATTTTGCATTATTAAAAAAAAAAAGCTTTTTGTGGAGCCAATCTTTAATAAATTATGGTACAGCATTTGCAGATCTTACATTTGGACACAGCATTTCTTCTCAAACTATTTCAGTTAGGCCTCTTGCCTTCTTTTTGGCTGCCACTCATTTTGTATTGAACATCATTGCCCTGTGGAATGTTGTGTTGACATAAAACAGACATTTATGTATACCAAAATAATACACTTTTCATCTTATGTTCTAAAAATACATTGAATTATGTTGTATGTATCACATGGGACTGCCTCAGAAATGGGATGTCGTAATTTATCTGAATTTATCTAACATTAAATAAGGCGGTAGATTTGGCACTCTCCCTGCTCTTCTACTCACCAATCCCGGATAAGAATGGGACCGCACCAGAAAATAATGTTATCAGAATATGTCCACATTTAGAGGTCAGGCTTGACAGAACAGCCTGATAACCCTCGGTGACAGCGCTCTCCAGTGTAGAGCCGGGCTGATAGAGGCTCCGGGCTGACCCTCCCATTAGGATTGGCAGGAGATGAAGCATTGCCTTTTACGCCACTGAACCTGGGACATTTTGCCTTCTATAGTACAGTAAATATTCTTACTATTGGATAATTGAAGGACACATTTTAGGTAAGGGTTTTCTACTCTCATATACCGCAAAACGTCTGCTGAGAACATTTATTTTAACAATTACAATATGTCAAATGTGTTTAACCAATTAGCCTGGCTCCCATCGTGGTAAGAACATGATTTCAATTAACACTACCTTATGAAAAAGTACAATTATTCTAACGTTTAAAATGATTTAATTATACTTTAATAACACTCTTGATTTTTTTGGTCAAGCGCAAAATGGAGGCTATAATTACAACTTGATTGGTCATTAAGAACACTTTAATTCAATTCAATCAAATTAAATGTATTTTTTCGAGGGAAGACAGTGAAAACCAGATTAAATAATGCTAATAGGGACTTGGCAATGTCCCAGCATCCTATGCCAAATGTCCTAAGCTCCCCTGTCCGTAGACCCTCCTTCTCGGCCAAGAAAAACTATAAAACCTCTTTGGGAAACGTAGAAATCTGACTCCCTTGGATGGACAAGCAGACCAAAATCATTGCAAAACATGGTCTAAAATGACACTAAACCAAGAATGAGGCAACTCCAAATAAATGAATTTATCATAAGAGGACAAAAACATACCATTTGTCTCTAAATGAAACAAATAACTGCAGAGGGCCAAAATTAGTCAACATTTGTGATCTGTCTGTATGTTATTTGCCACAGGATTGTTGTTATTTTTTGCACAAATCATAATTGAGTCCATAATCGACCTTAATCTGTCACCTAACTACCTTCTATCAATGCAGAGAAACAGCTATTACAAAAGAGTACGAAGCCAGCGATAGAATGGACACCCAACATTAATATTAAATGTGCCAGTGTTTACTGGATGGGGCTGATTAGTGAATGGCCTTGGAGATAAAGCGATGGATCGAGTTTTGATTTTGTTGCTTTGAGAACAGAACATCAGCATTTCCTCATTAGGTGAACTGCCACAACCAAATCTAATGAAACTTCGGAAATGTGCAGTATGAAATGTCAATACCATTGACAGCAAACATAAAAATAGATAGATGAATAGATGGCTATACTGTGGCGTTTGTAGCTATAACACAGAAAATTGTACTTCACTATGGTGTCCAATAGGGTTGTCAAAAGTAGCAAAAAGTATACACTAATTGATACCATTTAAACTAACTATCAAAACTTGTATCGATTCTGAATCAATTCTTTCCTGAATAGTTTTAGAATAGTCTTGATCTTAATCAGAACTAAAATTAAGATTGCATGGCAACATTAATAAAACTACAATCATTTTCAGTCAACATTTGTATTATCCGAAAAAGGAGCGTTTTTCAATGATCATTGTAGTATCGAAAGCTTTTTCCTCACTATTTAAATCGAATTTGAATTTTTAGTTTCACGACAACATTAGCGTTCAGGGCCAAAAAATAAAACATTTGGATTAATTAAACAGCATGAATCTAATCACGATGGGTTTAGTCCTCTTGATTCACTCATGTATTTCTGTTTTAGACATGGTTTGGGTTAATATTCCATACACACTAAATACATAGTTGGGATGGTGGTCTGTAGCGCTTCATTCTCATATTTTTGAGTAACAGGACATGACAAACACATGGTAACGGTTTGCCCCCTGGCTGCCACAGTTTCACCAGCACTTAGAATTTCCTTGTGAATAGTGAGCAGTTGGACATCGTGTTATGAAGAAAAGTGCAACATTTTTCGAACAAAATTCCCTCAAAACATGTCATTATGTGGTCTCCATTGAGATGATCATACACTTTCCCATTCTTTATCAGTCAAAACAAAATTACATTGTCTTTCCTATTATTTTTATATACATATTAGAATAGTTGTCCAGATTATTAATGCATTTATATAACTGAGATATTATTCCCCTTGAAAGTTCTGATTTATATCCCTTAATAGAAAATTCAGAGGGTTATAATGGCCACTGCTTTGTTTAATTTCCTTATTTGTAAATGCCAATAAAAGTCCTGTTTCGCCAAGTCAAATTATTCTTTCAACATATCAAAGATTTCATTTGATTTTCTTTTACAATTTGGTAAAAATATAATTTTTTTAGAAATTTTAGTGCTCTGATTTGAGCTGAAATATAGTATTTTTTCAGATAATGTAAACACCACCCCAAATCTTGAGCTTGTTTTATTCCACTCATCGAACAGCCGGTTAGGAATGGAAATTGAATAGATAGCAAATCATTATTTTATATAGTTTCAATCTTTTAACTTTGACTTAAGAATGGGATAATAATCCATTTTTTCAAGGTCTGTCTTTATAGAAATTGCAATCATTTTCTAGTGTGCAGATAGGATTTATAGTTTTATTTTTCATTATGGAGTCAAATGTCCTGGTCATTACTTCAGCCTCGATTTCCTAAACCATGTGATTTTTATTATTAGAAAGCGTCTATTCGGATCATATATCATGGTGAGGGATTTTTCTGTGTTAGAGAATGCACTTTGGCAGGGCATTAACTCGAAGCTTTTATCCCCCCATCCCTCTCCGTGCTATGAAGGTCAGGCTCTTTGTATCTGCAAAATGACTTCCTTTCATCCCTGCAACCCCCTCCACCCTGTACCAGGCCAGGACATGTGACACCCAAGACAAATTGAGAGGAAACACAAGAGAGATAGGGCCAGATGAAAATACAAGTAGAGTTTGATCGATATTTTGGTGCAACTTGAGAAGATTCAGTAAAGGCTTGGTGTTCTGTTCACTGTGAAAGAGAGGAGTTAGAAGCCACGGTTTAAATGCAGCTGTTTTGTGCTGACAGAACAGTTCTTAATAGTTGTAACTTGAAAATGTAACATATAGTACAAGAAGCTAAGTCTATTGCAGTAATTAAGGTCTTGACATATGGACTTTCACTTAAATTTAGAGATTACAAACAGATTACTTTTGAACAAATGACGATAATCTTAGTAGTATTTGCATATCAACACTGAATATTGAACTTTTATTCCTTCATTGCAAATTCACTTCTTCCACACCACTCTTTAACATGTCAGGAAAAGAAATGATCTATTACACAAACGAGACACAAAGAACAAAAATGAGCACATAAATCTGGATTCAGCAGCTGGATGAGGATAAAAGCTTCTCTTATTCTTGGTTACAACAAAAACACACATAGCTGCAGATGGCTATTGAAAGAGACGCACCACGGAACTATCACAGAATGAATAATCTGAAGACTTCACCAGCTCAAAGAAAACACTTGAAGACCCACACAAGTAAGAATCTCACAAATGACTAGATAAAAGAACTCCAAATGTGTGGTTTTGGCCTGTGACGGTAATGACTACTTTATCGACCCACAATATTATTTCGAGCTCAATATAGTTACCTTTTGTCTGCACGAGTAGGGAAATGTTTCTTACTTTTGTGTGGTTATTTCAGGCCATTCCAGAATTTCAGGGTCAAATAGAAAACATCTTTTACTTATAAGGAGAAACTGTGTGCTACAAATTTATTGCAGTTCATCTTTTATTCAAATGAGAGTTTGTTTAGCGCAGTAAAGCCCTCAATTCTTTTGTAGTTTTTCCTGGCCGAGAAGGAGAGTCTAAGGACAGAGGACCCTGGGACATCGTCCCTCGCCACCACAGACATTGTCTGACTTCATCGCCACCACAGACATTGTCTGACTTCATCGCCACCACAGACATTGTTGATTAATTTCTCCCTGTGGCCCTCAGAGGCAACTGTTGTTGTGATTTTGGGCCTTACAAAAATAAATTGATTTGATGATTTGATTTGAATTCTATTTTTAACAACAAAATTAGAGATAAACTAAATGGAATTACTCCCGCAATTAGCACTGAACAAGCCCAAGCAGTAAAACTAGTGTCCCATATAAATCCATCAGTAACACTAGAAAAGTTCTCCACTGTTGATCAAGCAGAGATAACTTCAGCCATTATGTCCTCTAAAACCTCAACTTGTGTCCTAGACCCGATTCCAAGCAGACTCCTCAAAGACATTCCCCCCTAATTATAGATTATATTCTTAATATAACAAATGCCTCATTGTTATGTTCCACGGTCCTTCAAACATGCCGTCATTAAACCGCTTTTGAAAAAGCCTACTGTTGATTCTGACCTGTTGGCAAACTACAGACCTATCTAAAATCTTCTCTTTGTCTCTAAAATCCTTGAAAGAGTTGTAGTTAAACAGCTTTGTTGCCACCTACAGGACAATTAATTTGACTTTTTCCAGTCAGTGTTCAGGGTTAAACCTCCATTTCTGTTTAAAGAGCGATTCTCTTTTTTAAGTGATGAGGGAGCGGCAGCCAGCTAACAATATGATTTATACGACCATTACAGGACTGTTAGGGTAAACAAAGAGGATTAGTTTCAGGTGAAACTCTAAACAGGACAGGCTGTCATCAGGACATTCTGCCCAGTGGGCAGGGCTTACCCAGAGAAGGGTAAATATTTGAGTTCTCAGATCATATCCATAGATTGAAAATGACTCTTGGAAGAGAGTCGAAACATCTTGTTTTTCTAAAAGAGTGTCCAGATGACTACAACTGAATTGGTTTTCTACTTTAAAATCATAGTTTAGAGTAATAGTTTCTGTACACGTCGCACTTCAAAGTTTGTTATTTTTCACCTTCTTGTTACTTCTCCCAGTATTTGTACGCCTCTTTTCGACTGGATGATTTTGGACAGAGCTGCCAGCAAATAAACAAATACAAAACAAATTCAAATTGGTGTCTTGTTGGTGCACATGAACACTGAACATTTTATACAAATTAATCTACTTTATTTATAACATAAGCTGCAAGAGTTTTCTCAATTCCTCCATCGTAATACCAACACTAAAGGCGATGCAGGTCAGTAGTAGTCAGAAGTAAGGGGAATAGACTCGTAGGAGTGACAGATCCAATTCATTTGAAGCAAGGACAGCAAAATAAAAACATGACTTTACATTTTCATTTGTAGGCTGCGCAGACGGATTTATATTTTCAATTGCCGACAAGTAATACAAATTTTATTACTTGTCTTAATTCCAGCTCTATCTTTTCAATTTAACTTTTAACTTGACTAATTAATGTAGGCTTTGTGGCGCGTGGTAATTTTCGGTGTAATTTTTCCAGCACTATGTTATATTAAAGACATGTTTATTACGCAGTTGTTAGCATTTATTTTGATCATTTCTTAATATAACATATGGAACGATGCCGGCTTTTAGATTTTTGGTTCACAAACACTGGGATGGTAGTATATTAGATGACAATGGTATTGGTACCACTAATCGTCCATTGTATATTAACGCTTTAAAAAAAGAAACAAAAAAACAAGCTCCCTTTTGAGTCATGCGTGTGTTTTCTGTAAATCTCGTGAGTCAGAACGAAGCAGTCATGGCGTTGTGTGGGTCAGGGCCCGCAGACAGGGGACAGTGGATCTTTTCATTCTGAGGGACAGCCTTTGGCACTGTCGCACTCTGGGTCAGCCTCAAGAAGAGCACCACACAGTCACATTTTATTATTCACAAGAAAGAGCTGCTTCATCTCACAACGAGAACACAGACACAGTGTTTATGTACAGGCCAGTCACCAGATCAGCGTTTCACTTGGAGGCACTTCTGGGGATGCACAGTTCATAAGTAAACAGGCAAGATAACTGTATGTTTAGTGTTGTGATGTTGATATAATTGCTTATTTTGATGCATAGGCTACTTCTCAAGTAGACTACAAATTGCTGCTAAATGTTTTCAAAAGTAAATTGAAATGGTAATCAAATGGTATCACCGACGTAGAGGTGGGAGTATCAAAAAGTGGATAAGACAGCAATTGTTGTTTTTTTAGAGAAGAAAAAGAAGAATATTCTTGAACAATTATTCATATTGAATTAAACCTATTAAATATGACCACAAAAAGAGTTAATCAGAAATAAAACGAACAGAAATGTCAAGTGTGATCTTCCAAAAGTCACATGTCTGCACTTTTCTGGTTAAATTTATGCTCCATTCACGTTGAGTGCGACACATTTACAGATCCATTATTAGCACATGTGTCTGAATATTGTTATCAAGGAGAACCAAAAAAAAAAATCTGGATATTCATTTTTGACAATATCGCCCACCTCAGATAGTATTTGGCTCTCTGAGTACCACCACCAGACCTACACCTAGAATATATCAGGTCTAATTTAAGACTACACAGAACTGATAAACACAAAGGAGGACAAAAACATAAATAGATTTGCCTTGAAATAAAACATAATACTCTGCAGAGCCAGAGACAGCCCATGTGCCACACCAGTCCATGCACCAAGAGAAATCAAGACTCAAATTGGACAAACATTGATCTTACTTTACATTTCACCGACCTTACACATTTAAATAAAAATCTACACATTAGTTTCTATATGTATAGTTCCAGCGGAAGTTGCCATTTTCTTCATCAGCAGTATTAATCCCATGCTGATTTTTCATTTACTTTATGTTACAATAAAAGCTCTTTCATTATGGCATCTCTTTAGTTTCCTGTCCTTTGCACATTGATATAGAATAACTTTAACACCCTATATTTTCATCCAGACATCAAAAGTGGCTATTAGTCA
Source organism: Eucyclogobius newberryi (assembly GCF_026437365.1). NCBI lineage: Eukaryota > Metazoa > Chordata > Actinopteri > Gobiiformes > Gobiidae > Eucyclogobius > Eucyclogobius newberryi. The sequence continues at coordinate 26,921,890 of NW_027315801.1, forward strand.
ATAAATAATATACCGATTAAAATATTGAATTGCAGCATTTCTTATTTTTGAAAAAACTAAGCGTAATTATGAAAGTACATCTATCTCAAGCCCCATTCTGAAGTTATTAAACAGCGATTAGCACAGGTTAATTGCCCAAATGTAGGTTAATTGCTACAGGGGATTTAGTGAGAGACTGAAGAGGAAATTATTATTATCACAATGATGCCTCAGTGAAAACAACACCTACGGTAAATAAAACAAGCTGAATGAAGGCAAGACTAATTTGCATGGACAAATAAAGCACGGATAAGCATTACAAGTTATTAGCTGCACACAAGAGGGTACCACGAAAGGTAACAGGAAGTTAAGAGCCATTATCAGCAGCTCTGTGCCAATATATAAAAAGAATGTGGAAAAGCGGTGCCATTTCTGTACCTGAACGAATGAAAATACACTACATCGCTTTGCAGTCCAACTACGTGGAGTAACAGTGTATGTGGGCACTTGAAAACGATGTCTCAATCTCAGTGGGTTCTTACCTGGTTTTATAAAGGTTAATAAATAAAGTCAGATGCCTCTTTAAACAAAAGCGTAACTGCCTCTCCTCAGATATGACCTGTAACATAGCCCTTTGCCTTGCCTCCATGGAATCTGATAAGCTTAATGCCATACTGTGGAACATTCCGGGAAAACAAAGCAATAATCGCTCCATGAAGACGATCAAAGAAAAGTTACATAGTGCACCTTTTTTTTTATTTTTTTATGTTGGGTCCACAATCTACAGCCTCTATATCGCTGGCAAAACAGAGCTCTATTCTATATCTAGAGTATTGTAACAATGAATCTCTGCATTAGTCAGTCATCAGGCATTAAACAAAATGTTATACATAAAACTATCATAAATATTAGGAATATTATGTTTGATGAATAAATTGGTAGATTTTTTTGAAACAAATGAATTGTAATGAGAGGACACAACAGCAGTGAAGCCAGAAGCAGGAATCGATCTTCAATCTTAGAGTTAGTAAACAAGTCTAACACTGCAACAGAAGTCAGCCACTACTTTTAACTATAAATAAATCCAGATTTAAATTTCAGATTTAAGACAAAACAGCTGGGTCCCATCCACGACTTCATTAGGACACTCGCACCTGCCCCTACAGTTAAAAACATGTTGTGAATGAGAGATTATTATTGGCTGTTCTGGGTCTGGTTCCTGTCTCTTTGCCTGACGCAGGTGGGATCCATTATTGACGACGCTCGTCCTCCTTATTAGATCTACAGCTCTCTTAGTGCATTAAGGAATTACTCTGGGAGGGGAGTCAGCAGCAGAGCACGGTCTGATTACACCACTGTTCTGCTTCCCCCAACATTGTCAGCAAAACTAGAAATCACATGCAATTTCAGAATTACATATACTTCATGCTGGTAAATGCACAAGGGCTGCCACTTAAGATCTTACGATCGTCGACTAGTCAGCAATTATTTTTCCATTAGTCAAACGATTATTTTTACTGTAATCTTTAAGACTTTATAAATACATTATCAACCGAATAAAAGTTGAAATATGGTAACTGAAGGCTGCTAGGTAGAAAATAATAATGAATGAAGGGTATTATTGATGAAAATCAGAAATATTTTTTTTTACATTTTGATCTAATAAGGTGTCTTTGTTATAAAAAGGTCTTTCGTATGTGTTTTAGAGCCCGTATAGTCCAGATAAAGATTACAATGATCAAAATAAGATCATTTTTTATAGTTGAATAATTATGATTAGTCATATTAGAACATTAATCACAATAACAAAACTAGACAAGATATACTAGATAAGATATATTGCTACAAAAAAAAAATCACAATAAGCAATCATTTTTAAACTACCTTTTACAACTGATGCAGGATAAGCTTTTTCCAATTTAACTGGGTAGAAAAACATGTGGCCAGCAATAAATACATGAATAAATAGCTCAACATTTGAGTTAGTTCTGGTATATTTGATTTGTCATAGATGATAAATATAGTACAGTTCATTCATTCATTCATTTTGTGCGGTCAGTGGTCGCGGGTGACTGGAGCCTATCCCAGTGACTTAGGGCCTTAGGCGGGGTACACTCTGGACAAATACTAGCTCGTTGCCGGGTTAACACAGTTCAAATGTTATCATATAGACCTAATACTACATAAGATTAAAACAAAAAAATCCTACTAGTCCAAAGTAAATGTATCCACGATAAATGTTGAGCTTGAAAAATTATGGTTCTTTCTATAACGTATTGAACAATAAGTCGATGGATACTAATTATCATGACAAATTGAACATTGTGACCCTACATAAGTGCATTTTACATTTAGTTATTATAACCTCATGGACTTTGAATACTGGTTAAAATGGTAAAGGATATTACACTGCATATATCGAATAGTGGTATGAGTTTAAAGCATATTGGTAGAGAAGAGAAGAGAAAATAAGTAAGTTTATCTTGGCTTTAGAATAGCAGACGAAGCACCCTGACTTATAGACCTCATAGTCCCAAGCGTCCTTGGCATTACATCTCTGATCAAAATAATACGAGAGTGAGCATTTCTAAGTGCACTGCTCTCCTCCTCTCTAACAGATGCAGAAACAGAGAGCGCATGTAATATTCATGAGCATCTCCAGGCAGAAGGGTCACATTTCCTCAATCAATAAGCGCCAGATGTTTCTTCATTGATTCTGGGCTATTTTACAGATTGCTCGCATTGTAAAGTTTCAGGATCAGTTTCCATGTCAGTTCATTGCTGCTAAGCCAAATGCACTGCTCTGAAATAAAATAAAAAGTATATACTTTGCTACAGCTGCACTAAATCTCAGCTTGACCGCCTCATCTCAACAAATCATCTGTCCATGTATTGATTTACCTGTCCAACCGAGGCCTAGGTTTGTTTTCGTTATGTATTTTTACGAAAGAAAAATATAGTTTGGTTTTTAAGTCCTTCCAAGAATCTGTATCTTCCTCTCCTTTTATCCAGGGTTTGGACTGGCACACATAAGCCAAGGGTGACCTCACGTGACCGGAGAGCTTTGATATTGGCTAGATATTCAATTTGTTTGGAGAACTAAGTACACTTTAAATGCATTGGGTTTTTTTACACAATAGAAATGGAAAAAGAAACCAGACGCTACCAAATCAAATTTCCATTGAATGTTGAGATGTATTTATGCTTTTTTTTTTCCTCTTTCAGGCTATCTCCTCTATCTACTGTACTAATGCAATTATCCACGTTGGTGAATAATGGTCCTGTCACGCGCACTCGCTGCCTCAGCACAGACCAGGCGCCCTCAGTACGGACTCCGGGAGAAGGATCATCTTTGTGTGCAGGACTGGAGCGCTGTGCCAAAACCCCCATCTACTTTCATAATTAGAGAAGAACCACAAGAGGCACATTGTTTCTTTGGGACTCACGGTATTCATTGTACATCTGCTGACGACCACATGCATTTGTAGGTTCTTCACTGGAGGTTATTTCCCTCTCAATAGCCCACAACACACAGGCGCTCAAGGCAAAAACAGCTGTGGGCAGATTATATGGTACAAATCTAACCATAAATTACTTTTATGTCATGATCCTGACATCAGTCAAGCTCCTAAGACATATTTAATTAGATTTAAGACTTGACTATGGACTGTAGAGATCCGTTATTTGTGCTTCACCAAAAACATACAGCCAATCTGCAATCAGCTGACACGTCCAAGCTTTACTGTAACTGTTTAAATCCAACTTAACACTGCAAAGAATCAGGCTGTATCCCTAGTTCGTTAAAGAAGTAAAGAGCCAATTAAACTAGTTCATAATCCTGCACATGGACTCATTATAACACGGGATGGTGGGGAACATACCGTACGGACCTGTCCAAAAAAAAAACGACTTACCTGCTCATGTAAAACGGGTCGCGGCACTGGACACCTCACTGATCCATGGATGTCGGCGTTCACGCGTTCGTATTCCCACATAAGGTCCCGGAGAAGACGCGAGCGCAGGCTGTCCTCGTGGAGGTTATGTCAGCAGACTGGAGCTCGCGGCACGCGCGCGCGAGAGAGAGGGAGAGATGCGACTGGCCCCGTTATAATCCAGGAGCCGCGGCGCTGACTCTTCTGCTTCTGTAGTGGTCAGAAAACACGTAGAAAAAACACACACACAAGCAAATAAAAGACGGCGCGTGTCCCAGTGCGTTTCCTCCCCCTGTCCTGTACGTGTAATACCCCTCCTCCCCGTCCTCCCCCCACGGGACTGTGCGCTGATTTATGTCCTTATGTCAGCTGGGACAGGCGCTCGTGACGCACAGCGGGGACGCAGGAGGGACACCGAGCCAAAATACATTCTTCAATATAAAGTGTTAGAGGTGGTCGACATTGTTTGAACTGTGAGTGTAAGGCGCGTGGAATGATGGCGTGTTTTGACTGTGGTAACTTTACGCACGTTCACTTGTGATTTGTTGTCTTGTGTGATGTGCTGTGGCGTGATAAATAAACCATCTAACTTTGCATGGTCCAAAACAGCCTTACACCATTAAAAAAACAGAATAATAATCATAAACATCGGCTGTACTGTGGGGAGTCAAGGCAGAATGGCAGGAGTTAACTTTCACTCCAATGGCGCCCTCTGGTGGCAATTTGAAAAAGCTCTTATTGCCAAGTTTTTGTGTTTAATTGTTAACATCACAGGGACTCAGTTGAAAAGGAAAAATATAGTTTGGTCATATCATTCATGTATACCTTTTCTTTTGGGCTAAAAAGGCCGTATTGCTTATAAAACATGGCCATGTCTGTTACATTTTGGGGCCGTTCATTTTTACACAGTTCTGTCTTAAAATCTACCTCCCTGCACATGTCCCAGCAGCAAAGTGACGCATCGTGACGTGTCCAGAGTCTGAAGCAGCCGAGATGGTGATAATGAGGCAGTCTTGGGCCCGAATGATGTGTGTTAGATCAGTGCAGAAATACTAATTTCCCTTGAGTGAGGACTGACTGCCCTGACAGTGGAATTGTGGGTAAAGGTGTAATTTCCAGTGAGGGGGATTCTAAAAATAACGGCAGGCTAAGAAAAGCTCACATAATGTTGTGTTATGTACATTCCAGTGTAAATTATTTTGGTTCATATTCTGAATAATCTTGACAAGACAACATTTTATATATCCACCAATAAGAATTTACTTTGCAGCTAAAGGGAGGCCTGTGTTTTATTTAATTTTTGTTGTTTTAACCGGCAGGGGGCGCTACATGACACAGAATATGTCTTCAGACCCTGTTCAGTATGTGTAAGTGTAAGTATAAGAGAGCCCTGGCCTTAAATGTACATTATCACTCAAATGTAGGTCACACCTGAGCCACATGGCATCGGTGCAGACACGGGAAACACATAAGTATTATATATAACGCACGTACAATAATACATTCTATTATACATAGCCATAGAGAAAACACATCCACATAAATAAAGCATTAACTGTTATTTAATTATACATAGTGAATTCACATGCATTTGTTTTCAATATCTATCATTTAGTTTACCCTGAATCTTTTTGCTAGTTCCTGTTTCACTAGTATATTTAATGTATCAGTAAACATGACTTGGATTATATTATAAACGCCTCTTCAGCTTGAGATGAAATTGTATTAAAGGACTTCTTCTTGACATGCTCCGTGTTCAGAGCTCATTTGAGTGTGAACACATTGTATATCATGAGCTCTTGTTCGGGAGCATTCGGGCTGAACAAATGCCTCTCACAGCGAATGACAAGAGAAACAGAGACAAGTCCAAAGTAACAAGCACATCACTCAGCACTCTGCATGGGAACTGCTCTGTCTGTCCCATTAGTATTCCTTATCTTATGTCTTACAATGCAACTGACAAAATAAGACCTGCATGAAGAATGACTCCTGCTCATTCTTACCTTTTAGGGGTCATCAGTAAATCCACTCCCCTGTACATTAAATTTTTTATTGGTTTTGGACCTGATGCAATTCTAAATAGTATTGTCTTATTAGCATGTCTTGGAACTGCCACTGCAATATACCCAAATGCTTTTAGTATAAAAAGGTTACAGCAGTCATCTGGACTAGGTTTTGAGTGGAAGACCTATTTGCCTCTCATCTAAGAGGCTTTGTCCTTTCTGAAGAAAAACTAGCATACTGAATAGGTGTATTCACTGCTTTTATCAGTGCTACTGTGATTTCAACTATTCAACTAAAACTTTAGATGAAAAATGGCCAGTCAATGGTCACATTTATATAGCGTTTTTCTACACAAATCTACAAGGAAGTTGGACGCAGATCATTCCAGTACAAAGCCCCTTCTGATTGGATCCTGCTGCCTATATCCTTAACATCCTTAATATCTTTCATCTTATTTGTCTTCTTTGTTTTCATACCTTAAAACCCCTTGCTTCTTCTTCTAGTTTAGATTAGCTCTCTACATTACAATATTGCTGAAAAAATGTATTATCTGCTGTGATGATGCTATGTTTATTTACCTTTTACATTTTTTATGAATGGGGCTGGGAAGTAACTCAAGTAGAAACTATCTCTTAGCAGTGACTTTATGTGTAAGTGTTTTCCCCATCTCTGTATGTGCATCACGGCAGGAGTTCTAAACACTTCATCTGGACAATGTTTTAAAAATCATGTCTAAATTAACTTTCACTTTGTACTGAAAATGCTATGGATCACACCTGGATTATTGAAGGTCTTTAACCACATCAACTTACATTTATATGTAACTCTGTCTCATAAACTCTGTAATAAAAAGTACTCTGGCGGGAGGGAGAGGGATTAATGGGAGCAAGTTTGACCTGTCGGTGTATTGTAAACTGTGTAAGTAGTGTTACTGCCAATTGTATTGTATATTTAACGATGTCTTTGTGTTACGTGTTTTGGACCCCCTCGAAAATGAGAAGGCACGTCTCAAGGGGCTTTCAACTAAATCAAGAAAAGTAAAGTAAAGTAAAGTAAAGTAAAGTATCTTCAAGGCCCTCAAAGCACTTTACATCATACATTCATACACCAGTTGTACGCAGATGCAGGGGGCAAGGCGGGTTAAGTGTTTTAATTGATTGATTGGTTTATTTGGAGCTTATAGTGCAGTGTCGGACACAGGTGATTTGTAAGCCTATTTTTATTTTAGTCGATTTAAATTGTTTTTCTTTAATGCATGCGCCTTTTGATTTTATATATGCTGTTTTATTATTGTTCATTGTTTTATGTTGCACCGAATCACCAAAGCAAGTTCTTATGTTGTGAATGTTCATCTGGCAATGGCAAAAAACCTTTTTTGATTCTGATTCTGATTTACCCAAGGACACAACGGCAGTATTTACCTGAGGCAGCTGCAATCGCACCATCAGCCAGTGGATCTGACCGCTCTACAAGTGCCACAACACAAATGCTAGTTATAACAATCCAAAATGAGAGACTTGGAAAAGAGTCCTTAAAATCAAATATTTTCAGATTAACTACATATATCTTTTCAATGCGCCAGTTAATTGACAAACCTGAGTCTAAAGAGGATAAACATGGATTGGTCAGAAATGTGCATTAGTTCATGATGACAAAACAGAGGCTAAAACAGAACTTAACCTGGATTAAGAAGGTTTAACCAGAGTTACACATGAATCTAGAGCCACGACATGTCTAAACCTGGACTCAATACTGGTTCAATTCATCACATTCACAAACATAAAATGAAAGAATGAGTCACTAAATCATGACACATCAGAAGAAAATGGGTACCACTGTTGATGGCTGCACCACAGTTTTAGAGTCTCAAAGTTTCTGACGTTACATAAGGTAATATTTGTTCAGAGATTCCCTGTAATGAAAATATTTGGCACATAGGCTTTCATTTTTGTATACATTCACAGCTTTTCTTGAAAGTGTTTTATCAGCAACAGACTGACGTCCTCTTTTGAACCTGGTTTACGTATGAAATATGAAAGGCATTCCTTATATAAAACCTCCTTCATAATTCAGGCCGAGCTACAGGTGCGTGCAAATCTGCTGTCCCAAGAATAAAAGAGATCCATAGATTAGGCAGTCCACATTTACATATAGAGGCACTACTATGGCGATGTATTTCAAAACACAACTTCCTTTGTTGTGCTTTGAAAATAATATTAGAATTCAAACCATGCAGGAAGAATGTGGGCCAGAATATGCAGAGGTTGTCACACCAGGGGGAGATTTAGAAAGCTTCAATGACAAGATTATATAGATTATACATAATAGACGGTGAGCTTTGCCAATGTTCTTAAATCCCTAAAGACAGTTCCAAGTAGAGAAATGTCCTGTCATTTAGAGCGAAGAGGAGATTAAACATTTAAGATTAAAATGAAAATGTATCAGGTGTAACAAAAAACAGATTAAAGACTATATAAAGATTGACAGTTCTTTTGAACTATGAATTCAATGAGAATATTAGATTTTAATTAGATGTGGCCAATATATCGAAATTATACATATTGTTTTGAATGCTTGATATGCAACATGCAAAAATCGAGTATTGCTTTTAATTAAATAAAAAATGATGTATATGTATAGGAGGTGATATTCCTGCACTTTAGTAACAGACATTTCACATTTGTCTGACAATTAAACCTGCACTAATAACGCCAATACTTTTCTACACCAATAACATTTCTTTTGGATCGAATATCATTGATTTGTTTGTTCATACAGTCAAAATTGCTACACACAGAAGTAAAAGCGCTCGACAACGAGCAAAAGCATATGCTGCAAATAAAACGACTATTTGCTATTGCTATGCTATTGTCTGCGCTGCTTTGACCACAACTCTTATACATCGACGGACCTAAATATGCTCATCACACGATACAGAATGTGAAAAAGGCAAGTGCAATGACCCGCTCTCAGGTCCAATAAAGCAGATGTGAGGGGCTTGTCGTTTTGCTGATGTAGTGCAGGGAGCTCAGTGCAGGTGTGAGGACATGACGCTCGGGGCCATGTCTCAAACAGGATCTAGTGTCATCATCGTGTAAGTATCTTCTATCCTCACTGCGTTATAACAGGCTGTGTTTAGAGAGCGCTGAAGCCCCAGGGAGGAACATGAGCCCTGTCTGGGATGCGCTGGTACTATCTGAAAGGAGTAGTACTCAAAATGATGTCATGTGAGAGATTTTAAAGGTTTCTAAGATGTTTCACGCATGAGTTAAGTCAACTTTGATATCGAGAATATAAAACATATAGTCTACCACCACTCACATAAGCAAAGTAGTAGTAATTTGAATCACTCATTATATTTTGAACGATTTTAAACGTACTTAAAAAAATGTTTACTTCACTACATTTGAGAGCAGTACTTTCTACTCCACTTTTTTAACTGGACTAAAAAGTAAACAGTTTGAGACCACCTGAAATTAATTTTAACGATATAAGTACATTTTTAAATTGGTGCGTCGATGCTTTTACTTATGACAATTTTTTCATGTAATTTCAACTTTTACCATAGTATTTTTTTTGCTCCTGTATCTGTACTTTTACTTAAGTAATTGAGTACTTATTTCACCACTTACATAAGGAGAATAAAATAAATACATTTAAACACTGTAATTCATTTAAGTAAAACGTTTTTTTTGTTTTTGTTTTTTTACAATAGATCAGTAGTTCTCAAACATTTCCCATGAAATATTTGGCCTTCCGAGTTCCACTAAATCTACTCAAGGTTTATGAAATACCACCAGAAGTCAAGATCAAAATCAGGGCTAAAGAAAGTCTAAGTAGATATGAATAAGGACTAAATTATTGTTGTAGTAGTGCTAACCAACACAAAGAAGAACAAAAATGTGGATTAATTTCAATTTCAATCAAGCAAACACTAAAAATACAAATGAACCTGACACTGCAATAGATAAACCAAAAAAATAATATTAGAGAATGTAGATGAATTGTTTTATACATGAACTTTGGTTTGTGAAGCGCTATGTGCCAAATACCTTCTGTGCAGTTCTGGTGCTGACAGTGAAATAGAAGACACAGACTGCAGTGAGGCAAGAATCAACAGGCTGAGCACCTCAAAGCAGCGTTTTACCTGACCTTGGGAAGTGAAAAGAGAAAAAATGTTCAATCAAAATCAAAATGGTTAGGACAGGGGAATGATTTAGCACAAAGGATGACTAAGATCCCACAGAAATAGGTACATTTTAATGAGGGAAAATGCTGATTAGAGAGCCAGTTTGTGTCTCATTGTCAAGAATCCCCTCTAACTTATAGCTTTTAACAAGCATATGACAAGTTAGATAACTCATTTAACTAAAAACGTAACTAACATGTTAATAAGATTTTTGTCAAATTCTTGAAATTTTTCCTATTTGACAATTTGGGTGAAGCTTATTATTTCTGTTTCTGGTTGGACATGAGCAGCACAGGTATTTGCATAACTGTTACCTAGCAACCAAGCAATAAACAATGGCCAAAGCTCATCTATTTTACAAAATAATTATTAAATGACAAATAAAATGCATGACAAAACCTTTATTTTCTTAATGTTTAATGGTGCACTATGACTTTTAAAGTACACCTCCTGCTTGTACCAATGGAGACATTTCCTGGAATGTTTCACAGTATGGCATTAAAGGTATCTATCTCCATGGAGACAAGCAGGCAGCATATTGGACAGGTCTGATCTGTGGGAAGGAGGCCGCGCTCACAGTTCCGAAAGTATGTTTTTCAACGGATTTTTGAATGATTGAAAGACCCGTAATGGAAAAATATTAAATAGATAGCGAAGGCGGCAGAATAGAGATGTTAAATGCCGTACTTAAAAACTTTTCAGGCAAAGACAGAAAAGATGACCTTTCATTTGTACCTTGCGCATACATTTTCCCTGTATTTTAATATAATTTTGTGAATTGATGAGGTAGAAAGAGGCAAGCATTACTTCCTGCAATTTTCAACTTTTTTTTAACAAATTGCCTTGTCTTGACTATTTACACAAGTCGTGTTGCTGTAATCATTGTAATAATCAATCTACTGATGTAAATCTTTTCTTACATTGAGTCAATTTTCAAAACATTCTTCCCATTAGTTGAGATTTCAGATGAAAACTACTTTCTGTCAAACAAACGGCCGCACATAGAGTACCTGGAGGAAACTCCTACATATATAGGGGACATAAATAGCCGTGAGGAGTCAATGTCAACCACTCTGCCACTGCGTCACCCCCCTTTTACCTACATTTGTGGCATAGCAGTCCTTGGGTGCTTCTTAACAGCTGCTTTCTTTATACTTTAGACTGAAGGCCACCCTGCAAAATGAAGACAATACAGTAAATACGTTGTTATCAGTATTGTTTGGCTTAGCCTTTGGGACTATAGCGGGGGGGTAAGAAACTTCTTCAAGGTTTAGTTTGCGCTCTCACATGCCTGCACACATCTGAGGAATGTGCCGAATGCAGCATGTGTGACAAGAGCAGCCTTGTGTTGGGACGTCAATCTGCTGCCCACCCTGGAGATTAGCCTCTTATCTGCTAAATGAGACAGCGCCGACGGATTTGGATTGCAGGACTTTGGCACTAGCGCTGTATACTGGCTCCGGTGTTGTGTTACAGAGAAGAGAGGAGCGATGGAGAGGCAACCTTGGACCAGCAGCAGCAGCAGCAGCAGCAGCAGCAGCAGAGGCAGCACAGACAAACAAAGAACCTTCAGCCTCCACGCTCCTCTATGTGTTTGCTTTTCTCCGTATCTATCTCCGACGGCAACACGTGATCAGCAGTAATATACATCCCTCGAGAGAACAGACATATTATACAGATGTGGAAAGTACAAGTCGTGTCCTTAGTTCGTATTGACAGCTTTCCTAGAGTAGAAGAGACGAGATGAATTAAAAGCTTTTCTTTGTATTAGTATAGACCTAACCTAGTGGTAGAAAACGCTCTTAAAATTACTGAAAGGATTTTTCTTTGCACTCTTCTCTTTTATTTCTTAAACTGTTTTGTGATATCTGTAATCTCTTTGTGATTTTAATGCAGTTTTCCTGTTGTGTGAAGCACTTTGAATTGCATTATGTATGAAATGTGCTCTACAAATAAATTTGCCTTGCCTTGCCTAAACATTGAATTATTATGTCACGTTTTCCAGTTAAATATTTTATGATGACTGATATTTTAATCTGATCATCTTAAATCTAAACTATTGAGATTATTTTTTGCAATATATAATATTGTTCTAATTTTACAGTCCTGTCATTTTTGTCTGATACATAAACCTGCAGCTAATACATTTACACTGTGTTTTAGTACGGTTCTACTGAATTACAAAAATATTCCCCTATTCTTGTAAACGGTAGACCTGGGAATTTTCATCAATCGTGATTCATCCATGTCTAATCATCAGTGATATGCTTGGATAGAAAGGTTTACAGGATCACAGGATTACTGACAGGATCTCTTGGACGGAAATAAATTGACAACCTTTTGTGTTGAATTGCTATTATTAAAAGTCTGCACTGTTTCTGTTCATGAAATCGATACTGAAAGCCATTTTATTGTGTTTTTGAAAAGAAAAAAGAAAGGAAAAATGAAAGAGACCGATCAATAACAGGGGGAAAATTGTTTGTGTGTTTTTGTTGCCCAGCCCGAACAGGATACTCCAAAGAAATATCGACATGTTCTTTTTAGTCAATACTTTTAGATGTGTTAGAATGTTTCCAGTTGTACTTCAGTACTTAAGTTTAGAGCAACTATTCTATGTTATAGAACAGACAGTTTTCATATGTTATGGAATGGACACTTTTCATATGTTATAGTACGGACAGTTTTCATATGTTATAGAATGGACACTTTTCATATGTTATGGAACAGACAGTTTTCATATGTTATAGTACGGACAGTTTTCATATGTTATAGAACGGACAGTTTTCATATGTTATAGAACGGACAGTTTTCATATGTTATAGAACGGACAGTTTTCATATGTTATAGAACGGACACTTTTCATATGCTATAGAACGGACAGTTTTCATATGTTATAGTACGGACAGGTTTCATATGTTATAGAACAGACAGTTTTCATATGTTATAGAATGGACAGTTTTCATATGTTATAGAATGGACAGTTTTCATATGTTATAGAACAGACAGTTTTCATATGTTATAGAATGGACAGTTTTCATATGTTATAGAATGGACAGTTTTCATATGTTATAGAACGGACAGTTTTCATATGTTATAGAACGGACAGTTTTCATATGTTATAGAACAGACAGTTTTCATATGTTATAGAATGGACAGTTTTCCCCAACATATTTGTAGCACAGCTGACCTGGACTGACCTGTTCTATGCTTGACACTTTAGTCTATAAATCACATCTATAAATCATATCTATAAGTCATTTAATCTTCTTCAGCTTCTGACTCATGATCGGAAAATATCCTTGTCTCTCTCACCTTAGCTTTGATTGATCGCTATAGTGTTACATCTACACCTGGGACCTTCTGACCCCCATGCACCGCACCTTTGCCCCACCCCTGCCCCATGATGACCTCACCCATTTGCTTCAGGCTTGAGAAACTGCAGAGCATCTTGCAGAGCTCTTCAACCCACACAGGAAAGCGCAGAGACGTCCTACATGTCTCCAAGTTTGTGTCGTTGTCAGTCATTTACAACTTTCAATCTTCAAGATCAATATATCTACTTAATGTCGGCGTTGAGCCAGATCGACGGGCTGTGCGGTCAAGTTACACTGCACAGCCTGCTCCCAATTTGTAAAGGATGGGGCCTACAGCGGCAATACCTGGCTGCAGGCTACAGGTGAAATCAGATAAGGTGACATAGTTTGCATTTTTAACACTTAACGTATCTTCATGGTTCAAATATCTTTCCCTTCCCAAGAGCGTTTCTTTTCAACCCTTTGAAGATGATGTTTACGTTAAATAGTAGGCGAAATGAGTCATGTGATTGCATGCTTTCTTCATAATTTGCAATGAAATGTTTGCTTTGGCCTGGCTCTAGACGTTGGCAATAGAAAGAAATTTAGATAATATCATGATTGTTGATTTGAAGAAAAAATGTAATTTAGAATATAACGTTATAAATAGCTCCAAAAAGAGTTGATTAAAAATAAAAATGAAATAAGCTATGTTGTATACTTTCAAATAAAGGAAAATGATGATATTTCTGTGCTTTTGTAAGGAAATCTCACTGTCTGATACTTAAATCTCAAATAATGCATTTTAACCCGTTTTTGTTATTCGGACACCCCTAAAAAAATCTTCAATATCGCCCACTCCTAGCTTCTAATCTGGACTCACCGCTAAATACAGAATTAAATCAAAATAAGAATAATCGCTAACGTATGTAAAATTTGAATGTTCTTTTAAGTATTTCCTTAATGATGCCATGAAGTTACAACTCCGCTCAATTGGATTTGCAATTCCAGGTATAACAGCTCAGATTGGCAGAGTGCCTTTATGACTGCATTATGTCAGTACTGATTTAATTTTCCCGTGTTTCCTGGGGTCATTTTGTGGTCAAGACATTAGTGGGCTCTTTATTGGTTGATGTTTTTCTGATGTGACTCACAGTCATTAGGCTTGTTTGTCGCTGATAAGGAAACTATTACCGCCATCACTGAGGACATTTGGGTCTCACACATTAATTTAGTGTCTTTTCTGTGTTGCACTGGCGCTAATTCAGTATCTTGAACTGTTTCTGAAATGTGTAAGACCGCTAATGACCAATGGGGTCTTAGAAGGTTATTTCATTATGTAATCTCAATTTTGTTTTCATTCTGGTGTTCACTATTTCAAATCATCAAATCCTCCCTGACACATTTTGTCATTTCTCTGGGCTCGGCATTGGAGACTACGGCACTAACTCCCGTAGTTTGTCAGTCAGCAGACCAATTTTTTACTCTAAAACTGTGCATGTAATTCACATTTTTCCAGGTACCCATCTGAACTGGAATGAAATGGATCTTTGAGAATAAATGTACTGAAGATTGTAGTAATCACATCAGCGTGCGATCAGGGCAATCAAGGCAAGCAGTGATTGACCAATAAATTTCACAAGCCGAGGAACTTCACATCTTCAAGCGTTTTTGCCACTTTTATATTATAATATATTATATTATTATGTTAAAAGGCCTAGTTATTTCTCACAAGTAGTGCACCCTCCCGGTGTTAGAGATAGGTGGCTTTTAAGACCGTGCCCATGCATCAGCATGCGTCAAATCACAGCGCGGCGTGAAAACGTTTTCTGTTTTTTTCATCGCAGGAGATCAGTCTAATGTCTGTTTTTATGACTAAAAAAGAAAGAAGCACAGTGGAGAAAGATGAGCATGTTCGCTTTGCAACACTTAACGTTCCTGCTCGAGAGGAATTTAAAGTTTTTTTACATGTAGCAGCATCAGCTGCATTCAGCAAGGTAAAGAATCCAGTTTATGATGTTCTGATCAGAAAAAAAGCAGAACTCCAGATCCAGAAGAAATAAAGAATAATAATTGTAGGCAGCAATATGAGTAATTTCAGTTCAATGTACTGTATATTCTATATTATATACTAACTAAAAGATCAAATTACATGTAAAGTACTATTTTATCTGGCTGTTTATGTGACACTATCACAACTTTTTCACAGTCATAAAGCTAGACTTGTGAAAGAAATCAAATTAAGGATTTCACAGTTGGTTGGTTGGTTGGTTGGTTGGTTGGTTATAGTGACAATCGTAAATAATCATAAAATTATGTTTCCTCTCAAATACCGTACCACTAAATTGTGATATTGAGACATCCTTAACTACCAATTCAAGACCTTGTTTTTACTAGATAACAAATTATTATTTTTCTCTCTACAGAGCATAACAATGTCTAAGTGACTTGACACTGGCTCACAGTTCTCGTAACATCTAAGTCAGACTTTTGTGTGAGCTCTGACGGATACAAACGTTTCAACTGCATTCACGCCAAACTGAGAATGATGTTGAAAATGTGCCATTTAGGTCGTCTCAGTCAGATGGTTAAGGTCCAACTGTGGTGTTCAGCGTAGCCCTTAAGTCAGTTGGAAGAAAATGCAGGGAGTCAGCTGATTCCTAATCCGCTCTCTTTGTTACTCTGTGCTCACACATCAAAACTCAAATTGATACGTGCAATCACATGAAAGCTCCTCCGCAGTCTACCATCATGGTCTAGTGGAGCCCGAGGTGTTTTGGGTTTGAGTCTATTGACAAAATGAGAGTTGGCTGGGAAAAAAAATCTACATGGCCAGACAAACTTCAACATGCAAGGATCAGCCATAACATTCTAACCACTGACAAAGAAAGTTTATGGCTGTTTATGTATTTATATGTCACAGCTGATATATATCATGTTATAGAAAATACAATGTAACGAGTAAACACCTTAACTTCTAAGATATATAATTGAGTGAAGTTTGGTCCCAATATCAAAGTTTAGTGTTTTGATTATTGTGAGATAAAACAACACGATTGAATGATTACTCATAATTAGCCTACTGAGAATGTGACCAAACAACTGTGAAATCTTTAATATTCTAGAATTGTCATGTTTATTTTATTTTCTTCTTTCATTTGTAACATGAAGAATCACGACTATCGATTCACCTTATAATCTTGAATATGAAGTTAATGCAAATTTGTATACCGTGCCAGAAGTTTGTTGTGCAAAGGCTACAGAACAAGATTGTTTTTATTCCTGATCAGTGTATTTGTGACAGAAAGATGATATTTGTTGTATTGGGCAGTTACTTTGGGCACATACTTTCTATAATACAATCTGCTGCTCCTTCCCCATAAGTTTTGTTGCAGGGGTGAACAAAGAGTCACATGGATTGAGATGATGGACAGCTCTATGAACTGTTGGAGGCAGGCTCTGTTGCACCATCTCAGTCAAAACCTAATCTCCCTGCCAAGATTTTTTATTAGAACTGTATACAAGGGCCCTGTTTGACTCACTGTTGACTGTGGATCTTGTGCGGCTAAGATTTTAATGCGATTTATGATAATGTATGATGATGGAAACACATAAACCGCAACACATTTTCTGAAAGATATTTCAAATGGGCCATAAGATTTGATTAAATGAGCCGCAAAGGCAATTTTCTATTTTGTTGGTTCTTTAACGTCTTGACAACTTTGTTTAATTTTTTTAATTGTGTATGACTCTCTTCACAGCCGGAAAATGTGTTGCTTTTAAAAGAGTGTTTACAATAATTAATCGCTCTGACATCAACATGAATCACCACTACTAGCTTCAATATCCAACATAAACATGTATGTGATAATGGGCCTATTATAGACTGAGGTCTATTATAGACTTCCATGTCAGAGGTAGGGATGTCAAGAATATTAGGTAACTCAATAATAGTGGTTATGTAGGTCATTTGATAGAAAACTTACAATTTTCAAACTAAATTAGGTCTTTTTTAGTTCAATTAAAAATAAATGTGTCAATTTTAGAAGCAAAGTCCTTTCTGCTCAGCCATTCCTCAAAGTAAACCTAAAAGCTTGTTTATCTTGCTGTTTATGTCAAATTGATCATTCAGAAAGTTTGATTTCATGAAGCAGGTCACATTATTGAGGAGCGTGTCAAAACAAGTCCAATAGTCTATTGTAACTTTTAGACAGCTGCATTAGAAGCCAAATGCATAGGCTGCATTTGAAAATAATTCGTGTTTTTTCGCAATTAATTGAGCCTACCTCTGTTCAAGACGTCTCAAATACACGCTTAACCGTCACCACGAGTGAGCCTACAGTTCTGAGCGCAGGACAAAATGCGTAATAGCGCACTTATTAAACACAACATAAGAGATTACAATATGAAAAGTGTGTAGGCGGAGGTAGCTGCTGTATGATTGGTCCCAACCTGTGGACTTGTGCTGGAGGAGGACAGTCCAGGGAGGGGTGCATCAGAGGCGCTTTACTCCTCCGTCAAGTCTCCAAAGCGTCAAACCAGCGCCATCCGCGGACACGGCAGCGGCCACGGGTGTTTCCTCTCCCTCCCCGCGTGTCTCGGTTTCGGGGGGAAATGTGCGTTTGATGGCATTCTGTCGGTCTCCGCGGCGCTGCTCCTCGGCTCCGGGAAGAAGAGGATTCATTAGCTAACATTAGCTCGCTAACAAGGTCAGCTTGAGTTTTGGGTGCTGCCCGTGTGCGTGTTCGTGTGTCGGTGAAGTGCCTCTCGCCTCACGCCCGGGCTCGCGTCTCGCCGGGGGGAGGAAATGTACCTCACATCCATCTTCTGACAAAGCGGGTAGCCGGCAGTATTTGTCACCGTCACCGTCTCTTATGGTTAGCTTATTGGTTAGCCACATTAGGTGCTATCAGTGTTCAATCCTTTCCCCTCATATTTGGCTTCGACGCGCGAGGGGGGGAAAAAAAAGGAAAAAATGCCCTTTGTATTTCAAACCTTGAACCGCAGGCGCCTTTTGCAATCGTGTTTAATTGTTATAGCCAAAGCTGCTTTGTGTATAAAAGAGTATTACATTGTTTTTTGGCTGCTACAGCACCAGCGCCCAGAATAAAACAGGTGCATCTCTGCGTTTAGCCATAGACTGGACTGAAGCGCAGGAGCCGAGCGCAGCCAGGAGCACATCCGCTCGTGTATACATGTCCAGCTCCTCCAAATACTTGGCCTCTGGTGTATATTTTACCCGCTAATGCTGCTATTTGTGTCCGATTCGAAGTGCATTGTGACGCTCGAAGCCTTTGTTTGGTGGAACGGGGGCAGCTCGGGCCCCTGAAGCTAATGTGTGTAGTTAGCTTGTTAGCTCTGGGGAAAGTAGGCACCTGGCTACTTCAACATGTTTAGCCTTATCGTGGCAATTAGCCGTCGTGTTTACTGCAAATATGTCGTGTACATTGTGTTCAATCGGTTTTGTTGTTCAAATGTGTAACTTTGCCCATGTTAGGGTTAGTTTATTGTAGACAATTAGACCAGTTCTCGTAACTTTAGTCAAGGTAAGAGGGACAGGAAGAATCGCGTGGACTAAAAATAATAGAAAATCACGACAAAATGTTTGGTTAAAACATCTTTCATCCATGTAATATCCGTATTTTAAAACATATTTACACTATTAGGATGCATTTGTCATGTGTTGTGGAAAGGCTTTGCTGCTTTTTAGGTAGTGTACAGTAATGCTCAAAGGAAGTGACAAACTGTACCACATGATAATAACTGTGTGGTTCACCTTTAGCATGTTGTTTACAGTGCTGTTCTGGTAGACTTGGCCCGGCTTAGTGATCTCATATTTAATTACAGCTGGCACTACAGGTTTGTTTATTGCACACATTCAATTCAGTGTATAAAACAGTATAATAGCAACATGGACAATGTGAAGCAGCCTGTGAATATGTTTGTTATTCAGCTCAGGCAGTGTCAGGAGACTGCTGGTGCTGCTGGTGCTGCTGGTGCTGCTGGTGCTACTGGTGCTACTGGTGCTACTGGTGCTACTGGTGCTACTGGTGCTACTGGTGCTACTGGTGCTACTGGTGCTACTGGTGCTACTGGTGCTGGATGTGGTACGTCAGTTCACTTGGCCTGGACGTCCACTGTGTGTGAGGCTTCTGAGATTATGTCAATTACAGGACTCGACTCACAACTTTCCCAAGAGCTACGGATAAAAGTGATTCTCCGAGCAGCTGCTACTCAGCTTTATGTTTTAATGAAAAGGTTACGCTCATCATAACGTTCTTAAAGCTCATTGCGGAACTTTGTCTAGGCTTGTCAGGGTGATTACTATATTCACTTATCGTTCACTAAATTATAGATGTGACAATATATTCGAGGGGCAATTTTTATTCCTTGTTAGGGCTGGGTGATATTGACATAAATTAATATCTTGCATTTTTTGGTTGATAAGAAAATATATTAAATATGTGAAAAGATATTTTAAGAATGCATCAGGAATGTGCTCAAATGTAATCTGTAAAAGTGCTGCTGAGATTTAAGTATTGCACAAATGTGAATTGGACCATACAATTAAAACCACATAAAGGCAAAACAAGTACTTTATACCCTTATTTGGGAGATTACAAAGTTCATATTTAATAGTTTTGATTATAAATTTAAGTTATATTTGATATTCTAATCCTCCAAAGTAACAATATTCATCTTATCAAATATTCCACCTCTACATATTGTGCCATTTCTACCTTTTCTTTGCATTAGTGAGAAATGTTCTAGAGGGAGGTTGAATATGTAACTTCAGTGACTCATTATTCATTAGGCACCAACAGCTAAGTCTTTAGTCCTGCTAATTATATTATTGCAGCTCTTTTTTTAACATAATGAAATCATCATGTTTTAGGTTTATTCTGTCATTACCATACATTAGTTTCAATATGATTATCATTATATTTTCTGAAGCAATATATCACATTTAAAATTGGTTATTGTATCAAGCTGAGGTAGAATTAATCTGTCAAAATGTAGATGTGTGAACATGGTTTAGAGTTAATGTCACAGTAATTATTTATCCACATACAACAAAAAATTGCACAAATATCAAACCAACATCCTCGAGTCAATAGAAGTTGCATTCAATCATCTATGTTGACCAAAAATGACAAAGGATCGTTATATTCTCGGCTCATTAAATATAATATACATACAAACAAAAGTTAAACATTTTACATAATTTCAGTACTAGATATTGTGAAATGTAATGTTTTAGTTGTTGTTTTCTTGGACAACTTGTGTCGTAGAGTTGTCTGTCTCGCCTGACTGCTTCACTTGACGTAGTGAAGTGCACGTCTGAACAGGCCATGGTCTCGGCAGGACTAAAAAGGCGGGACAAGTTTCAGATTACTGCTGTCTCTGAGTTAGAAGTTAATTAGAATGTAGCTGTGTTATCAACAGTGTGCTCTTTGTGCCAGTGCCAAACCTAGATAAACCGAGGGCATCAGGATATTCATCTGCATAAAAACCCACCAAACCAGTTTGAAAATGACTGCACACAAGGAGGCAGATGACTGTGACTGAGCGAGTTGGAAGAACTTTTATAAACAGTGATGATTATTATTTAAGGTGCAATAAGAATGAGTCACTGATCACAGACAATGCATAGTTCTGACTCAGTCAATCCCAATAAGCAGCTTTTGTTGTTGAATCATGAATTTTAATTGCAACCATCAGAGCTACTCAGAGAAAACTAACCATTACTTATATTTGCTAAAGACATGCAGGGTATTTTGATAACTTGGGACAAAATCAGTTCGTTTGAATATGGTTTTCAAGTAAAAGAATAGATGTATTTTTGTGCAAAATGTACATTTATTTACTGTAGCTTGAATTTACCCATTGTGGGATGAATGAAGCTTATTTTATCTTACTTAAACTTAATCTTTTGTGTTATTTCAAAAAGGAAATGGGACTAAACTCGTTGCTGCTTGTAGTTATTATTATGAGTCCTCTACACATGAATAATTTCTGTTCTACAATACGTCAGTTTTCTTGTCCTTAGAAACCTTTTGTGTTCTTTCAAACCTGAATGTTTTTGAATGTGATTTCAGCATCAAAAATATCTTAAGTAAACTCACAAGTAGGAAATACAGACAAGACAAAAACCTGTTTTGTGATATGTGATAAAGTTGTTCACTGTTTAGAAAAGCATCTAGTCATGTGATTATGTCTGTTATTTACACATTGCAGGTGATAGATACAATTAATGTCTGCCTATTTGCCCCTAGAATCACTGAAGAAGTTATCTATTTAGTCTTGGGATATGCTCCACACTTATTCTTGTTAGTTTGTTAGTTATTTATTAATCTGTGAAATTATTTAGGTGATAGAAATGTGAAGAGCTGAAGCTTTCAAATGAGGTATAACATGCCCAGGTGTAATATGTGCTCCAAAGTCAATATTGGGCTCAACGTTGCCTTCACAGATCACACACCTCTCTTTCAGCTTCTCCTGGATAATAGTAGCATTTTAAAGCCTAGCAGTAAAGTAGTGAAAGTGTGTAGTATTGACATGAGAGGCTGGTGCAGCTCAGGCATTAGGATTCCAGGCAGTTGGCTGACCCCCCTCTGCCCATTCCTGAGTGCTACAGGATTGGGGTTGGTTGGGTCAGTACAATGGAGACTCTAATTCCACCCCCTAGGGCACCTAATTAAAACTTACAACCAAGACAAACAACCTTTGTCATTCTCGCATCTCATAAGATTTGCTATTAAGTGAAAGTGCAGTGATAGAAGTGAAGCGCCGATCTCACAGTCTGCAAAAGTTTATTTATTGTGACATTAATGATCATGATGTTTCTTTTAGGCATCAGATTTGACAGCAAGTGTCCAATCTCATTTTAATTGTAATTTTCTCTTCTTGCCTCTAGACACCGGACATGGCAATTTACTAAACTGCTGGAAAACCTCTTTATGGACCACAGAAGACGACAGAGAAATCACGATTAAGACAAGCTGAGAGTCCCACTGAACTAACCTGAGTGCATAAGGCCTCTTCAGTTGTTAAACATCTGTTGGGCAGCCCCGAAGGCCTACTACTATGCACTATAATCACGACGAGATGAGGTGTGGCGTGGCTGCGAGGGGCAAGGTAGTTCTACTCAGGACTATACTCTTGCTAATAGGACATGCACTGCACATGGCCCAGTGCACGGACCATGACCACCAGCAGACTCGGGTGGAGGCGTTGTCCCTGGAGCTGGAGGCGTCCATGCAGTCGTCTGTGCTGACTGGGCTCCAGAACGCACTGTCTTCTGTGGGAGAAAGCCCTTCCTCTGCTCTCCCAGAGTCCACTGCAAAGTTGGGAGTGACCTCTGGGATTCCGGACTCGTCTGCCATAGCAGGACAGGTGTTTCAGCTCAAGGTGCCGCGAGGACAAGAAAATGGAAGCTGTCATGTTCATGTAAGTGCTGCCTAGATCAAAATGCATAAGCTGTACTAAGTTTGTGGTAAATGCTTCTAAGTATAATGGTTTACATTAGGCTAAAAAGGACATGAATGGACCATAAAATGAACCACAAAAAAAGCTGAAATATTAGTTTATACTAGATGTTTCATTCATTTCTAAATTTGGCTATTCTAATTTGCAATATTGTATATTTTTTGTATATATCTCCCACCTCTAAGTAGATAACAATTATGCCAGTTATGGTCAAGTATTGCTAAAAAAATCTTACTGTTAAAGTGCAGAAACCCTCTTGTTTAAAGATTATATTGCGAGTTCTTAGATTTCCACTCTCAATCAGCATTTGTTTCATTGGAAGTTATATGCTCGATATTCCAATTTTGCTCCAAAAGAACAATTTTGTCAATTAGTTAATGTACAGCAGCTCATCATACGGCTTCAAATGTGTTATCACAACATTTTCGGTATATTTGTAAGCTGCTATATGTTAAATTGGAGGAATAAATGCACATACATAGAACACATCCTGTCCCAGTGTGAAGGTGCATAGTATTTATCTGCTCGTTATGATCACTGTGTCAGCGCTGATTGAAACTGACGGCGCTGGTTTGTTCCAGTCAGACTTCTGAATGAGGCGAGATGATTATTGGCTGTGGGGTAATGCACTATGATATCCTGTCGTAGGGCTAAATGAAGACTGATGACTCATACGTAGTTATTATGAACAGGACTATACTTCCTGTTGAATATTTGGATAAACTTGATGAATTGAACCGAGCTGGAGAAGTGAAGGAAGTGCAGCGTCATACGAGTCCTTACAGTGATGTGCCAAGTGAATATTAAAACCGGATAGGTTTAGAAAGATTAGAAATATCATCACAAACCCATTTTGGAGGACCGATTTAGGATTGACAGTAAAATTAAGTAGAGCTGGAACAAGTTAAGCGATTAACGACACTACATTTAGTGATTCTGATGAAAGATTTTGTCTGCAAGTACACAATATCTTATCTTAATAATCAAGCAGCCCTACTTTAGCATTATCTAGATCAAATTTGGCTAAATCTTTTGCAAAGCCTTAAAATGAAAGCTTGGCTTGACTCTTTTTTTCCTACCCATCACTCCCATTGGTTCGGTCTTTATCATTCTTTGTGTGAGTGACAGGCAGATTCAACAGTGCAGTGTAAACTCTCAGAATCAGCAGATGGCAATATAAAAATACTAAGTGTACATGAATTGTGATCAAACAAACCGAGATCTAGGCACTAAGAAAAATGTTGGTACACCCGTAGTTAAAATGTCAGTGTTTTGACCTGGTCTTGTTTGAGGACTTAACAAAATCAACAAATCAACAAATAAATATAACTTAAAATGCTATTGCTGCAGAATTGTAACATGTACGTATTTCTTTTTATCTGCAGGCCACAGAAATGGGAAAAGCGACTCTACCCTCCTGGCTGCTTTGGGACAGAGAGAGCTGCACTCTGCAAGGCTTGGCTCTGGAACAGGATAAAGGCATCTATCACATCTCAGTTTCAGAAGAGAGTTCATCTGATAAGTCCGGATCTGAAGTTACTCCAAGTACAGTATTTTCTATCGAGGTCCATCCAGAGGAACGGGCAGACAGCGAGCAGGCCCTCCTGACTGTCCAGAGTGAGATCAGTGGTATTCAGCCGTTCACCTGTGGCCCCGAGGAGCCCCTCACTGTCCTCACTGTCATCCTGGACGCTGACCTGACCAAGATGGCTGCCAAACAGAGAGTCACTTTATTGAGCGTCATGAGGAAATATTCCCATGTTCCCGTTGAGCACATGAGGGTGGTCCCTGTCGTCAACAACCGGCTATTCGACATGGCTGCTTTCATGGCTGGACCAGGAAATGCAAAAAAGGTGGTGGAGAATGGAGCGCTGGTGTCATGGAAACTGGGCTGTGCGTTAGACCAGAGCAGGATCCCTGACATTAGCAGCGTTCAGGATTTGGCAAAGGACGGGACAATGTCTGCAAAACTTGGCTTCCCTGTTGTGGGTTGGCATATAGTCAACAAGAAACCACATAATATCAGAAGAGTAAGACGACAACTGTACAATACTCCAACGCCGGTGCCCTCCCTGTTACCACCGACCACTCACCTTGAGCCTCCAGTGCGTCTCATCCCCACCCCAACGTCACCTGTCATCGCCTCGGCCACCGACATCTCCGCTCCCCCTGTGAGAGGCCCTCTGCCCCTCCCAGTGAAGCCAACTATGAGAGTCAGGGATCAAATCGCTCACACGCCTGTCAATGGACCACCTCAGCCCACCAGAGTCTTAGGAACTACAAGTACCATGCCAATCCAGCCCACTGTCACGCGTCCTATGATTGTGGAGGCTACTGCTTCGCCAACTTTGCAGAGTACAACCAAGAAACCCAAGACGGGAAGCACAAAGAAGCCACCCAAGAAGCCAAAATCTTCTACCCCTGCGCCGAGAGTGCCCAAGTCCACCACACCCAAACCTCCAAAGCGCACGACGACAACTCAATCCGCTCCCCCAGAGAACAGAAGTCCAGAGATCCGTAACCCCATTGACCAGGTTAACGCTTGGGTCGGTACCTACTTCGAAGTCAAAATCCCAACTGATACGTTTTATGACATTGAAGACGGGACGGCGGATAAATTGCGTCTAACTTTGAAGAAGACGCCAAAGGAAGCTGTGAATGAGACCTCCTGGATCCAGTTCAACAGCACAATCCAGCTGTTGTATGGCTTCCCAGAGGCACAGCACACGGGCAAGCACGAGTATTTCATGTTGGCTACAGATAAGGGAGGCAAGAGTATCATGGATGCCTTTGAAGTGCAGGTTAACAAGTGGGCATCCAATGACAAACCGTCCGCCATATTTTCTGCTCGGTTTCATGGTGATCCTGAAAGCCTCTCCAACGACATCCATAAGAAGATTTTACTGACAAAAAAGTTGGCGTATGCTCTTGGGGATCGCAACAGCAGCACCGTGACTCTAAGAAACATCACTCGTGGGTCCATTGTAGTGGAGTGGACCAATAACAGCCTCCAGCAGAGCTCATGTCCAAAAGAGCAAATCACAGTTCTGAGCAACAGGATCTCGGACAATCAAGGCACTCCCAAAATGGCCTTTATCAAAGCCATGGAGCCCGACTTTAAACCCATCAACATCTCTGTTCGTGGGACCAATAAATGCCAGACCCTTTCGTTCATTCCTCCAGCGGAGATCCCCCTGCCGGTCGCGCCCACAGTCGCACCCACGCCGGGCGCTGGGCGAGTGAGCAGTGGAGACGATGTCTATCTACACACTGTCATTCCTGCTGTCGTAGTGGCAGCCCTGCTTCTTATAGCTGGCATCATTACAATGGTCTGCTACAAAAAGAAGCGTAAAGGCAAGATGACTATTGAGGAACAAGCCACGTTCATTAAAAAAGGTGTTCCCATAATATTTGCTGATGAGTTGGATGATTCTAAGTCCCCTCCATCTTCTAGTATCCCCCTGATCCTTCAAGAAGAGAAACCCCCTCTGCCCCCGCCTGAGTATCCCAACATAGCCGGGCCCCACAGCACCCTCCTGAGCCAGGAGCTAGATCTACTCGGGGAGTACTCCATTTATCAGGACGACGATCCCAACGCGCCTCCGTACCAACCGCCACCTCCTTTCACTGTCCCCATCGAGGGCAAAGGCTCTCGGCCGAAGAACATGACCTCCTACAGGTTGCCTCCTCCCTACGTGCCTCCCTAACGCACACTGTTTCTACTGTACGACACCAGGTGCATTATGGGAGTTAGCTCAACACTGGAGTCATTTCACATGTGCTCAATGAAACGCTTGGACTTTGTAGAGAAGCAGGCAAAAAACGTATTAGACCATAAAGAATAAGACGATATTCTCTACAAATAGCACAGAGAAAATGGATCCGACACGTTTGTAATTCAACATCAGTTTTTGTTGTTCTTCAAATCAGCTTTTGACTTGCATACTTTTTGTCTGATTTTGCCAAGAAGAGTCGATTTTATCTTCAATGATGTACTATTTCTATTGTATAGAAAATAATAATGAAGCAGGAAAGACTGAAGCCCATGGGGCCTTTGAACAGATGTTACCATGACAACAGACTCTGGCTCTCCATCACCATGTTAATCTGAGTTTATTTCACTCTTATCGGTACTCTGCTCGGTTTACTAAGATTTTGCGCCTGTTATTTCTTGAGGGGTATGAATGAAAAGTGCAGAAATGAATGCATGAACCACTTCCCACAATGATTTACTTTGACTTGATTTCTCTTTGTTTCTTTTGGTCCCTCTTGATAATAACATGCAACTCTTGCACTTATGCAAATTCTTGCTAAACCTTGCACTATGTCTTGCAAAGACAAGTGGTAGTCCAAAAAGATGTTTTACAATCTTAAACCCTATCACATGACTACGACACATCATCAGAAAAGACATTACATTTGACTAGTCACGTCTGTCATAGCTGTAGCCTAATTAAGTGACACTACACTTTTATTTCTCTGTGTGCGTGTGCCTCTGGACCTGCCTGTGTGAGACTAGATGGTTCCTGTTGCCAAGGTGATGTCTTTTGATCACGGTTGCCAGATCAAGCATTTCGAGGCCAGTGGAATTCAGTGGTTAAGGCAGGGTCAGACCTGGCAACGTGGTCAGTGACGTGGATTCCAGGGGCAGAAGACGTAAATTAATTCATGGCATACTGTTAAGAAGAAATCACTGTTCAATTCCTAGTCAAAGTACCACGGTTAATACACTTTGGTAAAACATTAAATTCTACAATTACAATATTATAGTACTGTACCAATATTAGTACAATATACATCAACTGTCAAAGGCCGTCAGCTACATGCTAACTATAAAACTAACTTGACCAAAAGTGTTTTGCAGAATTAGTTACCGAATAAATGGCCTGAACAATGTGTTGTAGAATTTTAGTCGTGAAAAAGTTAATTCTAATTAGGAGTTGTTTCAAGCGTTTCTAAATTTGCTCCTCTCTCTCTGGTAGATTCTTTGTCCAAGGCAGGACCACTTGAGAGGCATGGGAACAAACGGTTGTACATAATTGTGTGCCTGTGGAAAAAAAAAAAACTCATGTTAGTGTTTATCCAATACAACTAGTCGAGGGGTAAAGGGGACAGAGCGGGAAATTATTTTATTTTTTAATCTAGATTTATGAAAACGCATATAATTTGTGACGGTGCAAAATAGTTAACTTGCCCATCATAGAAAAAACACTATTTCAAAATGATGGTGAGTAACTGCAAGCATATGTGAATTCTGTACATTTCATATCTGATATCACCACAAAAATGGTTGAAATCTAATGTTTTTACTGAGTTTTTGATACAGTCTTAAACTTGTTTTATGAAAATATATTAATAAAATGTAATGCTATTTGTAAAGCTCCAAAATGTTGTGTAACTCTGTTCTTTTCTTGGACTACTTTTTAGAGAGTGACCCTTATGTTTGCTACATAGGTTAAACTTTATTGTCCCCTTACAGACCCCAATTACTAACATGTGTCATCATGAAACCACAGTCAAGTTCATTCTCACAGTATAACACTGAACCATTACACTTTGTGGCTAATATGTCACATTTTAATTGAGTTTGCGGCTTCGGAAGGCTTAGACTTTGTTTTATAGTGCCAATTCCCCACGGAGACCTTTTATTTCAGGAGAACTACTCAGAAGGGCTTCTCTAATACTGAAGAATTTGATTTATGCATTGTTATTCTGTGGTTCTTTTATTAAAACAAAAATGGCAACATTATTTCATTGTGCAGCTTTAGGTCACACAATGTTTATGTGGATTCAACTTCCTTTTACTATAAGTGTGGTTTCCTGTTCTGCAGTTGTGTGTGTTGAAGGTTTACAATTTACTCTTACTAATGTTATTTTCAAAAACAGAATTGTTTTGTCTCAATCCCCAAATTATATCGTCATTAATACCAGAAAAGGAAGAAAAAGGAAACAAAATATGACACATTTTCAAAATGATCTGTTTTTTGCAAATTAGCTTTTCTGTTTCAGTTTCAGATCCGTTACTTACTCTACACTGAGGTGACAGTGGTTCAAGTGTTTGCCAATCAAACATGAGCTTAACTTGCTTAACTCGCTTTCTAGACTGAACTGTGGCTAAACTGAGTGCAGCACTTTCTTACAGAATAAATAAAAGGTTTATTTTGAAATGAGGGTTTACTTGGAATGTTTCCACAGTAGAGAAAAGAGCACAGATTGGCCTTGTTTCTGTTTGTGAGTCACGACAGCTGTGGCTTACCTCAGTATGGACCGCTTTGAGTATCATGCCCTATTTTATCGCGCATGATCAATACATTCCATGGTTAATCTGATAAAACTGCATGTATTCATGGCAGAACGCACCTCTCTCTTATCACAGACCTGAGTCTGAATCTGCATGTTTTTTTATTCATTTACTGTGGCAAAAGAAAATTAAATTGAATTCTGTCAACTGGATACACGTTTTTTAAGAGTGAATATGTTTCGTCACTCATCCAAGTAGCCAAGTAGCTTCTTCAGTTCCCCTGACAGCAATCTGGTAATTCACTGCCTCATATCTGTCTGAACTGTTGTGCATGAACCAAGGAAACTTTCCAACTGTGTGAACTTCAATGTAATCGTTTATTGAAGGGGAGAATGTGAAATCAACTTGCATGGGCTCCTCCATCATAAGCTCACTCAAAGTTGCATTTTGCTTGAGTACTCAAAACCTTTCTGGTTAAACATTTCCTAAAATATACATAAAATAATTCATTCTCTGGGTAACAGGGTTGGCAAACGTCTCATTGCATATTATGTGCCCCTTACAGTGAGATGCCACTATGACGAGGCGGGGCTTCTCAGTTCTGAAGTCAGTGGAGCCGTTTCTATTATTAAGCCCGTTTAGATCAATATTAAGATATACAAAGAACAAAATCTAAATTCATGATCTATGTTGTAATATTAAATGCCTGAGGGGGCATCACAAATGTCTTTTTACATTTTGCATTTATGCTGTGAGAAAGGGCTGCACTCAGCTTAGTTTAATCTCAAAAGTGTGTGCCAGTTTAAGCGGATGTCAGAAACAGCGCTGGCCACTGACACTCAGATCTTATAGGATGTGACAGGGGCGCTATAGGGTTCAGCAAAGACATTCACCTCTATCATAAAATGTACAGGTTTGACAGCTACAGTGATTTATCTTCACTGAATTGGACAAAAAGCCTCAAATGGCAAAGATTCGATTTAATTGAAAATAAAAACACAAGTGCACCAGCCAAAAGACTTGCTTAAAGATGCACTAGTAAGTCAGCTTCCTGTTAGAGGCAACATTTAGAGCACTTTTTCCATTCAATGTAGGTCATATTTTGTGTTCATTGCCACGCTCTGAGATTCTCATCATTCTGAAACCCATGGATAGAAAGGTAGGCCACTTGCTTGTCTCCATGGAGATGTTATTGCTTTGCCTTTAACGTTCCACAGTATGGCATTAAATTCATCTATCTCCTTGCAGACAGCACAGTTGATGCACCAAGTTACAGATCCGATCTGTGGAGAGGCGACCACGCTCAGGAAAAGAAAAACTCAAATAACGAAATAAATGCAAGATAAATCTTTAAGTAGCTTCTTTTGAATACTGCATCCATAACTTCCAAATACTAATGCGCATCTCTTACTGTAATAGAAGTTTCCAGAGCAGTTCAACTCTAAACTTTCTCAAGTCCTTTCTTTGCTTGTAGCATTAATAATACATGGACGGTGAAATGTAATGTATGTAATGAAATATACATGACCTCTTAAAGTACAACAGGAGCCAACCTTTCAGTTATTGACATGATGAAATGGTGGTTAGCTTCTTATCCCACAAAATATTTGTATCTCCGACCTCTTCCCTTAAAGTCAGGCTTTAATGCAGTGAGGTTGAGCTATGTTGGCGATACTGTGATTTTGTATTTGTCTATTTAAAACGGCTCTCTGCCTAAACATCTAATCACAGTAAGCGACAGGAGAATTCAATCCATCAGATGAGTGATCTCTTAAAGGCAAATAGATTCTGTGTTTACATAAATCGTGATGAAATCCAAATTGTGATGGAGGATCTAAGGAATATTACCGGTAGATTGTTTTTTGCCATATCTCTCAACCATAATAGGCAGGTTCAACAGTTTAGGAAATATTTCAAAGCCGTTTCCGCAAGCTAGGTGAAACTTGATGCATTACATTAGAAACTTTCTCATTAAGAAGAAGAAAAAAAGACTCATTAAGAGCAACTATTAGCTCAGGAGGCCTAAAGTGATCTGTTGCTAAGTGAATGGAATATTTACAGGTATGATGGTCCACTTTGTATAATGCCAACCACTCACTAATAACTACTCATTGTTTATGCAGCAGCTGAAAAGTTTGCACTCAATTTAGCATCAGATGGTGAACCCGATTATTGCAACAAACTTCAAGACTGATTGTAGTAAGAGCTATAAATATTTCATGATGGTAGTTGATCTACACTAATTTTAAAGTTTTGTATTGCAGACAGCTGATTTTACTCAATCATAAAATCTAAATCATTCTTTTCCATTTCACTGATTACCTTGTTTTGTAATCAATGACCCAGCGACCTCTAATTTGTAATTACCCATTTTGATGATGCAGTGATTGTAACGATGTAGTAAATCTGTTTTTCATCATCCATTATTCATGTTTGGCATTTAGAGTTTCCTGCTTTGCACTTGTCCCAGTGTGTCATTTATACAATGATTTAATATAATTAGTTGATGAAAACTGAATAAATGTGATAGAATAAATTGTATCAAATTGATGCAATAAATTGTATCAAATTCCTGCTCTTTTTGCTTAGAATGGCTCAGCACCTTGAGTATGATAGCACCATCTTGTGATAGATGCATGTGAATTCATTTGTATTCCTGCTGTGGGTGCAGTGGAGTCAAAATGTACGTTCATCATGGTTTAGCATGGCACCAGCTTCAGGGTAAGTTCCCTTTCCTGCACAAGCTTCACCTCTGAGCCTACACTACTCTGAGCCTACACTACTCTGAGCCTACACTACTCTGATCTTACACTATTATGAGCCTACACTACTCTGATCTTACACTACTCTGAGCCTACACTACTCTGAGCCTACACTACTCTGATCTTACACTACTCTGAGCCTACACTACTCTGAGCCTACACTACTCTGAGCCTACACTACTCTGACCTTAGACTACTCTGATCTTACACTACTCTGAGCCTACACTACTCTGAGCCTACACTACTCTGATCTTACACTACTCTGAGCCTACACTACTCTGATCTTACACTACTCTGATCTTACACTACTCTGAGCCTACACTACTCTGATCTTACACTACTCTGAGCCTACACTACTCTGACCTTACACTACTCTGATCTTACACTACTCTGAGCCTACACTACTCTGATCTTACACTACTCTGATCTTACACTACTCTGAGTCTACACTACTCTGAGCTTAAACTACTCTGAGCCTACACTACTCTGATCTTACACTACTCTGAGCTTACACTACTCTGAGCCTATACTACTCTGAGCTTACACTACTCTGAGCCTACACTACTCTGATCTTACACTACTCTGATCTTACACTACTCTGAGTCTACACTATTCTGAGCCTACACTACTCTGAGCCTACACTACTCTGAGCCTACACTATTCTGAGCGTACACTACTCTGAGCGTGCACTACTCTGAGCCTACACTACTCTGAGCCTACACTACTCTGAGCTCACACTACTCTGAGCCTACACTACTCTGAGCCTACACTAGTCTGAGCTTACACTACTCTGATCTTACACTACTCTGAGCTCACACTACTCTGAGCCTACACTACTCATAGCCTACACTACTCTGAGCCTAGACTACTCTGAGCCTACACTACTCTGAGCTTACACTACTCTGATCTTACACTACTCTGAGCCTACACTACTCTGAGCCTAGACTACTCTGAGCCTACACTACTCTGAGCCTAGACTACTCTGAGCCTACACTACTCTGAGCTTACACTACTCTGAGCCTACACTACTCTGAGCCTACACTACTCTGAGCCTACACTACTCTGAGCCTACACTACTCTGAGCCTACACTACTCTGAGCTTACACTACTCTGAGTCTACACTACTCATATCCTACACTACTCTGAGCCTACACTACTCTGAGCTTACACTACTCTGAGCTTACACTACTCTGAGCCTACACTACTCTGAGCCTACACTACTCTGAGCCTACACTACTCTGAGTCTACACTACTCTGAGTCTACACTACTCTGAGCTTACACTACTCTGAGCCTACACTACTCTGAGCTTACACTACTCTGAGCCTACACTACTCTGAGCTTACACTACTATGAGCTTACACTACTCTGAGCCTACACTACTCTGAGCCTACACTACTTTGAGCCTACACTACTCTGATCTTACACTACTCTGAGCCTGCACTACTCTGAGCCTACACTACTCTGAGCGTACACTACTCTGAGCGTACACTACTCTGATCTTACACTACTCTGAGCTCACACTACTCTGAGCCTACACTACTCATAGCCTACACTACTCTGAGCCTAGACTACTCTGAGCCTACACTACTCTGAGCTTACACTACTCTGATCTTACACTACTCTGAGCCTACACTACTCTGAGCCTAGACTACTCTGAGCCTACACTACTCTGAGCCTAGACTACTCTGAGCCTACACTACTCTGAGCTTACACTACTCTGATCTTACACTACTCTGAGTCTACACTACTCTGAGCCTACACTACTCTGAGCTTACACTACTCTGAGCCTACACTACTCTGAGCCTACACTACTCTGAGCCTACACTACTCTGAGCCTACACTACTCTGAGCCTACACTACTCTGAGCCTACACTACTTTGAGCCTACACTACTCTGATCTTACACTACTCTGAGCCTGCACTACTCTGAGCCTACACTACTCTGAGTCTACACTACTCTGAGCCTACACTACTCTGATCTTACACTACTATGAGCTTACACTACTCTGATCTTACACTACTATGAGCCTACACTACTCTGAGCCTACACTACTCTGAGCCTACACTACTCTGAGCTTACACTACTCTGAGCCTACTCTACTCTGAGCTTAGACTACTCTGAGCCTACACTACTCTGAGCCTACACTACTCTGAGCCTACACTACTATGAGCTTACACTACTCTGAGCTTACACTACTCTGAGCCTACTCTACTCTGAGCTTACACTACTCTGAGCCTACACTACTCTGAGCTTACACTACTCTGAGTTTACACTACTCTGAGCCTACACTACTCTGAGCCTACACTACTCTGAGCTTACACTACTCTGATCGTACACTACTCTGATCGTACACTACTCTGAGCCTACAATACTCTGAGTTTACACTACTCTGAGCCTACACTACTCTGATCTTAAACTACTCTGATCTTACACTACTCTGAGTCTACACTACTCTGAGCTTAGACTACTCTGAGCCTACACTACTCTGAGCCTACACTACTCTGAGCCTACACTACTCTGAGTCTACACTACTCTGATCTTACACTACTATGAGCTTACACTACTATGAGCTTACACTACTCTGATCTTACACTACTCTGAGCCTACACTACTATGAGCCTACACTACTCTGAGCCTACACTACTCTGAACCTACACTACTTTGAGCTTACACTACTCTGAGCCTACTCTACTCTGAGCCTACACTACTCTGAGCCTACACTACTCTGATCTTACACTACTCTGAGCTTAGACTACTCTGAGCCTACACTACTCTGAGTCTACACTACTCTGAGCCTACATTACTCTGATCTTACACTACTCTGAGCCTACACTACTATGAGCCTACACTACTCTGAGCCTACACTACTCTGAGCCTACACTACTCTGAGTCTACACTACTCTGAGCCTACACTACTCTGAGCTTACACTACTCTGAGCCTACTCTACTCTGAGCTTACACTACTCTGAGCCTACACTACTCTGAGCTTACACTACTCTGAGTTTACACTACTCTGAGTCCACACTACTCTGAGTCTACACTACTCTGAGCCTACACTACTCTGAGCCTACACTACTCTGAGCTTACACTACTCTGAGCCTACTCTACTCTGATCTTACACTCCTCTGATCTTACACTACTCTGAGTCTACACTACTCTGAGCCTAGACTACTCTGAGCCTACACTACTCTGAGCTCACACTACTCTGAGCTCACACTACTCTGAGCCTAGACTACTCTGAGCCTACACTACTCTGAGCCTACACTACTCTGAGCTTACACTACTCTGATCTTACACTACTCTGAGCTCACACTACTCTGAGCTCACACTACTCTGAGCCTACACTACTCTGAGCCTAGACTACTCTGAGCCTACACTACTCTGAGCTCACACTACTCTGAGCCTACACTACCCTGAGCTTACACTACTCTGAGTCTACACTACTCATAGCCTACACTACTCTGAGCCTACACTACTCTGAGCTTACACTACTCTGAGCTTACACTACTCTGAGCCTACACTACTCTGATCTTACACTACTCTGATCTTACACTACTCTGAGCCTACACTACTCTGAGCCTACACTACTCCGACCTTACACTACTCTGATCTTACACTACTCTGAGCCTACACTACTCTGATCTTACACTACTCTGATCTTACACTACTCTGATCTTACACTACTCTGAGTCTACACTACTCTGAGCTTACACTACTCTGAGCCTACACTACTCTGATCTTACACTACTCTGAGCTTACACTACTCTGAGCCTACACTACTCTGAGCCTACACTACTCTGATCTTACACTACTCTGATCTTACACTACTCTGAGTCTACACTATTCTGAGCCTACACTACTCTGAGCCTACACTACTCTGAGCCTACACTACTCTGAGCGTACACTACTCTGAGCGTACACTACTCTGAGCGTACACTACTCTGAGCCTACACTACTCTGAGCCTACACTACTCTGAGCTCACACTACTCTGACCCTACACTACTCTGAGCCTACACTACTCTGAGCTTACACTACTCTGATCTTACACTACTCTGAGCTCACACTACTCTGAGCCTACACTACTCATAGCCTACACTACTCTGAGCCTAGACTACTCTGAGCCTACACTACTCTGAGCTTACACTACTCTGATCTTACACTACTCTGAGCCTACACTACTCTGAGCCTAGACTACTCTGAGCCTACACTACTCTGAGCCTACACTACTCTGAGCTTACACTACTCTGATCTTACACTACTCTGAGTCTACACTACTCTGAGCCTACACTACTCTGAGCCTACACTACTCTGAGCGTACACTACTCTGAGCCTACACTACTCTGAGCCTACACTACTCATAGCCTACACTACTCTGAGCCTACACTACTCTGAGCCTACACTACTATGAGCTTACACTACTCTGATCTTACACTACTCTGAGCCTACACTACTCTGAGCCTACACTACTCTGAGTCTACATTACTCTGAGCCTACACTACTCTGAGCTTACACTACTCTGAGCCTACTCTACTCTGAGCTTACACTACTCTGAGCCTACACTACTCTGAGCTTACACTACTCTGAGTTTACACTACTCTGAGCCTACACTACTCTGAGCTTACACTACTCTGAGCTTACACTACTCTGATCGTACACTACTCTGATCGTACACTACTCTGAGCCTACAATACTCTGAGTTTACACTACTCTGATCTTACACTACTCTGATCTTACACTACTCTGAGTCTACACTACTCTGAGCTTAGACTACTCTGAGCCTACACTACTCTGAGCCTACACTACTCTGAGCCTACACTACTCTGAGTCTACACTACTCTGATCTTACACTACTATGAGCTTACACTACTATGAGCTTACACTACTCTGATCTTACACTACTCTGAGCCTACACTACTATGAGCCTACACTACTCTGAGCCTACACTACTCTGAACCTACACTACTCTGAGCTTACACTACTCTGAGCCTACTCTACTCTGAGCTTACACTACTCTGAGCCTACACTACTCTGAGCCTACACTACTCCGATCTTACACTACTCTGAGCTTAGACTACTCTGAGCCTACACTACTCTGAGCCTACACTACTCTGAGCCTACACTACTCTGAGCCTACATTACTCTGATCTTACACTACTCTGAGCCTACACTACTATGAGCCTACACTACTCTGAGCCTACACTACTCTGACCCTACACTACTCTGAGTCTACACTACTCTGAGCCTACACTACTCTGAGCTTACACTACTCTGAGCCTACTCTACTCTGAGCTTACACTACTCTGAGCCTACACTACTCTGAGCTTACACTACTCTGAGTTTACACTACTCTGAGTCCACACTACTCTGAGTCTACACTACTCTGAGCCTACACTACTCTGAGCCTACACTACTCTGAGCTTACACTACTCTGAGCCTACTCTACTCTGAGCCTACACTACTCTGATCGTACACTACTCTGATCGTACACTACTCTGAGCCTACACTACTCTGAGTTTACACTACTATGAGCCTACACTACTCTGATCTTACACTCCTCTGATCTTACACTACTCTGAGTCTACACTACTCTGAGCCTAGACTACTCTGAGCCTACACTACTCTGAGCTCACACTACTCTGAGCTCACACTACTCTGAGCCTGGACTACTCTGAGCCTACACTACTCTGAGCCTACACTACTCTGAGCTTACACTACTCTGAGCTCACACTACTCTGAGCTCACACTACTCTGAGCCTACACTACTCTGAGCCTAGACTACTCTGAGCCTACACTACTCTGAGCTCACACTACTCTGAGCCTACACTACCCTGAGCTTACACTACTCTGAGTCTACACTACTCATAGCCTACACTACTCTGAGCCTACACTACTCTGAGCTTACACTACTCTGAGCTTACACTACTCTGAGCCTACACTACTCTGAGCCTACACTACTCTGAGCTTACACTACTCTGAGCTTACACTACTCTGAGCTTACACTACTCTGAGTCTACACTACTCTGAGCCTACACTACTCTGATCTTACACTACTATGAGCTTACACTACTCTGATCTTACACTACTATGAGCCTACACTACTCTGAGCCTACACTACTCTGAGCTTACACTACTCTGATCTTACACTACTCTGAGCCTGCACTACTCTGAGCCTACACTACTCTGAGTCTACACTACTCTGAGCCTACACTACACTGATCTTACACTACTCTGAGCCTACACTACTCTGAGCTTACACTACTCTGAGCTTACACTACTCTGAGCCTACACTACTCTGAGCCTACACTACTCTGATCTTACACTACTCTGAGCCTACACTACTCTGATCTTACACTACTCTGATCTTACACTACTCTGAGCCTACACTACTCTGATCTTACACTACTCTGAGCCTACACTACTCCGACCTTACACTACTCTGATCTTACACTACTCTGAGTCTACACTATTCTGAGCCTACACTACTCTGAGCCTACACTACTCTGAGCCTACACTACTCTGAGCGTACACTACTCTGAGCGTACACTACTCTGAGTCTACACTACTCTGAGCCTACACTACTCTGAGCCTACACTACTCTGAGCTCACACTACTCTGACCCTACACTACTCTGAGCCTACACTACTCTGAGCTTACACTACTCTGATCTTACACTACTCTGAGCTCACACTACTCTGAGCCTACACTACTCATAGCCTACACTACTCTGAGCCTAGACTACTCTGAGCCTACACTACTCTGAGCTTACACTACTCTTATCTTACACTACTCTGAGCCTACACTACTCTGAGCCTAGACTACTCTGAGCCTACACTACTCTGAGCCTAGACTACTCTGAGCCTACACTACTCTGAGCTTACACTACTCTGATCTTACACTACTCTGAGTCTACACTACTCTGAGCCTACACTACTCTGAGCCTACACTACTCTGAGCCTACACTACTCTGAGCTTACACTACTCTGAGCCTACACTACTCTGAGTCTACACTACTCTGAGCCTACACTACTCTGAGCCTACACTACTCATAGCCTACACTACTCTGAGCCTACACTACTCTGAGCCTACACTACTATGAGCTTACACTACTCTGATCTTACACTACTCTGAGCCTACACTACTCTGAGCCTACACTACTCTGAGTCTACATTACTCTGAGCCTACACTACTCTGAGCTTACACTACTCTGAGCCTACTCTACTCTGAGCTTACACTACTCTGAGCCTACACTACTCTGAGCTTACACTACTCTGAGTTTACACTACTCTGAGCCTACACTACTCTGAGCCTACACTACTCTGAGCTTACACTACTCTGATCGTACACTACTCTGATCGTACACTACTCTGAGCCTACAATACTCTGAGTTTACACTACTCTGATCTTACACTACTCTGATCTTACACTACTCTGAGTCTACACTACTCTGAGCTTAGACTACTCTGAGCCTACACTACTCTGAGCCTACACTACTCTGAGCCTACACTACTCTGAGTCTACACTACTCTGATCTTACACTACTATGAGCTTACACTACTATGAGCTTACACTACTCTGATCTTACACTACTCTGAGCCTACACTACTATGAGCCTACACTACTCTGAGCCTACACTACTCTGAACCTACACTACTCTGAGCTTACACTACTCTGAGCCTACTCTACTCTGAGCTTACACTACTCTGAGCCTACACTACTCTGAGCCTACACTACTCTGATCTTACACTACTCTGAGCTTAGACTACTCTGAGCCTACACTACTCTGAGCCTACACTACTCTGAGTCTACACTACTCTGAGCCTACATTACTCTGATCTTACACTACTCTGAGCCTACACTACTATGAGCCTACACTACTCTGAGCCTACACTACTCTGACCCTACACTACTCTGAGTCTACACTACTCTGAGCCTACACTACTCTGAGCTTACACTACTCTGAGCTTACACTACTCTGAGCTTACACTACTCTGAGTTTACACTACTCTGTGTCCACACTACTCTGAGTCTACACTACTCTGAGCCTACACTACTCTGAGCCTACACTACTCTGAGCTTACACTACTCTGAGCCTACTCTACTCTGAGCTTACACTACTCTGATCGTACACTACTCTGATCGTACACTACTCTGAGCCTACACTACTCTGAGTTTACACTACTATGAGCCTACACTACTCTGATCTTACACTCCTCTGATCTTACACTACTCTGAGTCTACACTACTCTGAGCCTAGACTACTCATAGCCTACACTACTCTGAGCCTACACTACTCTGAGCTTACACTACTCTGAGCTTACACTACTCTGAGCCTACACTACTCTGAGCCTACACTACTTTGAGCTTACACTACTCTGAGCTTACACTACTCTGAGCTTACACTACTCTGAGCCTACACTACTCTGAGCTTACACTACTCTGAGCCTACACTACTCTGAGCTTACACTACTCTGAGCCTACTCTACTCTGAGCTTACACTACTCTGAGCCTACACTACTCTGAGCCTACACTACTCTGAGTCTACACTACTCTGAGCCTACACTACTGTGATCTTACACTACTCTGAGCTTAGACTACTCTGAGCCTACACTACTCTGAGTCTACACTACTCTGATCTTACACTACTATGAGCTTACACTACTCTGAGCCTACACTACTCTGAGCCTACACTACTCTGAGCTTACACTACTCTGAGCCTACACTACTCTGAGCCTACACTACTCTGAGCCTACACTACTCTGAGCCTACACTACTCTGAGTCTACAAACTCTGAGCCTACACTACTCTGATCGTACACTACTCTGATCGTACACTACTCTGAGCCTACACTACTCTGAGTTTACACTACTCTGAGCCTACACTACTCTGAGCTCACACTACTCTGAGCTCACACTACTCTGAGCTCACACTACTCTGAGCCTAGACTACTCTGAGCCTACACTACTCTGAGCCTACACTACTCTGAGCTTACACTACTCTGATCTTACACTACTCTGAGCTCACACTACTCTGAGCTCACACTACTCTGAGCCTACACTACTCTGAGCCTAGACTACTCTGAGCCTACACTACTCTGAGCTCACACTACTCTGAGCCTACACTACCCTGAGCTTACACTACTCTGAGTCTACACTACTCATAGCCTACACTACTCTGAGCCTACACTACTCTGAGCTTACACTACTCTGAGCCTACACTACTCTGAGCCTACACTACTCTGAGCTTACACTACTCTGAGCTTACACTACTCTGAGCCTACACTACTCTGAGCTTACACTACTCTGATTCTACACTACTCTGAGCTTACACTACTCTGAGCCTACTCTACTCTGAGCTTACACTACTCTGAGCCTACACTACTCTGAGCCTACACTACTCTGAGTCTACACTACTCTGAGCCTACACTACTCTGATCTTACACTACTATGAGCTTACACTACTCTGAGCCTACACTACTCTGAGCCTACACTACTCTGAGCTTACACTACTCTGAGCCTACACTACTCTGAGCCTACACTACTCTGAACCTACACTACTCTGAGCCTACACTACTCTGATCTTACACTACTCTGAGTCTACAAACTCTGAGCCTACACTACTCTGATCTTACACTACTCTGAGCCTACACTACTCTGAGCTTACACTACTCTGAGCCTACACTACTCTGAGCCTACATTACTCTGATCTTACACTACTATGAGCCTACACTACTCTGAGTCTACACTACTCTGAGTCTACACTACTCTGAGCTTACACTACTCTGAGCCTACACTACTCTGAGCCTACACTACTCTGAGTCTACACTACTCTGAGTCTACACTACTCTGAGCTTACACTACTCTGAGCCTACACTACTCTGAGCCTACACTACTCTGAGCCTACACTACTCTGAGCTTACACTACTATGAGCTTACACTACTATGAGCCTACACTACTCTGAGCCTACACTACTCTGAGCCTACACTACTTTGAGCCTACACTACTCTGATCTTACACTACTCTGAGCTTAGACTACTCTGAGCCTGCACTACTCTGAGCCTACACTACTCTGAGTCTACACTACTCTGAGCCTACACTACTCTGATCTTACACTACTATGAGCTTACACTACTCTGATCTTACACTACTCTGAGCCTACACTACTATGAGCCTACACTACTCTGAGCCTACACTACTCTGAGCCTACACTACTCTGAGCTTACACTACTCTGAGCCTACTCTACTCTGAGCTTAGACTACTCTGAGCCTACTCTACTCTGAGCTTAGACTACTCTGAGCCTACACTACTCTGAGCCTACACTACTCTGAGTCTACACTACTCTGAGTCTACACTACTCTGAGCCTACACTACTCTGAGCCTACACTACTATGAGCTTACACTACTCTGATCTTACACTACTCTGAGCCTACACTACTATGAGCCTACACTACTCTGAGCCTACACTACTCTGAGCCTACACTACTCTGAGCCTACTCTTCTCTGAGCTTACACTACTCTGAGCTTACACTACTCTGAGCCTACACTACTCTGAGTTTACACTACTATGACCCTACACTACTCTGATCTTACACTCCTCTGATCTTACACTACTCTGAGTCTACACTACTCTGAGCCTAGACTACTCTGAGCCTACACTACTCTGAGCTCACACTACTCTGAGCTCACACTACTCTGAGCTCACACTACTCTGAGCCTAGACTACTCTGAGCCTACACTACTCTGAGCCTACACTACTCTGAGCTTACACTACTCTGATCTTACACTACTCTGAGCTCACACTACTCTGAGCTCACACTACTCTGAGCCTACACTACTCTGAGCCTAGACTACTCTGAGCCTATACTACTCTGAGCTCACACTACTCTGAGCCTACACTACCCTGAGCTTACACTACTCTGAGTCTACACTACTCATAGCCTACACTACTCTGAGCCTACACTACTCTGAGCTTACACTACTCTGAGCCTACACTACTCTGAGCTTACACTACTCTGAGCTTACACTACTCTGAGCCTACACTACTCTGAGCTTACACTACTCTGAGCCTACACTACTCTGATCTTACACTACTCTGAGCCTACACTACTCTGAGCTTAC
The DNA here is from genome assembly GCF_026437365.1 of Eucyclogobius newberryi. Lineage (NCBI taxonomy): Eukaryota > Metazoa > Chordata > Actinopteri > Gobiiformes > Gobiidae > Eucyclogobius > Eucyclogobius newberryi. Next base: position 26,964,897 of record NW_027315801.1, read on the forward strand.
ACTACTCTGAGCCTACACTACTCTGATCTTACACTACTCAGAGCCTACTCTACTCTGAGCTTACACTACTCTGAGCCGACACTACTCTGAGCCTACACTACTCTGAGTCTACACTACTCTGAGCCTACACTGCTCTGATCTTACACTACTATGAGCTTACACTACTCTGAGCCTACACTACTCTGAGCCTACACTACTCTGAGCTTACACTACTCTGAGCCTACACTACTCTGAGCCTACACTACTCTGAGCCTACACTACTCTGAGCCTACACTACTCTGATCTTACACTACTCTGAGTCTACAAACTCTGAGCCTACACTATTCTGATCTTACACTACTCTGAGCCTACACTACTCTGAGCTTACACTACTCTGAGCCTACACTACTCTGAGCCTACACTACTCTGATCTTACACTACTATGAGCCTACACTACTCTGAGTCTACACTACTCTGAGTCTACACTACTCTGAGCTTACACTACTCTGAGCCTACACTACTCTGAGCCTACACTACTCTGAGCCTACACTACTCTGAGTCTACACTACTCTGAGCTTACACTACTCTGAGCCTACACTACTCTGAGCCTACACTACTCTGAGCCTACACTACTCTGAGCTTACACTACTATGAGCTTACACTACTATGAGCCTACACTACTCTGAGCCTACACTACTCTGAGCCTACACTACTTTGAGCCTACACTACTCTGATCTTACACTACTCTGAGCTTAGACTACTCTGAGCCTGCACTACTCTGAGCCTACACTACTCTGAGTCTACACTACTCTGAGCCTACACTACTCTGATCTTACACTACTATGAGCTTACACTACTCTGATCTTACACTACTCTGAGCCTACACTACTATGAGCCTACACTACTCTGAGCCTACACTACTCTGAGCCTACACTACTCTGAGCTTACACTACTCTGAGCCTACTCTACTCTGAGCTTAGACTACTCTGAGCCTACACTACTGAGTCTACACTACTCTGAGTCTACACTACTCTGAGCCTACACTACTCTGAGCCTACACTACTATGAGCTTAAACTACTCTGATCTTACACTACTCTGAGCCTACACTACTATGAGCCTACACTACTCTGAGCCTACACTACTCTGAGCCTACACTACTCTGAGCCTACACTACTCTGAGCCTACTCTACTCTGAGCTTACACTACTCTGAGCCTACACTACTCTGAGCTTACACTACTCTGAGTTTACACTACTCTGAGCCTACACTACTCTGAGCCTACACTACTCTGAGCTTACACTACTCTGATCGTACACTACTCTGATCGTACACTACTCTGAGCCTACACTACTCTGAGTTTACACTACTCTGAGCCTACACTACTCTGATCTTACACTACTCTGATCTTACACTACTCTGAGTCTACACTACTCGGAGCCTAGACTACTCTGAGCCTACACTACTCTGAGCTCACACTACTCTGAGTCTACACTACTCTGAGCCTACACTACTCTGATCTTACACTACTATGAGCTTACACTACTCTGAGCCTACATTACTCTGATCTTACACTACTATGAGCCTACACTACTCTGAGTCTACACTACTCTGAGTCTACACTACTCTGAGCTTACACTACTCTGAGCCTACACTACTCTGAGCCTACACTACTCTGAGCCTACACTACTCTGAGTCTACACTACTCTGAGTCTACACTACTCTGAGCTTACACTACTCTGAGCCTACACTACTCTGAGCCTACACTACTCTGAGCCTACACTACTCTGAGCTTACACTACTATGAGCTTACACTACTATGAGCCTACACTACTCTGAGCCTACACTACTCTGAGCCTACACTACTTTGAGCCTACACTACTCTGATCTTACACTACTCTGAGCTTAGACTACTCTGAGCCTGCACTACTCTGAGCCTACACTACTCTGAGTCTACACTACTCTGAGCCTACACTACTCTGATCTTACACTACTATGAGCTTACACTACTCTGATCTTACACTACTCTGAGCCTACACTACTATGAGCCTACACTACTCTGAGCCTACACTACTCTGAGCCTACACTACTCTGAGCTTACACTACTCTGAGCCTACTCTACTCTGAGCTTAGACTACTCTGAGCCTACACTACTCTGAGCCTACACTACTCTGAGTCTACACTACTCTGAGTCTACACTACTCTGAGCCTACACTACTCTGAGCCTACAGTACTATGAGCTTACACTACTCTGATCTTACACTACTCTGAGCCTACACTACTATGAGGCTACACTACTCTGAGCCTACACTACTCTGAGCCTACACTACTCTGAGCCTACACTACTCTGAGCCTACTCTTCTCTGAGCTTACACTACTCTGAGCCTACACTACTCTGAGCTTACACTACTCTGAGCCTACACTACTCTGAGTTTACACTACTATGAGCCTACACTACTCTGATCTTACACTCCTCTGATCTTACACTACTCTGAGTCTACACTACTCTGAGCCTAGACTGCTCTGAGCCTACACTACTCTGAGCTCACACTACTCTGAGCTCACACTACTCTGAGCTCACACTACTCTGAGCCTAGACTACTCTGAGCCTACACTACTCTGAGCCTACACTACTCTGAGCTTACACTACTCTGATCTTACACTACTCTGAGCTCACACTACTCTGAGCTCACACTACTCTGAGCCTACACTACTCTGAGCCTAGACTACTCTGAGCCTACACTACTCTGAGCTCACACTACTCTGAGCCTACACTACCCTGAGCTTACACTACTCTGAGTCTACACTACTCATAGCCTACACTACTCTGAGCCTACACTACTCTGAGCCTACACTACTCTGAGCCTACACTACTCTGAGCTTACACTACTCTGAGCTTACACTACTCTGAGCCTACACTACTCTGAGCTTACACTACTCTGAGCCTACACTACTCTGAGCTTACACTACTATGAGCTTACACTACTATGAGCCTACACTACTCTGAGCCTACACTACTCTGAGCCTACACTACTTTGAGCCTACACTACTCTGATCTTACACTACTCTGAGCTTAGACTACTCTGAGCCTGCACTACTCTGAGCCTACACTACTCTGAGTCTACACTACTCTGAGCCTACACTACTCTGATCTTACACTACTATGAGCTTACACTACTCTGATCTTACACTACTCTGAGCCTACACTACTATGAGCCTACACTACTCTGAGCCTACACTACTCTGAGCCTACACTACTCTGAGCTTACACTACTCTGAGCCTACTCTACTCTGAGCTTAGACTACTCTGAGCCTACACTACTCTGAGCCTACACTACTCTGAGTCTACACTACTCTGAGTCTACACTACTCTGAGCCTACACTACTCTGAGCCTACAGTACTATGAGCTTACACTACTCTGATCTTACACTACTCTGAGCCTACACTACTATGAGGCTACACTACTCTGAGCCTACACTACTCTGAGCCTACACTACTCTGAGCCTACACTACTCTGAGCCTACTCTTCTCTGAGCTTACACTACTCTGAGCCTACACTACTCTGAGCTTACACTACTCTGAGCCTACACTACTCTGAGTTTACACTACTATGAGCCTACACTACTCTGATCTTACACTCCTCTGATCTTACACTACTCTGAGTCTACACTACTCTGAGCCTAGACTGCTCTGAGCCTACACTACTCTGAGCTCACACTACTCTGAGCTCACACTACTCTGAGCTCACACTACTCTGAGCCTAGACTACTCTGAGCCTACACTACTCTGAGCCTACACTACTCTGAGCTTACACTACTCTGATCTTACACTACTCTGAGCTCACACTACTCTGAGCTCACACTACTCTGAGCCTACACTACTCTGAGCCTAGACTACTCTGAGCCTACACTACTCTGAGCTCACACTACTCTGAGCCTACACTACCCTGAGCTTACACTACTCTGAGTCTACACTACTCATAGCCTACACTACTCTGAGCCTACACTACTCTGAGCCTACACTACTCTGAGCCTACACTACTCTGAGCTTACACTACTCTGAGCTTACACTACTCTGAGCCTACACTACTCTGAGCTTACACTACTCTGAGCCTACACTACTCTGATCTTACACTACTCAGAGCCTACTCTACTCTGAGCTTACACTACTCTGAGTCTACACTACTCATAGCCTACACTACTCTGAGCCTACACTACTCTGAGCTTACACTACTCTGAGCCTACACTACTCTGAGCCTACACTACTCTGAGCTTACAATACTCTGAGCCTACACTACTCTGAGCCTACACTACTCTGAGCCTACACTACTCTGAGCCTACACTACTCTGATCTTACACTACTCTGAGTCTACAAACTCTGAGCCTACACTATTCTGATCTTACACTACTCTGAGCCTACACTACTCTGAGCTTACACTACTCTGAGCCTACACTACTCTGAGCCTACACTACTCTGGTCTTACACTACTATGAGCCTACACTACTCTGAGTCTACAGTACTCTGAGTCTACACTACTCTGAGCTTACACTACTCTGAGCCTACACTACTCTGAGCCTACACTACTCTGAGCCTACACTACTCTGAGTCTACACTACTCTGAGCTTACACTACTCTGAGCCTACACTACTCTGAGCCTACACTACTCTGAGCCTACACTACTCTGAGCTTACACTACTATGAGCTTACACTACTATGAGCCTACACTACTCTGAGCCTACACTACTCTGAGCCTACACTACTTTGAGCCTACACTACTCTGATCTTACACTACTCTGAGCTTAGACTACTCTGAGCCTGCACTACTCTGAGCCTACACTACTCTGAGTCTACACTACTCTGAGCCTACACTACTCTGATCTTACACTACTATGAGCTTACACTACTCTGATCTTACACTACTCTGAGCCTACACTACTATGAGCCTACACTACTCTGAGCCTACACTACTCTGAGCCTACACTACTCTGAGCTTACACTACTCTGAGCCTACTCTACTCTGAGCTTAGACTACTCTGAGCCTACACTACTGAGTCTACACTACTCTGAGTCTACACTACTCTGAGCCTACACTACTCTGAGCCTACACTACTATGAGCTTACACTACTCTGATCTTACACTACTCTGAGCCTACACTACTATGAGCCTACACTACTCTGAGCCTACACTACTCTGAGCCTACACTACTCTGAGCCTACTCTACTCTGAGCTTACACTACTCTGAGCCTACACTACTCTGAGCTTACACTACTCTGAGCTTACACTACTCTGAGTTTACACTACTCTGAGCCTACACTACTCTGAGCCTACACTACTCTGAGCTTACACTACTCTGATCGTACACTACTCTGATCGTACACTACTCTGAGCCTACACTACTCTGAGTTTACACTACTCTGAGCCTACACTACTCTGATCTTACACTACTCTGATCTTACACTACTCTGAGTCTACACTACTCGGAGCCTAGACTACTCTGAGCCTACACTACTCTGAGCTCACACTACTCTGAGTCTACACTACTCTGAGCCTACACTACTCTGATCTTACACTACTATGAGCTTACACTACTCTGAGCCTACATTACTCTGATCTTACACTACTATGAGCCTACACTACTCTGAGTCTACACTACTCTGAGTCTACACTACTCTGAGCTTACACTACTCTGAGCCTACACTACTCTGAGCCTACACTACTCTGAGCCTACACTACTCTGAGTCTACACTACTCTGAGTCTACACTACTCTGAGCTTACACTACTCTGAGCCTACACTACTCTGAGCCTACACTACTCTGAGCCTACACTACTCTGAGCTTACACTACTATGAGCTTACACTACTATGAGCCTACACTACTCTGAGCCTACACTACTCTGAGCCTACACTACTTTGAGCCTACACTACTCTGATCTTACACTACTCTGAGCTTAGACTACTCTGAGCCTGCACTACTCTGAGCCTACACTACTCTGAGTCTACACTACTCTGAGCCTACACTACTCTGATCTTACACTACTATGAGCTTACACTACTCTGATCTTACACTACTCTGAGCCTACACTACTATGAGCCTACACTACTCTGAGCCTACACTACTCTGAGCCTACACTACTCTGAGCTTACACTACTCTGAGCCTACTCTACTCTGAGCTTAGACTACTCTGAGCCTACACTACTCTGAGCCTACACTACTCTGAGTCTACACTACTCTGAGTCTACACTACTCTGAGCCTACACTACTCTGAGCCTACACTACTATGAGCTTACACTACTCTGATCTTACACTACTCTGAGCCTACACTACTATGAGCCTACACTACTCTGAGCCTACACTACTCTGAGCCTACACTACTCTGAGCCTACACTACTCTGAGCCTACTCTTCTCTGAGCTTACACTACTCTGAGCCTACACTACTCTGAGCTTACACTACTCTGAGCCTACACTACTCTGAGTTTACACTACTATGAGCCTACACTACTCTGATCTTACACTCCTCTGATCTTACACTACTCTGAGTCTACACTACTCTGAGCCTAGACTGCTCTGAGCCTACACTACTCTGAGCTCACACTACTCTGAGCTCACACTACTCTGAGCTCACACTACTCTGAGCCTAGACTACTCTGAGCCTACACTACTCTGAGCCTACACTACTCTGAGCTTACACTACTCTGATCTTACACTACTCTGAGCTCACACTACTCTGAGCTCACACTACTCTGAGCCTACACTACTTTGAGCCTAGACTACTCTGAGCCTACACTACTCTGAGCTCACACTACTCTGAGCCTACACTACCCTGAGCTTACACTACTCTGAGTCTACACTACTCATAGCCTACACTACTCTGAGCCTACACTACTCTGAGCCTACACTACTCTGAGCCTACACTACTCTGAGCTTACACTACTCTGAGCTTACACTACTCTGAGCCTACACTACTCTGAGCTTACACTACTCTGAGCCTACACTACTCTGATCTTACACTACTCAGAGCCTACTCTACTCTGAGCTTACACTACTCTGAGCCGACACTACTCTGAGCCTACACTACTCTGAGTCTACACTACTCTGAGCCTACACTGCTCTGATCTTACACTACTATGAGCTTACACTACTCTGAGCCTACACTACTCTGAGCCTACACTACTCTGAGCTTACACTACTCTGAGCCTACACTACTCTGAGTCTACACTACTCATAGCCTACACTACTCTGAGCCTACACTACTCTGAGCTTACACTACTCTGAGCTTACACTACTCTGAGCCTACACTACTCTGAGCCTACACTACTCTGAGCTTACACTACTCTGAGCTTACACTACTCTGAGCCTACACTACTCTGAGCCTACACTACTCTGATCTTACACTACTCTGAGCCTACACTACTCTGATCTTACACTACTCTGATCTTACACTACTCTGAGCCTACACTACTCTGATCTTACACTACTCTGAGCCTACACTACTCCGACCTTACACTACTCTGATCTTACACTACTCTGAGCCTACACTACTCTGATCTTACACTACTCTGATCTTACACTACTCTGATCTTACACTACTCTGATCTTACACTACTCTGAGTCTACACTACTCTGAGCTTACACTACTCTGAGCCTACACTACTCTGATCTTACACTACTCTGAGCTTACACTACTCTGAGCCTACACTACTCTGAGCTTACACTACTCTGAGCCTACACTACTCTGATCTTACACTACTTGGATCTTACACTACTCTGAGTCTACACTATTCTGAGCCTACACTACTCTGAGCCTACACTACTCTGAGCCTACACTACTCTGAGCGTACACTACTCTGAGCGTACACTACTCTGAGTCTACACTACTCTGAGCCTACACTACTCTGAGCCTACACTACTCTGAGCTCACACTACTCTGACCCTACACTACTCTGAGCCTACACTACTCTGAGCTTACACTACTCTGATCTTACACTACTCTGAGCTCACACTACTCTGAGCCTACACTACTCATAGCCTACACTACTCTGAGCCTAGACTACTCTGAGCCTACACTACTCTGAGCTTACACTACTCTTATCTTACACTACTCTGAGCCTACACTACTCTGAGCCTAGACTACTCTGAGCCTACACTACTCTGAGCCTAGACTACTCTGAGCCTACACTACTCTGAGCTTACACTACTCTGATCTTACACTACTCTGAGTCTACACTACTCTGAGCCTACACTACTCTGAGCCTACACTACTCTGAGCCTACACTACTCTGAGCCTACACTACTCTGAGCTTACACTACTCTGAGCCTACACTACTCTGAGTCTACACTACTCTGAGCCTACACTACTCTGAGCCTACACTACTCATAGCCTACACTACTCTGAGCCTACACTACTCTGAGCCTACACTACTATGAGCTTACACTACTCTGATCTTACACTACTCTGAGCCTACACTACTCTGAGCCTACACTACTCTGAGTCTACATTACTCTGAGCCTACACTACTCTGAGCTTACACTACTCTGAGCCTACTCTACTCTGAGCTTACACTACTCTGAGCCTACACTACTCTGAGCTTACACTACTCTGAGTTTACACTACTCTGAGCCTACACTACTCTGAGCCTACACTACTCTGAGCTTACACTACTCTGATCGTACACTACTCTGATCGTACACTACTCTGAGCCTACAATACTCTGAGTTTACACTACTCTGATCTTACACTACTCTGATCTTACACTACTCTGAGTCTACACTACTCTGAGCTTAGACTACTCTGAGCCTACACTACTCTGAGCCTACACTACTCTGAGCCTACACTACTCTGAGTCTACAATACTCTGATCTTACACTACTATGAGCTTACACTACTATGAGCTTACACTACTCTGATCTTACACTACTCTGAGCCTACACTACTATGAGCCTACACTACTCTGAGCCTACACTACTCTGAACCTACACTACTCTGAGCTTACACTACTCTGAGCCTACTCTACTCTGAGCTTACACTACTCTGAGCCTACACTACTCTGAGCCTACACTACTCTGATCTTACACTACTCTGAGCTTAGACTACTCTGAGCCTACACTACTCTGAGCCTACACTACTCTGAGTCTACACTACTCTGAGCCTACATTACTCTGATCTTACACTACTCTGAGCCTACACTACTATGAGCCTACACTACTCTGAGCCTACACTACTCTGACCCTACACTACTCTGAGTCTACACTACTCTGAGCCTACACTACTCTGAGCTTACACTACTCTGAGCCTACTCTACTCTGAGCTTACACTACTCTGAGCCTACACTACTCTGAGCTTACACTACTCTGAGTTTACACTACTCTGAGTCCACACTACTCTGAGTCTACACTACTCTGAGCCTACACTACTCTGAGCCTACACTACTCTGAGCTTACACTACTCTGAGCCTACTCTACTCTGAGCTTACACTACTCTGATCGCACACTACTCTGATCGTACACTACTCTGAGCCTACACTACTCTGAGTTTACACTACTATGAGCCTACACTACTCTGATCTTACACTCCTCTGATCTTACACTACTCTGAGTCTACACTACTCTGAGCCTAGACTACTCTGAGCCTACACTACTCTGAGCTCACACTACTCTGAGCTCACACTACTCTGAGCCTAGACTACTCTGAGCCTACACTACTCTGAGCCTACACTACTCTGAGCTTACACTACTCTGAGCTCACACTACTCTGAGCTCACACTACTCTGAGCCTACACTACTCTGAGCCTAGACTACTCTGAGCCTACACTGCTCTGAGCTCACACTACTCTGAGCCTACACTACCCTGAGCTTACACTACTCTGAGTCTACACTACTCATAGCCTACACTACTCTGAGCCTACACTACTCTGAGCTTACACTACTCTGAGCTTACACTACTCTGAGCCTACACTACTCTGAGCCTACACTACTCTGAGCTTACACTACTCTGAGCTTACACTACTCTGAGCTTACACTACTCTGAGCCTACACTACTCTGAGCTTACACTACTCTGAGCCTACACTACTCTGAGCTTACACTACTCTGAGCCTACTCTACTCTGAGCTTACACTACTCTGAGCCTACACTACTCTGAGCCTACACTACTCTGAGTCTACACTACTCTGAGCCTACACCACTCTGATCTTACACTACTATGAGCTTACTTTACTCTGAGCCTACACTACTCTGAGCCTACACTACTGTGATCTTACACTACTCTGAGCTTAGACTACTCTGAGCCTACACTACTCTGAGTCTACACTACTCTGATCTTACACTACTATGAGCTTACACTACTCTGAGCCTACACTACTCTGAGCCTACACTACTCTGAGCTTACACTACTCTGAGCCTACACTACTCTGAGCCTACACTACTCTGAGCCTAAACTACTCTGAGCCTACACTACTCTGAGTCTACAAACTCTGAGCCTACACTACTCTGATCGTACACTACTCTGATCGTACACTACTCTGAGCCTACACTACTCTGAGTTTACACTACTATGAGCCTACACTACTCTGATCTTACACTCCTCTGAGCTCACACTACTCTGAGCTCACACTACTCTGAGCCTAGACTACTCTGAGCCTACACTACTCTGAGCCTACACTACTCTGAGCTTACACTACTCTGATCTTACACTACTCTGAGCTCACACTACTCTGAGCTCACACTACTCTGAGCCTACACTACTCTGAGCCTAGACTACTCTGAGCCTACACTACTCTAAGCTCACACTACTCTGAGCCTACACTACCCTGAGCTTACACTACTCTGAGTCTACACTACTCATAGCCTACACTACTCTGAGCCTACACTACTCTGAGCTTACACTACTCTGAGCCTACACTACTCTGAGCCTACACTACTCTGAGCTTACACTACTCTGAGCTTACACTACTCTGAGCCTACACTACTCTGAGCTTACACTACTCTGAGCCTACACTACTCTGAGCTTACACTACTCTGAGCCTACTCTACTCTGAGCTTACACTACTCTGAGCCTACACTACTCTGAGCCTACACTACTCTGAGTCTACACTACTCTGAGCCTACACTACTCTGATCTTACACTACTATGAGCTTACACTACTCTGAGCCTACACTACTCTGAGCCTACACTACTCTGAGCTTACACTACTCTGAGCCTACACTACTCTGAGCCTACACTACTCTGAACCTACACTACTCTGAGCCTACACTACTCTGATCTTACACTACTCTGAGTCTACAAACTCTGAGCCTACACTACTCTGATCTTACACTACTCTGAGCCTACACTACTCTGAGCTTACACTACTCTGAGCCTACACTACTCTGAGCCTACATTACTCTGATCTTACACTACTATGAGCCTACACTACTCTGAGTCTACACTACTCTGAGTCTACACTACTCTGAGCTTACACTACTCTGAGCCTACACTACTCTGAGCCTACACTACTCTGAGCCTACACTACTCTGAGTCTACACTACTCTGAGTCTACACTACTCTGAGCTTACACTACTCTGAGCCTACACTACTCTGAGCCTACACTACTCTGAGCCTACACTACTCTGAGCTTACACTACTATGAGCTTACACTACTATGAGCCTACACTACTCTGAGCCTACACTACTCTGAGCCTACACTACTTTGAGCCTACACTACTCTGATCTTACACTACTCTGAGCTTAGACTACTCTGAGCCTGCACTACTCTGAGCCTACACTACTCTGAGCCTACACTACTCTGAGCCTACACTACTCTGATCTTACACTACTATGAGCTTACACTACTCTGATCTTACACTACTCTGAGCCTACACTACTATGAGCCTACACTACTCTGAGCCTACACTACTCTGAGCCTACACTACTCTGAGCTTACACTACTCTGAGCCTACTCTACTCTGAGCTTAGACTACTCTGAGCCTACACTACTCTGAGCCTACACTACTCTGAGTCTACACTACTCTGAGTCTACACTACTCTGAGCCTACACTACTCTGAGCCTACACTACTATGAGCTTACACTACTCTGATCTTACACTACTCTGAGCCTACACTGCTATGAGCCTACACTACTCTGAGCCTACGCTACTCTGAGCCTACACTACTCTGAGCCTACTCTTCTCTGAGCTTACACTACTCTGAGCCTACACTACTCTGAGCTTACACTACTCTGAGCCTACACTACTCTGAGTTTACACTACTATGAGCCTACACTACTCTGATCTTACACTCCTCTGATCTTACACTACTCTGAGTCTACACTACTCTGAGCCTAGACTACTCTGAGCCTACACTACTCTGAGCTCACACTACTCTGAGCTCACACTACTCTGAGCTCACACTACTCTGAGCCTAGACTACTCTGAGCCTACACTACTCTGAGCCTACACTACTCTGAGCTTACACTACTCTGATCTTACACTACTCTGAGCTCACACTACTCTGAGCTCACACTACTCTGAGCCTACACTACTCTGAGCCTAGACTACTCTGAGCCTACACTACTCTGAGCTCACACTACTCTGAGCCTACACTACCCTGAGCTTACACTACTCTGAGTCTACACTACTCATAGCCTACACTACTCTGAGCCTACACTACTCTGAGCTTACACTACTCTGAGCCTACACTACTCTGAGCTTACACTACTCTGAGCTTACACTACTCTGAGCCTACACTACTCTGAGCTTACACTACTCTGAGCCTACACTACTCTGATCTTACACTACTCAGAGCCTACTCTACTCTGAGCTTACACTACTCTGAGCCGACACTACTCTGAGCCTACACTACTCTGAGTCTACACTACTCTGAGCCTACACTGCTCTGATCTTACACTACTATGAGCTTACACTACTCTGAGCCTACACTACTCTGAGCCTACACTACTCTGAGCCTACACTACTCTGAGCCTACACTACTCTGATCTTACACTACTCTGAGTCTACAAACTCTGAGCCTACACTATTCTGATCTTACACTACTCTGAGCCTACACTACTCTGAGCTTACACTACTCTGAGCCTACACTACTCTGAGCCTACACTACTCTGATCTTACACTACTATGAGCCTACACTACTCTGAGTCTACACTACTCTGAGTCTACACTACTCTGAGCTTACACTACTCTGAGCCTACACTACTCTGAGCCTACACTACTCTGAGCCTACACTACTCTGAGTCTACACTACTCTGAGCTTACACTACTCTGAGCCTACACTACTCTGAGCCTACACTACTCTGAGCCTACACTACTCTGAGCTTACACTACTATGAGCTTACACTACTATGAGCCTACACTACTCTGAGCCTAGACTACTCTGAGCCTACACTACTTTGAGCCTACACTACTCTGATCTTACACTACTCTGAGCTTAGACTACTCTGAGCCTGCACTACTCTGAGCCTACACTACTCTGAGTCTACACTACTCTGAGCCTACACTACTCTGATCTTACACTACTATGAGCTTACACTACTCTGATCTTACACTACTCTGAGCCTACACTACTATGAGCCTACACTACTCTGAGCCTACACTACTCTGAGCCTACACTACTCTGAGCTTACACTACTCTGAGCCTACTCTACTCTGAGCTTAGACTACTCTGAGCCTACACTACTGAGTCTACACTACTCTGAGTCTACACTACTCTGAGCCTACACTACTCTGAGCCTACACTACTATGAGCTTACACTACTCTGATCTTACACTACTCTGAGCCTACACTACTATGAGCCTACACTACTCTGAGCCTACACTACTCTGAGCCTACACTACTCTGAGCCTACACTACTCTGAGCCTACTCTACTCTGAGCTTACACTACTCTGAGCCTACACTACTCTGAGCTTACACTACTCTGAGTTTACACTACTCTGAGCCTACACTACTCTGAGCCTACACTACTCTGAGCTTACACTACTCTGATCGTACACTACTCTGATCGTACACTACTCTGAGCCTACACTACTCTGAGTTTACACTACTCTGAGCCTACACTACTCTGATCTTACACTACTCTGATCTTACACTACTCTGAGTCTACACTACTCGGAGCCTAGACTACTCTGAGCCTACACTACTCTGAGCTCACACTACTCTGAGTCTACACTACTCTGAGCCTACACTACTCTGATCTTACACTACTATGAGCTTACACTACTCTGAGCCTACATTACTCTGATCTTACACTACTATGAGCCTACACTACTCTGAGTCTACACTACTCTGAGTCTACACTACTCTGAGCTTACACTACTCTGAGCCTACACTACTCTGAGCCTACACTACTCTGAGTCTACACTACTCTGAGTCTACACTACTCTGAGCCTACACTACTCTGAGCCTACACTACTCTGAGCTTACACTACTATGAGCTTACACTACTATGAGCCTACACTACTCTGAGCCTACACTACTCTGAGCCTACACTACTTTGAGCCTACACTACTCTGAGCCTACACTACTTTGAGCCTACACTACTCTGATCTTACACTACTCTGAGCTTACACTACTCTGAGCCTACACTACTCTGATCTTACACTACTATGAGCTTACACTACTCTGATCTTACACTACTCTGAGCCTACACTACTATGAGCCTACACTACTCTGAGCCTACACTACTCTGAGCTTACACTACTCTGAGCCTACTCTACTCTGAGCTTAGACTACTCTGAGCCTACACTACTCTGAGCCTACACTACTCTGAGTCTACACTACTCTGAGTCTACACTACTCTGAGCCTACACTACTCTGAGCCTACACTACTATGAGCTTACACTACTCTGATCTTACACTACTCTGAGCCTACACTACTATGAGCCTACACTACTCTGAGCCTACTCTTCTCTGAGCTTACACTACTCTGAGCCTACACTACTCTGAGCTTACACTACTCTGAGCCTACACTACTCTGAGTTTACACTACTATGAGCCTACACTACTCTGATCTTACACTCCTCTGATCTTACACTACTCTGAGTCTACACTACTCTGAGCCTAGACTACTCTGAGCCTACACTACTCTGAGCTCACACTACTCTGAGCTCACACTACTCTGAGCTCACACTACTCTGAGCCTAGACTACTCTGAGCCTACACTACTCTGAGCCTACACTACTCTGAGCTTACACTACTCTGATCTTACACTACTCTGAGCTCACACTACTCTGAGCTCACACTACTCTGAGCCTACACTACTCTGAGCCTAGACTACTCTGAGCCTACACTACTCTGAGCTCACACTACTCTGAGCCTACACTACCCTGAGCTTACACTACTCTGAGTCTACACTACTCATAGCCTACACTACTCTGAGCCTACACTACTCTGAGCCTACACTACTCTGAGCCTACACTACTCTGAGCTTACACTACTCTGAGCTTACACTACTCTGAGCCTACACTACTCTGAGCTTACACTACTCTGAGCCTACACTACTCTGATCTTACACTACTCAGAGCCTACTCTACTCTGAGCTTACACTACTCTGAGCCGACACTACTCTGAGCCTACACTACTCTGAGTCTACACTACTCTGAGCCTACACTGCTCTGATCTTACACTACTATGAGCTTACACTACTCTGAGCCTACACTACTCTGAGCCTACACTACTCTGAGCTTACACTACTCTGAGCCTACACTACTCTGAGCCTACACTACTCTGAGCCCACACTACTCTGAGCCTACACTACTCTGATCTTACACTACTCTGAGTCTACAAACTCTGAGCCTACACTATTCTGATCTTACACTACTCTGAGCCTACACTACTCTGAGCTTACACTACTCTGAGCCTACACTACTCTGAGCCTACACTACTCTGATCTTACACTACTATGAGCCTACACTACTCTGAGTCTACACTACTCTGAGTCTACACTACTCTGAGCTTACACTACTCTGAGCCTACACTACTCTGAGCCTACACTACTCTGAGCCTACACTACTCTGAGTCTACACTACTCTGAGCTTACACTACTCTGAGCCTACACTAGTCTGAGCCTACACTACTCTGAGCCTACACTACTCTGAGCCTACACTACTCTGAGCTTACACTACTATGAGCTTACACTACTATGAGCCTACACTACTCTGAGCCTACACTACTCTGAGCCTACACTACTTTGAGCCTACACTACTCTGATCTTACACTACTCTGAGCTTAGACTACTCTGAGCCTGCACTACTCTGAGCCTACACTACTCTGAGTCTACACTACTCTGAGCCTACACTACTCTGATCTTACACTACTATGAGCTTACACTACTCTGATCTTACACTACTCTGAGCCTACACTACTATGAGCCTACACTACTCTGAGCCTACACTACTCTGAGCCTACACTACTCTGAGCTTACACTACTCTGAGCCTACTCTACTCTGAGCTTAGACTACTCTGAGCCTACACTACTGAGTCTACACTACTCTGAGTCTACACTACTCTGAGCCTACACTACTCTGAGCCTACACTACTATGAGCTTACACTACTCTGATCTTACACTACTCTGAGCCTACACTACTATGAGCCTACACTACTCTGAGCCTACACTACTCTGAGCTTACACTACTCTGAGCCTACACTACTCTGAGCCTACACTACTCTGAGCTTACACTACTCTGAGCTTACACTACTCTGAGCCTACACTACTCTGAGCCTACACTACTCTGATCTTACACTACTCTGAGCCTACACTACTCTGATCTTACACTACTCTGATCTTACACTACTCTGAGCCTACACTACTCTGATCTTACACTACTCTGAGCCTACACTACTCCGACCTTACACTACTCTGATCTTACACTACTCTGAGCCTACACTACTCTGATCTTACACTACTCTGATCTTACACTACTCTGATCTTACACTACTCTGAGTCTACACTACTCTGAGCTTACACTACTCTGAGCCTACACTACTCTGATCTTACACAACTCTGAGCTTAAACTACTCTGAGCCTACACTACTCTGAGCTTACACTACTCTGAGCCTACACTACTCTGATCTTACACTACTCTGATCTTACACTACTCTGAGTCTACACTATTCTGAGCCTACACTACTCTGAGCCTACACTACTCTGAGCCTACACTACTCTGAGCATACACTACTCTGAGCGTACACTACTCTGAGTCTACACTACTCTGAGCCTACACTACTCTGAGCCTACACTACTCTGAGCTCAAACTACTCTGACCCTACACTACTCTGAGCCTACACTACTCTGAGCTTACACTACTCTGATCTTACACTACTCTGAGCTCACACTACTCTGAGCCTACACTACTCATAGCCTACACTACTCTGAGCCTAGACTACTCTGAGCCTACACTACTCTGAGCTTACACTACTCTTATCTTACACTACTCTGGGCCTACACTACTCTGAGCCTAGACTACTCTGAGCCTACACTACTCTGAGCCTAGACTACTCTGAGCCTACACTACTCTGAGCTTACACTACTCTGATCTTACACTACTCTGAGTCTACACTACTCTGAGCCTACACTACTCTGAGCCTACACTACTCTGAGCCTACACTACTCTGAGCCTACACTACTCTGAGCTTACACTACTCTGAGCCTACACTACTCTGAGTCTACACTACTCTGAGCCTACACTACTCTGAGCCTACACTACTCATAGCCTACACTACTCTGAGCCTACACTACTCTGAGCCTACACTACTATGAGCTTACACTACTCTGATCTTACACTACTCTGAGCCTACACTACTCTGAGCCTACACTACTCTGAGTCTACATTACTCTGAGCCTACACTACTCTGAGCTTACACTACTCTGAGCCTACTCTACTCTGAGCTTACACTACTCTGAGCCTACACTACTCTGAGCTTACACTACTCTGAGTTTACACTACTCTGAGCCTACACTACTCTGAGCCTACACTACTCTGAGCTTACACTACTCTGATCGTACACTACTCTGATCGTACACTACTCTGAGCCTACAATACTCTGAGTTTACACTACTCTGATCTTACACTACTCTGATCTTACACTACTCTGAGTCTACACTACTCTGAGCTTAGACTACTCTGAGCCTACACTACTCTGAGCCTACACTACTCTGAGCCTACTCTACTCTGAGTCTACACTACTCTGATCTTACACTACTATGAGCTTACACTACTATGAGCTTACACTACTCTGATCTTACACTACTCTGAGCCTACACTACTATGAGCCTACACTACTCTGAGCCTACACTACTCTGAACCTACACTACTCTGAGCTTACACTACTCTGAGCCTACTCTACTCTGAGCTTACACTACTCTGAGCCTACACTACTCTGAGCCTACACTACTCTGATCTTACACTACTCTGAGCTTAGACTACTCTGAGCCTACACTACTCTGAGCCTACACTACTCTGAGTCTACACTACTCTGAGCCTACATTACTCTGATCTTACACTACTCTGAGCCTACACTACTATGAGCCTACACTACTCTGAGCCTACACTACTCTGACCCTACACTACTCTGAGTCTACACTACTCTGAGCCTACACTACTCTGAGCTTACACTACTCTGAGCCTACTCTACTCTGAGCTTACACTACTCTGAGCCTACACTACTCTGAGCTTACACTACTCTGAGTTTACACTACTCTGAGTCCACACTACTCTGAGTCTACACTACTCTGAGCCTACACTACTCTGAGCCTACACTACTCTGAGCTTACACTACTCTGAGCCTACTCTACTCTGAGCTTACACTACTCTGATCGTACACTACTCTGATCGTACACTACTCTGAGCCTACACTACTCTGAGTTTACACTACTATGAGCCTACACTACTCTGATCTTACACTCCTCTGATCTTACACTACTCTGAGTCTACACTACTCTGAGCCTAGACTACTCTGAGCCTACACTACTCTGAGCTCACACTACTCTGAGCTCACACTACTCTGAGCCTAGACTACTCTGAGCCTACACTACTCTGAGCCTACACTACTCTGAGCTTACACTACTCTGAGCTCACACTACTCTGAGCTCACACTACTCTGAGCCTACACTACTCTGAGCCTAGACTACTCTGAGCCTACACTACTCTGAGCTCACACTACTCTGAGCCTACACTACCCTGAGCTTACACTACTCTGAGTCTACACTACTCATAGCCTACACTACTCTGAGCCTACACTACTCTGAGCTTACACTACTCTGAGCTTACACTACTCTGAGCCTACAATACTCTGAGCCTACACTACTCTGAGCTTACACTACTCTGAGCTTACACTACTCTGAGCTTACACTACTCTGAGCCTACACTACTCTGAGCTTACACTACTCTGAGCCTACACTACTCTGAGCTTACATTACTCTGAGCCTACACTACTCTGAGCCTACACTACTCTGAGCCTACACTACTGTGATCTTACACTACTCTGAGCTTAGACTACTCTGAGCCTACACTACTCTGAGTCTACACTACTCTGATCTTACACTACTATGAGCTTACACTACTCTGAGCCTACACTACTCTGAGCCTACACTACTCTGAGCTTACACTACTCTGAGCCTACACTACTCTGAGCCTACACTACTCTGAGCCTACACTACTCTGAGCCTACACTACTCTGAGTCTACAAACTCTGAGCCTACACTACTCTGATCGTACACTACTCTGATCGTACACTACTCTGAGCCTACACTACTCTGAGTTTACACTACTATGAGCCTACACTACTCTGATCTTACACTCCTCTGATCTTACACTACTCTGAGCCTACACTACTCTGAGCCTAGACTACTCTGAGCCTACACTACTCTGAGCTCACACTACTCTGAGCTCACATTACTCTGAGCTCACAATACTCTGAGCCTAGACTACTCTGAGCCTACACTACTCTGAGCCTACACTACTCTGAGCTTACACTACTCTGATCTTACACTACTCTGAGCTCACACTACTCTGAGCTCACACTACTCTGAGCCTACACTACTCTGAGCCTAGACTACTCTGAGCCTACACTACTCTAAGCTCACACTACTCTGAGCCTACACTACCCTGAGCTTACACTACTCTGAGTCTACACTACTCATAGCCTACACTACTCTGAGCCTACACTACTCTGAGCTTACACTACTCTGAGCCTACACTACTCTGAGCCTACACTACTCTGAGCTTACACTACTCTGAGCTTACACTACTCTGAGCCTACACTACTCTGAGCTTACACTACTCTGAGCCTACACTACTCTGAGCTTACACTACTCTGAGCCTACACTACTCTGAGCCTACACTACTCTGAGTCTACACTACTCTGAGCCTACACTACTCTGATCTTACACTACTATGAGCTTACACTACTCTGAGCCTACACTACTCTGAGCCTACACTACTCTGAGCTTACACTACTCTGAGCCTACACTACTCTGAGCCTACACTACTCTGAACCTACACTACTCTGAGCCTACACTACTCTGATCTTACACTACTCTGAGTCTACAAACTCTGAGCCTACACTACTCTGAGCTTACACTACTCTGAGCCTACACTACTCTGAGCCTACACTACTCTGAACCTACACTACTCTGAGCCTACACTACTCTGATCTTACACTACTCTGAGTCTACAAACTCTGAGCCTACACTACTCTGATCTTACACTACTCTGAGCCTACACTACTCTGAGCTTACACTACTCTGAGCCTACACTACTCTGAGCCTACATTACTCTGATCTTACACTACTATGAGCCTACACTACTCTGAGTCTACACTACTCTGAGTCTACACTACTCTGAGCTTACACTACTCTGAGCCTACACTACTCTGAGCCTACACTACTCTGAGCCTACACTACTCTGAGTCTACACTACTCTGAGTCTACACTACTCTGAGCTTACACTACTCTGAGCCTACACTACTCTGAGCCTACACTACTCTGAGCCTACACTACTCTGAGCTTACACTACTATGAGCTTACACTACTATGAGCCTACACTACTCTGAGCCTACACTACTCTGAGCCTACACTACTTTGAGCCTACACTACTCTGATCTTACACTACTCTGAGCTTAGACTACTCTGAGCCTGCACTACTCTGAGCCTACACTACTCTGAGCCTACACTACTCTGAGCCTACACTACTCTGATCTTACACTACTATGAGCTTACACTACTCTGATCTTACACTACTCTGAGCCTACACTACTATGAGCCTACACTACTCTGAGCCTACACTACTCTGAGCCTACACTACTCTGAGCTTACACTACTCTGAGCCTACTCTACTCTGAGCTTAGACTACTCTGAGCCTACACTACTCTGAGCCTACACTACTCTGAGTCTACACTACTCTGAGTCTACACTACTCTGAGCCTACACTACTCTGAGCCTACACTACTATGAGCTTACACTACTCTGATCTTACACTACTCTGAGCCTACACTACTATGAGCCTACACTACTCTGAGCCTACGCTACTCTGAGCCTACATTACTCTGATCTTACACTACTATGAGCCTACACTACTCTGAGTCTACACTACTCTGAGTCTACACTACTCTGAGCTTACACTACTCTGAGCCTACACTACTCTGAGCCTACACTACTCTGAGCCTACACTACTCTGAGTCTACACTACTCTGAGTCTACACTACTCTGAGCTTACACTACTCTGAGCCTACACTACTCTGAGCCTACACTACTCTGAGCCTACACTACTCTGAGCTTACACTACTATGAGTCTACACTACTCTGAGCTTACACTACTCTGAGCCTACACTACTCTGAGCCTACACTACTCTGAGTCTACACTACTCTGAGTCTACACTACTCTGAGCTTACACTACTCTGAGCCTACACTACTCTGAGCCTACACTACTCTGAGCCTACACTACTCTGAGTCTACACTACTCTGAGTCTACACTACTCTGAGCCTAGACTACTCTGAGCCTACACTACTCTGAGCTCACACTACTCTGAGCTCACACTACTCTGAGCTCACACTACTCTGAGCCTAGACTACTCTGAGCCTACACTACTCTGAGCCTACACTACTCTGAGCTTACACTACTCTGATCTTACACTACTCTGAGCTCACACTACTCTGAGCTCACACTACTCTGAGCCTACACTACTCTGAGCCTAGACTACTCTGAGCCTACACTACTCTGAGCTCACACTACTCTGAGCCTACACTACCCTGAGCTTACACTACTCTGAGTCTACACTACTCATAGCCTACACTACTCTGAGCCTACACTACTCTGAGCTTACACTACTCTGAGCCTACACTACTCTGAGCTTACACTACTCTGAGCTTACACTACTCTGAGCCTACACTACTCTGAGCTTACACTACTCTGAGCCTACACTACTCTGATCTTACACTACTCAGAGCCTACTCTACTCTGAGCTTACACTACTCTGAGCCGACACTACTCTGAGCCTACACTACTCTGAGTCTACACTACTCTGAGCCTACACTGCTCTGATCTTACACTACTATGAGCTTACACTACTCTGAGCCTACACTACTCTGAGCCTACACTACTCTGAGCCTACACTACTCTGAGCCTACACTACTCTGATCTTACACTACTCTGAGTCTACAAACTCTGAGCCTACACTATTCTGATCTTACACTACTCTGAGCCTACACTACTCTGAGCTTACACTACTCTGAGCCTACACTACTCTGAGCCTACACTACTCTGATCTTACACTACTATGAGCCTACACTACTCTGAGTCTACACTACTCTGAGTCTACACTACTCTGAGCTTACACTACTCTGAGCCTACACTACTCTGAGCCTACACTAGTCTGAGCCTACACTACTCTGAGTCTACACTACTCTGAGCTTACACTACTCTGAGCCTACACTACTCTGAGCCTACACTACTCTGAGCCTACACTACTCTGAGCTTACACTACTATGAGCTTACACTACTATGAGCCTACACTACTCTGAGCCTACACTACTCTGAGCCTACACTACTTTGAGCCTACACTACTCTGATCTTACACTACTCTGAGCTTAGACTACTCTGAGCCTGCACTACTCTGAGCCTACACTACTCTGAGTCTACACTACTCTGAGCCTACACTACTCTGATCTTACACTACTATGAGCTTACACTACTCTGATCTTACACTACTCTGAGCCTACACTACTATGAGCCTACACTACTCTGAGCCTACACTACTCTGAGCCTACACTACTCTGAGCTTACACTACTCTGAGCCTACTCTACTCTGAGCTTAGACTACTCTGAGCCTACACTACTGAGTCTACACTACTCTGAGTCTACACTACTCTGAGCCTACACTACTCTGAGCCTACACTACTATGAGCTTACACTACTCTGATCTTACACTACTCTGAGCCTACACTACTATGAGCCTACACTACTCTGAGCCTACACTACTCTGAGCCTACACTACTCTGAGCCTACACTACTCTGAGCCTACTCTACTCTGAGCTTACACTACTCTGAGCCTACACTACTCTGAGCTTACACTACTCTGAGATTACACTACTCTGAGCCTACACTACTCTGAGCCTACACTACTCTGAGCTTACACTACTCTGATCGTACACTACTCTGATCGTACACTACTCTGAGCCTACACTACTCTGAGTTTACACTACTCTGAGCCTACACTACTCTGATCTTACACTACTCTGATCTTACACTACTCTGAGTCTACACTACTCGGAGCCTAGACTACTCTGAGCCTACACTACTCTGAGCTCACACTACTCTGAGTCTACACTACTCTGAGCCTACACTACTCTGATCTTACACTACTATGAGCTTACACTACTCTGAGCCTACATTACTCTGATCTTACACTACTATGAGCCTACACTACACTGAGTCTACACTACTCTGAGTCTACACTACTCTGAGCTTACACTACTCTGAGCCTACACTACTCTGAGCCTACACTACTCTGAGCCTACACTACTCTGAGTCTACACTACTCTGAGTCTACACTACTCTGAGCCTACACTACTCTGAGCCTACACTACTCTGAGCTTACACTACTATGAGCTTACACTACTATGAGCCTACACTACTCTGAGCCTACACTACTCTGAGCCTACACTACTTTGAGCCTACACTACTCTGATCTTACACTACTCTGAGCTTAGACTACTCTGAGCCTGCACTACTCTGAGCCTACACTACTCTGAGTCTACACTACTCTGAGCCTACACTACTCTGATCTTACACTACTATGAGCTTACACTACTCTGATCTTACACTACTCTGAGCCTACACTACTATGAGCTTACACTACTCTGATCTTACACTACTCTGAGCCTACACTACTATGAGCCTACACTACTCTGAGCCTACACTACTCTGAGCCTACACTACTCTGAGCTTACACTACTCTGAGCCTACTCTACTCTGAGCTTAGACTACTCTGAGCCTACACTACTCTGAGCCTACACTACTCTGAGTCTACACTACTCTGAGTCTACACTACTCTGAGCCTACACTACTCTGAGCCTACACTACTATGAGCTTACACTACTCTGATCTTACACTACTCTGAGCCTACACTACTATGAGCCTACACTACTCTGAGCCTACACTACTCTGAGCCTACACTACTCTGAGCCTACACTACTCTGAGCCTACTCTTCTCTGAGCTTACACTACTCTGAGCCTACACTACTCTGAGCTTACACTACTCTGAGCCTACACTACCCTGAGTTTACACTACTATGAGCCTACACTACTCTGATCTTACACTCCTCTGATCTTACACTACTCTGAGTCTACACTACTCTGAGCCTAGACTACTCTGAGCCTACACTACTCTGAGCTCACACTACTCTGAGCTCACACTACTCTGAGCTCACACTACTCTGAGCCTAGACTACTCTGAGCCTACACTACTCTGAGCCTACACTACTCTGAGCTTACACTACTCTGATCTTACACTACTCTGAGCTCACACTACTCTGAGCTCACACTACTCTGAGCCTACACTACTCTGAGCCTAGACTACTCTGAGCCTACACTACTCTGAGCTCACACTACTCTGAGCCTACACTACCCTGAGCTTACACTACTCTGAGTCTACACTACTCATAGCCTACACTACTCTGAGCCTACACTACTCTGAGCTTACACTACTCTGAGCTTACACTACTCTGAGCCTACACTACTCTGAGCTTACACTACTCTGAGCCTACACTACTCTGATCTTACACTACTCAGAGCCTACTCTACTCTGAGCTTACACTACTCTGAGCCGACACTACTCTGAGCCTACACTACTCTGAGTCTACACTACTCTGAGCCTACACTGCTCTGATCTTACACTACTATGAGCTTACACTACTCTGAGCCTACACTACTCTGAGCCTACACTACTCTGAGCTTACACTACTCTGAGCCTACACTACTCTGAGCCTACACTACTCTGAGCCTACACTACTCTGAGCCTACACTACTCTGAGCTTACACTACTCTGAGCCTACACTACTCTGAGCCTACACTACTCTGATCTTACACTACTATGAGCCTACACTACTCTGAGTCTACACTACTCTGAGTCTACACTACTCTGAGCTTACACTACTCTGAGCCTACACTACTCTGAGCCTACACTACTCTGAGCCTACACTACTCTGAGTCTACACTACTCTGAGCTTACACTACTCTGAGCCTACACTAGTCTGAGCCTACACTACTCTGAGCCTACACTACTCTGAGCCTACACTACTCTGAGCTTACACTACTATGAGCTTACACTACTATGAGCCTACACTACTCTGAGCCTACACTACTCTGAGCCTACACTACTTTGAGCCTACACTACTCTGATCTTACACTACTCTGAGCTTAGACTACTCTGAGCCTGCACTACTCTGAGCCTACACTACTCTGAGTCTACACTACTCTGAGCCTACACTACTCTGATCTTACACTACTATGAGCTTACACTACTCTGATCTTACACTACTCTGAGCCTACACTACTATGAGCCTACACTACTCTGAGCCTACACTACTCTGAGCCTACACTACTCTGAGCTTACACTACTCTGAGCCTACACTACTCTGAGCCTACACTACTCTGAGCCTACACTACTCTGATCTTACACTACTCTGAGTCTACAAACTCTGAGCCTACACTATTCTGATCTTACACTACTCTGAGCCTACACTACTCTGAGCTTACACTACTCTGAGCCTACACTACTCTGAGCCTACACTACTCTGATCTTACACTACTATGAGCCTACACTACTCTGAGTCTACACTACTCTGAGTCTACACTACTCTGAGCTTACACTACTCTGAGCCTACACTACTCTGAGCCTACACTACTCTGAGCCTACACTACTCTGAGTCTACACTACTCTGAGCTTACACTACTCTGAGCCTACACTAGTCTGAGCCTACACTACTCTGAGCCTACACTACTCTGAGCCTACACTACTCTGAGCTTACACTACTATGAGCTTACACTACTATGAGCCTACACTACTCTGAGCCTACACTACTCTGAGCCTACACTACTTTGAGCCTACACTACTCTGATCTTACACTACTCTGAGCTTAGACTACTCTGAGCCTGCACTACTCTGAGCCTACACTACTCTGAGTCTACACTACTCTGAGCCTACACTACTCTGATCTTACACTACTATGAGCTTACACTACTCTGATCTTACACTACTCTGAGCCTACACTACTATGAGCCTACACTACTCTGAGCCTACACTACTCTGAGCCTACACTACTCTGAGCTTACACTACTCTGAGCCTACTCTACTCTGAGCTTAGACTACTCTGAGCCTACACTACTGAGTCTACACTACTCTGAGTCTACACTACTCTGAGCCTACACTACTCTGAGCCTACACTACTATGAGCTTACACTACTCTGATCTTACACTACTCTGAGCCTACACTACTATGAGCCTACACTACTCTGAGCCTACACTACTCTGAGCCTACACTACTCTGAGCCTACACTACTCTGAGCCTACTCTACTCTGAGCTTACACTACTCTGAGCCTACACTACTCTGAGCTTACACTACTCTGAGTTTACACTACTCTGAGCCTACACTACTCTGAGCCTACACTACTCTGAGCTTACACTACTCTGATCGTACACTACTCTGAGCCTACACTACTCTGAGTTTACACTACTCTGAGCCTACACTACTCTGATCTTACACTACTCTGATCTTACACTACTCTGAGTCTACACTACTCTGAGCCTAGACTACTCTGAGCCTACACTACTCTGAGCTCACACTACTCTATGTCTACACTACTCTGAGCCTACACTACTCTGATCTTACACTACTATGAGCTTACACTACTCTGAGCCTACACTACTCTGAGCCTACACTACTGTGATCTTACACTACTCTGAGCTTAGACTACTCTGAGCCTACACTACTCTGAGTCTACACTACTCTGATCTTACACTACTATGAGCTTACACTACTCTGAGCCTACACTACTCTGAGCCTACACTACTCTGAGCTTACACTACTCTGAGCCTACACTACTCTGAGCTTACACTACTCTGAGCCTACACTACTCTGAGCCTACAATACTGTGAGCCTACACTACTCTGATCTTACACTACTCTGAGCCTACACTACTCTGAGCCTACAGTACTCTGAGCCTACACTACTCTGAGCCTACACTACTGTGATCTTACACTACTCTGTGCTTAGATTACTCTGAGCCTACACTACTCTGAGCCTACACTACTCTGATCTTACACTACTCTGATCTTACACTACTAGGAGCTTACACTACTATGAGCTTACACTACTCTGATCTTACACTACTCTGAGCCTACACTACTATGAGCCTACACTACTCTGAGCCTACACTACTCTGAACCTACACTACTCTGAGCTTACACTACTCTGAGCCTACTCTACTCTGAGCTTACACTACTCTGAGCCTACACTACTCTGAGCCTACACTACTCTGATCTTACACTACTCAGCTTAGACTACTCTGAGCCTACACTACTCTGAGCCTACACTACTCTGAGTCTAAACTACTCTGAGCCTACACTACTCTGATCTTACACTACTATGAGCTTACACTACTCTGATCTTACACTACTCTGAGCCTACACTACTATGAGCCTACACTACTCTGAGCCTACACTACTCTGAGCCTACACTACTCTGATCCTACACTACTCTGAGCTTACACTACTCTGAGCCTACTCTACTCTGAGCTTACACTACTCTGAGCCTACACTACTCTGAGCTTACACTACTCTGAGTTTACACTACTCTGAGTCCACACTACTCTGAGTCTACACTACTCTGAGCCTACACTACTCTGAGCTTACACTACTCTGAGCCTACACTACTCTGAGCCTACACTACTCTGATCTTACACTACTCTGAGCTTAGACTACTCTGAGCCTACACTACTCTGAGCCTACACTACTCTGATCTTACACTACTCTGAGCTTAGACTACTCTGAGCCTACACTACTCTGAGCCTACACTACTCTGAGTCTACACTACTCTGAGCCTACACTACTCTGATCTTACACTACTCTGATCTTACACTACTATGAGCTTACACTACTCTGATCTTACACTACTCTGAGCCTACACTACTATGAGCCTACACTACTCTCAGCCTACACTACTCTGAGCCTACACTACTCTGAGCTTACACTACTCTGAGCCTACTCTACTCTGAGCTTACACTACTCTGAGCCTACACTACTCTGAGCTTACACTACTCTGAGTTTACACTACTCTGAGTCCACACTACTCTGAGTCTACACTACTCTGAGCCTACACTACTCTGAGCTTACACTACTCTGAGCCTACTCTACTCTGAGCTTACACTACTCTGATCGTACACTATTCTGATCCTACACTACTCTGAGCCTACACTACTCTGATCTTACACCACTCTGAGTCTACACTACTCTGAGCCTAGACTACTCTGAGCCTACACTACTCTGAGCTTACACTACTCTGATCGTACACTACTCTGATCGTACACTACTCTGAGCCTACACTACTCTGAGTCTACACTACTCTGAGCCTACACTACTCTGAGCCTACACTACTATGAGCTTACACTACTCTGATCTTACACTACTCTGAGCCTACACTACTATGAGCCTACACTACTCTGAGCCTACACTACTCTGAGCCTACACTACTCTGAGCCTACACTACTCTGAGCCTACTCTACTCTGAGCTTACACTACTCTGAGCCTACACTACTCTGAGCTTACACTACTCTGAGTTTACACTACTCTGAGCCTACACTACTCTGAGCCTACACTACTCTGAGCTTACACTACTCTGATCGTACACTACTCTGATCGTACACTACTCTGAGCCTACACTACTCTGAGCTCACACTACTCTGAGCCTACACTACTCTGAGCCTACACTACTCTGATCTTACACTACTATGAGCTTACACTACTCTGAGCCTACATTACTCTGAGCCTACACTACTGTGATCTTACACTACTCTGAGCTTAGAATACTCTGAGCCTACACTACTCTGAGTTTACACTACTATGAGCCTACACTACTCTGATCTTACACTCCTCTGATCTTACACTACTCTGAGTCTACACTACTCTGAGCCTAGACTACTCTGAGCCTACACTACTCTGAGCTCACACTACTCTGAGCTCACACTACTCTGAGCTCACACTACTCTGAGCCTAGACTACTCTGAGCCTACACTACTCTGAGCCTACACTACTCTGAGCTTACACTACTCTGATCTTACACTACTCTGAGCTCACACTACTCTGAGCTCACACTACTCTGAGCCTACACTACTCTGAGCCTAGACTACTCTGAACCTACACTACTCTGAGCTTACACTACTCTGAGCCTACACTACTCTGAGCCTACACTACTCTGAGCTTACACTACTCTGAGCTTACACTACTCTGAGCCTACACTACTCTGAGCTTACACTACTCTGAGCCTACACTACTCTGAGCTTACACTACTCTGAGCCTACTCTACTCTGAGCTTACACTACTCTGAGCCTACACTACTCTGAGCCTACACTACTCTGAGTCTACACTACTCTGAGCCTACACTACTCTGATCTTACACTACTATGAGCTTACACTACTCTGAGCCTACACTACTTAGAGCCTACACTACTTTGAGCTTACACTACTCTGAGCCTACACTACTCTGAGCCTACACTACTCTGAGCCTACACTACTCTGAGCCTACACTACTCTGATCTTACACTACTCTGAGTCTACAAACTCTGAGCCTACACTACTCTGATCTTACACTACTCTGAGCCTACACTACTCTGAGCTTACACTACTCTGAGCCTACACTACTCTGAGCCTACACTACTCTGATCTTACACTACTATGAGCCTACACTACTCTGAGTCTACACTACTCTGAGTCTACACTACTCTGAGCTTACACTACTCTGAGCCTACACTACTCTGAGCCTACACTACTCTGAGCCTACACTACTCTGAGTCTACACTACTCTGAGCCTAGACTACTCTGAGCCTACACTACTCTGAGCTCACACTACTCTGAGCTCACACTACTCTGAGCTCACACTACTCTGAGCCTAGACTACTCTGAGCCTACACTACTCTGAGCCTACACTACTCTGAGCTTACACTACTCTGATCTTACACTACTCTGAGCTCACACTACTCTGAGCTCACACTACTCTGAGCCTACACTACTCTGAGCCTAGACTACTCTGAACCTACACTACTCTGAGCTTACACTACTCTGAGCCTACACTACTCTGAGCCTACACTACTCTGAGCTTACACTACTCTGAGCTTACACTACTCTGAGCCTACACTACTCTGAGCTTACACTACTCTGAGCCTACACTACTCTGAGCTTACACTACTCTGAGCCTACTCTACTCTGAGCTTACACTACTCTGAGCCTACACTACTCTGAGCCTACACTACTCTGAGTCTACACTACTCTGAGCCTACACTACTCTGATCTTACACTACTATGAGCTTACACTACTCTGAGCCTACACTACTTAGAGCCTACACTACTCTGAGCTTACACTACTCTGAGCCTACACTACTCTGAGCCTACACTACTCTGAGCCTACACTACTCTGAGCCTACACTACTCTGATCTTACACTACTCTGAGTCTACAAACTCTGAGCCTACACTACTCTGATCTTACACTACTCTGAGCCTACACTACTCTGAGCTTACACTACTCTGAGCCTACACTACTCTGAGCCTACACTACTCTGATCTTACACTACTATGAGCCTACACTACTCTGAGTCTACACTACTCTGAGTCTACACTACTCTGAGCTTACACTACTCTGAGCCTACACTACTCTGAGCCTACACTACTCTGAGCCTACACTACTCTGAGTCTACACTACTCTGAGCTTACACTACTCTGAGCCTACACTACTCTGAGCCTACACTACTCTGAGCCTACACTACTCTGAGCTTACACTACTATGAGCTTACACTACTATGAGCCTACACTACTCTGAGCCTACACTACTTTGAGCCTACACTACTCTGATCTTACACTACTCTGAGCTTAGACTACTCTGAGCCTGCACTACTCTGAGCCTACACTACTCTGAGTCTACACTACTATGAGCTTACACTACTCTGATCTTACACTACTCTGAGCCTACACTACTATGAGCCTACACTACTCTGAGCCTACACTACTCTGAGCCTACACTACTCTGAGCTTACACTACTCTGAGCCTACTCTACTCTGAGCTTAGACTACTCTGAGCCTACACTACTCTGAGCCTACACTACTCTGAGTCTACACTACTCTGAGTCTACACTACTCTGAGGCTACACTACTCTGAGCCTACACTACTATGAGCTTACACTACTCTGATCTTACACTACTCTGAGCCTACACTACTATGAGCCTACACTACTCTGAGCCTAAACTACTCTGAGCCTACACTACTCTGAGCCTACACTACTCTGAGCCTACTCTTCTCTGAGCTTACACTACTCTGAGCCTACACTACTCTGAGCTTACACTACTCTGAGCCTACACTACTCTGAGTTTACACTACTATGAGCCTACACTACTCTGATCTTACACTCCTCTGATCTTAGACTACTCTGAGTCTACACTACTCTGAGCCTAGACTACTCTGAGCCTACACTACTCTGAGCTCACACTACTCTGAGCCTAGACTACTCTGAGCCTACACTACTCTGAGCCTACACTACTCTGAGCTTACACTACTCTGATCTTACACTACTCTGAGCTCACACTACTCTGAGCTCACACTACTCTGAGCCTACACTACTCTGAGCCTAGACTACTCTGAACCTACACTACTCTGAGCTTACACTACTCTGAGCCTACACTACTCTGAGCCTACACTACTCTGAGCTTACACTACTCTGAGCTTACACTACTCTGAGCCTACACTACTCTGAGCTTACACTACTCTGAGCCTACACTACTCTGAGCTTACACTACTCTGAGCCTACTCTACTCTGAGCTTACACTACTCTGAGCCTACACTACTCTGAGCCTACACTACTCTGAGTCTACACTACTCTGAGCCTACACTACTCTGATCTTACACTACTATGAGCTTACACTACTCTGAGCCTACACTACTTAGAGCCTACACTACTCTGAGCTTACACTACTCTGAGCCTACACTACTCTGAGCCTACACTACTCTGAGCCTACACTACTCTGAGCCTACACTACTCTGATCTTACACTACTCTGAGTCTACAAACTCTGAGCCTACACTACTCTGATCTTACACTACTCTGAGCCTACACTACTCTGAGCTTACACTACTCTGAGCCTACACTACTATGAGCTTACACTACTCTGATCTTACACTACTCTGAGCCTACACTACTATGAGCCTACACTACTCTGAGCCTACACTACTCTGAGCCTACACTACTCTGAGCCTACACTACTCTGAGCCTACTCTACTCTGAGCTTACACTACTCTGAGCCTACACTACTCTGAGCTTACACTACTCTGAGTTTACACTACTCTGAGCCTACACTACTCTGAGCCTACACTACTCTGAGCTTACACTACTCTGATCGTACACTACTCTGATCGTACACTACTCTGAGCCTACACTACTCTGAGTTTACACTACTCTGAGCCTACACTACTCTGATCTTACACTACTCTGATCTTACACTACTCTGAGTCTACACTACTCTGAGCCTAGACTACTCTGAGCCTACACTACTCTGAGCTCACACTACTCTATGTCTACACTACTCTGAGCCTACACTACTCTGATCTTACACTACTATGAGCTTACACTACTCTGAGCCTACACTACTCTGAGCCTACACTACTGTGATCTTACACTACTCTGAGCTTAGACTACTCTGAGCCTACACTACTCTGAGTCTACACTACTCTGATCTTACACTACTATGAGCTTACACTACTCTGAGCCTACACTACTCTGAGCCTACACTACTCTGAGCTTACACTACTCTGAGCCAACACTACTCTGAGCTTACACTACTCTGAGCCTACACTACTCTGAGCCTACAATACTGTGAGCCTACACTACTCTGATCTTACACTACTCTGAGCCTACACTACTCTGAGCCTACAGTACTCTGAGCCTACACTACTCTGAGCCTACACTACTGTGATCTTACACTACTCTGAGCTTAGACTACTCTGAGCCTACACTACTCTGAGCCTACACTACTCTGAGTCTACACTACTCTGATCTTACACTACTATGAGCTTACACTACTATGAGCTTACACTACTCTGATCTTACACTACTCTGAGCCTACACTACTATGAGCCTACACTACTCTGAGCCTACACTACTCTGAGCCTACACTACTCTGAGTCTACACTACTCTGAGCCTACACTACTCTGATCTTACACTACTATGAGCTTAAGCTACTCTGATCTTACACTACTCTGAGCCTACACTACTCTGAGCCTACACTACTGTGATCTTACACTACTCTGAGCTTAGACTACTCTGAGCCTACACTACTCTGAGCCTACACTACTCTGAGTCTACACTACTCTGATCTTACACTACTAGGAGCTTACACTACTATGAGCTTACACTACTCTGATCTTACACTACTCTGAGCCTACACTACTATGAGCCTACACTACTCTGAGCCTACACTACTCTGAACCTACACTACTCTGAGCTTACACTACTCTGAGCCTACTCTACTCTGAGCTTACACTACTCTGAGCCTACACTACTCTGAGCCTACACTACTCTGATCTTACACTACTCAGCTTAGACTACTCTGAGCCTACACTACTCTGAGCCTACACTACTCTGAGTCTAAACTACTCTGAGCCTACACTACTCTGATCTTACACTACTATGAGCTTACACTACTCTGATCTTACACTACTCTGAGCCTACACTACTATGAGCCTACACTACTCTGAGCCTACACTACTCTGAGCCTACACTACTCTGATCCTACACTACTCTGAGCTTACACTACTCTGAGCCTACTCTACTCTGAGCTTACACTACTCTGAGCCTACACTACTCTGAGCTTACACTACTCTGAGTTTACACTACTCTGAGTCCACACTACTCTGAGTCTACACTACTCTGAGCCTACACTACTCTGAGCTTACACTACTCTGAGCCTACACTACTCTGAGCCTACACTACTCTGATCTTACACTACTCTGAGCTTAGACTACTCTGAGCCTACACTACTCTGAGCCTACACTACTCTGATCTTACACTACTCTGAGCTTAGACTACTCTGAGCCTACACTACTCTGAGCCTACACTACTCTGAGTCTACACTACTCTGAGCCTACACTACTCTGATCTTACACTACTCTGATCTTACACTACTATGAGCTTACACTACTCTGATCTTACACTACTCTGAGCCTACACTACTATGAGCCTACACTACTCTCAGCCTACACTACTCTGAGCCTACACTACTCTGAGCTTACACTACTCTGAGCCTACTCTACTCTGAGCTTACACTACTCTGAGCCTACACTACTCTGAGCTTACACTACTCTGAGTTTACACTACTCTGAGTCCACACTACTCTGAGTCTACACTACTCTGAGCCTACACTACTCTGAGCTTACACTACTCTGAGCCTACTCTACTCTGAGCTTACACTACTCTGATCGTACACTATTCTGATCCTACACTACTCTGAGCCTACACTACTCTGATCTTACACCACTCTGAGTCTACACTACTCTGAGCCTAGACTACTCTGAGCCTACACTACTCTGAGCTTACACTACTCTGATCGTACACTACTCTGATCGTACACTACTCTGAGCCTACACTACTCTGAGTCTACACTACTCTGAGCCTACACTACTCTGAGCCTACACTACTATGAGCTTACACTACTCTGATCTTACACTACTCTGAGCCTACACTACTATGAGCCTACACTACTCTGAGCCTACACTACTCTGAGCCTACACTACTCTGAGCCTACACTACTCTGAGCCTACTCTACTCTGAGCTTACACTACTCTGAGCCTACACTACTCTGAGCTTACACTACTCTGAGTTTACACTACTCTGAGCCTACACTACTCTGAGCCTACACTACTCTGAGCTTACACTACTCTGATCGTACACTACTCTGATCGTACACTACTCTGAGCCTACACTACTCTGAGCTCACACTACTCTGAGCCTACACTACTCTGAGCCTACACTACTCTGATCTTACACTACTATGAGCTTACACTACTCTGAGCCTACATTACTCTGAGCCTACACTACTGTGATCTTACACTACTCTGAGCTTAGAATACTCTGAGCCTACACTACTCTGAGTTTACACTACTATGAGCCTACACTACTCTGATCTTACACTCCTCTGATCTTACACTACTCTGAGTCTACACTACTCTGAGCCTAGACTACTCTGAGCCTACACTACTCTGAGCTCACACTACTCTGAGCTCACACTACTCTGAGCTCACACTACTCTGAGCCTAGACTACTCTGAGCCTACACTACTCTGAGCCTACACTACTCTGAGCTTACACTACTCTGATCTTACACTACTCTGAGCTCACACTACTCTGAGCTCACACTACTCTGAGCCTACACTACTCTGAGCCTAGACTACTCTGAACCTACACTACTCTGAGCTTACACTACTCTGAGCCTACACTACTCTGAGCCTACACTACTCTGAGCTTACACTACTCTGAGCTTACACTACTCTGAGCCTACACTACTCTGAGCTTACACTACTCTGAGCCTACACTACTCTGAGCTTACACTACTCTGAGCCTACTCTACTCTGAGCTTACACTACTCTGAGCCTACACTACTCTGAGCCTACACTACCCTGAGTCTACACTACTCTGAGCCTACACTACTCTGATCTTACACTACTATGAGCTTACACTACTCTGAGCCTACACTACTTAGAGCCTACACTACTCTGAGCTTACACTACTCTGAGCCTACACTACTCTGAGCCTACACTACTCTGAGCCTACACTACTCTGATCTTACACTACTCTGAGTCTACAAACTCTGAGCCTACACTACTCTGATCTTACACTACTCTGAGCCTACACTACTCTGAGCTTACACTACTCTGAGCCTACACTACTCTGAGCCTACACTACTCTGATCTTACACAACTATGAGCCTACACTACTCTGAGTCTACACTACTCTGAGTCTACACTACTCTGAGCTTACACTACTCTGAGCCTACACTACTCTGAGCCTACACTACTCTGAGCCTACACTACTCTGAGTCTACACTACTCTGAGCCTAGACTACTCTGAGCCTACACTACTCTGAGCTCACACTACTCTGAGCTCACACTACTCTGAGCTCACACTACTCTGAGCCTAGACTACTCTGAGCCTACACTACTCTGAGCCTACACTACTCTGAGCTTACACTACTCTGATCTTACACTACTCTGAGCTCACACTACTCTGAGCTCACACTACTCTGAGCCTACACTACTCTGAGCCTAGACTACTCTGAACCTACACTACTCTGAGCTTACACTACTCTGAGCCTACACTACTCTGAGCCTACACTACTCTGAGCTTACACTACTCTGAGCTTACACTACTCTGAGCCTACACTACTCTGAGCTTACACTACTCTGAGCCTACACTACTCTGAGCTTACACTACTCTGAGCCTACTCTACTCTGAGCTTACACTACTCTGAGCCTACACTACTCTGAGCCTACACTACTCTGAGTCTACACTACTCTGAGCCTACACTACTCTGATCTTACACTACTATGAGCTTACACTACTCTGAGCCTACACTACTTAGAGCCTACACTACTCTGAGCTTACACTACTCTGAGCCTACACTACTCTGAGCCTACACTACTCTGAGCCTACACTACTCTGAGCCTACACTACTCTGATCTTACACTACTCTGAGTCTACAAACTCTGAGCCTACACTACTCTGATCTTACACTACTCTGAGCCTACACTACTCTGAGCTTACACTACTCTGAGCCTACACTACTCTGAGCCTACACTACTCTGATCTTACACTACTATGAGCCTACACTACTCTGAGTCTACACTACTCTGAGTCTACACTACTCTGAGCTTACACTACTCTGAGCCTACACTACTCTGAGCCTACACTACTCTGAGCCTACACTACTCTGAGTCTACACTACTCTGAGCTTACACTACTCTGAGCCTACACTACTCTGAGCCTACACTACTCTGAGCCTACACTACTCTGAGCTTACACTACTATGAGCTTACACTACTATGAGCCTACACTACTCTGAGCCTACACTACTCTGAGCCTACACTACTTTGAGCCTACACTACTCTGATCTTACACTACTCTGAGCTTAGACTACTCTGAGCCTGCACTACTCTGAGCCTACACTACTCTGAGTCTACACTACTATGAGCTTACACTACTCTGATCTTACACTACTCTGAGCCTACACTACTATGAGCCTACACTACTCTGAGCCTACACTACTCTGAGCCTACACTACTCTGAGCTTACACTACTCTGAGCCTACTCTACTCTGAGCTTAGACTACTCTGAGCCTACACTACTCTGAGCCTACACTACTCTGAGTCTACACTACTCTGAGTCTACACTACTCTGAGCCTACACTACTCTGAGCCTACACTACTATGAGCTTACACTACTCTGATCTTACACTACTCTGAGCCTACACTACTATGAGCCTACACTACTCTGAGCCTAAACTACTCTGAGCCTACACTACTCTGAGCCTACACTACTCTGAGCCTACTCTTCTCTGAGCTTACACTACTCTGAGCCTACACTACTCTGAGCTTACACTACTCTGAGCCTACACTACTCTGAGTTTACACTACTATGAGCCTACACTACTCTGATCTTACACTCCTCTGATCTTAGACTACTCTGAGTCTACACTACTCTGAGCCTAGACTACTCTGAGCCTACACTACTCTGAGCTCACACTACTCTGAGCTCACACTACTCTGAGCTCACACTACTCTGAGCCTAGACTACTCTGAGCCTACACTACTCTGAGCCTACACTACTCTGAGCTTACACTACTCTGATCTTACACTACTCTGAGCTCACACTACTCTGAGCCTACACTACTCTGAGCCTAGACTACTCTGAGCCTACACTACTCTGAGCTCACACTACTCTGAGCCTACACTACCCTGAGCTTACACTACTCTGAGTCTACACTACTCATAGCCTACACTACTCTGAGCCTACACTACTCTGAGCTTACACTACTCTGAGCCTACACTACTCTGAGCCTACACTACTCTGAGCTTACACTACTCTGAGCTTACACTACTCTGAGCCTACACTACTCTGAGCTTACACTACTCTGAGCCTACACTACTCTGATCTTACACTACTCTGAGCCTACTCTACTCTGAGCTTACACTACTCTGAGCCTACACTACTCTGAGTCTACACTACTCTGAGCCTACACTGCTCTGATCTTACACTACTATGAGCTTACACTACTCTGAGCCTACACTACACTGAGCCTACACTACTCTGAGCTTACACTACTCTGAGCCTACACTACTCTGAGCCTACACTACTCTGAGCCTACACTACTCTGATCTTACACTACTCTGATCTTACACTACTCTGAGTCTACAAACTCTGAGCCTACACTACTCTGATCTTACACTACTCTGAGCCTACACTACTCTGAGCTTACACTACTCTGAGCCTACACTACTCTGAGCCTACACTACTCTGATCTTACACTACTATGAGCCTACACTACTCTGAGTCTACACTACTCTGAGTCTACA
The DNA here is from genome assembly GCF_026437365.1 of Eucyclogobius newberryi. Classification (NCBI taxonomy): domain Eukaryota; kingdom Metazoa; phylum Chordata; class Actinopteri; order Gobiiformes; family Gobiidae; genus Eucyclogobius; species Eucyclogobius newberryi. The sequence goes on from NW_027315801.1 coordinate 27,004,241, forward strand.
CTACTCTGAGCTTACACTACTCTGAGCCTACACTACTCTGAGCCTACACTACTCTGAGCCTACACTACTCTGAGTCTACACTACTCTGAGCTTACACTACTCTGAGCCTACACTACTCTGAGCCTACACTACTCTGAGCTTACACTACTATGAGCTTAGACTACTCTGAGCCTGCACTACTCTGAGCCTACACTACTCTGAGTCTACACTACTCTGAGCCTACACTACTCTGATCTTACACTACTATGAGCTTACACTACTCTGATCTTACACTACTCTGAGCCTACACTACTATGAGCCTACACTACTCTGAGCCTACACTACTCTGAGCCTACACTACTCTGAGCTTACACTACTCTGAGCCTACTCTACTCTGAGCTTAGACTACTCTGAGCCTACACTACTCTGAGCCTACACTACTCTGAGTCTACACTACTCTGAGTCTACACTACTCTGAGCCTACACTACTCTGAGCCTACACTACTATGAGCTTACACTACTCTGATCTTACACTACTCTGAGCCTACACTACTATGAGCCTACACTACTCTGAACCTACACTACTCTGAGCCTACACTACTCTGAGCCTACTCTACTCTGAGCTTACACTACTCTGAGCCTACACTACTCTGAGCTTACACTACTCTGAGTTTACACTACTCTGAGCCTACACTACTCTGAGCCTACACTACTCTGAGCTTACACTACTCTGATCGTACACTACTCTGATCGTACACTACTCTGAGCCTACACTACTCTGAGTTTACAATACTCTGAGCCTACACTACTCTGATCTTACACTACTCTGATCTTACACTACTCTGAGTCTACACTACTCTGAGCCTAGACTACTCTGAGCCTACACTACTCTGAGCTCACACTACTCTGAGTCTACACTACTCTGAGCTTACACTACTATGAGCTTACACTACTATGAGCCTACACTACTCTGAGCCTACACTACTCTGAGCCTACACTACTTTGAGCCTACACTACTCTGATCTTACACTACTCTGAGCTTAGACTACTCTGAGCCTGCACTACTCTGAGCCTACACTACTCTGAGTCTACACTACTATGAGCTTACACTACTCTGATCTTACACTACTCTGAGCCTACACTACTATGAGCCTACACTACTCTGAGCCTACACTACTCTGAGCCTACACTACTCTGAGCTTACACTACTCTGAGCCTACTCTACTCTGAGCTTAGACTACTCTGAGCCTACACTACTCTGAGCCTACACTACTCTGAGTCTACACTACTCTGAGTCTACACTACTCTGAGCCTACACTACTCTGAGCCTACACTACTATGAGCTTACACTACTCTGATCTTACACTACTCTGAGCCTACACTACTATGAGCCTACACTACTCTGAGCCTAAACTACTCTGAGCCTACACTACTCTGAGCCTACACTACTCTGAGCCTACTCTTCTCTGAGCTTACACTACTTTGAGCCTACACTACTCTGAGCGTACACTACTCTGAGCCTACACTACTCTGAGTTTACACTACTATGAGCCTACACTACTCTGATCTTACACTCCTCTGATCTTAGACTACTCTGAGTCTACACTACTCTGAGCCTAGACTACTCTGAGCCTACACTACTCTGAGCTCACACTACTCTGAGCTCACACTACTCTGAGCTCACACTACTCTGAGCCTAGACTACTCTGAGCCTACACTACTCTGAGCCTACACTACTCTGAGCTTACACTACTCTGATCTTACACTACTCTGAGCTCACACTACTCTGAGCCTACACTACTCTGAGCCTAGACTACTCTGAGCCTACACTACTCTGAGCTCACACTACTCTGAGCCTACACTACCCTGAGCTTACACTACTCTGAGTCTACACTACTCATAGCCTACACTACTCTGAGCCTACACTACTCTGAGCTTACACTACTCTGAGCCTACACTACTCTGAGCCTACACTACTCTGAGCTTACACTACTCTGAGCTTACACTACTCTGAGCCTACACTACTCTGAGCTTACACTACTCTGAGCCTACACTACTCTGATCTTACACTACTCTGAGCCTACTCTACTCTGAGCTTACACTACTCTGAGCCTACACTACTCTGAGTCTACACTACTCTGAGCCTACACTGCTCTGATCTTACACTACTATGAGCTTACACTACTCTGAGCCTACACTACTCTGAGCCTACACTACTCTGAGCTTACACTACTCTGAGCCTACACTACTCTGAGCCTACACTACTCTGAGCCTACACTACTCTGAGCCTACACTACTCTGATCTTACACTACTCTGAGTCTACAAACTCTGAGCCTACACTACTCTGATCTTACACTACTCTGAGCCTACACTACTCTGAGCTTACACTACTCTGAGCCTACACTACTCTGAGCCTACACTACTCTGATCTTACACTACTATGAGCCTACACTACTCTGAGTCTACACTACTCTGAGTCTACACTACTCTGAGCCTACACTACTCTGAGCCTACACTACTCTGAGCCTACACTACTCTGAGTCTACACTACTCTGAGCTTACACTACTCTGAGCCTACACTACTCTGAGCCTACACTACTCTGAGCTTACACTACTATGAGCTTACACTACTATGAGCCTACACTACTCTGAGCCTACACTACTCTGAGCCTACACTACTTTGAGCCTACACTACTCTGATCTTACACTACTCTGAGCTTAGACTACTCTGAGCCTGCACTACTCTGAGCCTACACTACTCTGAGTCTACACTACTCTGAGCCTACACTACTCTGATCTTACACTACTATGAGCTTACACTACTCTGATCTTACACTACTCTGAGCCTACACTACTATGAGCCTACACTACTCTGAGCCTACACTACTCTGAGCCTACACTACTCTGAGCTTACACTACTCTGAGCCTACTCTACTCTGAGCTTAGACTACTCTGAGCCTACACTACTCTGAGCCTACACTACTCTGAGTCTACACTACTCTGAGTCTACACTACTCTGAGCCTACACTACTCTGAGCCTACACTACTATGAGCTTACACTACTCTGATCTTACACTACTCTGAGCCTACACTACTATGAGCCTACACTACTCTGAACCTACACTACTCTGAGCCTACACTACTCTGAGCCTACTCTACTCTGAGCTTACACTACTCTGAGCCTACACTACTCTGAGCTTACACTACTCTGAGTTTACACTACTCTGAGCCTACACTACTCTGAGCCTACACTACTCTGAGCTTACACTACTCTGATCGTACACTACTCTGATCGTACACTACTCTGAGCCTACACTACTCTGAGTTTACAATACTCTGAGCCTACACTACTCTGATCTTACACTACTCTGATCTTACACTACTCTGAGTCTACACTACTCTGAGCCTAGACTACTCTGAGCCTACACTACTCTGAGCTCACACTACTCTGAGTCTACACTACTCTGAGCCTACACTACTCTGATCTTACACTACTATGAGCTTACACTACTCTGAGCCTACACTACTCTGAGCCTACACTACTGTGATCTTACACTACTCTGAGCTTAGACTACTCTGAGCCTACACTACTCTGAGCCTACACTACTCTGTGTCTACACTACTCTTATCTTACACTACTATGAGCTTACACTACTCAGAGCCTACACTACTCTGAGCCTACACTACTCTGAGCTTACACTACTCTGAGCCTACACTACTCTGAGCTTACACTACTCTGAGCCTACACTACTCTGAGCCTACACTACTCTGAGCCTACACTACTCTGATCTTACACTACTACGAGCCTACAATACTCTGAGCCTACACTACTCTGATCTTACACTACTCTGAGCCTACACTACTCTGAGCCTACACTACTCTGAGCCTACACTACTCTGATCTTACACTACTCTGAGCCTACTCTACTCTGAGCTTACACTACTCTGAGCCTACACTACTCTGAGCCTACACTACTCTGATCTTACACTACTCTGAGTCTACACTACTCTGAGCCTACACTACTCTGATCTTACACTACTATGAGCTTAAGCTACTCTGATCTTACACTACTCTGATCCTACACTACTCTGAGCCTACACTACTGTGATCTTACACTACTCTGAGCTTAGACTACTCTGAGCCTACACTACTCTGAGCCTACACTACTCTGATCTTACACTACTATGAGTTTACACTACTATGAGCTTACACTACTCTGATCTTACACTACTCTGAGCCTACACTACTATGAGCCTACACTACTCTGAGCCTACACTACTCTGAGCCTACACTACTCTGAACCTACACTACTATGAGCTCACACTACTCTGAGCCTAGACTACTCTGAGCCTACACTACTCTGAGCCTACACTACTCTGAGCTTACACTACTCTGATCTTACACTACTCTGAGCTCACACTACTCTGAGCTCACACTACTCTGAGCCTACACTACTCTGAGCCTAGACTACTCTGAGCCTACACTACTCTGAGCCTACACTACTCTGACCTTACACTACTCTGAGCTTACACTACTCTGAGCCTACACTACTCTGAGCTTACACTACTCTGAGCCTACACTACTCTGATCTTACACTACTCTGAGCCTACTCTACTCTGAGCTTACACTACTCTGAGCCTACACTACTCTGAGCCTACACTACTCTGAGTCTACACTACTCTGAGCCTACACTGCTCTGATCTTACACTACTATGAGCTTACACTACTCTGAGCCTACACTACTCTGAGCCTACACTACTCTGAGCTTACACTACTCTGAGCCTACACTACTCTGAGCCTACACTACTCTGAGCCTACACTACTCTGATCTTACACTACTCTGAGTCTACAAACTCTGAGCCTACACTACTCTGATCTTACACTACTCTGAGCCTACACTACTCTGAGCTTACACTACTCTGAGCCTACACTACTCTGAGCCTACACTACTCTGATCTTACACTACTATGAGCCTACACTACTCTGAGTCTACACTACTCTGAGTCTACACTACTCTGAGCTTACACTACTCTGAGCCTACACTACTCTGAGCCTACACTACTCTGAGCCTACACTACTCTGAGTCTACACTACTCTGAGCTTACACTACTATGAGCTTACACTACTATGAGCCTACACTACTCTGAGCCTACACTACTCTGAGCCTACACTACTTTGAGCCTACACTACTCTGATCTTACACTACTCTGAGCTTAGACTACTCTGAGCCTGCACTACTCTGAGCCTACACTACTCTGAGTCTACACTACTCTGAGCCTACACTACTCTGATCTTACACTACTATGAGCTTACACTACTCTGATCTTACACTACTCTGAGCCTACACTACTATGAGCCTACACTACTCTGAGCCTACACTACTCTGAGCCTACACTACTCTGAGCTTACACTACTCTGAGCCTACTCTACTCTGAGCTTAGACTTCTCTGAGCCTACACTACTCTGAGCCTACACTACTCTGAGTCTACACTACTCTGAGTCTACACTACTCTGAGCCTACACTACTCTGAGCCTACACTACTATGAGCTTACACTACTCTGATCTTACACTACTCTGAGCCTACACTACTATGAGCGTACACTACTCTGAGCCTACACTACTCTGAGCCTACACTACTCTGAGCCTACACTACTCTGAGCCTACACTACTCTGAGCTTACACTACTCTGAGTTTACACTACTCTGAGCCTACACTACTCTGAGCCTACACTACTCTGAGCTTACACTACTCTGATCGTACACTACTCTGATCGTACACTACTCTGAGCCTACACTACTCTGAGTTTACACTACTCTGAGTTTACACTACTCTGATCTTACACTACTCTGATCTTACACTACTCTGAGTCTACACTACTCTGAGCCTAGACTACTCTGAGCCTACACTACTCTGAGCTCACACTACTCTGAGTCTACACTACTCTGAGCCTACACTACTCTGATCTTACACTACTATGAGCTTACACTACTCTGAGCCTACACTACTCTGAGCCTACACTACTGTGATCTTACACTACTCTGAGCTTAGACTACTCTGAGCCTACACTACTCTGAGCCTACACTACTCTGAGTCTACACTACTCTGATCTTACACTACTATGAGCTTACACTACTCAGAGCCTACACTACTCTGAGCCTACACTACTCTGAGCTTACACTACTCTGAGCCTACACTACTCTGAGCTTACACCACTCTGAGCCTACACTACTCTGAGCCTACACTACTCTGAGCCTACACTACTCTGATCTTACACTACTATGAGCCTACAATACTCTGAGCCTACACTACTCTGATCTTACACTACTCTGAGCCTACACTACTCTGAGCCTACACTACTCTGAGCCTACACTACTGTGATCTTACACTACTCTGAGCTTAGACTACTCTGAGCCTACACTACTCTGAGCCTACACTACTCTGAGTCTACACTACTCTGATCTTACACTACTATGAGCTTACACTACTATGAGCTTACACTACTCTGATCTTACACTACTCTGAGCCTACACTACTATGAGCCTACACTACTCTGAGCCTACACTACTCTGAGCCTACACTACTCTGAACCTACACTACTCTGAGCTTACACTACTCTGAGCCTACTCTACTCTGAGCTTACACTACTCTGAGCCTACACTACTCTGAGCCTACACTACTCTGATCTAACACTACTCTGAGCTTAGACTACTCTGAGCCTACACTACTCTGAGCCTACACTACTCTGAGTCTACACTACTCTGAGCCTACACTACTCTGATCTTACACTACTATGAGCTTAAGCTACTCTGATCTTACACTACTCTGAGCCTACACTACTCTGAGCCTACACTACTGTGATCTTACACTACTCTGAGCTTAGACTACTCTGAGCCTACACTACTCTGAGCCTACACTACTCTGAGTCTACACAACTCTGATCTTACACTACTATGAGCTTACACTACTATGAGCTTACACTACTCTGATCTTACACTACTCTGAGCCTACACTACTATGAGCCTACACTACTCTGAGCCTACACTACTCTGAGCCTACACTACTCTGAACCTACACTACTCTGAGCTTACACTACTCTGAGCCTACTCTACTCTGAGCTTACACTACTCTGAGCCTACACTACTCTGAGCCTACACTACTCTGATCTTACACTACTCAGCTTAGACTACTCTGAGCCTACACTACTCTGAGCCTACACTACTCTGAGTCTAAACTACTCTGAGCCTACACTACTCTGATCTTACACTACTATGAGCTTACACTACTCTGATCTTACACTACTCTGAGCCTACACTACTATGAGCCTACACTACTCTGAGCCCACACTACTCTGAGCCTACACTACTCTTAGCCTACACTACTCTGAGCTTACACTACTCTGAGCCTACTCTACTCTGAGCTTACACTACTCTGAGCCTACACTACTCTGAGCTTACACTACTGTGATCTTACACTACTCTGAGCTTAGACTACTCTGAGCCTACACTACTCTGAGCCTACACCACTTTGATCTTACACTACTCTGAGCTTAGACTACTCTGAGCCTACACTACTCTGAGCCTACACTACTCTGAGTCTACACTACTCTGATCTTACACTACTATGAGCTTACACTACTCTGAGCCTACACTACTCTGAGCCTACACTACTCTGAGCTTACACTACTCTGAGCCTACACTACTCTGAGCTTACACTACTCTGAGCCTACACTACTCTGAGCCTACACTACTCTGAGCCTACACTACTCTGATCTTACACTACTATGAGCCTACAATACTCTGAGCCTACACTACTCTGATCTTACACTACTCTGAGCCTACACTACTCTGAGCCTACACTACTCTGAGCCTACACTACTCTGAGCCTACACTACTGTGATCTTACACTACTCTGAGCTTAGACTACTCTGAGCCTACACTACTCTGAGCCTACACTACTCTGAGTCTACACTACTCTGATCTTACACTACTATGAGCTTACACTACTATGAGCTTACACTACTCTGATCTTACACTACTCTGAGCCTACACTACTATGAGCCTACACTACTCTGAGCCTACACTACTCTGAGCCTACACTACTCTGAACCTACACTACTCTGAGCTTACACTACTCTGAGCCTACTCTACTCTGAGCTTACACTACTCTGAGCCTACACTACTCTGAGCCTACACTACTCTGATCTAACACTACTCTGAGCTTAGACTACTCTGAGCCTACACTACTCTGAGCCTACACTACTCTGAGTCTACACTACTCTGAGCCTACACTACTCTGATCTTACACTACTATGAGCTTAAGCTACTCTGATCTTACACTACTCTGAGCCTACACTACTCTGAGCCTACACTACTGTGATCTTACACTACTCTGAGCTTAGACTACTCTGAGCCTACACTACTCTGAGCCTACACTACTCTGAGTCTACACTACTCTGATCTTACACTACTATGAGCTTACACTACTATGAGCTTACACTACTCTGATCTTACACTACTCTGAGCCTACACTACTATGAGCCTACACTACTCTGAGCCTACACTACTCTGAGCCTACACTACTCTGAACCTACACTACTCTGAGCTTACACTACTCTGAGCCTACTCTACTCTGAGCTTACACTACTCTGAGCCTACACTACTCTGAGCCTACACTACTCTGATCTTACACTACTCAGCTTAGACTACTCTTAGCCTACACTACTCTGAGCCTACACTACTCTGAGTCTAAACTACTCTGAGCCTACACTACTCTGATCTTACACTACTATGAGCTTACACTACTCTGATCTTACACTACTCTGAGCCTACACTACTATGAGCCTACACTACTCTGAGCCTACACTACTCTGAGCCTACACTACTCTGAGCCTACACTACTCTGAGCTTACACTACTCTGAGCCTACTCTACTCTGAGCTTACACTACTCTGAGCCTACACTACTCTGAGCTTACACTACTCTGAGTTTACACTACTCTGAGTCCACACTACTCTGAGTCTACACTACTCTGAGCCTACACTACTCTGAGCTTACACTACTCTGAGCCTACACTACTCTGAGCCTACACTACTCTGATCTTACACTACTCTGAGCTTAGACTACTCTGAGCCTACACTACTCTGAGCCTACACTACTCTGATCTTACACTACTCTGAGCTTAGACTACTCTGAGCCTACACTACTCTGAGCCTACACTACTCTGAGTCTACACTACTCTGAGCCTACACTACTCTGATCTTACACTACTATGAGCTTACACTACTCTGATCTTACACTACTCTGAGCCTACACTACTATGAGCCTACACTACTCTGAGCCTACACTACTCTGAGCCTACACTACTCTGAGCCTACACTACTCTGAGCTTACACTACTCTGAGCCTACTCTACTCTGAGCTTACACTACTCTGAGCCTACACTACTCTGAGCTTACACTACTCTGAGTTTACACTACTCTGAGTCCACACTACTCTGAGTCTAAACTACTCTGAGCCTACACTACTCTGAGCTTACACTACTCTGAGCCTACTCTACTCTGAGCTTACACTACTCTGATCGTACACTATTCTGATCCTACACTACTCTGAGCCTACACTACTCTGATCTTACACCACTCTGAGTCTACACTACTCTGAGCCTAGACTACTCTTAGCCTACACTACTCTGAGCTTACACTACTCTGATCGTACACTACTCTGATCGTACACTACTCTGAGCCTACACTACTCTGAGTCTACACTACTCTGAGCCTACACTACTCTGAGCCTACACTACTATGAGCTTACACTACTCTGATCTTACACTACTCTGAGCCTACACTACTATGAGCCTACACTACTCTGAGCCTACACTACTCTGAGCGTACACTACTCTGAGCCTACACTACTCTGAGCCTACTCTACTCTGAGCTTACACTACTCTGAGCCTACACTACTCTGAGCTTACACTACTCTGAGTTTACACTACTCTGAGCCTACACTACTCTGAGCCTACACTACTCTGAGCTTACACTACTCTGATCGTACACTACTCTGATCGTACACTACTCTGAGCCTACACTACTCTGAGTTTACACTACTCTGAGCCTACACTACTCTGATCTTACACTACTCTGATCTTACACTACTCTGAGTCTACACTACTCTGAGCCTAGACTACTCTGAGCCTACACTACTCTGAGCTCACACTACTCTGAGTCTACACTACTCTGAGCCTACACTACTCTGATCTTACACTACTATGAGCTTACACTACTCTGAGCCTACACTACTCTGAGCCTACACTACTGTGATCTTACACTACTCTGAGCTTAGACTACTCTGAGCCTACACTACTCTGAGCCTACACTACTCTGAGTCTACACTACTCTGATCTTACACTACTATGAGCTTACACTTCTCTGAGCCTACACTACTCTGAGCTTACACTACTCTGAGCCTACACTACTCTGAGCCTACACTACTCTGAGCCTACACTACTCTGAGCCTACACTACTCTGAGTCTACAAACTCTGAGCCTACACTACTCTGATCGTACACTACTCTGATCGTACACTACTCTGAGCCTACACTACTCTGAGTTTACACTACTATGAGCCTACACTACTCTGATCTTACACTCCTCTGATCTTACACTACTCTGAGTCTACACTACTCTGAGCCTAGACTACTCTGAGCCTACACTACTCTGAGCTCACACTACTCTGAGCTCATACTACTCTGATCTTACACTACTATGAGCCTACAATACTCTGAGCCTACACTACTCTGATCTTACACTACTCTGAGCCAACACTACTCTGAGCCTACACTACTCTGAGCCTACACTACTGTGATCTTACACTACTCTGAGCTTAGACTACTCTGAGCCTACACTACTCTGAGCCTACACTACTCTGAGTCTACACTACTCTGATCTTACACTACTATGAGCTTACACTACTATGAGCTTACACCACTCTGATCTTACACTACTCTGAGCCTACACTACTATGAGCCTACACTACTCTGAGCCTACACTACTCTGAGCCTACACTACTCTGAACCTACACTACTCTGAGCTTACACTACTCTGAGCCTACTCTACTCTGAGCTTACACTACTCTGAGCCTACACTACTCTGAGCCTACACTACTCTGATCTTACACTACTCTGAGCTTAGACTACTCTGAGCCTACACTACTCTGAGCCTACACTACTCTGAGTCTACACTACTCTGAGCCTACACTACTCTGATCTTACACTACTATGAGCTTAAGCTACTCTGATCTTACACTACTCTGAGCCTACACTACTCTGAGCCTACACTACTGTGATCTTACACTACTCTGAGCTTAGACTACTCTGAGCCTACACTACTCTGAGCCTACACTACTCTGAGCTTACACTACTGTGATCTTACACTACTCTGAGCTTAGACTACTCTGAGCCTACACTACTCTGAGCCTACACTACTGTGATCTTACACTACTCTGAGCTTAGACTACTCTGAGCCTACACTACTCTGAGCCTACACTACTCTGAGTCTATACTACTCTGATCTTACACTACTATGAGCTTACACTACTCTGAGCCTACACTACTCTGAGCCTACACTACTCTGAGCTTACACTACTCTGAGCCTACACTACTCTGAGCTTACACTACTCTGAGCCTACACTACTCTGAGCCTACACTACTCTGAGCCTACACTACTCTGATCTTACACTACTATGAGCCTACAATACTCTGAGCCTACACTACTCTGATCTTACACTACTCTGAGCCTACACTACTCTGAGCCTACACTACTCTGAGCCTACACTACTCTGAGCCTACACTACTGTGATCTTACACTACTCTGAGCTTAGACTACTCTGAGCCTACACTACTCTGAGCCTACACTACTCTGAGTCTACACTACTCTGATCTTACACTACTATGAGCTTACACTACTATGAGCTTACACTACTCTGATCTTACACTACTCTGAGCCTACACTACTATGAGCCTACACTACTCTGAGCCTACACTACTCTGAGCCTACACTACTCTGAACCTACACTACTCTGAGCTTACACTACTCTGAGCCTACTCTACTCTGAGCTTACACTACTCTGAGCCTACACTACTCTGAGCCTACACTACTCTGATCTAACACTACTCTGAGCTTAGACTACTCTGAGCCTACACTACTCTGAGCCTACACTACTCTGAGTCTACACTACTCTGAGCCTACACTACTCTGATCTTACACTACTATGAGCTTAAGCTACTCTGATCTTACACTACTCTGAGCCTACACTACTCTGAGCCTACACTACTGTGATCTTACACTACTCTGAGCTTAGACTACTCTGAGCCTACACTACTCTGAGCCTACACTACTCTGAGTCTACACTACTCTGATCTTACACTACTATGAGCTTACACTACTATGAGCTTACACTACTCTGATCTTACACTACTCTGAGCCTACACTACTATGAGCCTACACTACTCTGAGCCTACACTACTCTGAGCCTACACTACTCTGAACCTACACTACTCTGAGCTTACACTACTCTGAGCCTACTCTACTCTGAGCTTACACTACTCTGAGCCTACACTACTCTGAGCCTACACTACTCTGATCTTACACTACTCAGCTTAGACTACTCTGAGCCTACACTACTCTGAGCCTACACTACTCTGAGTCTAAACTACTCTGAGCCTACACTACTCTGATCTTACACTACTATGAGCTTACACTACTCTGATCTTACACTACTCTGAGCCTACACTACTATGAGCCTACACTACTATGAGCCTACACTACTCTGAGCCTACACTACTCTGAGCCTACACTACTCTGAGCCTACACTACTCTGAGCTTACACTACTCTGAGCCTACTCTACTCTGAGCTTACACTACTCTGAGCCTACACTACTCTGAGCTTACACTACTCTGAGTTTACACTACTCTGAGTCCACACTACTCTGAGTCTACACTACTCTGAGCCTACACTACTCTGAGCTTACACTACTCTGAGCCTACACTACTCTGAGCCTACACTACTCTGATCTTACACTACTCTGAGCTTAGACTACTCTGAGCCTACACTACTCTGAGCCTACACTACTCTGATCTTACACTACTCTGAGCTTAGACTACTCTGAGCCTACACTACTCTGAGCCTACACTACTCTGAGTCTACACTACTCTGAGCCTACACTACTCTGATCTTACACTACTATGAGCTTACACTACTCTGATCTTACACTACTCTGAGCCTACACTACTATGAGCCTACACTACTCTGAGCCTACACTACTCTGAGCCTACACTACTCTGAGCCTACACTACTCTGAGCTTACACTACTCTGAGCCTACTCTACTCTGAGCTTACACTACTCTGAGCCTACACTACTCTGAGCTTACACTACTCTGAGTTTACACTACTCTGAGTCCACACTACTCTGAGTCTAAACTACTCTGAGCCTACACTACTCTGAGCTTACACTACTCTGAGCCTACTCTACTCTGAGCTTACACTACTCTGATCGTACACTATTCTGATCCTACACTACTCTGAGCCTACACTACTCTGATCTTACACTACTCTGAGTCTACACTACTCTGAGCCTAGACTACTCTTAGCCTACACTACTCTGAGCTTACACTACTCTGATCGTACACTACTCTGATCGTACACTACTCTGAGCCTACACTACTCTGAGTCTACACTACTCTGAGCCTACACTACTCTGAGCCTACACTACTATGAGCTTACACTACTCTGATCTTACACTACTCTGAGCCTACACTACTATGAGCCTACACTACTCTGAGCCTACACTATTCTGAGCCTACACTACTCTGAGCCTACTCTACTCTGAGCTTACACTACTCTGAGCCTACACTACTCTGAGCTTACACTACTCTGAGTTTACACTACTCTGAGCCTACACTACTCTGAGCCTACACTACTCTGAGCTTACACTACTCTGATCGTACACTACTCTGATCGTACACTACTCTGAGCCTACACTACTCTGAGTTTACACTACTCTGAGCCTACACTACTCTGATCTTACACTACTCTGATCTTACACTACTCTGAGTCTACACTACTCTGAGCCTAGACTACTCTGAGCCTACACTACTCTGAGCTCACACTACTCTGAGTCTACACTACTCTGAGCCTACACTACTCTGATCTTACACTACTATGAGCTTACACTACTCTGAGCCTACACTACTCTGAGCCTACACTACTGTGATCTTACACTACTCTGAGTTTAGACTACTCTGAGCCTACACTACTCTGAGCCTACACTACTCTGAGTCTACACTACTCTGATCTTACACTACTATGAGCTTACACTTCTCTGAGCCTACACTACTCTGAGCTTACACTACTCTGAGCCTACACTACTCTGAGCCTACACTACTCTGAGCCTACACTACTCTGAGCCTACACTACTCTTAGTCTACAAACTCTGAGCCTACACTACTCTGATCGTACACTACTCTGATCGTACACTACTCTGAGCCTACACTACTCTGAGTTTACAATACTATGAGCCTACACTACTCTGATCTTACACTCCTCTGATCTTACACTACTCTGAGTCTACACTACTCTGAGCCTAGACTACTCTGAGCCTACACTACTCTGAGCTCACACTACTCTGAGCTCACACTACTCTGATCTTACACTACTATGAGCCTACAATACTCTGAGCCTACACTACTCTGATCTTACACTACTCTGAGCCAACACTACTCTGAGCCTACACTACTCTGAGCCTACACTACTGTGATCTTACACTACTCTGAGCTTAGACTACTCTGAGCCTACACTACTCTGAGCCTACACTACTCTGAGTCTACACTACTCTGATCTTACACTACTATGAGCTTACACTACTATGAGCTTACACTACTCTGATCTTACACTACTCTGAGCCTACACTACTATGAGCCTACACTACTCTGAGCCTACACTACTCTGAGCCTACACTACTCTGAACCTACACTACTCTGAGCTTACACTACTCTGAGCCTACTCTACTCTGAGCTTACACTACTCTGAGCCTACACTACTCTGAGCCTACACTACTCTGATCTTACACTACTCTGAGCTTAGACTACTCTGAGCCTACACTACTCTGAGCCTACACTACTCTGAGTCTACACTACTCTGAGCCTACACTACTCTGATCTTACACTACTATGAGCTTAAGCTACTCTGATCTTACACTACTCTGAGCCTACACTACTCTGAGCCTACACTACTGTGATCTTACACTACTCTGAGCTTAGACTACTCTGAGCCTACACTACTCTGAGCCTACACTACTATGAGCTTACACTACTATGAGCTTACACTACTCTGATCTTACACTACTCTGAGCCTACACTACTATGAGCCTACACTACTCTGATCTTACACTACTATGAGCTTACACTACTATGAGCTTACACTACTCTGATCTTACACTACTCTGAGCCTACACTACTATGAGCCTACACTACTCTGAGCCTACACTACTCTGAGCCTACACTACTCTGAACCTACACTACTCTGAGCTTACACTACTCTGAGCCTACTCTACTCTGAGCTTACACTACTCTGAGCCTACACTACTCTGAGCCTACACTACTCTGATCTTACACTACTCAGCTTAGACTACTCTGAGCCTACACTACTCTGAGCCCACACTACTCTGAGTCTAAACTACTCTGAGCCTACACTACTCTGATCTTACACTACTATGAGCTTACACTACTCTGATCTTACACTACTCTGAGCCTACACTACTATGAGCCTACACTACTCTGAGCCTACACTACTCTGAGCCTACACTACTCTGAGCCTACACTACTCTGAGCTTACACTACTCTGAGCCTACTCTACTCTGAGCTTACACTACTCTGAGCCTACACTACTCTGAGCTTACACTACTCTGAGTTTAAACTACTCTGAGTCCACACTACTCTGAGTCTACACTACTCTGAGCCTACACTACTCTGAGCTTACACTACTCTGAGCCTACACTACTCTGAGCCTACACTACTCTGATCTTACACTACTCTGAGCTTAGACTACTCTGAGCCTACACTACTCTGAGCCTACACTACTCTGATCTTACACTACTCTGAGCTTAGACTACTCTGAGCCTACACTACTCTGAGCCTACACTACTCTGAGTCTACACTACTCTGAGCCTACACTACTCTGATCTTACACTACTATGAGCTTACACTACTCTGATCTTACACTACTCTGAGCCTACACTACTATGAGCCTACACTACTCTGAGCCTACACTACTCTGAGCCTACACTACTCTGAGCCTACACTACTCTGAGCTTACACTACTCTGATCGTACACTACTCTGATCGTACACTACTCTGAGCCTACACTACTCTGAGCCTACACTACTCTGAGCCTACACTACTCTGAGTCTACACTACTCTGAGCCTACACTACTCTGAGCCTACACTACTATGAGCTTACACTACTCTGATCTTACACTACTCTGAGCCTACACTACTATGAGCCTACACTACTCTGAGCCTACACTACTCTGAGCCTACACTACTCTGAGCCTACACTACTCTGAGCCTACTCTACTCTGAGCTTACACTACTCTGAGCCTACACTACTCTGAGCTTACACTACTCTGAGTTTACACTACTCTGAGCCTACACTACTCTGAGCCTACACTACTCTGAGCTTACACTACTCTGATCGTACACTACTCTGATCGTACACTACTCTGAGCCTACACTACTCTGAGTTTACACTACTCTGAGCCTACACTACTCTGATCTTACACTACTCTGATCTTACACTACTCTGAGTCTACACTACTCTGAGCCTAGACTACTCTGAGCCTACACTACTCTGAGCTCACACTACTCTGAGTCTACACTACTCTGAGCCTACACTACTCTGATCTTACACTACTATGAGCTTACACTACTCTGAGCCTACACTACTCTGAGCCTACACTACTGTGATCTTACACTACTCTGAGCTTAGACTACTCTGAGCCTACACTACTCTGAGTCTACACTACTCTGATCTTACACTACTATGAGCTTACACTTCTCTGAGCCTACACTACTCTGAGCCTACACTACTCTGAGCTTACACCACTCTGAGCCTACACTACTCTGAGCCTACACTACTCTGAGCCTACACTACTCTGAGCCTACACTACTCTGAGTCTACAAACTCTCAGCCTACACTACTCTGATCGTACACTACTCTGATCGTACACTACTCTGAGCCTACACTACTCTGAGTTTACACTACTATGAGCCTACACTACTCTGATCTTACACTCCTCTGATCTTACACTACTCTGAGTCTACACTACTCTGAGCCTAGACTACTCTGAGCCTACACTACTCTGAGCTCACACTACTCTGAGCTCACACTACTCTGAGCTCACACTACTCTGAGCCTAGACTACTCTGAGCCTACACTACTCTGAGCCTACACTACTCTGAGCTTACACTACTCTGATCTTACACTACTCTGAGCTCACACTACTCTGAGCTCACACTACTCTGAGCCTACACTACTCTGAGCCTAGACTACTCTGAGCCTACACTACTCTGAGCTCACACTACTCTGAGCCTACACTACCCTGAGCTTACACTACTCTGAGTCTACACTACTCATAGCCTACACTACTCTGAGCCTACACTACTCTGAGCTTACACTACTCTGAGCCTACACTACTCTGAGCCTACACTACTCTGAGCTTACACTACTCTGAGCTTACACTACTCTGAGCCTACACTACTCTGAGCTTACACTACTCTGAGCCTACACTACTCTGAGCTTACACTACTCTGAGCCTACTCTACTCTGAGCTTACACTACTCTGAGCCTACACTACTCTGAGCCTACACTACTCTGAGTCTACACTACTCTGAGCCTACACTACTCTGATCTTACACTACTATGAGCTTACACTACTCTGAGCCTACACTACTCTGAGCCTACACTACTCTGAGCTTACACTACTCTGAGCCTACACTACTCTGAGCCTACACTACTCTGAGCCTACACTACTCTGATCTTACACTACTCTGAGTCTACACTACTCTGAGCCTACACTACTCTGAGCCTACACTACTCTGAGCTTACACTACTCTGAGCCTACACTACTCTGAGCCTACACTACTCTGATCTTACACTACTATGAGCCTACACTACTCTGAGTCTACACTACTCTGAGTCTACACTACTCTGAGCTTACACTACTCTGAGCCTACACTACTCTGAGCCTACACTACTCTGAGCCTAGACTACTCTGAGTCTACACTACTCTGAGTCTACACTACTCTGAGCTTACACTACTCTGAGCCTACACTACTCTGAGCCTACACTACTCTGAGCCTACACTACTATGAGCTTACACTACTATGAGCCTACACTACTCTGAGCCTACACTACTCTGAGCCTACACTACTTTGAGCCTACACTACTCTGATCTTACACTACTCTGAGCTCAGACTACTCTGAGCCTGCACTACTCTGAGCCTACACTACTCTGAGTCTACACTACTCTGAGCCTACACTACTCTGAGTTTACACTACTCTGAGCCTACACTACTCTGATCTTACACTACTCTGATCTTACACTACTCTGAGTCTACACTACTCTGAGCCTAGACTACTCTGAGCCTACACTACTCTGAGCTCACACTACTCTGAGTCTACACTACTCTGAGCCTACACTACTCTGATCTTACACTACTATGAGCTTACACTACTCTGAGCCTACACTACTCTGAGCCTACACTACTGTGATCTTACACTACTCTGAGCTTAGACTACTCTGAGCCTACACTACTCTGAGCCTACACTACTCTGAGTCTACACTACTCTGATCTTACACTACTATGAGCTTACACTTCTCTGAGCCTACACTACTCTGAGCCTACACTACTCTGAGCTTACACCACTCTGAGCCTACACTACTCTGAGCCTACACTACTCTGAGCCTACACTACTCTGAGCCTACACTACTCTGAGTCTACAAACTCTCAGCCTACACTACTCTGATCGTACACTACTCTGATCGTACACTACTCTGAGCCTACACTACTCTGAGTTTACACTACTATGAGCCTACACTACTCTGATCTTACACTCCTCTGATCTTACACTACTCTGAGTCTACACTACTCTGAGCCTAGACTACTCTGAGCCTACACTACTCTGAGCTCACACTACTCTGAGCTCACACTACTCTGAGCTCACACTACTCTGAGCCTAGACTACTCTGAGCCTACACTACTCTGAGCCTACACTACTCTGAGCTTACACTACTCTGATCTTACACTACTCTGAGCTCACACTACTCTGAGCTCACACTACTCTGAGCCTACACTACTCTGAGCCTAGACTACTCTGAGCCTACACTACTCTGAGCTCACACTACTCTGAGCCTACACTACCCTGAGCTTACACTACTCTGAGTCTACACTACTCATAGCCTACACTACTCTGAGCCTACACTACTCTGAGCTTACACTACTCTGAGCCTACACTACTCTGAGCCTACACTACTCTGAGCTTACACTACTCTGAGCTTACACTACTCTGAGCCTACACTACTCTGAGCTTACACTACTCTGAGCCTACACTACTCTGAGCTTACACTACTCTGAGCCTACTCTACTCTGAGCTTACACTACTCTGAGCCTACACTACTCTGAGCCTACACTACTCTGAGTCTACACTACTCTGAGCCTACACTACTCTGATCTTACACTACTATGAGCTTACACTACTCTGAGCCTACACTACTCTGAGCCTACACTACTCTGAGCTTACACTACTCTGAGCCTACACTACTCTGAGCCTACACTACTCTGAGCCTACACTACTCTGAGCCTACACTACTCTGATCTTACACTACTCTGAGTCTACAAACTCTGAGCCTACACTACTCTGAGCCTACACTACTCTGAGCTTACACTACTCTGAGCCTACACTACTCTGAGCCTACACTACTCTGATCTTACACTACTATGAGCCTACACTACTCTGAGTCTACACTACTCTGAGTCTACACTACTCTGAGCTTACACTACTCTGAGCCTACACTACTCTGAGCCTACACTACTCTGAGCCTAGACTACTCTGAGTCTACACTACTCTGAGTCTACACTACTCTGAGCTTACACTACTCTGAGCCTACACTACTCTGAGCCTACACTACTCTGAGCCTACACTACTCTGAGCTTACACTACTATGAGCTTACACTACTATGAGCCTACACTACTCTGAGCCTACACTACTCTGAGCCTACACTACTTTGAGCCTACACTACTCTGATCTTACACTACTCTGAGCTCAGACTACTCTGAGCCTGCACTACTCTGAGCCTACACTACTCTGAGTCTACACTACTCTGAGCCTACACTACTCTGATCTTACACTACTATGAGCTTACACTACTCTGATCTTACACTACTCTGAGCCTACACTACTATGAGCCTACACTACTCTGAGCCTACACTACTCTGAGCCTACACTACTCTGAGCTTACACTACTCTGAGCCTACTCTACTCTGAGCTTAGACTACTCTGAGCCTACACTACTCTGAGCCTACACTACTCTGAGTCTACACTACTCTGAGTCTACACTACTCTGAGCCTACACTACTCTGAGCCTACACTACTATGAGCTTACACTACTCTGATCTTACACTACTCTGAGCCTACACTACTATGAGCCTACACTACTCTGAGCCTACACTACTCTGAGCCTACACTACTCTGAGCCTACACTACTCTGAGCCTACTCTTCTCTGAGCTTACACTACTCTGAGCCTACACTACTCTGAGCTTACACTACTCTGAGCCTACACTACTCTGAGTTTACACTACTATGAGCCTACACTACTCTGATCTTACACTCCTCTGATCTTACACTACTCTGAGTCTACACTACTCTGAGCCTAGACTACTCTGAGCCTACACTACTCTGAGCTCACACTACTCTGAGCTCACACTACTCTGAGCTCACACTACTCTGAGCCTAGACTACTCTGAGCCTACACTACTCTGAGCCTACACTACTCTGAGCTTACACTACTCTGATCTTACACTACTCTGAGCTCACACTACTCTGAGCTCACACTACTCTGAGCCTACACTACTCTGATCTTACACTACTCTGAGCTTAGACTACTCTGAGCCTACACTACTCTGAGCCTACACTACTCTGAGTCTACACTACTCTGAGCCTACACTACTCTGATCTTACACTACTATGAGCTTAAGCTACTCTGATCTTACACTACTCTGAGCCTACACTACTCTGAGCCTACACTACTGTGATCTTACACTACTCTGAGCTTAGACTACTCTGAGCCTACACTACTCTGAGCCTACACTACTCTGAGTCTACACTACTCTGATCTTACACTACTATGAGCTTACACTACTATGAGCTTACACTACTCTGATCTTACACTACTCTGAGCCTACACTACTATGAGCCTACACTACTCTGAGCCTACACTACTCTGAGCCTACACTACTCTGAACCTACACTACTCTGAGCTTACACTACTCTGAGCCTACTCTACTCTGAGCTTACACTACTCTGAGCCTACACTACTCTGAGCCTACACTACTCTGATCTTACACTACTCAGCTTAGACTACTCTGAGCCTACACTACTCTGAGCCTACACTACTCTGAGTCTAAACTACTCTGAGCCTACACTACTCTGATCTTACACTACTATGAGCTTACACTACTCTGATCTTACACTACTCTGAGCCTACACTACTATGAGCCTACACTACTCTGAGCCTACACTACTCTGAGCCTACACTACTCTGAGCCTACACTACTCTGAGCTTACACTACTCTGAGCCTACTCTACTCTGAGCTTACACTACTCTGAGCCTACACTACTCTGAGCTTACACTACTCTGAGTTTACACTACTCTGAGTCCACACTACTCTGAGTCTACACTACTCTGAGCCTACACTACTCTGAGCTTACACTACTCTGAGCCTACACTACTCTGAGTCTACACTACTCTGATCTTACACTACTATGAGCTTACACTACTCTGAGCCTACACTACTCTGAGCCTACACTACTCTGAGCTTACACTACTCTGAGCCTACACTACTCTGAGCTTACACTACTCTGAGCCTACACTACTCTGAGCCTACACTACTCTGAGCCTACACTACTCTGATCTTACACTACTATGAGCCTACAATACTCTGAGCCTACACTACTCTGATCTTACACTACTCTGAGCCTACACTACTCTGAGCCTACACTACTCTGAGCCTACACTACTCTGAGCCTACACTACTGTGATCTTACACTACTCTGAGCTTAGACTACTCTGAGCCTACACTACTCTGAGCCTACACTACTCTGAGTCTACACTACTCTGATCTTACACTACTATGAGCTTACACTACTATGAGCTTACACTACTCTGATCTTACACTACTCTGAGCCTACACTACTATGAGGCTACACTACTCTGAGCCTACACTACTCTGAGCCTACACTACTCTGAACCTACACTACTCTGAGCTTACACTACTCTGAGCCTACTCTACTCTGAGCTTACACTACTCTGAGCCTACACTACTCTGAGCCTACACTACTCTGATCTTACACTACTCTGAGCTTAGACTACTCTGAGCCTACACTACTCTGAGCCTACACTACTCTGAGTCTACACTACTCTGAGCCTACACTACTCTGATCTTACACTACTATGAGCTTAAGCTACTCTGATCTTACACTACTCTGAGCCTACACTACTCTGAGCCTACACTACTGTGATCTTACACTACTCTGAGCTTAGACTACTCTGAGCCTACACTACTCTGAGCCTACACTACTCTGAGTCTACACTACTCTGATCTTACACTTATATGAGCTTACACTACTATGAGCTTACACTACTCTGATCTTACACTACTCTGAGCCTACACTACTATGAGCCTACACTACTCTGAGCCTACACTACTCTGAGCCTACACTACTCTGAACCTACACTACTCTGAGCTTACACTACTCTGAGCCTACTCCACTCTGAGCTTACACTACTCTGAGCCTACACTACTCTGAGCCTACACTACTCTGATCTTACACTACTCAGCTTAGACTACTCTGAGCCTACACTACTCTGAGCCTACACTACTCTGAGTCTAAACTACTCTGAGCCTACACTACTCTGATCTTACACTACTATGAGCTTACACTACTCTGATCTTACACTACTCTGAGCCTACACTACTATGAGCCTACACTACTCTGAGCCTACACTACTCTGAGCCTACACTACTCTGAGCCTACACTACTCTGAGCTTACACTACTCTGAGCCTACTCTACTCTGAGCTTACACTACTCTGAGCCTACACTACTCTGAGCTTACACTACTCTGAGTTTACACTACTCTGAGTCCACACTACTCTGAGTCTACACTACTCTGAGCCTACACTACTCTGAGCTTACACTACTCTGAGCCTACACTACTCTGAGCCTACACTACTCTGATCTTACACTACTCTGAGCTTAGACCACTCTGAGCCTACACTACTCTGAGCCTACACTACTCCGATCTTACACTACTCTGAGCTTAGACTACTCTGAGCCTACACTACTCTGAGCCTACACTACTCTGAGTCTACACTACTCTGAGCCTACACTACTCTGATCTTACACTACTATGAGCTTACACTACTCTGATCTTACACTACTCTGAGCCTACACTACTATGAGCCTACACTACTCTGAGCCTACACTACTCTGAGCCTACACTACTCTGAGCCTACACTACTCTGAGCTTACACTACTCTGAGCCTACTCTACTCTGAGCTTACACTACTCTGAGCCTACACTACTCTGAGCTTACACTACTCTGAGTTTACACTACTCTGAGTCCACACTACTCTGAGTCTACACTACTCTGAGCCTACACTACTCTGAGCTTACACTACTCTGAGCCTACTCTACTCTGAGCTTACACTACTCTGATCGTACACTATTCTGATCCTACACTACTCTGAGCCTACACTACTCCGATCTTACACTACTCTGAGTCTACACTACTCTGAGCCTAGACTACTCTGAGCCTACACTACTCTGAGCTTACACTACTCTGATCGTACACTACTCTGATCGTACACTACTCTGAGCCTACACTACTCTGAGTCTACACTACTCTGAGCCTACACTACTCTGAGCCTACACTACTATGAGCTTACACTACTCTGATCTTACACTACTCTGAGCCTACACTACTATGAGCCTACACTACTCTGAGCCTACACTACTCTGAGCCTACACTACTCTGAGCCTACACTACTCTGAGCCTACTCTACTCTGAGCTTACACTACTCTGAGCCTACACTACTCTGAGCTTACACTACTCTGAGTTTACACTACTCTGAGCCTACACTACTCTGAGCCTACACTACTCTGAGCTTACACTACTCTGATCGTACACTACTCTGATCGTACACTACTCTGAGCCTACACTACTCTGAGTTTACACTACTCTGAGCCTACACTACTCTGATCTTACACTACTCTGATCTTACACTACTCTGAGTCTACACTACTCTGAGCCTAGACTACTCTGAGCCTACACTACTCTGAGCTCACACTACTCTGAGTCTACACTACTCTGAGCCTACACTACTCTGATCTTACACTACTATGAGCTTACACTACTCTGAGCCTACACTACTCTGAGCCTACACTACTGTGATCTTACACTACTCTGAGCTTAGACTACTCTGAGCCTACACTACTCTGATCTTACACTACTCTGATCTTACACTACTCTGAGTCTACACTACTCTGAGCCTAGACTACTCTGAGCCTACACTACTCTGAGCTCACACTACTCTGAGTCTACACTACTCTGAGCCTACACTACTCTGATCTTACACTACTATGAGCTTACACTACTCTGAGCCTACACTACTCTGAGCCTACACTACTCTGAGCTTACACTACTCTGAGCCTACACTACTCTGAGCTTACACTACTCTGAGCCTACACTACTCTGAGCCTACACTACTCTGAGCCTACACTACTCTGATCTTACACTACTATGATTCTACAATACTCTGAGCCTACACTACTCTGATCTTACACTACTCTGAGCCTACACTACTCTGAGCCTACACTACTCTGAGCCTAGACTACTCAGAGCCTACACTACTGTGATCTTACACTACTCTGAGCTTAGACTACTCTGAGTTTACACTACTCTGAGCCTACACTACTCTCAGTCTACACTACTCTGATCTTACACTACTATGAGCTTACACTACTATGAGCTTACAGTACTCTGATCTTACACTACTCTGAGCCTACACTACTATGAGCCTACACTACTCTGAGCCTACACTACTCTGAGCCTACACTACTCTGAACCTACACTACTCTGAGCTTACACTACTCTGAGCCTACACTACTCTGAGCCTACACTACTCTGATCTTACACTACTCTGAGCTTAGACTACTCTGAGCCTACAATACTCTGAGCCTACACTACTCTGATCTTACACTACTCTGAGCCTACACTACTCTGAGCCTACACTACTCTGAGCCTACACTACTGTGATCTTACACTACTCTGAGCTTAGACTACTCTGAGCCTACACTACTCTGAGCCTACACTACTCTGAGTCTACACTACTCTGATCTTACACTACTATGAGCTTACACTACTATGAGCTTACACTACTCTGATCTTACACTACTCTGAGCCTACACTACTATGAGCCTACACTACTCTGAGCCTACACTACTCTGAGCCTACACTACTCTGAACCTACACTACTCTGAGCTTACACTACTCTGAGCCTACTCTACTCTGAGCTTACACTACTCTGAGCCTAGACTACTCTGAGCCTACACTACTCTGAGCTCACACTACTCTGAGTCTACACTACTCTGAGCCTACACTACTCTGATCTTACACTACTATGAGCTTACACTACTCTGAGCCTACACTACTCTGAGCCTACACTACTGTGATCTTACACTACTCTGAGCTTAGACTACTCTGAGCCTACACTACTCTGAGCCTACACTACTCTGAGTCTACACTACTCTGATCTTACACTACTATGAGCTAACACTACTCTGAGACTACACTACTCTGAGCCTACACTACTCTGAGCCTACACTACTCTGATCTTACACTACTATGAGCCTACAATACTCTGAGCCTACACTACTCTGATCTTACACTACTCTGAGCCTACACTACTCTGAGCCTACACTACTCTGAGCCTACACTACTCTGAGCCTACACTACTGTGATCTTACACTACTCTGATCTTAGACTACTCTGAGCCTACACTACTCTGAGCCTACACTACTCTGAGTCTACACTACTCTGATCTTACACTACTATGAGCTTACACTACTATGAGCTTACACTACTCTGATCTTACACTACTCTGAGCCTACACTACTATGAGCCTACACTACTCTGAGCCTACACTACTCTGAGCCTACACTACTCTGAACCTACACTACTCTGAGCTTACACTACTCTGAGCCTACTCTACTCTGAGCTTACACTACTCTGAGCCTACACTACTCTGAGCCTACACTACTCTCATCTTACACTACTCCGAGCTTAGACTACTCTGAGCCTACACTACTCTGAGCCTACACTACTCTGAGTCTACACTACTCTGAGCCTACACTACTCTGATCTTACACTACTATGAGCTTAAGCTACTCTGATCTTACACTACTCTGAGCCTACACTACTCTGAGCCTACACTACTGTGATCTTACACTACTCTGAGCTTAGACTACTCTGAGCCTACACTACTCTGAGCCTACACTACTCTGAGTCTACACTACTCTGATCTTACACTACTATGAGCTTACACTACTATGAGCTTACACTACTCTGATCTTACACTACTCTGAGCCTACACTACTATGAGCCTACACTACTCTGAGCCTACACTACTCTGAGCCTACACTACTCTGAACCTACACTACTCTGAGCTTACACTACTCTGAGCCTACTCTACTCTGAGCTTACACTACTCTGAGCCTACACTACTCTGAGCCTACACTACTCTGATCTTACACTACTCAGCTTAGACTACTCTGAGCCTACACTACTCTGAGCCTACACTACTCTGAGTCTAAACTACTCTGAGCCTACACTACTCTGATCTTACACTACTATGAGCTTACACTACTCTGATCTTACACTACTCTGAGCCTACACTACTATGAGCCTACACTACTCTGAGCCTACACTACTCTGAGCCTACACTACTCTGAGCCTACACTACTCTGAGCTTACACTACTCTGAGCCTACTCTACTCTGAGCTTACACTACTCTGAGCCTACACTACTCTGAGCTTACACTACTCTGAGTTTACACTACTCTGAGTCCACACTACTCTGAGTCTACACTACTCTGAGCCTACACTACTCTGAGCTTACACTACTCTGAGCCTACACTACTCTGAGCCTACACTACTGTGATCTTACACTACTCTGAGCTTAGACTACTCTGAGCCTACACTACTCTGAGCCTACACTACTCTGAGTCTACACTACTCTGATCTTACACTACTATGAGCTTACACTACTCTGAGCCTACACTACTCTGAGCCTACACTACTCTGAGCTTACACTACTCTGAGCCTACACTACTCTGAGCTTACACTACTCTGAGCCTACACTACTCTGAGCCTACACTACTCTGAGCCTACACTACTCTGATCTTACACTACTATGAGCCTACAATACTCTGAGCCTACACTACTCTGATCTTACACTACTCTGAGCCTACACTACTCTGAGCCTACACTACTCTGAGCCTACACTACTCTGAGCCTACACTACTGTGATCTTACACTACTCTGAGCTTAGACTACTCTGAGCCTACACTACTCTGAGCCTACACTACTCTGAGTCTACACTACTCTGATCTTACACTACTATGAGCTTACACTACTATGAGCTTACACTACTCTGATCTTACACTACTCTGAGCCTACACTACTATGAGCCTACACTACTCTGAGCCTACACTACTCTGAGCCTACACTACTCTGAACCTACACTACTCTGAGCTTACACTACTCTGAGCCTACTCTACTCTGAGCTTACACTACTCTGAGCCTACACTACTCTGAGCCTACACTACTCTGATCTTACACTACTCTGAGCTTAGACTACTCTGAGCCTACACTACTCTGAGCCTACACTACTCTGAGTCTACACTACTCTGAGCCTACACTACTCTGATCTTACACTACTATGAGCTTAAGCTACTCTGATCTTACACTACTCTGAGCCTACACTACTCTGTGCCTACACTACTGTGATCTTACACTACTCTGAGCTTAGACTACTCTGAGCCTACACTACTCTGAGCCTACACTACTCTGAGTCTACACTACTCTGATCTTACACTACTATGAGCTTACACTACTATGAGCTTACACTACTCTGATCTTACACTACTCTGAGCCTACACTACTATGAGCCTACACTACTCTGAGCCTACACTACTCTGAGCCTACACTACTCTGAACCTACACTACTCTGAGCTTACACTACTCTGAGCCTACTCCACTCTGAGCTTACACTACTCTGAGCCTACACTACTCTGAGCCTACACTACTCTGATCTTACACTACTCAGCTAAGACTACTCTGAGCCTACACTACTCTGAGCCTACACTACTCTGAGTCTAAACTACTCTGAGCCTACACTACTCTGATCTTACACTACTATGAGCTTACACTACTCTGATCTTACACTACTCTGAGCCTACACTACTATGAGCCTACACTACTCTGAGCCTACACTACTCTGAGCCTACACTACTCTGAGCCTACACTACTCTGAGCTTACACTACTCTGAGCCTACTCTACTCTGAGCTTACACTACTCTGAGCCTACACTACTCTGAGCTTACACTACTCTGAGTTTACACTACTCTGAGTCCACACTACTCTGAGTCTACACTACTCTGAGCCTACACTACTCTGAGCTTACACTACTCTGAGCCTACACTACTCTGAGCCTACACTACTCTGATCTTACACTACTCTGAGCTTAGACTACTCTGAGCCTACACTACTCTGAGCCTACACTACTCTGATCTTACACTACTCTGAGCTTAGACTACTCTGAGCCTACACTACTCTGAGCCTACACTACTCTGAGTCTACACTACTCTGAGCCTACACTACTCTGATCTTACACTACTATGAGCTTACACTACTCTGATCTTACACTACTCTGAGCCTACACTACTATGAGCCTACACTACTCTGAGCCTACACTACTCTGAGCCTACACTACTCTGAGCCTACACTACTCTGAGCTTACACTACTCTGAGCCTACTCTACTCTGAGCTTACACTACTCTGAGCCTACACTACTCTGAGCTTACACTACTCTGAGTTTACACTACTCTGAGTCCACACTACTCTGAGTCTACACTACTCTGAGCCTACACTACTCTGAGCTTACACTACTCTGAGCCTACTCTACTCTGAGCTTACACTACTCTGATCGTACACTATTCTGATCCTACACTACTCTGAGCCTACACTACTCTGATCTTACACTACTCTGAGTCTACACTACTCTGAGCCTAGACTACTCTGAGCCTACACTACTCTGAGCTTACACTACTCTGATCGTACACTACTCTGATCGTACACTACTCTGAGCCTACACTACTCTGAGTCTACACTACTCTGAGCCTACACTACTCTGAGCCTACACTACTATGAGCTTACACTACTCTGATCTTACACTACTCTGAGCCTACACTACTATGAGCCTACACTACTCTGAGCCTACACTACTCTGAGCCTACACTACTCTGAGCCTACACTACTCTGAGCCTACTCTACTCTGAGCTTACACTACTCTGAGCCTACACTACTCTGAGCTTACACTACTCTGAGTGTACACTACTCTGAGCCTACACTACTCTGAGCCTACACTACTCTGAGCTTACACTACTCTGATCGTACACTACTCTGATCGTACACTACTCTGAGCCTACACTACTCTGAGTTTACACTACTCTGAGCCTACACTACTCTGATCTTACACTACTCTGATCTTACACTACTCTGAGTCTACACTACTCTGAGCCTAGACTACTCTGAGCCTACACTACTCTGAGCTCACACTACTCTGAGTCTACACTACTCTGAGCCTACACTACTCTGATCTTACACTACTATGAGCTTACACTACTCTGAGCCTACACTACTCTGAGCCTACACTACTGTGATCTTACACTACTCTGAGCTTAGACTACTCTGAGCCTACACTACTCTGAGCCTACACTACTCTGAGTCTACACTACTCTGATCTTACACTACTATGAGCTTACACTACTCTGAGCCTACACTACTCTGAGCCTACACTACTCTGAGCTTACACTACTCTGAGCCTACACTACTCTGAGCTTACACTACTCTGAGCCTACACTACTCTGAGCCTACACTACTCTGAGCCTACACTACTCTGATCTTACACTACTATGAGCCTACAATACTCTGAGCCTACACTACTCTGATCTTACACTACTCTGAGCCTACACTACTCTGAGCCTACACTACTCTGAGCCTACACTACTCTGAGCCTACACTACTGTGATCTTACACTACTCTGAGCTTAGACTACTCTGAGCCTACACTACTCTGAGCCTACACTACTCTCAGTCTACACTACTCTGATCTTACACTACTATGAGCTTACACTACTATGAGCTTACAGTACTCTGATCTTACACTACTCTGAGCCTACACTACTATGAGCCTACACTACTCTGAGCCTACACTACTCTGAGCCTACACTACTCTGAACCTACACTACTCTGAGCTTACACTACTCTGAGCCTACTCTACTCTGAGCTTACACTACTCTGAGCCTACACTACTCTGAGCCTACACTACTCTGATCTTACACTACTCTGAGCTTAGACTACTCTGAGCCTACAATACTCTGAGCCTACACTACTCTGATCTTACACTACTCTGAGCCTACACTACTCTGAGCCTACACTACTCTGAGCCTACACTACTCTGAGCCTACACTACTGTGATCTTACACTACTCTGAGCTTAGACTACTCTGAGCCTACACTACTCTGAGCCTACACTACTCTGAGTCTACACTACTCTGATCTTACACTACTATGAGCTTACACTACTATGAGCTTACACTACTCTGATCTTACACTACTCTGAGCCTACACTACTATGAGCCTACACTACTCTGAGCCTACACTACTCTGAGCCTACACTACTCTGAACCTACACTACTCTGAGCTTACACTACTCTGAGCCTACTCTACTCTGAGCTTACACTACTCTGAGCCTACACTACTCTGAGCCTACACTACTCTGATCTTACACTACTCTGAGCTTAGACTACTCTGAGCCTACACTACTCTGAGCCTACACTACTCTGAGTCTACACTACTCTGAGCCTACACTACTCTGATCTTACACTACTATGAGCTTAAGCTACTCTGATCTTACACTACTCTGAGCCTACACTACTCTGAGCCTACACTACTGTGATCTTACACTACTCTGAGCTTAGACTACTCTGAGCCTACACTACTCTGAGCCTACACTACTCTGAGTCTACACTACTATGAGCTTAAGCTACTCTGATCTTACACTACTCTGAGCTTAGACTACTCTGAGCCTACAATACTCTGAGCCTACACTACTCTGATCTTACACTACTCTGAGCCTACACTACTCTGAGCCTACACTACTCTGAGCCTACACTACTCTGAGCCTACACTACTGTGATCTTACACTACTCTGAGCTTAGACTACTCTGAGCCTACACTACTCTGAGCCTACACTACTCTGAGTCTACACTACTCTGATCTTACACTACTATGAGCTTACACTACTATGAGCTTACACTACTCTGATCTTACACTACTCTGAGCCTACACTACTATGAGCCTACACTACTCTGAGCCTACACTACTCTGAGCCTACACTACTCTGAACCTACACTACTCTGAGCTTACACTACTCTGAGCCTACTCTACTCTGAGCTTACACTACTCTGAGCCTACACTACTCTGAGCCTACACTACTCTGATCTTACACTACTCTGAGCTTAGACTACTCTGAGCCTACACTACTCTGAGCCTACACTACTCTGAGTCTACACTACTCTGAGCCTACACTACTCTGATCTTACACTACTATGAGCTTAAGCTACTCTGATCTTACACTACTCTGAGCCTACACTACTCTGAGCCTACACTACTGTGATCTTACACTACTCTGAGCTTAGACTACTCTGAGCCTACACTACTCTGAGCCTACACTACTCTGAGTCTACACTACTCTGATCTTACACTACTATGAGCTTACACTACTATGAGCTTACACTACTCTGATCTTACACTACTCTGAGCCTACACTACTATGAGCCTACACTACTCTGAGCCTACACTACTCTGAGCCTACACTACTCTGAACCTACACTACTCTGAGCTTACACTACTCTGAGCCTACTCTACTCTGAGCTTACACTACTCTGAGCCTACACTACTCTGAGCCTACACTACTCTGATCTTACACTACTCAGCTTAGACTACTCTGAGCCTACACTACTCTGAGCCTACACTACTCTGAGTCTAAACTACTCTGAGCCTACACTACTCTGATCTTACACTACTATGAGCTTACACTACTCTGATCTTACACTACTCTGAGCCTACACTACTATGAGCCTACACTACTCTGAGCCTACACTACTCTGAGCCTACACTACTCTGAGCTTACACTACTCTGAGCCTACTCTACTCTGAGCTTACACTACTCTGAGCCTACACTACTCTGAGCTTACACTACTCTGAGTTTACACTACTCTGAGTCCACACTACTCTGAGTCTACACTACTCTGAGCCTACACTACTCTGAGCTTACACTACTCTGAGCCTACACTACTCTGAGCCTACACTACTCTGATCTTACACTACTCTGAGCTTAGACTACTCTGAGCCTACACTACTCTGAGCCTACACTACTCTGATCTTACACTACTCTGAGCTTAGACTACTCTGAGCCTACACTACTCTGAGCCTACACTACTCTGAGTCTACACTACTCTGAGCCTACACTACTCTGATCTTACACTACTATGAGCTTACACTACTCTGATCTTACACTACTCTGAGCCTACACTACTATGAGCCTACACTACTCTGAGCCTACACTACTCTGAGCCTACACTACTCTGAGCCTACACTACTCTGAGCTTACACTACTCTGAGCCTACTCTACTCTGAGCTTACACTACTCTGAGCCTACACTACTCTGAGCTTACACTACTCTGAGTTTACACTACTCTGAGTCCACACTACTCTGAGTCTACACTACTCTGAGCCTACACTACTCTGAGCTTACACTACTCTGAGCCTACTCTACTCTGAGCTTACACTACTCTGATCGTACACTATTCTGATCCTACACTACTCTGAGCCTACACTACTCTGATCTTACACTACTCTGAGTCTACACTACTCTGAGCCTAGACTACTCTGAGCCTACACTACTCTGATCTTACACTACTCTGATCTTACACTACTCTGATCGTACACTACTCTGAGCCTACACTACTCTGAGTCTACACTACTCTGAGCCTACACTACTCTGAGCCTACACTACTATGAGCTTACACTACTCTGATCTTACACTACTCTGAGCCTACACTACTATGAGCCTACACTACTCTGAGCCTACACTACTCTGAGCCTACACTACTCTGAGCCTACTCTACTCTGAGCTTACACTACTCTGAGCCTACACTACTCTGAGCTTACACTACTCTGAGTTTACACTACTCTGAGCCTACACTACTCTGAGCCTACACTACTCTGAGCTTACACTACTCTGATCGTACACTACTCTGATCGTACACTACTCTGAGCCTACACTACTCTGAGTTTACACTACTCTGAGCCTACACTACTCTGATCTTACACTACTCTGATCTTACACTACTCTGAGTCTACACTACTCTGAGCCTAGACTACTCTGAGCCTACACTACTCTGAGCTCACACTACTCTAAGTCTACACTACTCTGAGCCTACACTACTCTGATCTTACACTACTATGAGCTTACACTACTCTGAGCCTACACTACTCTGAGCCTACACTACTGTGATCTTACACTACTCTGAGCTTAGACTACTCTGAGCCTACACTACTCTGAGCCTACACTACTCTGAGTCTACACTACTCTGATCTTACACTACTATGAGCTTACACTACTCTGAGCCTACACTACTCTGAGCCTACACTACTCTGAGCTTACACTACTCTGAGCCTACACTACTCTGAGCTTACACTACTCTGAGCCTACACTACTCTGAGCCTACACTACTCTGAGCCTACACTACTCTGATCTTACACTACTCTGAGCCTACACTACTCTGAGCCTACACTACTCTGAGCCTACACTACTCTGAGCCTACACTACTGTGATCTTACACTACTCTGAGCTTAGACTACTCTGAGCCTACACTACTCTGAGCCTACACTACTCTGAGTCTACACTACTCTGATCTTACACTACTCTGAGCCTACACTACTATGAGCCTACACTACTCTGAGCCTACACTACTCTGAGCCTACACTACTCTGAACCTACACTACTCTGAGCTTACACTACTCTGAGCCTACTCTACTCTGAGCTTACACTACTCTGAGCCTACACTACTCTGAGCCTACACTACTCTGATCTTACACTACTCTGAGCTTAGACTACTCTGAGCCTACACTACTCTGAGCCTACACTACTCTGAGTCTACACTACTCTGAGCCTACACTACTCTGATCTTACACTACTATGAGCTTAAGCTACTCTGATCTTACACTACTCTGAGCCTACACTACTCTGAGCCTACACTACTGTGATCTTACACTACTCTGAGCTTAGACTACTCTGAGTCTACACTACTCTGAGCCTACACTACTCTGAGTCTACACTACTCTGATCTTACACTACTCTGAGTCTACACTACTCTGAGCCTACACTACTCTGATCTTACACTACTATGAGCTTACACTACTATGAGCTTACACTACTCTGATCTTACACTAATCTGAGCCTACACTACTATGAGCCTACACTACTCTGAGCCTACACTACTCTGAGCTTACACTACTCTGAGTTTACACTACTCTGAGTCCACACTACTCTGAGTCTACACTACTCTGAGCTTAGACTACTCTGAGCCTACACTACTCTGAGCCTACACTACTCTGATCTTACACTACTCTGAGCTTAGACTACTCTGAGCCTACACTACTCTGAGCCTACACTACTCTGATCTTACACTACTATGAGCTTACACTACTCTGATCTTACACTACTCTGAGCCTACACTACTATGAGCCTACACTACTCTGAGCCTACACTACTCTGAGCCTACACTACTCTGAGCCTACACTACTCTGAGCTTACACTACTCTGAGCCTACTCTACTCTGAGCTTACACTACTCTGAGCCTACACTACTCTGAGCTTACACTACTCTGAGTTTACACTACTCTGAGTCCACACTACTCTGAGTCTACACTACTCTGAGCCTACACTACTCTGAGCTTACACTACTCTGAGCCTACTCTACTCTGAGCTTACACTACTCTGATCGTACACTATTCTGATCCTACACTACTCTGAGCCTACACTACTCTGATCTTACACTACTCTGAGTCTACACTACTCTGAGCCTAGACTACTCTGAGCCTACACTACTCTGAGCTTACACTACTCTGATCGTACACTACTCTGATCGTACACTACTCTGAGCCTACACTACTCTGAGTTTACACTACTATGAGCCTACACTACTCTGATCTTACACTCCTCTGATCTTACACTACTCTGAGTCTACACTACTCTGAGCCTAGACTACTCTGAGCCTACACTACTCTGAGCTCACACTACTCTGAGCTCACACTACTCTGAGCCTAGACTACTCTGAGCCTACACTACTATGAGCCTACACTACTCTGAGCTTACACTACTCTGATCTTACACTACTCTGAGCTCACACTACTCTGAGCTCACACTACTCTGAGCCTACACTACTCTGAGCCTAGACTACTCTGAGCCTACACTACTCTGAGCTCACACTACTCTGAGCCTACACTACCCTGAGCTTACACTACTCTGAGTCTACACTACTCATAGCCTACACTACTCTGAGCCTACACTACTCTGAGCTTACACTACTCTGAGCTTACACTACTCTGAGCCTACACTACTCTGAACCTACACTACTCTGAGCTTACACTACTCTGAGCCTACTCTACTCTGAGCTTACACTACTCTGAGCCTACACTACTCTGAGCCTACACTACTCTGATCTTACACTACTCTGAGCTTAGACTACTCTGAGCCTACACTACTCTGAGCCTACACTACTCTGAGTCTACACTACTCTGAGCCTACACTACTCTGATCTTACACTACTATGAGCTTAAGCTACTCTGATCTTACACTACTCTGAGCCTACACTACTCTGAGCCTACACTACTGTGATCTTACACTACTCTGAGCTTAGACTACTCTGAGTCTACACTACTCTGAGCCTACACTACTCTGAGTCTACACTACTCTGATCTTACACTACTATGAGCTTACACTACTATGAGCTTACACTACTCTGATCTTACACTAATCTGAGCCTACACTACTATGAGCCTACACTACTCTGAGCCTACACTACTCTGAGCTTACACTACTCTGAGTTTACACTACTCTGAGTCCACACTACTCTGAGTCTACACTACTCTGAGCTTAGACTACTCTGAGCCTACACTACTCTGAGCCTACACTACTCTGATCTTACACTACTCTGAGCTTAGACTACTCTGAGCCTACACTACTCTGAGCCTACACTACTCTGATCTTACACTACTATGAGCTTACACTACTCTGATCTTACACTACTCTGAGCCTACACTACTATGAGCCTACACTACTCTGAGCCTACACTACTCTGAGCCTACACTACTCTGAGCCTACACTACTCTGAGCTTACACTACTCTGAGCCTACTCTACTCTGAGCTTACACTACTCTGAGCCTACACTACTCTGAGCTTACACTACTCTGAGTTTACACTACTCTGAGTCCACACTACTCTGAGTCTACACTACTCTGAGCCTGCACTACTCTGAGCTTACACTACTCTGAGCCTACTCTACTCTGAGCTTACACTACTCTGAGCCTACTCTACTCTGAGCTTACACTACTCTGAGCCTACACTACTCTGAGCCTACACTACTCTGATCTTACACTACTCTGAGCTTAGACTACTCTGAGCCTACACTACTCTGAGCCTACACTACTCTGAGTCTACACTACTCTGAGCCTACACTACTCTGATCTTACACTACTATGAGCTTACACTACTCTGATCTTACACTAATCTGAGCCTACACTACTATGAGCCTACACTACTCTGAGCCTACACTACTCTGAGCTTACACTACTCTGAGCTTACACTACTCTGAGTTTACACTACTCTGAGTCCACACTACTCTGAGTCTACACTACTCTGAGCTTAGACTACTCTGAGCCTACACTACTCTGAGCCTACACTACTCTGATCTTACACTACTCTGAGCTTAGACTACTCTGAGCCTACACTACTCTGAGCCTACACTACTCTGATCTTACACTACTATGAGCTTACACTACTCTGATCTTACACTACTCTGAGCCTACACTACTATGAGCCTACACTACTCTGAGCCTACACTACTCTGAGCCTACACTACTCTGAGCCTACACTACTCTGAGCTTACACTACTCTGAGCCTACTCTACTCTGAGCTTACACTACTCTGAGCCTACACTACTCTGAGCTTACACTACTCTGAGTTTACACTACTCTGAGTCCACACTACTCTGAGTCTACACTACTCTGAGCCTACACTACTCTGAGCTTACACTACTCTGAGCCTACTCTACTCTGAGCTTACACTACTCTGATCGTACACTATTCTGATCCTACACTACTCTGAGCCTACACTACTCTGATCTTACACTACTCTGAGTCTACACTACTCTGAGCCTAGACTACTCTGAGCCTACACTACTCTGAGCTTACACTACTCTGATCGTACACTACTCTGATCGTACACTACTCTGAGCCTACACTACTCTGAGTTTACACTACTATGAGCCTACACTACTCTGATCTTACACTCCTCTGATCTTACACTACTCTGAGTCTACACTACTCTGAGCCTAGACTACTCTGAGCCTACACTACTCTGAGCTCACACTACTCTGAGCTCACACTACTCTGAGCCTAGACTACTCTGAGCCTACACTACTATGAGCCTACACTACTCTGAGCTTACACTACTCTGATCTTACACTACTCTGAGCTCACACTACTCTGAGCTCACACTACTCTGAGCCTACACTACTCTGAGCCTAGACTACTCTGAGCCTACACTACTCTGAGCTCACACTACTCTGAGCCTACACTACCCTGAGCTTACACTACTCTGAGTCTACACTACTCATAGCCTACACTACTCTGAGCCTACACTACTCTGAGCTTACACTACTCTGAGCTTACACTACTCTGAGCCTACACTACTCTGAGCCTACACTACTCTGAGCCTACACTACTCTGACCCTACACTACTCTGAGTCTACACTACTCTGAGCCTACACTACTCTGAGCTTACACTACTCTGAGCCTACTCTACTCTGAGCTTACACTACTCTGAGCCTACACTACTCTGAGCTTACACTACTCTGAGTTTACACTACTCTGAGTCCACACTACTCTGAGTCTACACTACTCTGAGCCTACACTACTCTGAGCCTACACTACTCTGAGCTTACACTACTCTGAGCCTACTCTACTCTGAGCTTACACTACTCTGATCGTACACTACTCTGATCGTACACTACTCTGAGCCTACACTACTCTGAGTTTACACTACTATGAGCCTACACTACTCTGATCTTACACTCCTCTGATCTTACACTACTCTGAGTCTACACTACTCTGAGCCTAGACTACTCTGAGCCTACACTACTCTGAGCTCACACTACTCTGAGCTCACACTACTCTGAGCCTAGACTACTCTGAGCCTACACTACTCTGAGCCTACACTACTCTGAGCTTACACTACTCTGAGCTCACACTACTCTGAGCTCACACTACTCTGAGCCTACACTACTCTGAGCCTAGACTACTCTGAGCCTACACTACTCTGAGCTCACACTACTCTGAGCCTACACTACCCTGAGCTTACACTACTCTGAGTCTACACTACTCATAGCCTACACTACTCTGAGCCTACACTACTCTGAGCTTACACTACTCTGAGCTTAAACTACTCTGAGCCTACACTACTCTGAGCCTACACTACTCTGAGCTTACACTACTCTGAGCTTACACTACTCTGAGCTTACACTACTCTGAGCCTACACTACTCTGAGCTTACACTACTCTGAGTCTACACTACTCTGAGCCTACACTACTCTGATCTTACACTACTATGAGCTTACACTACTCTGATCTTACACTACTATGAGCCTACACTACTCTGAGCCTACACTACTCTGAGCTTACACTACTCTGATCTTACACTACTCTGAGCCTGCACTACTCTGAGCCTACACTACTCTGAGTCTACACTACTCTGAGCCTACACTACTCTGATCTTACACTACTATGAGCTTACACTACTCTGATCTTACACTACTATGAGCCTACACTACTCTGAGCCTACACTACTCTGAGCCTACACTACTCTGAGCTTACACTACTCTGAGCCTACTCTACTCTGAGCTTAGACTACTCTGAGCCTACACTACTCTGAGCCTACACTACTCTGAGCCTACACTACTCTGAGCCTACACTACTATGAGCTTACACTACTCTGAGCTTACACTACTCTGAGCCTACTCTACTCTGAGCTTACACTACTCTGAGCCTACACTACTCTGAGCTTACACTACTCTGAGTTTACACTACTCTGAGCCTACACTACTCTGAGCCTACACTACTCTGAGCTTACACTACTCTGATCGTACACTACTCTGATCGTACACTACTCTGAGCCTACAATACTCTGAGTTTACACTACTCTGAGCCTACACTACTCTGATCTTACACTACTCTGAGCTTAGACTACTCTGAGCCTACACTACTCTGAGCCTACACTACGCTGAGCCTACACTACTCTGAGTCTACACTACTCTGATCTTACACTACTATGAGCTTACACTACTATGAGCTTACACTACTCTGATCTTACACTACTCTGAGCCTACACTACTATGAGCCTACACTACTCTGAGCCTACACTACTCTGAACCTACACTACTCTGAGCTTACACTACTCTGAGCCTACTCTACTCTGAGCTTACACTACTCTGAGCCTACACTACTCTGAGCCTACACTACTCTGATCTTACACTACTCTGAGCTTAGACTACTCTGAGCCTACACTACTCTGAGTCTACACTACTCTGAGCCTACATTACTCTGATCTTACACTACTCTGAGCCTACACTACTATGAGCCTACACTACTCTGAGCCTACACTACTCTGAGCCTACACTACTCTGAGTCTACACTACTCTGAGCCTACACTACTCTGAGCTTACACTACTCTGAGCCTACTCTACTCTGAGCTTACACTACTCTGAGCCTACACTACTCTGAGCTTACACTACTCTGAGTTTACACTACTCTGAGTCCACACTACTCTGAGTCTACACTACTCTGAGTCTACACTACTCTGAGCCTACACTACTCTGAGCCTACACTACTCTGAGCTTACACTACTCTGAGCCTACTCTACTCTGATCTTACACTCCTCTGATCTTACACTACTCTGAGTCTACACTACTCTGAGCCTAGACTACTCTGAGCCTACACTACTCTGAGCTCACACTACTCTGAGCTCACACTACTCTGAGCCTAGACTACACTGAGCCTACACTACTCTGAGCCTACACTACTCTGAGCTTACACTACTCTGATCTTACACTACTCTGAGCTCACACTACTCTGAGCTCACACTACTCTGAGCCTACACTACTCTGAGCCTAGACTACTCTGAGCCTACACTACTCTGAGCTCACACTACTCTGAGCCTACACTACCCTGAGCTTACACTACTCAGAGTCTACACTACTCATAGCCTACACTACTCTGAGCCTACACTACTCTGAGCTTACACTACTCTGAGCTTACACTACTCTGAGCCTACACTACTCTGAGCCTACACTACTCTGAGCTTACACTACTCTGAGCTTACACTACTCTGAGCCTACACTACTCTGAGCCTACACTACTCTGATCTTACACTACTCTGAGCCTACACTACTCTGATCTTACACTACTCTGATCTTACACTACTCTGAGCCTACACTACTCTGATCTTACACTACTCTGAGCCTACACTACTCCGACCTTACACTACTCTGATCTTACACTACTCTGAGCCTACACTACTCTGATCTTACACTACTCTGATCTTACACTACTCTGATCTTACACTACTCTGAGTCTACACTACTCTGAGCTTACACTACTCTGAGCCTACACTACTCTGATCTTACACTACTCTGAGCTTACACTACTCTGAGCCTACACTACTCTGAGCTTACACTACTCTGAGCCTACACTACTCTGATCTTACACTACTCTGATCTTACACTACTCTGAGTCTACACTATTCTGAGCCTACACTACTCTGAGCCTACACTACTCTGAGCCTACACTACTCTGAGCCTACACTACTCTGAGCCTACACTACTCTGAGTCTACACTACTCTGAGCCTACACTACTCTGAGCTTACACTACTCTGAGCCTACTCTACTCTGAGCTTACACTACTCTGAGCCTACACTACTCTGAGCTTACACTACTCTGAGTTTACACTACTCTGAGTCCACACTACTCTGAGTCTACACTACTCTGAGCCTACACTACTCTGAGCCTACACTACTCTGAGCTTACACTACTCTGAGCCTACTCTACTCTGATCTTACACTCCTCTGATCTTACACTACTCTGAGTCTACACTACTCTGAGCCTAGACTACTCTGAGCCTACACTACTCTGAGCTCACACTACTCTGAGCTCACACTACTCTGAGCCTAGACTACACTGAGCCTACACTACTCTGAGCCTACACTACTCTGAGCTTACACTACTCTGATCTTACACTACTCTGAGCTCACACTACTCTGAGCTCACACTACTCTGAGCCTACACTACTCTGAGCCTAGACTACTCTGAGCCTACACTACTCTGAGCTCACACTACTCTGAGCCTACACTACCCTGAGCTTACACTACTCAGAGTCTACACTACTCATAGCCTACACTACTCTGAGCCTACACTACTCTGAGCTTACACTACTCTGAGCTTACACTACTCTGAGCCTACACTACTCTGAGCCTACACTACTCTGAGCTTACACTACTCTGAGCTTACACTACTCTGAGCCTACACTACTCTGAGCCTACACTACTCTGATCTTACACTACTCTGAGCCTACACTACTCTGATCTTACACTACTCTGATCTTACACTACTCTGAGCCTACACTACTCTGATCTTACACTACTCTGAGCCTACACTACTCCGACCTTACACTACTCTGATCTTACACTACTCTGAGCCTACACTACTCTGATCTTACACTACTCTGATCTTACACTACTCTGATCTTACACTACTCTGAGTCTACACTACTCTGAGCTTACACTACTCTGAGCCTACACTACTCTGATCTTACACTACTCTGAGCTTACACTACTCTGAGCCTACACTACTCTGAGCTTACACTACTCTGAGCCTACACTACTCTGATCTTACACTACTCTGATCTTACACTACTCTGAGTCTACACTATTCTGAGCCTACACTACTCTGAGCCTACACTACTCTGAGCCTACACTACTCTGAGCGTACACTACTCTGAGCGTACACTAATCTGAGTCTACACTACTCTGAGCCTACACTACTCTGAGCCTACACTACTCTGAGCTCACACTACTCTGACCCTACACTACTCTGAGCCTACACTACTCTGAGCTTACACTACTCTGATCTTACACTACTCTGAGCTCACACTACTCTGAGCCTACACTACTCATAGCCTACACTACTCTGAGCCTAGACTACTCTGAGCCTACACTACTCTGAGCTTACACTACTCTTATCTTACACTACTCTGAGCCTACACTACTCTGAGCCTAGACTACTCTGAGCCTACACTACTCTGAGCCTAGACTACTCTGAGCCTACACTACTCTGAGCTTACACTACTCTGATCTTACACTACTCTGAGTCTACACTACTCTGAGCCTACACTACTCTGAGCCTACACTACTCTGAGCCTACACTACTCTGAGCCTACACTACTCTGAGCTTACACTACTCTGATCTTACACTACTCTGAGCTCACACTACTCTGAGCTCACACTACTCTGAGCCTACACTACTCTGAGCCTAGACTACTCTGAGCCTACACTACTCTGAGCTCACACTACTCTGAGCCTACACTACCCTGAGCTTACACTACTCAGAGTCTACACTACTCATAGCCTACACTACTCTGAGCCTACACTACTCTGAGCTTACACTACTCTGAGCTTACACTACTCTGAGCCTACACTACTCTGATCCTACACTACTCTGAGCTTACACTACTCTGAGCTTACACTACTCTGAGCCTACACTACTCTGAGCCTACACTACTCTGATCTTACACTACTCTGAGCCTACACTACTCTGATCTTACACTACTCTGATCTTACACTACTCTGAGCCTACACTACTCTGATCTTACACTACTCTGAGCCTACACTACTCCGACCTTACACTACTCTGATCTTACACTACTCTGAGCCTACACTACTCTGATCTTACACTACTCTGATCTTACACTACTCTGATCTTACACTACTCTGAGTCTACACTACTCTGAGCTTACACTACTCTGAGCCTACACTACTCTGATCTTACACTACTCTGAGCTTACACTACTCTGAGCCTACACTACTCTGAGCTTACACTACTCTGAGCCTACACTACTCTGATCTTACACTACTCTGATCTTACACTACTCTGAGTCTACACTATTCTGAGCCTACACTACTCTGAGCCTACACTACTCTGAGCCTACACTACTCTGAGCGTACACTACTCTGAGCGTA
This sequence comes from Eucyclogobius newberryi, assembly GCF_026437365.1. Lineage (NCBI taxonomy): Eukaryota > Metazoa > Chordata > Actinopteri > Gobiiformes > Gobiidae > Eucyclogobius > Eucyclogobius newberryi. The sequence goes on from NW_027315801.1 coordinate 27,048,518, forward strand.
CACTACTCTGAGTCTACACTACTCTGAGCCTACACTACTCTGAGCCTACACTACTCTGAGCTCACACTACTCTGACCCTACACTACTCTGAGCCTACACTACTCTGAGCTTACACTACTCTGATCTTACACTACTCTGAGCTCACACTACTCTGAGCCTACACTACTCATAGCCTACACTACTCTGAGCCTAGACTACTCTGAGCCTACACTACTCTGAGCTTACACTACTCTTATCTTACACTACTCTGAGCCTACACTACTCTTAGCCTAGACTACTCTGAGCCTACACTACTCTGAGCCTAGACTACTCTGAGCCTACACTACTCTGAGCTTACACTACTCTGATCTTACACTACTCTGAGTCTACACTACTCTGAGCCTACACTACTCTGAGCCTACACTACTCTGAGCCTACACTACTCTGAGCCTACACTACTCTGAGCTTACACTACTCTGAGCCTACACTACTCTGAGTCTACACTACTCTGAGCCTACACTACTCTGAGCCTACACTACTCATAGCCTACACTACTCTGAGCCTACACTACTCTGAGCCTACACTACTATGAGCTTACACTACTCTGATCTTACACTACTCTGAGCCTACACTACTCTGAGCCTACACTACTCTGAGTCTACATTACTCTGAGCCTACACTACTCTGAGCTTACACTACTCTGAGCCTACTCTACTCTGAGCTTACACTACTCTGAGCCTACACTACTCTGAGCTTACACTACTCTGAGTTTACACTACTCTGAGCCTACACTACTCTGAGCCTACACTACTCTGAGCTTACACTACTCTGATCGTACACTACTCTGATCGTACACTACTCTGAGCCTACAATACTCTGAGTTTACACTACTCTGATCTTACACTACTCTGATCTTACACTACTCTGAGTCTACACTACTCTGAGCTTAGACTACTCTGAGCCTACACTACTCTGAGCCTACACTACTCTGAGCCTACACTACTCTGAGTCTACACTACTCTGATCTTACACTACTATGAGCTTACACTACTATGAGCTTACACTACTCTGATCTTACACTACTCTGAGCCTACACTACTATGAGCCTACACTACTCTGAGCCTACACTACTCTGAACCTACACTACTCTGAGCTTACACTACTCTGAGCCTACTCTACTCTGAGCTTACACTACTCTGAGCCTACACTACTCTGAGCCTACACTACTCTGATCTTACACTACTCTGAGCTTAGACTACTCTTAGCCTACACTACTCTGAGTCTACACTACTCTGATCTTACACTACTATGAGCTTACACTACTCTGAGCCTACACTACTCTGAGCCTACACTACTCTGAGCTTACACTACTCTGAGCCTACACTACTCTGAGCCTACACTACTCTGAGCCTACACTACTCTGAGCCTACACTACTCTGAGTCTACAAACTCTGAGCCTACACTACTCTGATCGTACACTACTCTGATCGTACACTACTCTGAGCCTACACTACTCTGAGTTTACACTACTATGAGCCTACACTACTCTGATCTTACACTCCTCTGATCTTACACTACTCTGAGTCTACACTACTCTGAGCCTAGACTACTCTGAGCCTACACTACTCTGAGCTCACACTACTCTGAGCTCACACTACTCTGAGCTCACACTACTCTGAGCCTAGACTACTCTGAGCCTACACTACTCTGAGCCTACACTACTCTGAGCTTACACTACTCTGATCTTACACTACTCTGAGCTCACACTACTCTGAGCTCACACTACTCTGAGCCTACACTACTCTGAGCCTAGACTACTCTGAGCCTACACTACTCTGAGCTCACACTACTCTGAGCCTACACTACCCTGAGCTTACACTACTCTGAGTCTACACTACTCATAGCCTACACTACTCTGAGCCTACACTACTCTGAGCTTACACTACTCTGAGCCTACACTACTCTGAGCTTACACTACTCTGAGCCTACACTACTCTGAGCCTACACTACTCTGAGCTTACACTACTCTGAGCTTACACTACTCTGAGCCTACACTACTCTGAGCTTACACTACTCTGAGCCTACACTACTCTGAGCTTACACTACTCTGAGCCTACTCTACTCTGAGCTTACACTACTCTGAGCCTACACTACTCTGAGCCTACACTACTCTGAGTCTACACTACTCTGAGCCTACACTACTCTGATCTTACACTACTATGAGCTTACACTACTCTGAGCCTACACTACTCTGAGCCTACACTACTCTGAGCTTACACTACTCTGAGCCTACACTACTCTGATCCTACACTACTCTGAACCTACACTACTCTGAGCCTACACTGCTCTGATCTTACACTACTCTGAGTCTACAAACTCTGAGCCTACACTACTCTGATCTTACACTACTCTGAGCCTACACTACTCTGAGCTTACACTACTCTGAGCCTACACTACTCTGAGCCTACATTACTCTGATCTTACACTACTATGAGCCTACACTACTCTGAGTCTACACTACTCTGAGTCTACACTACTCTGAGCTTACACTACTCTGAGCCTACACTACTCTGAGCCTACACTACTCTGAGTCTACACTACTCTGAGCCTACACTACTCTGAGCCTACACTACTCTGAGCTTACACTACTATGAGCTTACACTACTATGAGCCTACACTACTCTGAGCCTACACTACTCTGAGCCTACACTACTTTGAGCCTACACTACTCTGATCTTACACTACTCTGAGCTTAGACTACTCTGAGCCTGCACTACTCTGAGCCTACACTACTCTGAGCCTACACTACTCTGAGCCTACACTACTCTGATCTTACACTACTATGAGCTTACACTACTCTGATCTTACACTACTCTGAGCCTACACTACTATGAGCCTACACTACTCTGAGCCTACACTACTCTGAGCCTACACTACTCTGAGCTTACACTACTCTGAGCCTACTCTACTCTGAGCTTAGACTACTCTGAGCCTACACTACTCTGAGCCTACACTACTCTGAGTCTTCACTACTCTGAGTCTACACTACTCTGAGCCTACACTACTCTGAGCCTACACTACTATGAGCTTACACTACTCTAATCTTACACTACTCTGAGCCTACACTACTATGAGCCTACACTACTCTGAGCCTACACTACTCTGAGCCTACACTACTCTGAGCCTACTCTTCTCTGAGCTTACACTACTCTGAGCCTACACTACTCTGAGCTTACACTACTCTGAGCCTACACTACTCTGAGTTTACACTACTATGAGCCTACACTACTCTGATCTTACACTCCTCTGATCTTACACTACTCTGAGTCTACACTACTCTGAGCCTAGACTACTCTGAGCCTACACTACTCTGAGCTCACACTACTCTGAGCTCACACTACTCTGAGCTCACACTACTCTGAGCCTAGACTACTCTGAGCCTACACTACTCTGAGCCTACACTACTCTGAGCTTACACTACTCTGATCTTACACTACTCTGAGCTCACACTACTCTGAGCTCACACTACTCTGAGCCTACACTACTTTGAGCCTAGACTACTCTGAGCCTACACTACTCTGAGCTCACACTACTCTGAGCCTACACTACCCTGTGCTTACACTACTCTGAGTCTACACTACTCATAGCCTACACTACTCTGAGCCTACACTACTCTGAGCTTACACTACTCTGAGCCTACACTACTCTGAGCTTACACTACTCTGAGCTTACACTACTCTGAGCCTACACTACTCTGAGCTTACACTACTCTGAGCTTACACTACTCTGAGCCTACACTACTCTGAGCTTACACTACTCTGAGCCTACACTACTCTGATCTTACTCTACTCAGAGCCTACTCTACTCTGAGCTTACACTACTCTGAGCCGACACTACTCTGAGCCTACACTACTCTGAGTCTACACTACTCTGAGCCTACACTGCTCTGATCTTACACTACTATGAGCTTACACTACTCTGAGCCTACACTACTCTGAGCCTACACTACTCTGAGCTTACACTACTCTGAGCCTACACTACTCTGAGCCTACACTACTCTGAGCCTACACTACTCTGAGTCTACACTACTCTGATCTTACACTACTCTGAGTCTACAAACTCTGAGCCTACACTATTCTGATCTTACACTACTCTGAGCCTACACTACTCTGAGCTTACACTACTCTGAGCCTACACTACTCTGAGCCTACACTACTCTGATCTTACACTACTATGAGCCTACACTACTCTGAGTCTACACTACTCTGAGTCTACACTACTCTGAGCTTACACTACTCTGAGCTTACACTACTCTGAGCCTACACTACTCTGAGCCTACACTACTCTGAGTCTACACTACTCTGAGCTTACACTACTCTGAGCCTACACTACTCTGAGCCTACACTACTCTGAGCCTACACTACTCTGAGCTTACACTACTATGAGCTTACACTACTATGAGCCTACACTACTCTGAGCCTACACTACTCTGAGCCTACACTACTTTGAGCCTACACTACTCTGATCTTACACTACTCTGAGCTTAGACTACTCTGAGCCTGCACTACTCTGAGCCTACACTACTCTGAGTCTACACTACTCTGAGCCTACAATACTCTGATCTTACACTACTATGAGCTTACACTACTCTGATCTTACACTACTCTGAGCCTACACTACTATGAGCCTACACTACTCTGAGCCTACACTACTCTGAGCCTACACTACTCTGAGCTTACACTACTCTGAGCCTACTCTACTCTGAGCTTAGACTACTCTGAGCCTACACTACTGAGTCTACACTACTCTGAGTCTACACTACTCTGAGCCTACACTACTCTGAGCCTACACTACTATGAGCTTACACTACTCTGATCTTACACTACTCTGAGCCACCACTACTATGAGCCTACACTACTCTGAGCCTACACTACTCTGAGCCTACACTACTCTGAGCCTACACTACTCTGAGCCTACTCTACTCTGAGCTTACACTACTCTGAGCCTACACTACTCTGAGCTTACACTACTCTGAGTTTACACTACTCTGAGCCTACACTACTCTGAGCCTACACTACTCTGAGCTTACACTACTCTGATCGTACACTACTCTGATCGTACACTACTCTGAGCCTACACTACTCTGAGTTTACACTACTCTGAGCCTACACTACTCTGATCTTACACTACTCTGATCTTACACTACTCTGAGTCTACACTACTCGGAGCCTAGACTACTCTGAGCCTACACTACTCTGAGCTCACACTACTCTGAGTCTACACTACTCTGAGCCTACACTACTCTGATCTTACACTACTATGAGCTTACACTACTCTGAGCCTACATTACTCTGATCTTACACTACTATGAGCCTACACTACTCTGAGTCTACACTACTCTGAGTCTACACTACTCTGAGCTTACACTACTCTGAGCCTACACTACTCTGAGCCTACACTACTCTGAGCCTACACTACTCTGAGTCTACACTACTCTGAGTCTACACTACTCTGAGCTTACACTACTCTGAGCCTACACTACTCTGAGCCTACACTACTCTGAGCCTACACTACTCTGAGCTTACACTACTATGAGCTTACACTACTATGAGCCTACACTACTCTGAGCCTACACTACTCTGAGCCTACACTACTTTGAGCCTACACTACTCTGATCTTACACTAGTCTGAGCTTAGACTACTCTGAGCCTGCACTACTCTGAGCCTACACTACTCTGAGTCTACACTACTCTGAGCCTACACTACTCTGATCTTACACTACTATGAGCTTACACTACTCTGATCTTACACTACTCTGAGCCTACACTACTGAGCCTACACTACTCTGAGCCTACACTACTCTGAGCCTACACTACTCTGAGCTTACACTACTCTGAGCCTACTCTACTCTGAGCTTAGACTACTCTGAGCCTACACTACTCTGAGCCTACACTACTCTGAGTCTACACTACTCTGAGTCTACACTACTCTGAGCCTACACTACTCTGAGCCTACACTACTATGAGCTTACACTACTCTGATCTTACAGTACTCTGAGCCTACACTACTATGAGCCTACACTACTCTGAGCCTACACTACTCTGAGCCTACACTACTCTGAGCCTACACTACTCTGAGCCTACTCTTCTCTGAGCTTACACTACTCTGAGCCTACACTACTCTGAGCTTACACTACTCTGAGCCTACACTACTCTGAGTTTACACTACTATGAGCCTACACTACTCTGATCTTACACTCCTCTGATCTTACACTACTCTGAGTCTACACTACTCTGAGCCTAGACTACTCTGTGCCTACACTACTCTGAGCTCACACTACTCTGAGCTCACACTACTCTGAGCTCACACTACTCTGAGCCTAGACTACTCTGAGCCTACACTACTCTGAGCCTACACTACTCTGAGCTTACACTACTCTGATCTTACACTACTCTGAGCTCACACTACTCTGAGCTCACACTACTCTGAGCCTACACTACTCTGAGCCTAGACTACTCTGAGCCTACACTACTCTGAGCTCACACTACTCTGAGCCTACACTACCCTGAGCTTACACTACTCTGAGTCTACACTACTCATAGCCTACACTACTCTGAGCCTACACTACTCTGAGCCTACACTACTCTGAGCCTACACTACTCTGAGCTTACACTACTCTGAGCTTACACTACTCTGAGCCTACACTACTCTGAGCTTACACTACTCTGAGCCTACACTACTCTGATCTTACACTACTCAGAGCCTACTCTACTCTGAGCTTACACTACTCTGAGTTTACACTACTCTGAGTCCACACTACTCTGAGTCTACACTACTCTGAGCCTACACTACTCTGAGCTTACACTACTCTGAGCCTACACTACTCTGAGCCTACACTACTCTGATCTTACACTACTCTGAGCTTAGACTACTCTGAGCCTACACTACTCTGAGCCTACACTACTCTGATCTTACACTACTCTGAGCTTAGACTACTCTGAGCCTACACTACTCTGAGCCTACACTACTCTGAGTCTACACTACTCTGAGCCTACACTACTCTGATCTTACACTACTATGAGCTTACACTACTCTGATCTTACACTACTCTGAGCCTACACTACTATGAGCCTACACTACTCTGAGCCTACACTACTCTGAGCCTACACTACTCTGATCTTACACTACTCTGAGCCTACACTACTCTGAGCTTACACTACTCTGAGCCTACACTACTCTGAGCCTACACTACTCTGATCTTACACTACTATGAGCCTACACTACTCTGAGTCTACACTACTCTGAGTCTACACTACTCTGAGCTTACACTACTCTGAGCCTACACTACTCTGAGCCTACACTACTCTGAGCCTACACTACTCTGAGTCTACACTACTCTGAGCTTACACTACTCTGAGCCTACACTAGTCTGAGCCTACACTACTCTGAGCCTACACTACTCTGAGCCTACACTACTCTGAGCTTAGACTACTCTGAGCCTGCACTACTCTGAGCCTACACTACTCTGAGTCTACACTACTCTGAGCCTACACTACTCTGATCTTACACTACTATGAGCTTACATTACTCTGATCTTACACTACTCTGAGCCTACACTACTATGAGCCTACACTACTCTGAGCCTACACTACTCTGAGCCTACACTACTCTGAGCTTACACTACTCTGAGCCTACTCTACTCTGAGCTTAGACTACTCTGAGCCTACACTACTGAGTCTACACTACTCTGAGTCTACACTACTCTGAGCCTACACTACTCTGAGCCTACACTACTATGAGCTTACACTACTCTGATCTTACACTACTCTGAGCCTACACTACTATGAGCCTACACTACTCTGAGCCTACACTACTCTGAGCCTACACTACTCTGAGCCTACACTACTCTGAGCCTACTCTACTCTGAGCTTACACTACTCTGAGCCTACACTACTCTGAGCTTACACTACTCTGAGTTTACACTACTCTGAGCCTACACTACTCTGAGCCTACACTACTCTGAGCTTACACTACTCTGATCGTACACTACTCTGATCGTACACTACTCTGAGCCTACACTACTCTGAGTTTACACTACTCTGAGCCTACACTACTCTGATCTTACACTACTCTGATCTTACACTACTCTGATCTTACACTACTCTGAGTCTACACTACTCTGAGCCTAGACTACTCTGAGCCTACACTACTCTGAGCTCACACTACTCTGAGTCTACACTACTCTGAGCCTACACTACTCTGATCTTACACTACTATGAGCTTACACTACTCTGAGCCTACACTACTCTGAGCCTACACTACTGTGATCTTACACTACTCTGAGCTTAGACTACTCTGAGCCTACACTACTCTGAGTCTACACTACTCTGATCTTACACTACTATGAGCTTACACTACTCTGAGCCTACACTACTCTGAGCCTACACTACTCTGAGCTTACACTACTCTGAGCCTACACTACTCTGAGCTTACACTACTCTGAGCCTACACTACTCTGAGCCTACAATACTGTGAGCCTACACTACTCTGATCTTACACTACTCTGAGCCTACACTACTCTGAGCCTACACTACTCTGAGCCTACACTACTCTGAGCCTACACTACTGTGATCTTACACTACTCTGAGCTTAGACTACTCTGAGCCTACACTACTCTGAGCCTACACTACTCTGAGCCTACAATACTCTGATCTTACACTACTATGAGCTTACACTACTATGAGCTTACACTACTCTGATCTTACACTACTCTGAGCCTACACTACTATGAGCCTACACTACTCTGAGCCTACACTACTCTGAGCCTACACTACTCTGAGCTTACACTACTCTGAGCCTACTCTACTCTGAGCTTACACTACTCTGAGCCTACACTACTCTGAGCCTACACTACTCTGAGCCTACACTACTCTGAGCCTACACTACTATGAGCCTACACTACTCTGAGCCTACACTACTCTGAACCTACACTACTCTGAGCTTACACTACTCTGAGCCTACTCTACTCTGAGCTTACACTACTCTGAGCCTACACTACTCTGAGCCTACACTACTCTGATCTTACACTACTCTGAGCTTAGACTACTCTGAGCCTACACTACTCTGAGCCTACACTACTCTGAGTCTACACTACTCTGAGCCTACACTACTCTGATCTTACACTACTATGAGCTTAAGCTACTCTGATCTTACACTACTCTGAGCCTACACTACTCTGAGCCTACACTACTGTGATCTTACACTACTCTGAGCTTAGACTACTCTGAGCCTACACTACTCTGAGCCTACACTACTCTGAGTCTACACTACTCTGATCTTACACTACTAGGAGCTTACACTACTATGAGCTTACACTACTCTGATCTTACACTACTCTGAGCCTACACTACTATGAGCCTACACTACTCTGAGCCTACACTACTCTGAACCTACACTACTCTGAGCTTACACTACTCTGAGCCTACTCTACTCTGAGCTTACACTACTCTGAGCCTACACTACTCTGAGCCTACACTACTCTGATCTTACACTACTCAGCTTAGACTACTCTGAGCCTACACTACTCTGAGCCTACACTACTCTGAGTCTAAACTACTCTGAGCCTACACTACTCTGATCTTACACTACTATGAGCTTACACTACTCTGATCTTACACTACTCTGAGCCTACACTACTATGAGCCTACACTACTCTGAGCCTACACTACTCTGAGCCTACACTACTCTGATCCTACACTACTCTGAGCTTACACTACTCTGAGCCTACTCTACTCTGAGCTTACACTACTCTGAGCCTACACTACTCTGAGCTTACACTACTCTGAGTTCACACTACTCTGAGTCCACACTACTCTGAGTCTACACTACTCTGAGCCTACACTACTCTGAGCTTACACTACTCTGAGCCTACACTACTCTGAGCCTACACTACTCTGATCTTACACTACTCTGAGCTTAGACTACTCTGAGCCTACACTACTCTGAGCCTACACTACTCTGATCTTACACTACTCTGAGCTTAGACTACTCTGAGCCTACACTACTCTGAGCCTACACTACTCTGAGTCTACACTACTCTGAGCCTACACTACTCTGATCTTACACTACTATGAGCTTACACTACTCTGATCTTACACTACTCTGAGCCTACACTACTATGAGCCTACACTACTCTGAGCCTACACTACTCTGAGCCTACACTACTCTGAGCTTACACTACTCTGAGCCTACTCTACTCTGAGCTTACACTACTCTGAGCCTACACTACTCTGAGCTTACACTACTCTGAGTTTACACTACTCTGAGTCCACACTACTCTGAGTCTACACTACTCTGAGCCTACACTACTCTGAGCTTACACTACTCTGAGCCTACTCTACTCTGAGCTTACACTACTCTGATCGTACACTATTCTGATCCTACACTACTCTGAGCCTACACTACTCTGATCTTACACTACTCTGAGTCTACACTACTCTGAGCCTAGACTACTCTGAGCCTACACTACTCTGAGCTTACACTACTCTGATCGTACACTACTCTGATCGTACACTACTCTGAGCCTACACTACTCTGAGTCTACACTACTCTGAGCCTACACTACTCTGAGCCTACACTACTATGAGCTTACACTACTCTGATCTTACACTACTCTGAGCCTACACTACTATGAGCCTACACTACTCTGAGCCTACACTACTCTGAGCCTACACTACTCTGAGCCTACTCTACTCTGAGCTTACACTATTCTGAGCCTACACTACTCTGAGCTTACACTACTCTGAGTTTACACTACTCTGAGCCTACACTACTCTGAGCCTACACTACTCTGAGCTTACACTACTCTGATCGTACACTACTCTGATCGTACACTACTCTGAGCCTACACTACTCTGAGCTCACACTACTCTGAGCCTACACTACTCTGAGCCTACACTACTCTGATCTTACACTACTATGAGCTTACACTACTCTGAGCCTACATTACTCTGAGCCTACACTACTGTGATCTTACACTACTCTGAGCTTAGACTACTCTGAGCCTACACTACTCTGAGTTTACACTACTATGAGCCTACACTACTCTGATCTTACACTCCTCTGATCTTACACTACTCTGAGTCTACACTACTCTGAGCCTAGACTACTCTGAGCCTACACTACTCTGAGCTCACACTACTCTGAGCTCACACTACTCTGAGCTCACACTACTCTGAGCCTAGACTACTCTGAGCCTACACTACTCTGAGCCTACACTACTCTGAGCTTACACTACTCTGATCTTACACTACTCTGAGCTCACACTACTCTGAGCTCACACTACTCTGAGCCTACACTACTCTGAGCCTAGACTACTCTGAACCTACACTACTCTGAGCTTACACTACTCTGAGCCTACACTACTCTGAGCCTACACTACTCTGAGCTTACACTACTCTGAGCTTACACTACTCTGAGCCTACACTACTCTGAGCTTACACTACTCTGAGCCTACACTACTCTGAGCTTACACTACTCTGAGCCTACTCTACTCTGAGCTTACACTACTCTGAGCCTACACTACTCTGAGCCTACACTACTCTGAGTCTACACTACTCTGAGCCTACACTACTCTGATCTTACACTACTATGAGCTAACACTACTCTGAGCCTACACTACTCAGAGCCTACACTACTCTGAGCTTACACTACTCTGAGCCTACACTACTCTGAGCCTACACTACTCTGAGCCTACACTACTCTGAGCCTACACTACTCTGATCTTACACTACTCTGAGTCTACAAACTCTGAGCCTACACTACTCTGATCTTACACTACTCTGAGCCTACACTACTCTGAGCTTACACTACTCTGAGCCTACACTACTCTGAGCCTACACTACTCTGATCTTACACTACTATGAGCCTACACTACTCTGAGTCTACACTACTCTGAGTCTACACTACTCTGAGCTTACACTACTCTGAGCCTACACTACTCTGAGCCTACACTACTCTGAGCCTACACTACTCTGAGTCTACACTACTCTGAGCTTACACTACTCTGAGCCTACACTACTCTGAGCCTACACTACTCTGAGCCTACACTACTCTGAGCTTACACTACTATGAGCTTACACTACTATGAGCCTACACTACTCTGAGCCTACACTACTCTGAGCCTACACTACTTTGAGCCTACACTACTCTGATCTTACACTACTCTGAGCTTAGACTACTCTGAGCCTGCACTACTCTGAGCCTACACTACTCTGAGTCTACACTACTATGAGCTTACACTACTCTGATCTTACACTACTCTGAGCCTACACTACTATGAGCCTACACTACTCTGAGCCTACACTACTCTGAGCCTACACTACTCTGAGCTTACACTACTCTGAGCCTACTCTACTCTGAGCCTACACTACTCTGAGCCTACACTACTCTGAGTCTACACTACTCTGAGTCTACACTACTCTGAGCCTACACTACTCTGAGCCTACACTACTATGAGCTTACACTACTCTGATCTTACACTACTCTGAGCCTACACTACTATGAGCCTACACTACTCTGAGCCTAAACTACTCCGAGCCTACACTACTCTGAGCCTACACTACTCTGAGCCTACTCTTCTCTGAGCTTACACTACTCTGAGCCTACACTACTCTGAGCTTACACTACTCTGAGCCTACACTACTCTGAGTTTACACTACTATGAGCCTACACTACTCTGATCTTACACTCCTCTGATCTTACACTACTCTGAGTCTACACTACTCTGAGCCTAGACTACTCTGAGCCTACACTACTCTGAGCTCACACTACTCTGAGCTCACACTACTCTGAGCTCACACTACTCTGAGCCTAGACTACTCTGAGCCTACACTACTCTGAGCCTACACTACTCTGAGCTTACACTACTCTGATCTTACACTACTCTGAGCTCACACTACTCTGAGCTCACACTACTCTGAGCCTACACTACTCTGAGCCTAGACTACTCTGAGCCTACACTACTCTGAGCTCACACTACTCTGAGCCTACACTACCCTGAGCTTACACTACTCTGAGTCTACACTACTCATAGCCTACACTACTCTGAGCCTACACTACTCTGAGCTTACACTACTCTGAGCCTACACTACTCTGAGCCTACACTACTCTGAGCTTACACTACTCTGAGCTTACACTACTCTGAGCCTACACTACTCTGAGCTTACACTACTCTGAGCCTACACTACTCTGATCTTACACTACTCTGAGCCTACTCTACTCTGAGCTTACACTACTCTGAGCCTACACTACTCTGAGTCTACACTACTCTGAGCCTACACTGCTCTGATCTTACACTACTATGAGCTTACACTACTCTGAGCCTACTCTACTCTGAGCCTACACTACTCTGAGCTTACACTACTCTGAGCCTACACTACTCTGAGCCTACACTACTCTGAGCCTACACTACTCTGAGCCTACACTACTCTGATCTTACACTACTCTGATCTTACACTACTCTGAGTCTACAAACTCTGAGCCTACACTACTCTGATCTTACACTACTCTGAGCCTACACTACTCTGAGCTTACACTACTCTGAGCCTACACTACTCTGAGCCTACACTACTCTGATCTTACACTACTATGAGCCTACACTACTCTGAGTCTACACTACTCTGAGTCTACACTACTCTGAGCTTACACTACTCTGAGCCTACACTACTCTGAGCCTACACTACTCTGAGCCTACACTACTCTGAGTCTACACTACTCTGAGCTTACACTACTCTGAGCCTACACTACTCTGAGCCTACACTACTCTGAGCTTACACTACTATGAGCTTACACTACTATGAGCCTACACTACTCTGAGCCTACACTACTCTGAGCCTACACTACTTTGAGCCTACACTACTCTGATCTTACACTACTCTGAGCTTAGACTACTCTGAGCCTGCACTACTCTGAGCCTACACTACTCTGAGTCTACACTACTCTGAGCCTACACTACTCTGATCTTACACTACTATGAGCTTACACTACTCTGATCTTACACTACTCTGAGCCTACACTACTATGAGCCTACACTACTCTGAGCCTACACTACTCTGAGCCTACACTACTCTGAGCTTACACTACTCTGAGCCTACTCTACTCTGAGCTTAGACTACTCTGAGCCTACACTACTCTGAGCCTACACTACTCTGAGTCTACACTACTCTGAGTCTACACTACTCTGAGCCTACACTACTCTGAGCCTACACTACTATGAGCTTACACTACTCTGATCTTACACTACTCTGAGCCTACACTACTATGAGCCTACACTACTCTGAGCCTACACTACTCTGAGCCTACACTACTCTGAGCCTACTCTACTCTGAGCTTACACTACTCTGAGCCTACACTACTCTGAGCTTACACTACTCTGAGTTTACACTACTCTGAGCCTACACTACTCTGAGCCTACACTACTCTGAGCTTACACTACTCTGATCGTACACTACTCTGATCGTACACTACTCTGAGCCTACACTACTCTGAGTTTACAATACTCTGAGCCTACACTACTCTGATCTTACACTACTCTGATCTTACACTACTCTGAGTCTACACTACTCTGAGCCTAGACTACTCTGAGCCTACACTACTCTGAGCTCACACTACTCTGAGTCTACACTACTCTGAGCCTACACTACTCTGATCTTACACTACTATGAGCTTACACTACTCTGAGCCTACACTACTCTGAGCCTACACTACTGTGATCTTACACTACTCTGAGCTTAGACTACTCTGAGCCTACACTACTCTGAGCCTACACTACTCTGAGTCTACACTACTCTGATCTTACACTACTATGAGCTTACACTACTCTGAGCCTACACTACTCTGAGCCTACACTACTCTGAGCTTACACTACTCTGAGCCTACACTACTCTGAGCTTACACTACTCTGAGCCTACACTACTCTGAGCCTACACTACTCTGAGCCTACACTACTCTGATCTTACACTACTACGAGCCTACAATACTCTGAGCCTACACTACTCTGATCTTACACTACTCTGAGCCTACACTACTCTGAGCCTACACTACTCTGAGCCTACACTACTCTGATCTTACACTACTCTGAGCCTACTCTACTCTGAGCTTACACTACTCTGAGCCTACACTACTCTGAGCCTACACTACTCTGATCTTACACTACTCTGAGCTTGGACTACTCTGAGCCTACACTACTCTGAGCCTACACTACTCTGAGTCTACACTACTCTGAGCCTACACTACTCTGATCTTACACTACTATGAGCTTAAGCTACTCTGATCTTACACTACTCTGATCCTACACTACTCTGAGCCTACACTACTGTGATCTTACACTACTCTGAGCTTAGACTACTCTGAGCCTACACTACTCTGAGCCTACACTACTCTGATCTTACACTACTATGAGTTTACACTACTATGAGCTTACACTACTCTGATCTTACACTACTCTGAGCCTACACTACTATGAGCCTACACTACTCTGAGCCTACACTACTCTGAGCCTACACTACTCTGAACCTACACTACTATGAGCTCACACTACTCTGAGCCTAGACTACTCTGAGCCTACACTACTCTGAGCCTACACTACTCTGAGCTTACACTACTCTGATCTTACACTACTCTGAGCTCACACTACTCTGAGCTCACACTACTCTGAGCCTACACTACTCTGAGCCTAGACTACTCTGAGCCTACACTACTCTGAGCCTACACTACTCTGACCTTACACTACTCTGAGCTTACACTACTCTGAGCCTACACTACTCTGAGCTTACACTACTCTGAGCCTACACTACTCTGATCTTACACTACTCTGAGCCTACTCTACTCTGAGCTTACACTACTCTGAGCCTACACTACTCTGAGCCTACACTACTCTGAGTCTACACTACTCTGAGCCTACACTGCTCTGATCTTACACTACTATGAGCTTACACTACTCTGAGCCTACACTACTCTGAGCCTACACTACTCTGAGCTTACACTACTCTGAGCCTACACTACTCTGAGCCTACACTACTCTGAGCCTACACTACTCTGATCTTACACTACTCTGAGTCTACAAACTCTGAGCCTACACTACTCTGATCTTACACTACTCTGAGCCTACACTACTCTGAGCTTACACTACTCTGAGCCTACACTACTCTGAGCCTACACTACTCTGATCTTACACTACTATGAGCCTACACTACTCTGAGTCTACACTACTCTGAGTCTACACTACTCTGAGCTTACACTACTCTGAGCCTACACTACTCTGAGCCTACACTACTCTGAGCCTACACTACTCTGAGTCTACACTACTCTGAGCTTACACTACTCTGAGCCTACACTACTCTGAGCCTACACTACTCTGAGCCTACACTACTCTGAGCTTACACTACTATGAGCTTACACTACTATGAGCCTACACTACTCTGAGCCTACACTACTCTGAGCCTACACTACTTTGAGCCTACACTACTCTGATCTTACACTACTCTGAGCTTAGACTACTCTGAGCCTGCACTACTCTGAGCCTACACTACTCTGAGTCTACACTACTCTGAGCCTACACTACTCTGATCTTACACTACTATGAGCTTACACTACTCTGATCTTACACTACTCTGAGCCTACACTACTATGAGCCTACATTACTCTGAGCCTACACTACTCTGAGCCTACACTACTCTGAGCTTACACTACTCTGAGCCTACTCTACTCTGAGCTTAGACTTCTCTGAGCCTACACTACTCTGAGCCTACACTACTCTGAGTCTACACTACTCTGAGTCTACACTACTCTGAGCCTACACTACTCTGAGCCTACACTACTATGAGCTTACACTACTCTGATCTTACACTACTCTGAGCCTACACTACTATGAGCCTACACTACTCTGAGCCTACACTACTCTGAGCCTACACTACTCTGAGCCTACACTACTCTGAGCTTACACTACTCTGAGTTTACACTACTCTGAGCCTACACTACTCTGAGCCTACACTACTCTGAGCTTACACTACTCTGATCGTACACTACTCTGATCGTACACTACTCTGAGCCTACACTACTCTGAGTTTACACTACTCTGAGTTTACACTACTCTGATCTTACACTACTCTGATCTTACACTACTCTGAGTCTACACTACTCTGAGCCTAGACTACTCTGAGCCTACACTACTCTGAGCTCACACTACTCTGAGTCTACACTACTCTGAGCCTACACTACTCTGATCTTACACTACTATGAGCTTACACTACTCTGAGCCTACACTACTCTGAGCCTACACTACTGTGATCTTACACTACTCTGAGCTTAGACTACTCTGAGCCTACACTACTCTGAGCCTACACTACTCTGAGTCTACACTACTCTGATCTTACACTACTATGAGCTTAAACTACTCTGAGCCTACACTACTCTGAGCCTACACTACTCTGAGCTTACACTACTCTGAGCCTACACTACTCTGAGCTTACACTACTCTGAGCCTACACTACTCTGAGCCTACACTACTCTGAGCCTACACTACTCTGATCTTACACTACTATGAGCCTACAATACTCTGAGCCTACACTACTCTTATCTTACACTACTCTGAGCCTACACTACTCTGAGCCTACACTACTCTGAGCCTACACTACTCTGAGCCTACACTACTGTGATCTTACACTACTCTGAGCTTAGACTACTCTGAGCCTACACTACTCTGAGCCTACACTACTCTGAGTCTACACTACTCTGATCTTACACTACTATGAGCTTACACTACTATGAGCTTACACTACTCTGATCTTACACTACTCTGAGCCTACACTACTATGAGCCTACACTACTCTGAGCCTACACTACTCTGAGCCTACACTACTCTGAACCTACACTACTCTGAGCTTACACTACTCTGTGCCTACTCTACTCTGAGTTTACACTACTCTGAGCCTACACTACTCTGAGCCTACACTACTCTGAGCCTACACTACTCTGAGTCTACACTACTCTGAGCCTACACTACTCTGATCTTACACTACTATGAGCTTAAGCTACTCTGATCTTACACTACTCTGAGCCTACACTACTCTGAGCCTACACTACTGTGATCTTACACTACTCTGAGCTTAGACTACTCTGAGCCTACACTACTCTGAGCCTACACTACTCTGAGTCTACACTACTCTGATCTTACACTACTATGAGCTTACACTACTATGAGCTTACACTACTCTGATCTTACACTACTCTGAGCCTACACTACTATGAGCCTACACTACTCTGAGCCTACACTACTCTGAGCCTACACTACTCTGAACCTACACTACTCTGAGCTTACACTACTCTGAGCCTACTCTACTCTGAGCTTACACTACTCTGAGCCTACACTACTCTGAGCCTACACTACTCTGATCTTACACTACTCAGCTTAGACTACTCTGAGCCTACACTACTCTGAGCCTACACTACTCTGAGTCTAAACTACTCTGAGCCTACACTACTCTGATCTTACACTACTATGAGCTTACACTACTCTGATCTTACACTACTCTGAGCCTACACTACTATGAGCCTACACTACTCTGAGCCTACACTACTCTGAGCCTACACTACTCTGAGCCTACACTACTCTGAGCTTACACTACTCTGAGCCTACTCTACTCTGAGCTTACACTACTCTGAGCCTACACTACTCTGAGCTTACACTACTGTGATCTTACACTACTCTGAGCTTAGACTACTCTGAGCCTACACTACTCTGAGCCTACACTACTGTGATCTTACACTACTCTGAGCTTAGACTACTCTGAGCCTACACTACTCTGAGCCTACACTACTCTGAGTCTACACTACTCTGATCTTACACTACTATGAGCTTACACTACTCTGAGCCTACACTACTCTGAGCCTACACTACTCTGAGCTTACACTACTCTGAGCCTACACTACTCTGAGCTTACACTACTCTGAGCCTACACTACTCTGAGCCTACACTACTCTGAGCCTACACTACTGTGATCTTACACTACTCTGAGCTTAGACTACTCTGAGCCTACACTACTCTGAGCCTACACTACTCTGAGTCTACACTACTCTGATCTTACACTACTATGAGCTTACACTACTATGAGCTTACACTACTCTGATCTTACACTACTCTGAGCCTACACTACTATGAGCCTACACTACTCTGAGCCTACACTACTCTGAGCCTACACTACTCTGAACCTACACTACTCTGAGCTTACACTACTCTGTGCCTACTCTACTCTGAGTTTACACTACTCTGAGCCTACACTACTCTGAGCCTACACTACTCTGAGCCTACACTACTCTGAGTCTACACTACTCTGAGCCTACACTACTCTGATCTTACACTACTATGAGCTTAAGCTACTCTGATCTTACACTACTCTGAGCCTACACTACTCTGAGCCTACACTACTGTGATCTTACACTACTCTGAGCTTAGACTACTCTGAGCCTACACTACTCTGAGCCTACACTACTCTGAGTCTACACTACTCTGATCTTACACTACTATGAGCTTACACTACTATGAGCTTACACTACTCTGATCTTACACTACTCTGAGCCTACACTACTATGAGCCTACACTACTCTGAGCCTACACTACTCTGAGCCTACACTACTCTGAACCTACACTACTCTGAGCTTACACTACTCTGAGCCTACTCTACTCTGAGCTTACACTACTCTGAGCCTACACTACTCTGAGCCTACACTACTCTGATCTTACACTACTCAGCTTAGACTACTCTGAGCCTACACTACTCTGAGCCTACACTACTCTGAGTCTAAACTACTCTGAGCCTACACTACTCTGATCTTACACTACTATGAGCTTACACTACTCTGATCTTACACTACTCTGAGCCTACACTACTATGAGCCTACACTACTCTGAGCCTACACTACTCTGAGCCTACACTACTCTGAGCCTACACTACTCTGAGCTTACACTACTCTGAGCCTACTCTACTCTGAGCTTACACTACTCTGAGCCTACACTACTCTGAGCTTACACTACTGTGATCTTACATTACTCTGAGCTTAGACTACTCTGAGCCTACACTACTCTGAGCCTACACTACTGTGATCTTACACTACTCTGAGCTTAGACTACTCTGAGCCTACACTACTCTGAGCCTACACTACTCTGAGTCTACACTACTCTGATCTTACACTACTATGAGCTTACACTACTCTGAGCCTACACTACTCTGAGCCTACACTACTCTGAGCTTACACTACTCTGAGCCTACACTACTCTGAGCTTACACTACTCTGAGCCTACACTACTCTGAGCCTACACTACTCTGAGCCTACACTACTCTGATCTTACACTACTACGAGCCTACAATACTCTGAGCCTACACTACTCTGATCTTACACTACTCTGAGCCTACACTACTCTGAGCCTACACTACTCTGAGCCTACACTACTCTGATCTTACACTACTCTGAGCCTACTCTACTCTGAGCTTACACTACTCTGAGCCTACACTACTCTGAGCCTACACTACTCTGATCTTACACTACTCTGAGCTTGGACTACTCTGAGCCTACACTACTCTGAGCCTACACTACTCTGAGTCTACACTACTCTGAGCCTACACTACTCTGATCTTACACTACTATGAGCTTAAGCTACTCTGATCTTACACTACTCTGATCCTACACTACTCTGAGCCTACACTACTGTGATCTTACACTACTCTGAGCTTAGACTACTCTGAGCCTACACTACTCTGAGCCTACACTACTCTGATCTTACACTACTATGAGTTTACACTACTATGAGCTTACACTACTCTGATCTTACACTACTCTGAGCCTACACTACTATGAGCCTACACTACTCTGAGCCTACACTACTCTGAGCCTACACTACTCTGAACCTACACTACTATGAGCTCACACTACTCTGAGCCTAGACTACTCTGAGCCTACACTACTCTGAGCCTACACTACTCTGAGCTTACACTACTCTGATCTTACACTACTCTGAGCTCACACTACTCTGAGCTCACACTACTCTGAGCCTACACTACTCTGAGCCTAGACTACTCTGAGCCTACACTACTCTGAGCCTACACTACTCTGACCTTACACTACTCTGAGCTTACACTACTCTGAGCCTACACTACTCTGAGCTTACACTACTCTGAGCCTACACTACTCTGATCTTACACTACTCTGAGCCTACTCTACTCTGAGCTTACACTACTCTGAGCCTACACTACTCTGAGCCTACACTACTCTGAGTCTACACTACTCTGAGCCTACACTGCTCTGATCTTACACTACTATGAGCTTACACTACTCTGAGCCTACACTACTCTGAGCCTACACTACTCTGAGCTTACACTACTCTGAGCCTACACTACTCTGAGCCTACACTACTCTGAGCCTACACTACTCTGATCTTACACTACTCTGAGTCTACAAACTCTGAGCCTACACTACTCTGATCTTACACTACTCTGAGCCTACACTACTCTGAGCTTACACTACTCTGAGCCTACACTACTCTGAGCCTACACTACTCTGATCTTACACTACTATGAGCCTACACTACTCTGAGTCTACACTACTCTGAGTCTACACTACTCTGAGCTTACACTACTCTGAGCCTACACTACTCTGAGCCTACACTACTCTGAGCCTACACTACTCTGAGTCTACACTACTCTGAGCTTACACTACTCTGAGCCTACACTACTCTGAGCCTACACTACTCTGAGCCTACACTACTCTGAGCTTACACTACTATGAGCTTACACTACTATGAGCCTACACTACTCTGAGCCTACACTACTCTGAGCCTACACTACTTTGAGCCTACACTACTCTGATCTTACACTACTCTGAGCTTAGACTACTCTGAGCCTGCACTACTCTGAGCCTACACTACTCTGAGTCTACACTACTCTGAGCCTACACTACTCTGATCTTACACTACTATGAGCTTACACTACTCTGATCTTACACTACTCTGAGCCTACACTACTATGAGCCTACATTACTCTGAGCCTACACTACTCTGAGCCTACACTACTCTGAGCTTACACTACTCTGAGCCTACTCTACTCTGAGCTTAGACTTCTCTGAGCCTACACTACTCTGAGCCTACACTACTCTGAGTCTACACTACTCTGAGTCTACACTACTCTGAGCCTACACTACTCTGAGCCTACACTACTATGAGCTTACACTACTCTGATCTTACACTACTCTGAGCCTACACTACTATGAGCCTACACTACTCTGAGCCTACACTACTCTGAGCCTACACTACTCTGAGCCTACACTACTCTGAGCTTACACTACTCTGAGTTTACACTACTCTGAGCCTACACTACTCTGAGCCTACACTACTCTGAGCTTACACTACTCTGATCGTACACTACTCTGATCGTACACTACTCTGAGCCTACACTACTCTGAGTTTACACTACTCTGAGTTTACACTACTCTGATCTTACACTACTCTGATCTTACACTACTCTGAGTCTACACTACTCTGAGCCTAGACTACTCTGAGCCTACACTACTCTGAGCTCACACTACTCTGAGTCTACACTACTCTGAGCCTACACTACTCTGATCTTACACTACTATGAGCTTACACTACTCTGAGCCTACACTACTCTGAGCCTACACTACTGTGATCTTACACTACTCTGAGCTTAGACTACTCTGAGCCTACACTACTCTGAGCCTACACTACTCTGAGTCTACACTACTCTGATCTTACACTACTATGAGCTTAAACTACTCTGAGCCTACACTACTCTGAGCCTACACTACTCTGAGCTTACACTACTCTGAGCCTACACTACTCTGAGCTTACACTACTCTGAGCCTACACTACTCTGAGCCTACACTACTCTGAGCCTACACTACTCTGATCTTACACTACTATGAGCCTACAATACTCTGAGCCTACACTACTCTTATCTTACACTACTCTGAGCCTACACTACTCTGAGCCTACACTACTCTGAGCCTACACTACTCTGAGCCTACACTACTGTGATCTTACACTACTCTGAGCTTAGACTACTCTGAGCCTACACTACTCTGAGCCTACACTACTCTGAGTCTACACTACTCTGATCTTACACTACTATGAGCTTACACTACTATGAGCTTACACTACTCTGATCTTACACTACTCTGAGCCTACACTACTATGAGCCTACACTACTCTGAGCCTACACTACTCTGAGCCTACACTACTCTGAACCTACACTACTCTGAGCTTACACTACTCTGTGCCTACTCTACTCTGAGTTTACACTACTCTGAGCCTACACTA
Organism: Eucyclogobius newberryi; assembly: GCF_026437365.1. Classification (NCBI taxonomy): domain Eukaryota; kingdom Metazoa; phylum Chordata; class Actinopteri; order Gobiiformes; family Gobiidae; genus Eucyclogobius; species Eucyclogobius newberryi. Next base: position 27,071,880 of record NW_027315801.1, read on the forward strand.
CTCTGAGCCTACACTACTCTGAGCCTACACTACTCTGAGTCTACACTACTCTGAGCCTACACTACTCTGATCTTACACTACTATGAGCTTAAGCTACTCTGATCTTACACTACTCTGAGCCTACACTACTCTGAGCCTACACTACTGTGATCTTACACTACTCTGAGCTTAGACTACTCTGAGCCTACACTACTCTGAGCCTACACTACTCTGAGTCTACACTACTCTGATCTTACACTACTATGAGCTTACACTACTATGAGCTTACACTACTCTGATCTTACACTACTCTGAGCCTACACTACTATGAGCCTACACTACTCTGAGCCTACACTACTCTGAGCCTACACTACTCTGAACCTACACTACTCTGAGCTTACACTACTCTGAGCCTACACTACTCTGAGCCTACACTACTCTGATCTTACACTACTCAGCTTAGACTACTCTGAGCCTACACTACTCTGAGCCTACACTACTCTGAGTCTAAACTACTCTGAGCCTACACTACTCTGATCTTACACTACTATGAGCTTACACTACTCTGATCTTACACTACTCTGAGCCTACACTACTATGAGCCTACACTACTCTGAGCCTACACTACTCTGAGCCTACACTACTCTGAGCCTACACTACTCTGAGCTTACACTACTCTGAGCCTACTCTACTCTGAGCTTACACTACTCTGAGCCTACACTACTCTGAGCTTACACTACTGTGATCTTACACTACTCTGAGCTTAGACTACTCTGAGCCTACACTACTCTGAGCCTACACTACTGTGATCTTACACTACTCTGAGCTTAGACTACTCTGAGCCTACACTACTCTGAGCCTACACTACTCTGAGTCTACACTACTCTGATCTTACACTACTATGAGCTTACACTACTCTGAGCCTACACTACTCTGAGCCTACACTACTCTGAGCCTACACTACTCTGAACCTACACTACTCTGAGCTTACACTACTCTGAGCCTACTCTACTCTGAGCTTACACTACTCTGAGCCTACACTACTCTGAGCCTACACTACTCTGATCTTACACTACTCAGCTTAGACTACTCTGAGCCTACACTACTCTGAGCCTACACTACTCTGAGTCTAAACTACTCTGAGCCTACACTACTCTGATCTTACACTACTATGAGCTTACACTACTCTGATCTTACACTACTCTGAGCCTACACTACTATGAGCCTACACTACTCTGAGCCTACACTACTCTGAGCCTACACTACTCTGAGCCTACACTACTCTGAGCTTACACTACTCTGAGCCTACTCTACTCTGAGCTTACACTACTCTGAGCCTACACTACTCTGAGCTTACACTACTGTGATCTTACACTACTCTGAGCTTAGACTACTCTGAGCCTACACTACTCTGAGCCTACACTACTGTGATCTTACACTACTCTGAGCTTAGACTACTCTGAGCCTACACTACTCTGAGCCTACACTACTCTGAGTCTACACTACTCTGATCTTACACTACTATGAGCTTACACTACTCTGAGCCTACACTACTCTGAGCCTACACTACTCTGAGCTTACACTACTCTGAGCCTACACTACTCTGAGCTTACACTACTCTGAGCCTACACTACTCTGAGCCTACACTACTCTGAGCCTACACTACTCTGATCTTACACTACTATGAGCTTACACTACTCTGAGCCTACACTACTCTGAGCCTACACTACTCTGAGCTTACACTACTCTGAGCCTACACTACTCTGAGCCTACACTACTCTGAGCCTACACTACTCTGATCTTACACTACTCTGAGTCTACAAACTCTGAGCCTACACTACTCTGATCTTACACTACTCTGAGCCTACACTACTCTGAGCTTACACTACTCTGAGCCTACACTACTCTGAGCCTACACTACTCTGATCTTACACTACTATGAGCCTACACTACTCTGAGTCTACACTACTCTGAGTCTACACTACTCTGAGCTTACACTACTCTGAGCCTACACTACTCTGAGCCTACACTACTCTGAGCCTACACTACTCTGAGTCTACACTACTCTGAGCTTACACTACTCTGAGCCTACACTACTCTGAGCCTACACTACTCTGAGCCTACACTACTCTGAGCTTACACTACTATGAGCTTACACTACTATGAGCCTACACTACTCTGAGCCTACACTACTCTGAGCCTACACTACTTTGAGCCTACACTACTCTGATCTTACACTACTCTGAGCTTAGACTACTCTGAGCCTGCACTACTCTGAGCCTACACTACTCTGAGTCTACACTACTCTGAGCCTACACTACTCTGATCTTACACTACTATGAGCTTACACTACTCTGATCTTACACTACTCTGAGCCTACACTACTATGAGCCTACATTACTCTGAGCCTACACTACTCTGAGCCTACACTACTCTGAGCTTACACTACTCTGAGCCTACACTACTCTGAACCTACACTACTCTGAGCTTACACTACTCTGTGCCTACTCTACTCTGAGTTTACACTACTCTGAGTCTACACTACTCTGAGCCTACACTACTCTGAGCCTACACTACTATGAGCTTACACTACTCTGATCTTACACTACTCTGAGCCTACACTACTATGAGCCTACACTACTCTGAGCCTACACTACTCTGAGCCTACACTACTCTGAGCCTACACTACTCTGAGCTTACACTACTCTGAGTTTACACTACTCTGAGCCTACACTACTCTGAGCCTACACTACTCTGAGCTTACACTACTCTGATCGTACACTACTCTGATCGTACACTACTCTGAGCCTACACTACTCTGAGTTTACACTACTCTGAGTTTACACTACTCTGATCTTACACTACTCTGATCTTACACTACTCTGAGTCTACACTACTCTGAGCCTAGACTACTCTGAGCCTACACTACTCTGAGCTCACACTACTCTGAGTCTACACTACTCTGAGCCTACACTACTCTGATCTTACACTACTATGAGCTTACACTACTCTGAGCCTACACTACTCTGAGCCTACACTACTGTGATCTTACACTACTCTGAGCTTAGACTACTCTGAGCCTACACTACTCTGAGCCTACACTACTCTGAGTCTACACTACTCTGATCTTACACTACTATGAGCTTAAACTACTCTGAGCCTACACTACTCTGAGCCTACACTACTCTGAGCTTACACTACTCTGAGCCTACACTACTCTGAGCTTACACTACTCTGAGCCTACACTACTCTGAGCCTACACTACTCTGAGCCTACACTACTCTGATCTTACACTACTATGAGCCTACAATACTCTGAGCCTACACTACTCTTATCTTACACTACTCTGAGCCTACACTACTCTGAGCCTACACTACTCTGAGCCTACACTACTCTGAGCCTACACTACTGTGATCTTACACTACTCTGAGCTTAGACTACTCTGAGCCTACACTACTCTGAGCCTACACTACTCTGAGTCTACACTACTCTGATCTTACACTACTATGAGCTTACACTACTATGAGCTTACACTACTCTGATCTTACACTACTCTGAGCCTACACTACTATGAGCCTACACTACTCTGAGCCTACACTACTCTGAGCCTACACTACTCTGAACCTACACTACTCTGAGCTTACACTACTCTGTGCCTACTCTACTCTGAGTTTACACTACTCTGAGCCTACACTACTCTGAGCCTACACTACTCTGAGTCTACACTACTCTGAGCCTACACTACTCTGATCTTACACTACTATGAGCTTAAGCTACTCTGATCTTACACTACTCTGAGCCTACACTACTCTGAGCCTACACTACTGTGATCTTACACTACTCTGAGCTTAGACTACTCTGAGCCTACACTACTCTGAGCCTACACTACTCTGAGTCTACACTACTCTGATCTTACACTACTATGAGCTTACACTACTATGAGCTTACACTACTCTGATCTTACACTACTCTGAGCCTACACTACTCTGAGCCTACACTACTCTGAGCCTACACTACTCTGAACCTACACTACTCTGAGCTTACACTACTCTGAGCCTACTCTACTCTGAGCTTACACTACTCTGAGCCTACACTACTCTGAGCCTACACTACTCTGATCTTACACTACTCAGCTTAGACTACTCTGAGCCTACACTACTCTGAGCCTACACTACTCTGAGTCTAAACTACTCTGAGCCTACACTACTCTGATCTTACACTACTATGAGCTTACACTACTCTGATCTTACACTACTCTGAGCCTACACTACTATGAGCCTACACTACTCTGAGCCTACACTACTCTGAGCCTACACTACTCTGAGCCTACACTACTCTGAGCTTACACTACTCTGAGCCTACTCTACTCTGAGCTTACACTACTCTGAGCCTACACTACTCTGAGCTTACACTACTGTGATCTTACACTACTCTGAGCTTAGACTACTCTGAGCCTACACTACTCTGAGCCTACACTACTGTGATCTTACACTACTCTGAGCTTAGACTACTCTGAGCCTACACTACTCTGAGCCTACACTACTCTGAGTCTACACTACTCTGATCTTACACTACTATGAGATTACACTACTCTGAGCCTACACTACTCTGAGCCTACACTACTCTGAGCCTACACTACTCTGAACCTACACTACTCTGAGCTTACACTACTCTGAGCCTACTCTACTCTGAGCTTACACTACTCTGAGCCTACACTACTCTGAGCCTACACTACTCTGATCTTACACTACTCAGCTTAGACTACTCTGAGCCTACACTACTCTGAGCCTACACTACTCTGAGTCTAAACTACTCTGAGCCTACACTACTCTGATCTTACACTACTATGAGCTTACACTACTCTGATCTTACACTACTCTGAGCCTACACTACTATGAGCCTACACTACTCTGAGCCTACACTACTCTGAGCCTACACTACTCTGAGCCTACACTACTCTGAGCTTACACTACTCTGAGCCTACTCTACTCTGAGCTTACACTACTCTGAGCCTACACTACTCTGAGCTTACACTACTGTGATCTTACACTACTCTGAGCTTAGACTACTCTGAGCCTACACTACTCTGAGCCTACACTACTGTGATCTTACACTACTCTGAGCTTAGACTACTCTGAGCCTACACTACTCTGAGCCTACACTACTCTGAGTCTACACTACTCTGATCTTACACTACTATGAGCTTACACTACTCTGAGCCTACACTACTCTGAGCCTACACTACTCTGAGCTTACACTACTCAGCTTAGACTACTCTGAGCCTACACTACTCTGAGCCTACACTACTCTGAGTCTACACTACTCTGAGCCTACACTACTCTGATCTTACACTACTCTGAGCTCACACTACTCTGAGCCTACACTACTCTGAGCCTAGACTACTCTGAGCCTACACTACTCTGAGCCTACACTACTCTGACCTTACACTACTCTGAGCTTACACTACTCTGAGCCTACACTACTCTGAGCTTACACTACTCTGAGCCTACACTACTCTGATCTTACACTACTCTGAGCCTACTCTACTCTGAGCTTACACTACTCTGAGCCTACACTACTCTGAGCCTACACTACTCTGAGTCTACACTACTCTGAGCCTACACTGCTCTGATCTTACACTACTATGAGCTTACACTACTCTGAGCCTACACTACTCTGAGCCTACACTACTCTGAGCTTACACTACTCTGAGCCTACACTACTCTGAGCCTACACTACTCTGAGCCTACACTACTCTGATCTTACACTACTCTGAGTCTACAAACTCTGAGCCTACACTACTCTGATCTTACACTACTCTGAGCCTACACTACTCTGAGCTTACACTACTCTGAGCCTACACTACTCTGAGCCTACACTACTCTGATCTTACACTACTATGAGCCTACACTACTCTGAGTCTACACTACTCTGAGTCTACACTACTCTGAGCTTACACTACTCTGAGCCTACACTACTCTGAGCCTACACTACTCTGAGCCTACACTACTCTGAGTCTACACTACTCTGAGCTTACACTACTCTGAGCCTACACTACTCTGAGCCTACACTACTCTGAGCCTACACTACTCTGAGCTTACACTACTATGAGCTTACACTACTATGAGCCTACACTACTCTGAGCCTACACTACTCTGAGCCTACACTACTTTGAGCCTACACTACTCTGATCTTACACTACTCTGAGCTTAGACTACTCTGAGCCTGCACTACTCTGAGCCTACACTACTCTGAGTCTACACTACTCTGAGCCTACACTACTCTGATCTTACACTACTATGAGCTTACACTACTCTGATCTTACACTACTCTGAGCCTACACTACTATGAGCCTACATTACTCTGAGCCTACACTACTCTGAGCCTACACTACTCTGAGCTTACACTACTCTGAGCCTACTCTACTCTGAGCTTAGACTTCTCTGAGCCTACACTACTCTGAGCCTACACTACTCTGAGTCTACACTACTCTGAGTCTACACTACTCTGAGCCTACACTACTCTGAGCCTACACTACTATGAGCTTACACTACTCTGATCTTACACTACTCTGAGCCTACACTACTATGAGCCTACACTACTCTGAGCCTACACTACTCTGAGCCTACACTACTCTGAGCCTACACTACTCTGAGCTTACACTACTCTGAGTTTACACTACTCTGAGCCTACACTACTCTGAGCCTACACTACTCTGAGCTTACACTACTCTGATCGTACACTACTCTGATCGTACACTACTCTGAGCCTACACTACTCTGAGTTTACACTACTCTGAGTTTACACTACTCTGATCTTACACTACTCTGATCTTACACTACTCTGAGTCTACACTACTCTGAGCCTAGACTACTCTGAGCCTACACTACTCTGAGCTCACACTACTCTGAGTCTACACTACTCTGAGCCTACACTACTCTGATCTTACACTACTATGAGCTTACACTACTCTGAGCCTACACTACTCTGAGCCTACACTACTGTGATCTTACACTACTCTGAGCTTAGACTACTCTGAGCCTACACTACTCTGAGCCTACACTACTCTGAGTCTACACTACTCTGATCTTACACTACTATGAGCTTAAACTACTCTGAGCCTACACTACTCTGAGCCTACACTACTCTGAGCTTACACTACTCTGAGCCTACACTACTCTGAGCTTACACTACTCTGAGCCTACACTACTCTGAGCCTACACTACTCTGAGCCTACACTACTCTGATCTTACACTACTATGAGCCTACAATACTCTGAGCCTACACTACTCTTATCTTACACTACTCTGAGCCTACACTACTCTGAGCCTACACTACTCTGAGCCTACACTACTCTGAGCCTACACTACTGTGATCTTACACTACTCTGAGCTTAGACTACTCTGAGCCTACACTACTCTGAGCCTACACTACTCTGAGTCTACACTACTCTGATCTTACACTACTATGAGCTTACACTACTATGAGCTTACACTACTCTGATCTTACACTACTCTGAGCCTACACTACTATGAGCCTACACTACTCTGAGCCTACACTACTCTGAGCCTACACTACTCTGAACCTACACTACTCTGAGCTTACACTACTCTGTGCCTACTCTACTCTGAGTTTACACTACTCTGAGCCTACACTACTCTGAGCCTACACTACTCTGATCTAACACTACTCTGAGCTTAGACTACTCTGAGCCTACACTACTCTGAGCCTACACTACTCTGAGTCTACACTACTCTGAGCCTACACTACTCTGATCTTACACTACTATGAGCTTAAGCTACTCTGATCTTACACTACTCTGAGCCTACACTACTCTGAGCCTACACTACTGTGATCTTACACTACTCTGAGCTTAGACTACTCTGAGCCTACACTACTCTGAGCCTACACTACTCTGAGTCTACACTACTCTGATCTTACACTACTATGAGCTTACACTACTATGAGCTTACACTACTCTGATCTTACACTACTCTGAGCCTACACTACTATGAGCCTACACTACTCTGAGCCTACACTACTCTGAGCCTACACTACTCTGAACCTACACTACTCTGAGCTTACACTACTCTGAGCCTACTCTACTCTGAGCTTACACTACTCTGAGCCTACACTACTCTGAGCCTACACTACTCTGATCTTACACTACTCAGCTTAGACTACTCTGAGCCTACACTACTCTGAGCCTACACTACTCTGAGTCTAAACTACTCTGAGCCTACACTACTCTGATCTTACACTACTATGAGCTTACACTACTCTGATCTTACACTACTCTGAGCCTACACTACTATGAGCCTACACTACTCTGAGCCTACACTACTCTGAGCCTACACTACTCTGAGCCTACACTACTCTGAGCTTACACTACTCTGAGCCTACTCTACTCTGAGCTTACACTACTCTGAGCCTACACTACTCTGAGCTTACACTACTGTGATCTTACACTACTCTGAGCTTAGACTACTCTGAGCCTACACTACTCTGAGCCTACACTACTGTGATCTTACACTACTCTGAGCTTAGACTACTCTGAGCCTACACTACTCTGAGCCTACACTACTCTGAGTCTACACTACTCTGATCTTACACTACTATGAGCTTACACTACTCTGAGCCTACACTACTCTGAGCCTACACTACTCTGAGCTTACACTACTCTGAGCCTACACTACTCTGAGCTTACACTACTCTGAGCCTACACTACTCTGAGCCTACACTACTCTGAGCCTACACTACTCTGATCTTACACTACTATGAGCCTACAATACTCTGAGCCTACACTACTCTGATCTTACACTACTCTGAGCCTACACTACTCTGAGCCTACACTACTCTGAGCCTACACTACTGTGATCTTACACTACTCTGAGCTTAGACTACTCTGAGCCTACACTACTCTGAGCCTACACTACTCTGAGTCTACACTACTCTGATCTTACACTACTATGAGCTTACACTACTATGAGCTTACACTACTCTGATCTTACACTACTCTGAGCCTACACTACTATGAGCCTACACTACTCTGAGCCTACACTACTCTGAGCCTACACTACTCTGAACCTACACTACTCTGAGCTTACACTACTCTGAGCCTACTCTACTCTGAGCTTACACTACTCTGAGCCTACACTACTCTGAGCCTACACTACTCTGATCTAACACTACTCTGAGCTTAGACTACTCTGAGCCTACACTACTCTGAGCCTACACTACTCTGAGTCTACACTACTCTGAGCCTACACTACTCTGATCTTACACTACTATGAGCCTACAATACTCTGAGCCTACACTACTCTTATCTTACACTACTCTGAGCCTACACTACTCTGAGCCTACACTACTCTGAGCCTACACTACTCTGAGCCTACACTACTGTGATCTTACACTACTCTGAGCTTAGACTACTCTGAGCCTACACTACTCTGAGCCTACACTACTCTGAGTCTACACTACTCTGATCTTACACTACTATGAGCTTACACTACTATGAGCTTACACTACTCTGATCTTACACTACTCTGAGCCTACACTACTATGAGCCTACACTACTCTGAGCCTACACTACTCTGAGCCTACACTACTCTGAACCTACACTACTCTGAGCTTACACTACTCTGTGCCTACTCTACTCTGAGTTTACACTACTCTGAGCCTACACTACTCTGAGCCTACACTACTCTGATCTAACACTACTCTGAGCTTAGACTACTCTGAGCCTACACTACTCTGAGCCTACACTACTCTGAGTCTACACTACTCTGAGCCTACACTACTCTGATCTTACACTACTATGAGCTTAAGCTACTCTGATCTTACACTACTCTGAGCCTACACTACTCTGAGCCTACACTACTGTGATCTTACACTACTCTGAGCTTAGACTACTCTGAGCCTACACTACTCTGAGCCTACACTACTCTGAGTCTACACTACTCTGATCTTACACTACTATGAGCTTACACTACTATGAGCTTACACTACTCTGATCTTACACTACTCTGAGCCTACACTACTATGAGCCTACACTACTCTGAGCCTACACTACTCTGAGCCTACACTACTCTGAACCTACACTACTCTGAGCTTACACTACTCTGAGCCTACTCTACTCTGAGCTTACACTACTCTGAGCCTACACTACTCTGAGCCTACACTACTCTGATCTTACACTACTCAGCTTAGACTACTCTGAGCCTACACTACTCTGAGCCTACACTACTCTGAGTCTAAACTACTCTGAGCCTACACTACTCTGATCTTACACTACTATGAGCTTACACTACTCTGATCTTACACTACTCTGAGCCTACACTACTATGAGCCTACACTACTCTGAGCCTACACTACTCTGAGCCTACACTACTCTGAGCCTACACTACTCTGAGCTTACACTACTCTGAGCCTACTCTACTCTGAGCTTACACTACTCTGAGCCTACACTACTCTGAGCTTACACTACTGTGATCTTACACTACTCTGAGCTTAGACTACTCTGAGCCTACACTACTCTGAGCCTACACTACTGTGATCTTACACTACTCTGAGCTTAGACTACTCTGAGCCTACACTACTCTGAGCCTACACTACTCTGAGTCTACACTACTCTGATCTTACACTACTATGAGCTTACACTACTCTGAGCCTACACTACTCTGAGCCTACACTACTCTGAGCTTACACTACTCTGAGCCTACACTACTCTGAGCTTACACTACTCTGAGCCTACACTACTCTGAGCCTACACTACTCTGAGCCTACACTACTCTGATCTTACACTACTATGAGCCTACAATACTCTGAGCCTACACTACTCTGATCTTACACTACTCTGAGCCTACACTACTCTGAGCCTACACTACTCTGAGCCTACACTACTCTGAGCCTACACTACTGTGATCTTACACTACTCTGAGCTTAGACTACTCTGAGCCTACACTACTCTGAGCCTACACTACTCTGAGTCTACACTACTCTGATCTTACACTACTATGAGCTTACACTACTATGAGCTTACACTACTCTGATCTTACACTACTCTGAGCCTACACTACTATGAGCCTACACTACTCTGAGCCTACACTACTCTGAGCCTACACTACTCTGAACCTACACTACTCTGAGCTTACACTACTCTGAGCCTACTCTACTCTGAGCTTACACTACTCTGAGCCTACACTACTCTGAGCCTACACTACTCTGATCTAACACTACTCTGAGCTTAGACTACTCTGAGCCTACACTACTCTGAGCCTACACTACTCTGAGTCTACACTACTCTGAGCCTACACTACTCTGATCTTACACTACTATGAGCTTAAGCTACTCTGATCTTACACTACTCTGAGCCTACACTACTCTGAGCCTACACTACTGTGATCTTACACTACTCTGAGCTTAGACTACTCTGAGCCTACACTACTCTGAGCCTACACTACTCTGAGTCTACACTACTCTGATCTTACACTACTATGAGCTTACACTACTATGAGCTTACACTACTCTGATCTTACACTACTCTGAGCCTACACTACTATGAGCCTACACTACTCTGAGCCTACACTACTCTGAGCCTACACTACTCTGAACCTACACTACTCTGAGCTTACACTACTCTGAGCCTACTCTACTCTGAGCTTACACTACTCTGAGCCTACACTACTCTGAGCCTACACTACTCTGATCTTACACTACTCAGCTTAGACTACTCTGAGCCTACACTACTCTGAGCCTACACTACTCTGAGTCTAAACTACTCTGAGCCTACACTACTCTGATCTTACACTACTATGAGCTTACACTACTCTGATCTTACACTACTCTGAGCCTACACTACTATGAGCCTACACTACTCTGAGCCTACACTACTCTGAGCCTACACTACTCTGAGCCTACACTACTCTGAGCTTACACTACTCTGAGCCTACTCTACTCTGAGCTTACACTACTCTGAGCCTACACTACTCTGAGCTTACACTACTCTGAGTTTACACTACTCTGAGTCCACACTACTCTGAGTCTACACTACTCTGAGCCTACACTACTCTGAGCTTACACTACTCTGAGCCTACACTACTCTGAGCCTACACTACTCTGATCTTACACTACTCTGAGCTTAGACTACTCTGAGCCTACACTACTCTGAGCCTACACTACTCTGATCTTACACTACTCTGAGCTTAGACTACTCTGAGCCTACACTACTCTGAGCCTACACTACTCTGAGTCTACACTACTCTGAGCCTACACTACTCTGATCTTACACTACTATGAGCTTACACTACTCTGATCTTACACTACTCTGAGCCTACACTACTATGAGCCTACACTACTCTGAGCCTACACTACTCTGAGCCTACACTACTCTGAGCCTACACTACTCTGAGCTTACACTACTCTGAGCCTACTCTACTCTGAGCTTACACTACTCTGAGCCTACACTACTCTGAGCTTACACTACTCTGAGTTTACACTACTCTGAGTCCACACTACTCTGAGTCTAAACTACTCTGAGCCTACACTACTCTGAGCTTACACTACTCTGAGCCTACACTACTCTGAGTCTACACTACTCTGATCTTACACTACTATGAGCTTACACTACTATGAGCTTACACTACTCTGATCTTACACTACTCTGAGCCTACACTACTATGAGCCTACACTACTCTGAGCCTACACTACTCTGAGCCTACACTACTCTGAACCTACACTACTCTGAGCTTACACTACTCTGTGCCTACTCTACTCTGAGCTTACACTACTCTGAGCCTACACTACTCTGAGCCTACACTACTCTGATCTAATACTACTCTGAGCTTAGACTACTCTGAGCCTACACTACTCTGAGCCTACACTACTCTGAGTCTACACTACTCTGAGCCTACACTACTCTGATCTTACACTACTATGAGCTTAAGCTACTCTGATCTTACACTACTCTGAGCCTACACTACTCTGAGCCTACACTACTGTGATCTTACACTACTCTGAGCTTAGACTACTCTGAGCCTACACTACTCTGAGCCTACACTACTCTGAGTCTACACTACTCTGATCTTACACTACTATGAGCTTACACTACTCTGAGCCTACACTACTCTGAGCCTACACTACTCTGAGCTTACACTACTCTGAGCCTACACTACTCTGAGCTTACACTACTCTGAGCCTACACTACTCTGAGCCTACACTACTCTGAGCCTACTCTACTCTGATCTTACACTACTATGAGCCTACAATACTCTGAGCCTACACTACTCTGATCTTACACTACTCTGAGCCTACACTACTCTGAGCCTACACTACTCTGAGCCTACACTACTCTGAGCCTACACTACTGTGATCTTACACTACTCTGAGCTTAGACTACTCTGAGCCTACACTACTCTGAGCCTACACTACTCTGAGTCTACACTACTCTGATCTTACACTACTATGAGCTTACACTACTATGAGCTTACACTACTCTGATCTTACACTACTCTGAGCCTACACTACTATGAGCCTACACTACTCTGAGCCTACACTACTCTGAGCCTACACTACTCTGAACCTACACTACTCTGAGCTTACACTACTCTGAGCCTACTCTACTCTGAGCCTACACTACTCTGAGCCTACACTACTCTGATCTAACACTACTCTGAGCTTAGACTACTCTGAGCCTACACTACTCTGAGCCTACACTACTCTGAGTCTACACTACTCTGAGCCTACACTACTCTGATCTTACACTACTATGAGCTTAAGCTACTCTGATCTTACACTACTCTGAGCCTACACTACTCTGAGCCTACACTACTGTGATCTTACACTACTCTGAGCTTAGACTACTCTGAGCCTACACTACTCTGAGCCTACACTACTCTGAGTCTACACTACTCTGATCTTACACTACTATGAGCTTACACTACTATGAGCTTACACTACTCTGATCTTACACTACTCTGAGCCTACACTACTATGAGCCTACACTACTCTGAGCCTACACTACTCTGAGCCTACACTACTCTGAACCTACACTACTCTGAGCTTACACTACTCTGAGCCTACTCTACTCTGAGCTTACACTACTCTGAGCCTACACTACTCTGAGCCTACACTACTCTGATCTTACACTACTCAGCTTAGACTACTCTGAGCCTACACTACTCTGAGCCTACACTACTCTGAGTCTAAACTACTCTGAGCCTACACTACTCTGATCTTACACTACTATGAGCTTACACTACTCTGATCTTACACTACTCTGAGCCTACACTACTATGAGCCTACACTACTCTGAGCCTACACTACTCTGAGCCTACACTACTCTGAGCCTACACTACTCTGAGCTTACACTACTCTGAGCCTACTCTACTCTGAGCTTACACTACTCTGAGCCTACACTACTCTGAGTCCACACTACTCTGAGTCTACACTACTCTGAGCCTACACTACTCTGAGCTTACACTACTCTGAGCCTACACTACTCTGAGCCTACACTACTCTGATCTTACACTACTCTGAGCTTAGACTACTCTGAGCCTACACTACTCTGAGCCTACACTACTCTGATCTTACACTACTCTGAGCTTAGACTACTCTGAGCCTACACTACTCTGAGCCTACACTACTCTGAGTCTACACTACTCTGAGCCTACACTACTCTGATCTTACACTACTATGAGCTTACACTACTCTGATCTTACACTACTCTGAGCCTACACTACTATGAGCCTACACTACTCTGAGCCTACACTACTCTGAGCCTACACTACTCTGAGCCTACACTACTCTGAGCTTACACTACTCTGAGCCTACTCTACTCTGAGCTTACACTACTCTGAGCCTACACTACTCTGAGCTTACACTACTCTGAGTTTACACTACTCTGAGTCCACACTACTCTGAGTCTAAACTACTCTGAGCCTACACTACTCTGAGCTTACACTACTCTGAGCCTACACTACTCTGAGTCTACACTACTCTGATCTTACACTACTATGAGCTTAGACTACTATGAGCTTACACTACTCTGATCTTACACTACTCTGAGCCTACACTACTATGAGCCTACACTACTCTGAGCCTACACTACTCTGAGCCTACACTACTCTGAACCTACACTACTCTGAGCTTACACTACTCTGTGCCTACTCTACACTGAGCTTACACTACTCTGAGCCTACACTACTCTGAGCCTACACTACTCTGATCTAACACTACTCTGAGCTTAGACTACTCTGAGCCTACACTACTCTGAGCCTACACTACTCTGAGTCTACACTACTCTGAGCCTACACTACTCTGATCTTACACTACTATGAGCTTAAGCTACTCTGATCTTACACTACTCTGAGCCTACACTACTCTGAGCCTACACTACTGTGATCTTACACTACTCTGAGCTTAGACTACTCTGAGCCTACACTACTCTGAGCCTACACTACTCTGAGTCTACACTACTCTGATCTTACACTACTATGAGCTTACACTACTATGAGCTTACACTACTCTGATCTTACACTACTCTGAGCCTACACTACTATGAGCCTACACTACTCTGAGCCTACACTACTCTGAGCCTACACTACTCTGAACCTACACTACTCTGAGCTTACACTACTCTGAGCCTACTCTACTCTGAGCTTACACTACTCTGAGCCTACACTACTCTGAGCCTACACTACTCTGATCTTACACTACTCAGCTTAGACTACTCTGAGCCTACACTACTCTGAGCCTACACTACTCTGAGTCTAAACTACTCTGAGCCTACACTACTCTGATCTTACACTACTCTGAGCCTACACTACTATGAGCCTACACTACTCTGAGCCTACACTACTCTGAGCCTACACTACTCTGAGCCTACACTACTCTGAGCTTACACTACTCTGAGCCTACTCTACTCTGAGCTTACACTACTCTGAGCCTACACTACTCTGAGCTTACACTACTGTGATCTTACACTACTCTGAGCTTAGACTACTCTGAGCCTACACTACTCTGAGCCTACACTACTGTGATCTTACACTACTCTGAGCTTAGACTACTCTGAGCCTACACTACTCTGAGCCTACACTACTCTGAGTCTACACTACTCTGATCTTACACTACTATGAGCTTACACTACTCTGAGCCTACACTACTCTGAGCCTACACTACTCTGAGCTTACACTACTCTGAGCCTACACTACTCTGAGCTTACACTACTCTGAGCCTACACTACTCTGAGCCTACACTACTCTGAGCCTACACTACTCTGATCTTACACTACTATGAGCCTACAATACTCTGAGCCTACACTACTCTGATCTTACACTACTCTGAGCCTACACTACTCTGAGCCTACACTACTCTGAGCCTACACTACTCTGAGCCTACACTACTGTGATCTTACACTACTCTGAGCTTAGACTACTCTGAGCCTACACTACTCTGAGCCTACACTACTCTGAGTCTACACTACTCTGATCTTACACTACTATGAGCTTACACTACTATGAGCTTACACTACTCTGATCTTACACTACTCTGAGCCTACACTACTATGAGCCTACACTACTCTGAGCCTACACTACTCTGAGCCTACACTACTCTGAACCTACACTACTCTGAGCTTACACTACTCTGAGCCTACTCTACTCTGAGCTTACACTACTCTGAGCCTACACTACTCTGAGCCTACACTACTCTGATCTAACACTACTCTGAGCTTAGACTACTCTGAGCCTACACTACTCTGAGCCTACACTACTCTGAGTCTACACTACTCTGAGCCTACACTACTCTGATCTTACACTACTATGAGCTTAAGCTACTCTGATCTTACACTACTCTGAGCCTACACTACTCTGAGCCTACACTACTGTGATCTTACACTACTCTGAGCTTAGACTACTCTGAGCCTACACTACTCTGAGCCTACACTACTCTGAGTCTACACTACTCTGATCTTACACTACTATGAGCTTACACTACTATGAGCTTACACTACTCTGATCTTACACTACTCTGAGCCTACACTACTATGAGCCTACACTACTCTGAGCCTACACTACTCTGAGCCTACACTACTCTGAACCTACACTACTCTGAGCTTACACTACTCTGAGCCTACTCTACTCTGAGCTTACACTACTCTGAGCCTACACTACTCTGAGCCTACACTACTCTGATCTTACACTACTCAGCTTAGACTACTCTGAGCCTACACTACTCTGAGCCTACACTACTCTGAGTCTAAACTACTCTGAGCCTACACTACTCTGATCTTACACTACTATGAGCTTACACTACTCTGATCTTACACTACTCTGAGCCTACACTACTATGAGCCTACACTACTCTGAGCCTACACTACTCTGAGCCTACACTACTCTGAGCCTACACTACTCTGAGCTTACACTACTCTGAGCCTACTCTACTCTGAGCTTACACTACTCTGAGCCTACACTACTCTGAGCTTACACTACTCTGAGTTTACACTACTCTGAGTCCACACTACTCTGAGTCTACACTACTCTGAGCCTACACTACTCTGAGCTTACACTACTCTGAGCCTACACTACTCTGAGCCTACACTACTCTGATCTTACACTACTCTGAGCTTAGACTACTCTGAGCCTACACTACTCTGAGCCTACACTACTCTGATCTTACACTACTCTGAGCTTAGACTACTCTGAGCCTACACTACTCTGAGCCTACACTACTCTGAGTCTACACTACTCTGAGCCTACACTACTCTGATCTTACACTACTATGAGCTTACACTACTCTGATCTTACACTACTCTGAGCCTACACTACTATGAGCCTACACTACTCTGAGCCTACACTACTCTGAGCCTACACTACTCTGAGCCTACACTACTCTGAGCTTACACTACTCTGAGCCTACTCTACTCTGAGCTTACACTACTCTGAGCCTACACTACTCTGAGCTTACACTACTCTGAGTTTACACTACTCTGAGTCCACACTACTCTGAGTCTAAACTACTCTGAGCCTACACTACTCTGAGCTTACACTACTCTGAGCCTACTCTACTCTGAGCTTACACTACTCTGATCGTACACTATTCTGATCCTACACTACTCTGAGCCTACACTACTCTGATCTTACACTACTCTGAGTCTACACTACTCTGAGCCTAGACTACTCTTAGCCTACACTACTCTGAGCTTACACTACTCTGATCGTACACTACTCTGATCGTACACTACTCTGAGCCTACACTACTCTGAGTCTACACTACTCTGAGCCTACACTACTCTGAGCCTACACTACTATGAGCTTACACTACTCTGATCTTACACTACTCTGAGCCTACACTACTATGAGCCTACACTACTCTGAGCCTACACTACTCTGAGCCTACACTACTCTGAGCCTACACTACTCTGAGCCTACTCTACTCTGAGCTTACACTACTCTGAGCCTACACTACTCTGAGCTTACACTACTCTGAGTTTACACTACTCTGAGCCTACACTACTCTGAGCCTACACTACTCTGAGCTTACACTACTCTGATCGTACACTACTCTGATCGTACACTACTCTGAGCCTACACTACTCTGAGTTTACACTACTCTGAGCCTACACTACTCTGATCTTACACTACTCTGATCTTACACTACTCTGAGTCTACACTACTCTGAGCCTAGACTACTCTGAGCCTACACTACTCTGAGCTCACACTACTCTGAGTCTACACTACTCTGAGCCTACACTACTCTGATCTTACACTACTATGAGCTTACACTACTCTGAGCCTACACTACTCTGAGCCTACACTACTGTGATCTTACACTACTCTGAGCTTAGACTACTCTGAGCCTACACTACTCTGAGCCTACACTACTCTGAGCCTAGACTACTCTGAGCCTACACTACTCTGAGCCTACACTACTCTGAGCCTACACTACTGTGATCTTACACTACTCTGATCTTACACTACTATGAGCTTACACTACTCTGAGCCTACACTACTCTGAGCCTACACTACTGTGATCTTACACTACTCTGAGCTTAGACTACTCTGAGCCTACACTACTCTGAGCCTACACTACTCTGAGTCTACACTACTCTGATCTTACACTACTATGAGCTTACACTTCTCTGAGCCTACACTACTCTGAGCTTACACTACTCTGAGCCTACACTACTCTGAGCCTACACTACTCTGAGCCTACACTACTCTGAGTCTACAAACTCTGAGCCTACACTACTCTGATCGTACACTACTCTGATCGTACACTACTCTGAGCCTACACTACTCTGAGTTTACACTACTATGAGCCTACACTACTCTGATCTTACACTCCTCTGATCTTACACTACTCTGAGTCTACACTACTCTGAGCCTAGACTACTCTGAGCCTACACTACTCTGAGCTCACACTACTCTGAGCTCACACTACTCTGATCTTACACTACTATGAGCCTACAATACTCTGAGCCTACACTACTCTGATCTTACACTACTCTGAGCCAACACTACTCTGAGCCTACACTACTCTGAGCCTACACTACTGTGATCTTACACTACTCTGAGCTTAGACTACTCTGAGCCTACACTACTCTGAGCCTACACTACTCTGAGTCTACACTACTCTGATCTTACACTACTATGAGCTTACACTACTATGAGCTTACACTACTCTGATCTTACACTACTCTGAGCCTACACTACTATGAGCCTACACTACTCTGAGCCTACACTACTCTGAGCCTACACTACTCTGAACCTACACTACTCTGAGCTTACACTACTCTGAGCCTACTCTACTCTGAGCTTACACTACTCTGAGCCTACACTACTCTGAGCCTACACTACTCTGATCTTACACTACTCTGAGCTTAGACTACTCTGAGCCTACACTACTCTGAGCCTACACTACTCTGAGTCTACACTACTCTGAGCCTACACTACTCTGATCTTACACTACTATGAGCTTAAGCTACTCTGATCTTACACTACTCTGAGCCTACACTACTCTGAGCCTACACTACTGTGATCTTACGCTACTCTGAGCTTAGACTACTATGAGCTTACACTACTATGAGCTTACACTACTCTGATCTTACACTACTATGAGCTTACACTACTCTGAGCCTACACTACTCTGAGCCTACACTACTCTGAGCTTACACTACTCTGAGCCTACACTACTCTGAGCCTACACTACTCTGATCTTACACTACTATGAGCCTACACTACTCTGAGTCTACACTACTCTGAGTCTACACTACTCTGAGCTTACACTACTCTGAGCCTACACTACTCTGAGCCTACACTACTCTGAGCCTAGACTACTCTGAGTCTACACTACTCTGAGTCTACACTACTCTGAGCTTACACTACTCTGAGCCTACACTACTCTGAGCCTACACTACTCTGAGCCTACACTACTCTGAGCTTACACTACTATGAGCTTACACTACTATGAGCCTACACTACTCTGAGCCTACACTACTCTGAGCCTACACTACTTTGAGCCTACACTACTCTGATCTTACACTACTCTGAGCTCAGACTACTCTGAGCCTGCACTACTCTGAGCCTACACTACTCTGAGTCTACACTACTCTGAGCCTACACTACTCTTATCTTACACTACTATGAGCTTACACTACTCTGATCTTACACTACTCTGAGCCTACACTACTATGAGCCTACACTACTCTGAGCCTACACTACTCTGAGCCTACACTACTCTGGGCTTACACTACTCTGAGCCTACTCTACTCTGAGCTTAGACTACTCTGAGCCTACACTACTCTGAGCCTACACTACTCTGAGTCTACACTACTCTGAGTCTACACTACTCTGAGCCTACACTACTCTGAGCCTACACTACTATGAGCTTACACTACTCTGATCTTACACTACTCTGAGCCTACACTACTATGAGCCTACACTACTCTGAGCCTACACTACTCTGAGCCTACACTACTCTGAGCCTACACTACTCTGAGCCTACTCTTCTCTGAGCTTACACTACTCTGAGCCTACACTACTCTGAGCTTACACTACTCTGAGCCTACACTACTCTGAGTTTACACTACTATGAGCCTACACTACTCTGATCTTACACTCCTCTGATCTTACACTACTCTGAGTCTACACTACTCTGAGCCTAGACTACTCTGAGCCTACACTACTCTGAGCTCACACTACTCTGAGCTCACACTACTCTGAGCTCACACTACTCTGAGCCTAGACTACTCTGAGCCTACACTACTCTGAGCCTACACTAATCTGAGCTTACACTACTCTGATCTTACACTACTCTGAGCTCACACTACTCTGAGCTCACACTACTCTGAGCCTACACTACTCTGAGCCTAGACTACTCTGAGCCTACACTACTCTGAGCTCACACTACTCTGAGCCTACACTACCCTGAGCTTACACTACTCTGAGTCTACACTACTCATAGCCTACACTACTCTGAGCCTACACTACTCTGAGCTTACACTACTCTGAGCCTACACTACTCTGAGCTTACACTACTCTGAGCCTACACTACTCTGATCTTACACTACTCTGAGTCTACTCTACTCTGAGCTTACACTACTCTGAGCCTACACTACTCTGAGCCTACACTACTCTGATCTTACACTACTATGAGCCTACACTACTCTGAGTCTACACTACTCTGAGTCTACACTACTCTGAGCTTACACTACTCTGAGCCTACACTACTCTGAGCCTACACTACTCTGAGCCTAGACTACTCTGAGTCTACACTACTCTGAGTCTACACTACTCTGAGCTTACACTACTCTGAGCCTACACTACTCTGAGCCTACACTACTCTGAGCCTACACTACTCTGAGCTTACACTACTATGAGCTTACACTACTATGAGCCTACACTACTCTGAGCCTACACTACTCTGAGCCTACACTACTTTGAGCCTACACTACTCTGATCTTACACTACTCTGAGCTCAGACTACTCTGAGCCTGCACTACTCTGAGCCTACACTACTCTGAGTCTACACTACTCTGAGCCTACACTACTCTTATCTTACACTACTATGAGCTTACACTACTCTGATCTTACACTACTCTGAGCCTACACTACTATGAGCCTACACTACTCTGAGCCTACACTACTCTGAGCCTACACTACTCTGGGCTTACACTACTCTGAGCCTACTCTACTCTGAGCTTAGACTACTCTGAGCCTACACTACTCTGAGCCTACACTACTCTGAGTCTACACTACTCTGAGTCTACACTACTCTGAGCCTACACTACTCTGAGCCTACACTACTATGAGCTTACACTACTCTGATCTTACACTACTCTGAGCCTACACTACTATGAGCCTACACTACTCTGAGCCTACACTACTCTGAGCCTACACTACTCTGAGCCTACTCTTCTCTGAGCTTACACTACTCTGAGCCTACACTACTCTGAGCTTACACTACTCTGAGCCTACACTACTCTGAGTTTACACTACTATGAGCCTACACTACTCTGATCTTACACTCCTCTGATCTTACACTACTCTGAGTCTACACTACTCTGAGCCTAGACTACTCTGAGCCTACACTACTCTGAGCTCACACTACTCTGAGCTCACACTACTCTGAGCTCACACTACTCTGAGCCTAGACTACTCTGAGCCTACACTACTCTGAGCCTACACTACTCTGAGCTTACACTACTCTGATCTTACACTACTCTGAGCTCACACTACTCTGAGCTCACACTACTCTGAGCCTACACTACTCTGAGCCTAGACTACTCTGAGCCTACACTACTCTGAGCTCACACTACTCTGAGCCTACACTACCCTGAGCTTACACTACTCTGAGTCTACACTACTCATAGCCTACACTACTCTGAGCCTACACTACTCTGAGCTTACACTACTCTGAGCCTACACTACTCTGAGCTTACACTACTCTGAGCCTACACTACTCTGATCTTACACTACTCTGAGTCTACTCTACTCTGAGCTTACACTACTCTGAGCCTACACTACTCTGAGCCTACACTACTCTGAGTCTACACTACTCTGAGCCTACACTGCTCTGATCTTACACTACTATGAGCTTACACTACTCTGAGCCTACACTACTCTGAGCCTACACTACTCTGAGCTTACACTACTCTGAGCCTACACTACTCTGAGCCTACACTACTCTGAGCCTACACTACTCTGAGCCTACACTACTCTGATCTTACACTACTCTGAGTCTACAAACTCTGAGCCTACACTACTCTGATCTTACACTACTCTGAGCCTACACTACTCTGAGCTTACACTACTCTGAGCCTACACTACTCTGAGCCTACACTACTCTGATCTTACACTACTATGAGCCTACACTACTCTGAGTCTACACTACTCTGAGTCTACACTACTCTGAGCTTACACTACTCTGAGCCTACACTACTCTGAGCCTACACTACTCTGAGCCTACACTACTTTGAGCCTACACTACTCTGATCTTACACTACTCTGAGCTTAGACTACTCTGAGCCTGCACTACTCTGAGCCTACACTACTCTGAGTCTACACTACTCTGAGCCTACACTACTCTGATCTTACACTACTATGAGCTTACACTACTCTGATCTTACACTACTCTGAGCCTACACTACTATGAGCCTACACTACTCTGAGCCTACACTACTCTGAGCTTACACTACTCTGAGCCTACTCTACTCTGAGCTTAGACTACTCTGAGCCTACACTACTCTGAGCCTACACTACTCTGAGTCTACACTACTCTGAGTCTACACTACTCTGAGCCTACACTACTCTGAGCCTACACTACTATGAGCTTACACTACTCTGATCTTACACTACTCTGAGTCTACACTACTCTGAGTCTACACTACTCTGAGTCTACACTACTCTGAGCCTACACTACTCTGATCTTACACTACTATGAGCTTACACTACTCTGATCTTACACTACTCTGAGCCTACACTACTATGAGCCTACACTACTCTGAGCCTACACTACTCTGAGCTTACACTACTCTGAGCCTACTCTACTCTGAGCTTAGACTACTCTGAGCCTACACTACTCTGAGCCTACACTACTCTGAGTCTACACTACTCTGAGTCTACACTACTCTGAGCCTACACTACTCTGAGCCTACACTACTATGAGCTTACACTACTCTGATCTTACACTACTCTGAGCCTACACTACTATGAGCCTACACTACTCTGAGCCTACACTACTCTGAGCCTACACTACTCTGAGCCTACACTACTCTGAGCCTACTCTACTCTGAGCTTACACTACTCTGAGCCTACACTACTCTGAGCTTACACTACTCTGAGTTTACACTACTCTGAGCCTACACTACTCTGAGCCTACACTACTCTGAGCTTACACTACTCTGATCGTACACTACTCTGATCGTACACTACTCTGAGCCTACACTACTCTGAGTTTACACTACTCTGAGCCTACACTACTCTGATCTTACACTACTCTGATCTTACACTACTCTGAGTCTACACTACTCTGAGCCTAGACTACTCTGAGCCTACACTACTCTGAGCTCACACTACTCTGAGTCTACACTACTCTGAGCCTACACTACTCTGATCTTACACTACTATGAGCTTACACTACTCTGAGCCTACACTACTCTGAGCCTACACTACTGTGATCTTACACTACTCTGAGCTTAGACTACTCTGAGCCTACACTACTCTGAGCCTACACTACTCTGAGTCTACACTACTCTGATCTTACACTACTATGAGCTTACACTACTCTGAGCCTACACTACTCTGAGCCTACACTACTCTGAGCTTACACTACTCTGAGCGTACACTACTCTGAGCTTACACTACTCTGAGCCTACACTACTCTGAGCCTACACTACTCTGAGCCTACACTACTCTGATCTTACACTACTATGAGCCTACAATACTCTGAGCCTACACTACTCTGATCTTACACTACTCTGAGCCTACACTACTCTGAGCCTACACTACTCTGAGCCTACACTACTCTGAGCCTACACTACTGTGATCTTACACTACTCTGAGCCTACACTACTCTGAGCCTACACTACTCTGAGTCTACACTACTCTGATCTTACACTACTATGAGCTTACACTACTATGAGCTTACACTACTCTGATCTTACACTACTCTGAGCCTACACTACTATGAGCCTACACTACTCTGAGCCTACACTACTCTGAGCCTACACTACTCTGAACCTACACTACTCTGAGCTTACACTACTCTGAGCCTACTCTACTCTGAGCTTACACTACTCTGAGCCTACACTACTCTGAGCCTACACTACTCTGATCTTACACTACTCTGAGCTTAGACTACTCTGAGCCTACACTACTCTGAGCCTACACTACTCTGAGTCTACACTACTCTGAGCCTACACTACTCTGATCTTACACTACTATGAGCTTAAGCTACTCTGATCTTACACTACTCTGAGCCTACACTACTCTGAGCCTACACTACTGTGATCTTACACTACTCTGAGCTTAGACTACTCTGAGCCTACACTACTCTGAGCCTACACTACTCTGAGTCTACACTACTCTGATCTTACACTACTATGAGCTTACACTACTATGAGCTTACACTACTCTGATCTTACACTACTCTGAGCCTACACTACTATGAGCCTACACTACTCTGAGCCTACACTACTCTGAGCCTACACTACTCTGAACCTACACTACTCTGAGCTTACACTACTCTGAGCCTACTCTACTCTGAGCTTACACTACTCTGAGCCTACACTACTCTGAGCCTACACTACTCTGATCTTACACTACTCAGCTTAGACTACTCTGAGCCTACACTACTCTGAGCCTACACTACTCTGAGTCTAAACTACTCTGAGCCTACACTACTCTGATCTTACACTACTATGAGCTTACACTACTCTGATCTTACACTACTCTGAGCCTACACTACTCTGAGCCTACACTACTCTGAGCCTACACTACTCGGAGCCTACACTACTCTGAGCCTACACTACTCTGAGCTTACACTACTCTGAGCCTACTCTACTCTGAGCTTACACTACTCTGAGCCTACACTACTCTGAGCTTACACTACTCTGAGTTTACACTACTCTGAGTCCACACTACTCTGAGTCTACACTACTCTGAGCCTACACTACTCTGAGCTTACACTACTCTGAGCCTACACTACTCTGAGCCTACACTACTCTGATCTTACACTACTCTGAGCTTAGACTACTCTGAGCCTACACTACTCTGAGCCTACACTACTCTGATCTTACACTACTCTGAGCTTAGACTACTCTGAGCCTACACTACTCTGAGCCTACACTACTCTGAGTCTACACTACTCTGAGCCTACACTACTCTGATCTTACACTACTATGAGCTTACACTACTCTTATCTTACACTACTCTGAGCCTACACTACTATGAGCCTACACTACTCTGAGCCTACACTACTCTGAGCCTACACTACTCTGAGCCTACACTACTCTGAGCTTACACTACTCTGAGCCTACTCTACTCTGAGCTTACACTACTCTGAGCCTACACTACTCTGAGCTTACACTAGTCTGAGTTTACACTACTCTGAGTCCACACTACTCTGAGTCTACACTACTCTGAGCCTACACTACTCTGAGCTTACACTACTCTGAGCCTACTCTACTCTGAGCTTACACTACTCTGATCGTACACTATTCTGATCCTACACTACTCTGAGCCTACACTACTCTGATCTTACACTACTCTGAGTCTACACTACTCTGAGCCTAGACTACTCTGAGCCTACACTACTCTGAGCTTACACTACTCTGATCGTACACTACTCTGATCGTACACTACTCTGAGCCTACACTACTCTGAGTCTACACTACTCTGAGCCTACACTACTCTGAGCCTACACTACTATGAGCTTACACTACTCTGATCTTACACTACTCTGAGCCTACACTACTATGAGCCTACACTACTCTGAGCCTACACTACTCTGAGCCTACACTACTCTGAGCCTACACTACTCTGAGCCTACTCTACTCTGAGCTTACACTACTCTGAGCCTACACTACTCTGAGCTTACACTACTCTGAGTTTACACTACTCTGAGCCTACACTACTCTGAGCCTACACTACTCTGAGCTTACACTACTCTGATCGTACACTACTCTGATCGTACACTACTCTGAGCCTACACTACTCTGAGTTTACACTACTCTGAGCCTACACTACTCTGATCTTACACTACTCTGATCTTACACTACTCTGAGTCTACACTACTCTGAGCCTAGACTACTCTGAGCCTACACTACTCTGAGCTCACACTACTCTGAGTCTACACTACTCTGAGCCTACACTACTCTGATCTTACACTACTATGAGCTTACACTACTCTGAGCCTACACTACTCTGAGCCTACACTACTGTGATCTTACACTACTCTGAGCTTAGACTACTCTGAGCCTACACTACTCTGAGCCTACACTACTCTGAGTCTACACTACTCTGATCTTACACTACTATGAGCTTACACTACTCTGAGCCTACACTACTCTGAGCCTACACTACTCTGAGCTTACACTACTCTGAGCCTACACTACTCTGAGCTTACACTACTCTGAGCCTACACTACTCTGAGCCTACACTACTCTGAGCCTACACTACTCTGATCTTACACTACTATGAGCCTACAATACTCTGAGCCTACACTACTCTGATCTTACACTACTCTGAGCCTACACTACTCTGAGCCTACACTACTCTGAGCCTACACTACTCTGAGCCTACACTACTGTGATCTTACACTACTCTGAGCTTAGACTACTCTGAGCCTACACTACTCTGAGCCTACACTACTCTGAGTCTACACTACTCTGATCTTACACTACTATGAGCTTACACTACTATGAGCTTACAGTACTCTGATCTTACACTACTCTGAGCCTACACTACTCTGAGCCTACACTACTCTGAACCTACACTACTCTGAGCTTACACTACTCTGAGCCTACTCTACTCTGAGCTTACACTACTCTGAGCCTACACTACTCTGAGCCTACACTACTCTGATCTTACACTACTCTGAGCTTAGACTACTCTGAGCCTACAATGCTCTGAGCCTACACTACTCTGATCTTACACTACTCTGAGCCTACACTACTCTGAGCCTACACTACTCTGAGCCTACACTACTGTGATCTTACACTACTCTGAGCTTAGACTACTCTGAGCCTACACTACTCTGAGCCTACACTACTCTGAGTCTACACTACTCTGATCTTACACTACTATGAGCTTACACTACTCTGAGCCTACACTACTCTGAGCCTACACTACTCTGAGCTTACACTACTCTGAGCCTACACTACTCTGAGCTTACACTACTCTGAGCCTACACTACTCTGAGCCTACACTACTCTGAGCCTACACTACTCTGATCTTACACTACTATGAGCCTACAATACTCTGAGCCTACACTACTCTGATCTTACACTACTCTGAGCCTACACTACTCTGAGCCTACACTACTCTGAGCCTACACTACTCTGAGCCTACACTACTGTGATCTTACACTACTCTGAGCTTAGACTACTCTGAGCCTACACTACTCTGAGCCTACACTACTCTGAGTCTACACTACTCTGATCTTACACTACTATGAGCTTACACTACTATGAGCTTACAGTACTCTGATCTTACACTACTCTGAGCCTACACTACTCTGAGCCTACACTACTCTGAGCCTACACTACTCTGAACCTACACTACTCTGAGCTTACACTACTCTGAGCCTACTCTACTCTGAGCTTACACTACTCTGAGCCTACACTACTCTGAGCCTACACTACTCTGATCTTACACTACTCTGAGCTTAGACTACTCTGAGCCTACAATGCTCTGAGCCTACACTACTCTGATCTTACACTACTCTGAGCCTACACTACTCTGAGCCTACACTACTCTGAGCCTACACTACTGTGATCTTACACTACTCTGAGCTTAGACTACTCTGAGCCTACACTACTCTGAGTCTACACTACTCTGATCTTACACTACTATGAGCTTACACTACTATGAGCTTACAGTACTCTGATCTTACACTACTCTGAGCCTACACTACTCTGAGCCTACACTACTCTGAGCCTACACTACTCTGAACCTACACTACTCTGAGCTTACACTACTCTGAGCCTACTCTACTCTGAGCTTACACTACTCTGAGCCTACACTACTCTGAGCCTACACTACTCTGATCTTACACTACTCTGAGCTTAGACTACTCTGAGCCTACAATGCTCTGAGCCTACACTACTCTGATCTTACACTACTCTGAGCCTACACTACTCTGAGCCTACACTACTCTGAGCCTACACTACTGTGATCTTACACTACTCTGAGCTTAGACTACTCTGAGCCTACACTACTCTGAGCCTACACTACTCTGAGTCTACACTACTCTGATCTTACACTACTATGAGCTTACACTACTATGAGCTTACACTACTCTGATCTTACACTACTCTGAGCCTACACTACTATGAGCCTACACTACTCTGAGCCTACACTACTCTGAGCCTACACTACTCTGAACCTACACTACTCTGAGCTTACACTACTCTGAGCCTACTCTACTCTGAGCTTACACTACTCTGAGCCTACACTACTCTGAGCCTACACTACTCTGATCTTACACTACTCTGAGCTTAGACTACTCTGAGCCTACACTACTCTGAGCCTACACTACTCTGAGTCTACACTACTCTGAGTTTACACTACTCTGAGCCTACACTACTCTGATCTTACACTACTCTGAGTCTACACTACTCTGAGCCTAGACTACTCTGAGCCTACACTACTCTGAGCTCACACTACTCTGAGTCTACACTACTCTGAGCCTACACTACTCTGATCTTACACTACTATGAGCTTACACTACTCTGAGCCTACACTACACTGAGCCTACACTACTGTGATCTTACACTACTCTGAGCTTAGACTACTCTGAGCCTACACTACTCTGAGCCTACACTACTCTGAGTCTACACTACTCTGATCTTACACTACTATGAGCTTACACTACTCTGAGCCTACACTACTCTGAGCCTACACTACTCTGAGCTTACACTACTCTGAGCCTACACTACTCTGAGCTTACACTACTCTGAGCCTACACTACTCTGAGCCTACACTACTCTGAGCCTACACTACTCTGATCTTACACTACTATGAGCCTACAATACTCTGAGCCTACACTACTCTGATCTTACACTACTCTGAGCCTACACTACTCTGAGCCTACACTACTCTGAGCCTACACTACTGTGATCTTACACTACTCTGAGCTTAGACTACTCTGAGCCTACACTACTCTGAGCCTACACTACTCTGAGTCTACACTACTCTGATCTTACACTACTATGAGCTTACACTACTATGAGCTTACACTACTCTGATCTTACACTACTCTGAGCCTACACTACTATGAGCCTACACTACTCTGAGCCTACACTACTCTGAGCCTACACTACTCTGAACCTACACTACTCTGAGCTTACACTACTCTGAGCCTACTCTACTCTGAGCTTACACTACTCTGAGCCTACACTACTCTGAGCCTACACTACTCTGATCTTACACTACTCTGAGCTTAGACTACTCTGAGCCTACACTGCTCTGAGCCTACACTACTCTGAGTCTACACTACTCTGAGCCTACACTACTCTGATCTTACACTACTATGAGCTTAAGCTACTCTGATCTTACACTACTCTGAGCCTACACTACTCTGAGCCTACACTACTGTGATCTTACACTACTCTGAGCTTAGACTACTCTGAGCCTACACTACTCTGAGCCTACACTACTCTGAGTCTACACTACTCTGATCTTACACTACTATGAGCTTACACTACTATGAGCTTACACTACTCTGATCTTACACTACTCTGAGCCTACACTACTATGAGCCTACACTACTCTGAGCCTACACTACTCTGAGCCTACACTACTCTGAACCTACACTACTCTGAGCTTACACTACTCTGAGCCTACTCTACTCTGAGCTTACACTACTCTGAGCCTACACTACTCTGAGCCTACACTACTCTGATCTTACACTACTCAGCTTAGACTACTCTGAGCCTACACTACTCTGAGCCTACACTACTCTGAGTCTAAACTACTCTGAGCCTACACTACTCTGATCTTACACTACTATGAGCTTACACTACTCTGATCTTACACTACTCTGAGCCTACACTACTATGAGCCTACACTACTCTGAGCCTACACTACTCTGAGCCTACACTACTCTGAGACTACACTACTCTGAGCTTACACTACTCTGAGCCTACTCTACTCTGAGCTTACACTACTCTGAGCCTACACTACTCTGAGCTTACACTACTCTGAGTTTACACTACTCTGAGTCCACACTACTCTGAGTCTACACTACTCTGAGCCTACACTACTCTGAGCTTACACTACTCTGAGCCTACACTACTCTGAGCCTACACTACTCTGATCTTACACTACTCTGAGCTTAGACTACTCTGAGCCTACACTACTCTGAGCCTACACTACTCTGATCTTACACTACTCTGAGCTTAGACTACTCTGAGCCTACACTACTCTGAGCCTACACTACTCTGAGTCTACACTACTCTGAGCCTACACTACTCTGATCTTACACTACTCTGAGCCTACACTACTATGAGCCTACACTACTCTGAGCCTACACTACTCTGAGCCTACACTACTCTGAGCCTACACTACTCTGAGCTTACACTACTCTGAGCCTACTCTACTCTGAGCTTACACTACTCTGAGCCTACACTACTCTGAGCTTACACTACTCTGAGCCTACTCTACTCTGAGCTTACACTACTCTGATCGTACACTATTCTGATCCTACACTACTCTGAGCCTACACTACTCTGATCTTACACTACTCTGAGTCTACACTACTCTGAGCCTAGACTACTCTGAGCCTACACTACTCTGAGCTTACACTACTCTGATCGTACACTACTCTGATCGTACACTACTCTGAGCCTACACTACTCTGAGCCTACACTACTCTGAGCCTACACTACTATGAGCTTACACTACTCTGATCTTACACTACTCTGAGCCTACACTACTATGAGCCTACACTACTCTGAGCCTACACTACTCTGAGTCTACACTACTCTGAGCCTAGACTACTCTGAGCCTACACTACTCTGAGCTTACACTACTCTGATCGTACACTACTCTGATCGTACACTACTCTGAGCCTACACTACTCTGAGTCTACACTACTCTGAGCCTAGACTACTCTGAGCCTACACTACTATGAGCTTACACTACTCTGATCTTACACTACTCTGAGCCTACACTACTATGAGCCTACACTACTCTGAGCCTACACTACTCTGAGCCTACACTACTCTGAGCCTACACTACTCTGAGCCTACTCTACTCTGAGCTTACACTACTCTGAGCCTACACTACTCTGAGCTTACACTACTCTGAGTTTACACTACTCTGAGCCTACACTACTCTGAGCCTACACTACTCTGAGCTTACACTACTCTGATCGTACACTACTCTGATCGTACACTACTCTGAGCTTACACTACTCTGAGTTTACACTACTCTGAGCCTACACTACTCTGAGCCTACACTACTCTGAGCTTACACTACTCTGATCGTACACTACTCTGATCGTACACTACTCTGAGCCTACACTACTCTGAGTTTACACTACTCTGAGCCTACACTACTCTGATCTTACACTACTCTGATCTTACACTACTCTGAGTCTACACTACTCTGAGCCTAGACTACTCTGAGCCTACACTACTCTGAGCTCACACTACTCTGAGTCTACACTACTCTGAGCCTACACTACTCTGATCTTACACTACTATGAGCTTACACTACTCTGAGCCTACACTACTCTGAGCCTACACTACTTTGATCTTACACTACTCTGAGCTTAGACTACTCTGAGCCTACACTACTCTGAGCCTACACTACTCTGAGTCTACACTACTCTGATCTTACACTACTATGAGCTTACACTACTCTGAGCCTACACTACTCTGAGCCTACACTACTCTGAGCTTACACTACTCTGAGCCTACACTACTCTGAGCTTACACTACTCTGAGCCTACACTACTCTGAGCCTACACTACTCTGAGCCTACACTACTCTGATCTTACACTACTATGAGCCTACAATACTCTGAGCCTACACTACTCTGATC
Organism: Eucyclogobius newberryi; assembly: GCF_026437365.1. NCBI lineage: Eukaryota > Metazoa > Chordata > Actinopteri > Gobiiformes > Gobiidae > Eucyclogobius > Eucyclogobius newberryi. The sequence continues at coordinate 27,105,122 of NW_027315801.1, forward strand.
TTACACTACTCTGAGCCTACACTACTCTGAGCCTACACTACTCTGAGCCTACACTACTGTGATCTTACACTACTCTGAGCTTAGACTACTCTGAGCCTACACTACTCTGAGCCTACACTACTCTGAGTCTACACTACTCTGATCTTACACTACTATGAGCTTACACTACTATGAGCTTACAGTACTCTGATCTTACACTACTCTGAGCCTACACTACTCTGAGCCTACACTACTCTGAGCCTACACTACTCTGAACCTACACTACTCTGAGCTTACACTACTCTGAGCCTACTCTACTCTGAGCTTACACTACTCTGAGCCTACACTACTCTGAGCCTACACTACTCTGATCTTACACTACTCTGAGCTTAGACTACTCTGAGCCTACAATGCTCTGAGCCTACACTACTCTGATCTTACACTACTCTGAGCCTACACTACTCTGAGCCTACACTACTCTGAGCCTACACTACTGTGATCTTACACTACTCTGAGCTTAGACTACTCTGATCTTACACTACTATGAGCTTACACTACTATGAGCTTACACTACTCTGATCTTACACTACTCTGAGCCTACACTACTATGAGCCTACACTACTCTGAGCCTACACTACTCTGAGCCTACACTACTCTGAACCTACACTACTCTGAGCTTACACTACTCTGAGCCTACTCTACTCTGAGCTTACACTACTCTGAGCCTACACTACTCTGAGCCTACACTACTCTGATCTTACACTACTCAGCTTAGACTACTCTGAGCCTACACTACTCTGAGCCTACACTACTCTGAGTCTAAACTACTCTGAGCCTACACTACTCTGATCTTACACTACTATGAGCTTACACTACTCTGATCTTACACTACTCTGAGCCTACACTACTATGAGCCTACACTACTCTGAGCCTACACTACTCTGAGCCTACACTACTCTGAGCTTACACTACTCTGAGCCTACTCTACTCTGAGCTTACACTACTCTGAGCCTACACTACTCTGAGCTTACACTACTCTGAGTTTACACTACTCTGAGTCCACACTACTCTGAGTCTACACTACTCTGAGCCTACACTACTCTGAGCTTACACTACTCTGAGCCTACACTACTCTGAGCCTACACTACTCTGATCTTACACTACTCTGAGCTTAGACTACTCTGAGCCTACACTACTCTGAGCCTACACTACTCTGATCTTACACTACTCTGAGCTTAGACTACTCTGAGCCTACACTACTCTGAGCCTACACTACTCTGAGTCTACACTACTCTGAGCCTACACTACTCTGATCTTACACTACTATGAGCTTACACTACTCTGATCTTACACTACTCTGAGCCTACACTACTATGAGCCTACACTACTCTGAGCCTACACTACTCTGAGCCTACACTACTCTGAGCCTACACTACTCTGAGCTTACACTACTCTGAGCCTACTCTACTCTGAGCTTACACTACTCTGAGCCTACACTACTCTGAGCTTACACTACTCTGAGTTTACACTACTCTGAGTTCACACTACTCTGAGTCTACACTACTCTGAGCCTACACTACTCTGAGCTTACACTACTCTGAGCCTACTCTACTCTGAGCTTACACTACTCTGATCGTACACTATTCTGATCCTACACTACTCTGAGCCTACACTACTCTGATCTTACACTACTCTGAGTCTACACTACTCTGAGCCTAGACTACTCTGAGCCTACACTACTCTGAGCTTACACTACTCTGATCGTACACTACTCTGATCGTACACTACTCTGAGCCTACACTACTCTGAGTCTACACTACTCTGAGCCTACACTACTCTGAGCCTACACTACTATGAGCTTACACTACTCTGATCTTACACTACTCTGAGCCTACACTACTATGAGCCTACACTACTCTGAGCCTACACTACTCTGAGCCTACACTACTCTGAGCCTACTCTACTCTGAGCTTACACTACTCTGAGCCTACACTACTCTGAGCTTACACTACTCTGAGTTTACACTACTCTGAGCCTACACTACTCTGAGCCTACAGTACTCTGAGCTTACACTACTCTGATCGTACACTACTCTGATCGTACACTACTCTGAGCCTACACTACTCTGAGTTTACACTACTCTGAGCCTACACTACTCTGATCTTACACTACTCTGATCTTACACTACTCTGAGTCTACACTACTCTGAGCCTAGACTACTCTGAGCCTACACTACTCTGAGCTCACACTACTCTAAGTCTACACTACTCTGAGCCTACACTACTCTGATCTTACACTACTATGAGCTTACACTACTCTGAGCCTACACTACTCTGAGCCTACACTACTGTGATCTTACACTACTCTGAGCTTAGACTACTCTGAGCCTACACTACTCTGAGCCTACACTACTCTGAGTCTACACTACTCTGATCTTACACTACTATGAGCTTACACTACTCTGAGCCTACACTACTCTGAGCCTACACTACTCTGAGCTTACACTACTCTGAGCCTACACTACTCTGAGCTTACACTACTCTGAGCCTACACTACTCTGAGCCTACACTACTCTGAGCCTACACTACTCTGATCTTACACTACTATGAGCCTACAATACTCTGAGCCTACACTACTCTGATCTTACACTACTCTGAGCCTACACTACTCTGAGCCTACACTACTCTGAGCCTACACTACTCTGAGCCTACACTACTGTGATCTTACACTACTCTGAGCTTAGACTACTCTGAGCCTACGATACTCTGAGCCTACACTACTCTGAGTCTACACTACTCTGATCTTACACTACTCTGAGCCTACACTACTATGAGCCTACACTACTCTGAGCCTACACTACTCTGAGCCTACACTACTCTGAACCTACACTACTCTGAGCTTACACTACTCTGAGCCTACTCTACTCTGAGCTTACACTACTCTGAGCCTACACTACTCTGAGCCTACACTACTCTGATCTTACACTACTCTGAGCTTAGACTACTCTGAGCCTACACTACTCTGAGCCTACACTACTCTGAGTCTACACTACTCTGAGCCTACACTACTCTGATCTTACACTACTATGAGCTTAAGCTACTCTGATCTTACACTACTCTGAGCCTACACTACTCTGAGCCTACACTACTGTGATCTTACACTACTCTGAGCTTAGACTACTCTGAGTCTACACTACTCTGAGCCTACACTACTCTGAGTCTACACTACTCTGATCTTACACTACTATGAGCTTACACTACTATGAGCTTACACTACTCTGATCTTACACTAATCTGAGCCTACACTACTATGAGCCTACACTACTCTGAGCCTACACTACTCTGAGCTTACACTACTCTGAGTTTACACTACTCTGAGTCCACACTACTCTGAGTCTACACTACTCTGAGCTTAGACTACTCTGAGCCTACACTACTCTGAGCCTACACTACTCTGATCTTACACTACTCTGAGCTTAGACTACTCTGAGCCTACACTACTCTGAGCCTACACTACTCTGATCTTACACTACTATGAGCTTACACTACTCTGATCTTACACTACTCTGAGCCTACACTACTATGAGCCTACACTACTCTGAGCCTACACTACTCTGAGCCTACACTACTCTGAGCCTACACTACTCTGAGCCTACTCTACTCTGAGCTTACACTACTCTGAGCCTACACTACTCTGAGCTTACACTACTCTGAGTTTACACTACTCTGAGTCCACACTACTCTGAGTCTACACTACTCTGAGCCTACACTACTCTGAGCTTACACTACTCTGAGCCTACTCTACTCTGAGCTTACACTACTCTGATCGTACACTATTCTGATCCTACACTACTCTGAGCCTACACTACTCTGATCTTACACTACTCTGAGTCTACACTACTCTGAGCCTAGACTACTCTGAGCCTACACTACTCTGAGCTTACACTACTCTGATCGTACACTACTCTGATCGTACACTACTCTGAGCCTACACTACTCTGAGTTTACACTACTATGAGCCTACACTACTCTGATCTTACACTCCTCTGATCTTACACTACTCTGAGTCTACACTACTCTGAGCCTAGACTACTCTGAGCCTACACTACTCTGAGCTCACACTACTCTGAGCTCACACTACTCTGAGCTCACACTACTCTGAGCCTACACTACTCTGAGCCTAGACTACTCTGAGCCTACACTACTCTGAGCTCACACTACTCTGAGCCTACACTACCCTGAGCTTACACTACTCTGAGTCTACACTACTCATAGCCTACACTACTCTGAGCCTACACTACTCTGAGCTTACACTACTCTGAGCTTACACTACTCTGAGCCTACACTACTCTGAGCTTACACTACTCTGAGCCTACACTACTCTGAGCTTACACTACTCTGAGCCTACACTACTCTGAGCTTACACTACTCTGAGCCTACTCTACTCTGAGCTTACACTACTCTGAGCCTACACTACTCTGAGCCTACACTACTCTGAGTCTACACTACTCTGAGCCTACACTACTCTGATCTTACACTAATATGAGCTTACACTACTCTGAGCCTACACTACTCTGAGCCTACACTACTGTGATCTTACACTACTCTGAGCTTAGACTACTCTGAGCCTACACTACTCTGAGCCTACACTACTCTGAGTCTACACTACTCTGAGCCTACACTACTCTGAGCTTACACTACTCTGAGCCTACACTACTCTGAGCTTACACTACTCTGAGCCTACTCTACTCTGAGCTTACACTACTCTGAGCCTACACTACTCTGAGCCTACACTACTCTGAGTCTACACTACTCTGATCTTACACTACTATGAGCTTACACTACTCTGAGTCTACACTACTCTGAGCCTACACTACTGTGATCTTAGACTACTCTGAGCCTACACTACTCTGAGCCTACACTACTCTGAGTCTACACTACTCTTATCTTACACTACTATGAGCTTACACTACTCTGAGCCTACACTACTCTGAGCCTACACTACTCTGAGCTTACACTACTCTGAGCCTACACTACTCTGAGCCTACACTACTCTGAGCCTACACTACTCTGATCTTACACTACTCTGAGTCCACAAACTCTGAGCCTACACTACTCTGATCTTACACTACTCTGAGCCTACACTACTCTGAGCTTACACTTCTCTGAGCCTACACTACTCTGAGCCTACACTACTCTGATCTTACACTACTATGAGCCTACACTACTCTGAGTCTACACTACTCTGAGTCTACACTACTCTGAGCTTACACTACTCTGAGCCTACACTACTCTGAGCCTACACTACTCTGAGTCTACACTACTCTGAGCTTACACTACTCTGAGTCCACACTACTCTGAGTCTACACTACTCTGAGCCTACACTACTCTGAGCTTACACTACTCTGAGCCTACTCTACTCTGAGCTTACACTACTCTGATCGTACACTATTCTGATCCTACACTACTCTGAGCCTACACTACTCTGATCTTACACTACTCTGAGTCTACACTACTCTGAGCCTAGACTACTCTGAGCCTACACTACTCTGAGCTTACACTACTCTGATCGTACACTACTCTGATCGTACACTACTCTGAGCCTACACTACTCTGAGTTTACACTACTATGAGCCTACACTACTCTGATCTTACACTCCTCTGATCTTACACTACTCTGAGTCTACACTACTCTGAGCCTAGACTACTCTGAGCCTACACTACTCTGAGCTCACACTACTCTGAGCTCACACTACTCTGAGCCTAGACTACTCTGAGCCTACACTACTCTGAGCCTACACTACTCTGAGCTTACACTACTCTGATCTTACACTACTCTGAGCTCACACTACTCTGAGCTCACACTACTCTGAGCCTACACTACTCTGAGCCTAGACTACTCTGAGCCTACACTACTCTGAGCTCACACTACTCTGAGCCTACACTACCCTGAGCTTACACTACTCTGAGTCTACACTACTCATAGCCTACACTACTCTGAGCCTACTCTACTCTGAGCTTACACTACTCTGAGCTTACACTACTCTGAGCCTACACTACTCTGAGCTTACACTACTCTGAGCCTACACTACTCTGAGCTTACACTACTCTGAGCCTACACTACTCTGAGCTTACACTACTCTGAGCCTACTCTACTCTGAGCTTACACTACTCTGAGCCTACACTACTCTGATCGTACACTACTCTGAGTCTACACTACTCTGAGCCTACACTACTCTGATCTTACACTAATATGAGCTTACACTACTCTGAGCCTACACTACTCTGAGCCTACACTACTGTGATCTTACACTACTCTGAGCTTAGACTACTCTGAGCCTACACTACTCTGAGCCTACACTACTCTGAGTCTACACTACTCTGAGCCTACACTACTCTGAGCTTACACTACTCTGAGCCTACACTACTCTGAGCTTACACTACTCTGAGCCTACTCTACTCTGAGCTTACACTACTCTGAGCCTACACTACTCTGAGCCTACACTACTCTGAGTCTACACTACTCTGATCTTACACTACTATGAGCTTACACTACTCTGAGTCTACACTACTCTGAGCCTACACTACTGTGATCTTAGACTACTCTGAGCCTACACTACTCTGAGCCTACACTACTCTGAGTCTACACTACTCTGATCTTACACTACCATGAGCTTACACTACTCTGAGCCTACACTACTCTGAGCCTACACTACTCTGAGCTTACACTTCTCTGAGCCTACACTACTCTGAGCCTACACTACTCTGAGCCTACACTACTCTGATCTTACACTACTCTGAGTCCACAAACTCTGAGCCTACACTACTCTGATCTTACACTACTCTGAGCCTACACTACTCTGAGCTTACACTTCTCTGAGCCTACACTACTCTGAGCCTACACTACTCTGATCTTACACTACTATGAGCCTACACTACTCTGAGTCTACACTACTCTGAGTCTACACTACTCTGAGCTTACACTACTCTGAGCCTACACTACTCTGAGCCTACACTACTCTGAGTCTACACTACTCTGAGCTTACACTACTCTGAGCCTACACTACTCTGAGCCTACACTACTCTGAGCCTACACTACTCTGAGCTTACACTACTCTGAGCCTACACTACTCTGAGCTTACACTACTATGAGCTTACACTACTCTGAGCCTACACTACTCTGAGCCTACACTACTCTGAGCCTACACTACTCTGAGTTTACACTACTCTGAGCCTACACTACTCTGATCTTACACTACTCTGATCTTACACTACTCTGAGTCTACACTACTCTGAGCCTAGACTACTCTGAGCCTACACTACTCTGAGCTCACACTACTCTGAGTCTACACTACTCTGAGCCTACACTACTCTGATCTTACACTACTATGAGCTTACACTACTCTGAGCCTACACTACTCTGAGCCTACACTACTCTGAGCTTACACTACTCTGATCGTACACTACTCTGATCGTACACTACTCTGAGCCTACACTACTCTGAGTTTACACTACTCTGAGCCTACACTACTCTGATCTTACACTACTCTGATCTTACACTACTCTGAGTCTACACTACTCTGAGCCTAGACTACTCTGAGCCTACACTACTCTGAGCTCACACTACTCTGAGTCTACACTACTCTGAGCCTACACTACTCTGATCTTACACTACAATGAGCTTACACTACTCTGAGCCTACACTACTCTGAGCCTACACTACTCTGAGCCTACACTACTCTGAACCTACACTACTCTGAGCTTACACTACTCTGAGCCTACTCTACTCTGAGCTTACACTACTCTGAGCCTACACTACTCTGAGCCTACACTACTCTGATCTTACACTACTCTGAGCTTAGACTACTCTGAGCCTACACTACTCTGAGCCTACACTACTCTGAGTCTACACTACTCTGAGCCTACACTACTCTGATCTTACACTACTATGAGCTTACACTACTCTGATCTTACACTACTCTGAGCCTACACTACTCTGAGTCTACACTACTCTGATCTTACACTACTATGAGCTTACACTACTATGAGCTTACACTACTCTGATCTTACACTACTCTGAGCCTACACTACTATGAGCCTACACTACTCGGAGCCTACACTACTCTGAACCTACACTACTCTGAGCTTACACTACTCTGAGCCTATTCTACTCTGAGCTTACACTACTCTGAGCCTACACTACTCTGAGCCTACACTACTCTGATCTTACACTACTCTGAGCTTAGACTACTCTGAGCCTACACTACTCTGAGCCTACATTACTCTGAGTCTACACTACACTGAGCCTACACTACTCTGATCTTACACTACTATGAGCTTACACTACTCTGATCTTACACTACTCTGAGCCTACACTACTATGAGCCTACACTACTCTGAGCCTGCACTACTCTGAGCCTACACTACTCTGAGCCTACACTACTCTGAGCTTACACTACTCTGAGCCTACTCTACTCTGAGCTTACACTACTCTGAGCCTACACTACTCTGAGCTTACACTACTCTGAGTTTACACTACTCTGAGTCCACACTACTCTGAGTCTACACTACTCTGAGCCTACACTACTCTGAGCCTACACTACTCTGAGCTTACACTACTCTGAGCCTACTCTACTCTGAGCTTACACTACTCTGATCGCACACTATTCTGATCCTACACTACTCTGAGCCTACACTACTCTGATCTTACACTACTCTGAGTCTACACTACTCTGAGCCTAGACTACTCTGAGCCTACACTACTCTGAGCTTACACTACTCTGATCGTACACTACTCTGATCGTACACTACTCTGAGCCTACACTACTCTGAGTTTACACTACTATGAGCCTACACTACTCTGATCTTACACTCCTCTGATCTTACACTACTCTGAGCCTACACTACTCTGAGCCTACACTACTGTGATCTTACACTACTCTGAGCTTAGACTACTCTGAGCCTACACTACTCTGAGCCTACACTACTCTGAGTCTACACTACTCTGATCTTACACTACTATGAGCTTACACTACTATGAGCTTACACTACTCTGATCTTACACTACTCTGAGCCTACACTACTCTGAGCCTACACTACTCTGAGCTTACACTACTCTGAGCCTACTCTAATCTGAGCTTACACTACTCTGAGCCTACACTACTCTGAGCTTACACTACTCTGAGTTTACACTACTCTGAGTCCACACTACTCTGAGTCTACACTACTCTGAGCCTACACTACTCTGAGCTTACACTACTCTGAGCCTACACTACTCTGAGCCTACACTACTCTGATCTTACTCTACTCTGAGCTTAGACTACTCTGAGCCTACACTACTCTGAGCCTACACTACTCTGATCTTACACTACTCTGAGCTTAGACTACTCTGAGCCTACACTACTCTGAGCCTACACTACTCTGAGTCTACACTACTCTGAGCCTACACTACTCTGATCTTACACTACTATGAGCTTACACTACTCTGATCTTACACTACTCTGAGCCTACACTACTCTGAGCCTACACTACTCTGAGCCTACACTACTCTTAGCTTACACTACTCTGAGCCTACTCTACTCTGAGCTTACACTACTCTGAGCCTACACTACTCTGAGCTTACACTACTCTGAGTTTACACTACTCTGAGTCCACACTACTCTGAGTCTACACTACTCTGAGCCTACACTACTCTGAGCTTACACTACTCTGAGCCTACTCTACTCTGAGCTTACACTACTCTGATCGTACACTATTCTGATCCTACACTACTCTGAGCCTACACTACTCTGATCTTACACTACTCTGAGTCTACACTACTCTGAGCCTAGACTACTCTGAGCCTACACTACTCTGAGCTTACACTACTCTGATCGTACACTACTCTGATCGTACACTACTCTGAGCCTACACTACTCTGAGTCTACACTACTCTGAGCCTACACTACTCTGAGCCTACACTACTATGAGCTTACACTACTCTGATCTTACACTACTCTGAGCCTACACTACTATGAGCCTACACTACTCTGAGCCTACACTACTCTGAGCCTACACTACTCTGAGCCTACACTACTCTGAGCCTACTCTACTCTGAGCTTACACTACTCTGAGCCTACACTACTCTGAGTTTACACTACTCTGAGTTTACACTACTCTGAGCCTACACTACTCTGAGCCTACACTACTCTGAGTCTACACTACTCTGATCGTACACTACTCTGATCGTACACTACTCTGAGCCTACACTACTCTGAGTTTACACTACTCTGAGCCTACACTACTCTGATCTTACACTACTCTGATCTTACACTACTCTGAGTCTACACTACTCTGAGCCTAGACTACTCTGAGCCTACACTACTCTGAGCTCACACTACTCTAAGTCTACACTACTCTGAGCCTACACTACTCTGATCTTACACTACTATGAGCTTACACTACTCTGAGCCTACACTACTCTGAGCCTACACTACTGTGATCTTACACTACTCTGAGCTTAGACTACTCTGAGCCTACACTACTCTGAGCCTACACTACTCTGAGCCTACACTACTGTGATCTTACACTACTCTGAGCCTAGACTACTCTGAGCCTACACTACTCTGAGCCTACACTACTCTGAGTCTACACTACTCTGATCTTACACTACTCTGAGCCTACACTACTATGAGCCTACACTACTCTGAGCCTACACTACTCTGAGCCTACACTACTCTGAACCTACACTACTCTGAGCTTACACTACTCTGAGCCTACTCTACTCTGAGCTTACACTACTCTGAGCCTACACTACTCTGAGCCTACACTACTCTGATCTTACACTACTCTGAGCTTAGACTACTCTGAGCCTACACTACTCTGAGCCTACACTACTCTGAGTCTACACTACTCTGAGCCTACACTACTCTGATCTTACACTACTATGAGCTTAAGCTACTCTGATCTTACACTACTCTGAGCCTACACTACTCTGAGCCTACACTACTGTGATCTTACACTACTCTGAGCTTAGACTACTCTGAGTCTACACTACTCTGATCTTACACTACTATGAGCTTACACTACTCTGAGCCTACACTACTCTGAGTCTACACTACTCTGATCTTACACTACTATGAGCTTACACTACTATGAGCTTACACTACTCTGATCTTACACTAATCTGAGCCTACACTACTATGAGCCTACACTACTCTGAGCCTACACTACTCTGAGCTTACACTACTCTGAATTTACACTACTCTGAGTCCACACTACTCTGAGTCTACACTACTCTGAGCTTAGACTACTCTGAGCCTACACTACTCTGATCTTACACTACTCTGAGCTTAGACTACTCTGAGCCTACACTACTCTGAGCCTACACTACTCTGATCTTACACTACTATGAGCTTACACTACTCTGATCTTACACTACTCTGAGCCTACACTACTATGAGCCTACACTACTCTGATCTTACACTACTCTGAGCCTACACTACTCTGAGCCTACACTACTGTGATCTTACACTACTCTGAGCTTAGACTACTCTGAGTCTACACTACTCTGAGCCTACACTACTCTGAGTCTACACTACTCTGATCTTACACTACTATGAGCTTACACTACTATGAGCTTACACTACTCTGATCTTACACTAATCTGAGCCTACACTACTATGAGCCTACACTACTCTGAGCCTACACTACTCTGAGCTTACACTACTCTGAGTTTACACTACTCTGAGTCCACACTACTCTGAGTCTACACTACTCTGAGCTTAGACTACTCTGAGCCTACACTACTCTGAGCCTACACTACTCTGATCTTACACTACTCTGAGCTTAGACTACTCTGAGCCTACACTACTCTGAGCCTACACTACTCTGATCTTACACTACTATGAGCTTACACTACTCTGATCTTACACTACTCTGAGCCTACACTACTATGAGCCTACACTACTCTGAGCCTACACTACTCTGAGCCTACACTACTCTGAGCCTACACTACTCTGAGCTTACACTACTCTGAGCCTACTCTACTCTGAGCTTACACTACTCTGAGCCTACACTACTCTGAGCTTACATTACTCTGAGTTTACACTACTCTGAGTCCACACTACTCTGAGTCTACACTACTCTGAGCCTACACTACTCTGAGCTTACACTACTCTGAGCCTACTCTACTCTGAGCTTACACTACTCTGATCGTACACTATTCTGATCCTACACTACTCTGAGCCTACACTACTCTGATCTTACACTACTCTGAGTCTACACTACTCTGAGCCTAGACTACTCTGAGCCTACACTACTCTGAGCTTACACTACTCTGATCGTACACTACTCTGACCGTACACTACTCTGAGCCTACACTACTCTGAGTTTACACTACTATGAGCCTACACTACTCTGATCTTACACTCCTCTGATCTTACACTACTCTGAGTCTACACTACTCTGAGCCTAGACTACTCTGAGCCTACACTACTCTGAGCTCACACTACTCTGAGCTCACACTACTCTGAGCCTAGACTACTCTGAGCCTACACTACTCTGAGCCTACACTACTCTGAGCTTACACTACTCTGATCTTACACTACTCTGAGCTCACACTACTCTGAGCTCACACTACTCTGAGCCTACACTACTCTGAGCCTAGACTACTCTGAGCCTACACTACTCTGAGCTCACAATACTCTGAGCCTACACTACCCTGAGCTTACACTACTCTGAGTCTACACTACTCATAGCCTACACTACTCTGAGCCTACACTACTCTGAGCTTACACTACTCTGAGCTTACACTACTCTGAGTCTACACTACTCTGAGCTTACACTACTCTGAGCCTACACTACTCTGAGCTTACACTACTCTGAGCCTACACTACCCTGAGCTTACACTACTCTGAGCCTACTCTACTCTGAGCTTACACTACTCTGAGCCTACACTACTCTGAGCCTACACTACTCTGAGTCTACACTACTCTGAGCCTACACTACTCTGATCTTACACTAATATGAGCTTACACTACTCTGAGCCTACACTACTCTGAGCCTACACTACTGTGATCTTACACTACTCTGAGCTTAGACTACTCTGAGCCTACACTACTCTGAGCCTACACTACTCTGAGTCTACACTACTCTGAGCCTACACTACTCTGAGCTTACACTACTCTGAGCCTACACTACTCTGAGCTTACACTACTCTGAGCCTACTCTACTCTGAGCTTACACTACTCTGAGCCTACACTACTCTGAGCCTACACTACTCTGAGTCTACACTACTCTGATCTTACACTACTATGAGCTTACACTACTCTGAGTCTACACTACTCTGAGCCTACACTACTGTGATCTTAGACTACTCTGAGCCTACACTACTCTGAGCCTACACTACTCTGAGTCTACACTACTCTGATCTTACACTACTATGAGCTTACACTACTCTGAGCCTACACTACTCTGAGCCTACACTACTCTGAGCTTACACTACTCTGAGCCTACACTACTCTGAGCCTACACTACTCTGAGCCTACACTACTCTGATCTTACACTACTCTGAGTCTACAAACTCTGAGCCTACACTACTCTGATCTTACACTACTCTGAGCCTACACTACTCTGAGCTTACACTTCTCTGAGCCTACACTACTCTGAGCCTACAATACTCTGATCTTACACTACTATGAGCCTACACTACTCTGAGTCTACACTACTCTGAGTCTACACTACTCTGAGCTTACACTACTCTGAGCCTACACTACTCTGAGCCTACACTACTCTGAGTCTACACTACTCTGAGCTTACACTACTCTGAGCCTACACTACTCTGAGCCTACACTACTCTGAGCCTACACTACTCTGAGCTTACACTACTCTGAGCCTACACTACTCTGAGCTTACACTACTATGAGCTTACACTACTCTGAGCCTACACTACTCTGAGCCTACACTACTCTGAGCCTACACTACTCTGAGCCTACACTACTTTGAGCCTACACTACTCTGATCTTACACTACTCTGAGTTTAGACTACTCTGAGCCTACACTACTCTGAGCTTACACTACTCTGATCGTACACTACTCTGATCGTACACTACTCTGAGCCTACACTACTCTGAGTTTACACTACTCTGAGCCTACACTACTCTGATCTTACACTACTCTGATCTTACACTACTCTGAGTCTACACTACTCTGAGCCTAGACTACTCTGAGCCTACACTACTCTGAGCTCACACTACTCTGAGTCTACACTACTCTGAGCCTACACTACTCTGATCTTACACTACTATGAGCTTACACTACTCTGAGCCTACACTACTCTGAGCCTACACTACTGTGATCTTACACTACTCTGAGCTTAGACTACTCTGAGCCTACACTACTCTGAGCCTACACTACTCTGAGTCTACACTACTATGAGCCTACACTACTCTGAGCCTACACTACTCTGAGCCTACACTACTCTGAACCTACACTACTCTGAGCTTACACTACTCTGAGCCTACTCTACTCTGAGCTTACACTACTCTGAGCCTACACTACTCTGAGCCTACACTACTCTGATCTTACACTACTCTGAGCTTAGACTACTCTGAGCCTACACTACTCTGAGCCTACACTACTCTGAGTCTACACTACTCTGAGCCTACACTACTCTGATCTTACACTACTATGAGCTTACACTACTCTGATCTTACACTACTCTGAGCCTACACTACTCTGAGTCTACACTACTCTGATCTTACACTACTATGAGCTTACACTACTATGAGCTTACACTACTCTGATCTTACACTACTCTGAGCCTACACTACTATGAGCCTACACTACTCGGAGCCTACACTACTCTGAACCTACACTACTCTGAGCTTACACTACTCTGAGCCTATTCTACTCTGAGCTTACACTACTCTGAGCCTACACTACTCTGTGCCTACACTACTCTGATCTTACACTACTCTGAGCTTAGACTACTCTGAGCCTACACTACTCTGAGCCTACATTACTCTGAGTCTACACTACACTGAGCCTACACTACTCTGATCTTACACTACTATGAGCTTACACTACTCTGATCTTACACTACTCTGAGCCTACACTACTATGAGCCTACACTACTCTGAGCCTGCACTACTCTGAGCCTACACTACTCTGAGCCTACACTACTCTGAGCTTACACTACTCTGAGCCTACTCTACTCTGAGCTTACACTACTCTGAGCCTACACTACTCTGAGCTTACACTACTCTGAGTTTACACTACTCTGAGTCCACACTACTCTGAGTCCACACTACTCTGAGTCTACACTACTCTGAGCCTACACTACTCTGAGCCTACACTACTCTGAGCTTACACTACTCTGAGCCTACTCTACTCTGAGCTTACACTACTCTGATCGTACACTATTCTGATCCTACACTACTCTGAGCCTACACTACTCTGATCTTACACTACTCTGAGTCTACACTACTCTGAGCCTAGACTACTCTGAGCCTACACTACTCTGAGCTTACACTACTCTGATCGTACACTACTCTGATCGTACACTACTCTGAGCCTACACTACTCTGAGTTTACACTACTATGAGCCTACACTACTCTGATCTTACACTCCTCTGATCTTACACTACTCTGAGTCTACACTACTCTGAGCCTACACTACTCTGAGCCTACACTACTCTGAGCTCACACTACTCTGAGCTCACACTACTCTGAGCCTAGACTACTCTGAGCCTACACTACTCTGAGCCTACACTACTCTGAGCTTACACTACTCTGATTTTACACTACTCTGAGCTCACACTACTCTGAGCTCACACTACTCTGAGGCTACACTACTCTGAGCCTAGACTACTCTGAGCCTACACTACTCTGAGCTCACACTACTCTGAGCCTACACTACCCTGAGCTTACACTACTCTGAGTCTACACTACTCATAGCCTACACTACTCTGAGCCTACACTACTCTGAGCTTACACTACTCTGAGCTTACACTACTCTGAGCCTACACTACTCTGAGCTTACACTACTCTGAGCCTACACTACTCTGAGCTTACACTACTCTGAGCCTACACTACTCTGAGCTTACACTACTCTGAGCCTACTCTACTCTGAGCTTACACTACTCTGAGCCTACACTACTCTGAGCCTACACTACTCTGAGTCTACACTACTCTGAGCCTACACTACTCTGATCTTACACTACTATGAGCTTACACTACTCTGAGCCTACACTACTCTGAGCCTACACTACTGTGATCTTACACTACTCTGAGCTTAGACTACTCTGAGCCTACACTACTCTGAGCCTACACTACTCTGAGTCTACACTACTCTGATCTTACACTACTATGAGCTTACACTACTCTGAGCCTACACTACTCTGAGCCTACACTACTCTGAGCTTACACTACTCTGAGCCTACACTACTCTGAGCCTACACTACTCTGAGCCTACACTACTCTGATCTTACACTACTCTGAGCCTACACTACTCTGAGCCTACACTACTTTGAGCCTACACTACTCTGATCTTACAATACTCTGAGCCTGCACTACTCTGAGCCTACACTACTCTGAGTCTACACTACTCTGAGCCTACACTACTCTGATCTTACACTACTATGAGCTTACACTACTCTGAGCCTACTCTACTCTGAGCTTAGACTACTCTGAGCCTAGACTACTCTGAGCCTACACTACTCTGAGTCTACACTACTCTGAGCCTACACCACTCTGAGCCTACACTACTATGAGCTTACACTACTCTGATCTTACACTACTCTGAGCCTACACTACTCTGAGCCTACACTACTCTGAGTCTACATTACTCTGAGCCTACACTACTCTGAGCTTACACTACTCTGAGCCTACTCTACTCTGAGCTTACACTACTCTGAGCCTACACTACTCTGAGCTTACACTACTCTGAGTTTACACTACTCTGAGCCTACACTACACTGAGCTTACACTACTCTGATCGTTCACTACTCTGATCGTACACTACTCTCAGCCTACACTACTCTGAGTTTACACTACTCTGAGCCTACATTACTCTGATCTTACACTACTCTGATCTTACACTACTCTGAGTCTACACTACTCTGAGCCTAGACTACTCTGAGCTTACACTACTCTGAGTTTACACTACTCTGAGCCTACACTACACTGAGCTTACACTACTCTGATCGTTCACTACTCTGATCGTACACTACTCTCAGCCTACACTACTCTGAGTTTACACTACTCTGAGCCTACATTACTCTGATCTTACACTACTCTGATCTTACACTACTCTGAGTCTACACTACTCTGAGCCTAGACTACTCTGAGCCTACACTACTCTGAGCTCACACTACTCTGAGTCTACACTACTCTGAGCCTACACTACTCTGATCTTACACTACTATGAGCTTACACTACTCTGAGCCTACACTACTCTGAGCCTACACTACTGTGATCTTACACCACTCTGAGCTTAGACTACTCTGAGCCTACAATACTCTGAGTCTACACTACTCTGAGTCTACACTACTCTGATCTTACACTACTATGAGCTTACACTACTATGAGCTTACACTACTCTGATCTTACACTACTCTGAGCCTACACTACTCTGAGCCTACACTACTCTGAGCCTACACTACTCTGAGCCTACACTACTCTGATCTTACACTACTCTGAGCTTAGACTACTCTGAGCCTACACTACTCTGAGCCTACACTACTCTGAGTCTACACTACTCTGAGCCTACATTACTCTGATCTTACACTACTCTGAGCCTACACTACTATGAGCCTACACTACTCTGAGCCTACACTACTCTGAGCCTACACTACTCTGAGTCTACACTACTCTGAGCCTACACTACTCTGAGCTTACACTACTCTGAGCCTACTCTACTCTGAGCTTACACTACTCTGAGCCTACACTACTCTGAGTTTACACTACTCTGAGTTTACACTACTCTGAGTCCACACTACTCTGAGTCTACACTACTCTGAGCCTACACTACTCTGATCCTACACTACTCTGATCCTACACTACTCTGAGCCTACACTACTCTGATCTTACACTACTCTGATCTTACACTACTCTGAGTCTACACTACTCTGAGCCTAGACTACTCTGAGCCTACACTACTCTGAGCTTACACTACTCTGATCGTACACTACTCTGATCGTACACTACTCTGAGCCTACACTACTCTGAGTTTACACTACTATGAGCCTACACTACTCTGATCTTACACTCCTCTGATCTTACACTACTCTGAGCCTACACTACTCTGAGCCTACACTACTGTGATCTTACACTACTCTGAGCTTAGACTACTCTGAGCCTACACTACTCTGAGCCTACACTACTCTGAGTCTACACTACTCTGATCTTACACTACTATGAGCTTACACTACTCTGAGCCTACACTACTCTGAGCCTACACTACTCTGAGCTTACACTACTCTGAGCCTACACTACTCTGAGCCTACACTACTCTGAGCCTACACTACTCTGAGCCTACACTACTCTGATCTTACACTACTCTTAGTCTACAAACTCTGAGCCTACACTACTCTGATCGTACACTACTCTGATCGTACACTACTCTGAGCCTACACTACTCTGAGTTTACACTACTATGAGCCTACACTACTCTGATCTTACACTCCTCTGATCTTACACTACTCTGTGTCTACACTACTCTGAGCCTAGACTACTCTGAGCCTACACTACTCTGAGCTCACACTACTCTGAGCTCACACTACTCTGAGCTCACACTACTCTGAGCCTACACTACTCTGAGCCTACACTACTCTGAGCTTACACTACTCTGATCTTACACTACTCTGAGCTCACACTACTCTGAGCTCACACTACTCTGAGCCTACACTACTCTGAGCCTAGACTACTCTGAGCCTACACTACTCTGAGCTCACACTACTCTGAGCCTACACTACCCTGAGCTTACACTACTCTGAGTCTACACTACTCATAGCCTACACTACTCTGAGCTTACACTACTCTGAGCTTACACTACTCTGAGCCTACACTACTCTGAGCCTACACTACTCTGAGCTTACACTACTCTGAGCTTAGACTACTCTGAGCCTACACTACTCTGAGCTTACACTACTCTGAGCTTACACTACTCTGAGCCTACACTACTCTGAGCTTACACTACTCTGAGCCTACACTACTCTGAGCTTACACTACTCTGAGCCTACACTACTCTGAGTCTACACTACTCTGAGTCTACACTACTCTGAGTCTACACTACTCTGAGCTTACACTACTCTGAGCCTACACTACTCCGAGCCTACACTACTCTGAGCCTACACTACTCTGAGCTTACACTACTCTGAGCCTACACTACTCTGAGCTTACACTACTATGAGCTTACACTACTCTGAGCCTACTCTACTCTGAGCCTACACTACTCTGAGCCTACACTACTTTGAGCCTACACTACTCTGATCTTACACTACTCTGAGCTTAGACTACTCTGAGCCTACACTACTCTGAGCCTACACTACTTTGAGTCTAAACTACTCTGAGCCTACACTACTCTGATCTTACACTACTCTGAGCCTACACTACTATGAGCCTACACTACTCTGAGCCTACACTACTCTGAGCTTACACTACTCTGAGCCTACTCTACTCTGAGCTTAGACTACTCTGAGCCTACACTACTCTGAGCCTACACTACTCTGAGTCTACACTACTCTGAGCCTACACTACTATGAGCTTACACTACTCTGATCTTACACTACTCTGAGCCTACACTACTATGAGCCTACACTACTCTGAGCCTACACTACTCTGAGCCTACACTACTCTGAGTCTACACTACTCTGAGCCTACACTACTCTGAGCTTACACTACTCTGAGCCTACTCTACTCTGAGTTTACACTTATCTGAGCATACACTACTCTGAGTTTACACTACTCTGAGCCTACACTACTCTGAGCCTACACTACTCTGAGCCTACACTACTGTGATCTTACACTAATCAAATCAAATCAAATCAATTTATTTTTGTAAGGCCCAAAATCACAACAACAGTTGCCTCTGAGGGCCACAGGGAGAAATGAATCAACAATGTCTGTGGTGGCGATGAAGTCAGACAATGTCTGTGGTGGCGAGGGACGATGTCCCAGGGTCCTCTGTCCTTAGACTCTCCTTTTCGGCCAGGAAAAACTACAAAAAAACCTCTTTGGGAAAAAAGCGTAGAAACCTGGAGGAGTTCCAGTGAAGGAGAGATCCGACTCTCACAGACGGACAGACGGACACAAGGAGACTGGAGCTGGACCCACTCTTCAGGCAGAAGAGGGACCGTCTGAGTCGAGCTGGACCCACTCTTCAGGCAGAAGAGGGACCGTCGGAGGCGAGCTGGACCCACTCTTCAGGCAGATGAGGGACCGTCGGAGGCGAGCTGGACCCACTCTTCAGGCAGATGAGGGACCGACTGAGGCGAACTGGAGCCACTCTTCAGGCAGATGAGGGACCGTCCACACAGGGCAGGGACCACTTCACCAGGGGAGGGGCATCTGGGTCCACAGGTCCTCAGGAGTGAGAGAAAGAAAAGAAGGCGGTGAACAGTTTGCAAGTGGAATCAAAAAATAAATATTGTTTGATAGCATAAGTAGTCAGAAGAAGAAGAGGATAGTGCTCAAGCTGCCATACTTCCCCCAGCATAGTTACTCCTAGGGCAGCGTAGCTGAAGCTGTGGGTTTATCTTTCTGTTCCTAACTACTCTGACCATAAGCGATTTCGAAGAGGAACGTTTTAAGCCTGGACTTAAATGAAGAGACTGTGTCAGCGTATTTAACATGGGTCGGGAGCCGATTCCATAACACAGGAGATGGTAGCTAAACGCTCTACCTCCTACAGTACTTTTAGAGACTCTTGGCACCACCAGAAGGCCAGCATTCTGAGAGCGAAGAGCTCTGTTTGGATGATATGGTTCTATAGCATCTTTGAGGAAGGATGGGGCCATGTCATTTATGGCTTTGTAGGTCAAGAGTAGAATTTTGAATTTGATTCTAGACTCGACGGGGAGCCAGTGAAGAGACTTCAGCACCGGCGTAATGTGCTCTCTTCTTTTTGTTCCTGTTAGTAATCTTGCTGCTGCATTTTGAACCAGTTGAAAGCTTTTTATGGAGCTTTTAGGACACGCTGCAAGCAGGGAGTTACAGTAGTCTAATCTAGTCGTTACAAATGCATGGATAAGTTTTTCGGCATCACTTTTAGGCAGGATTCTTCTGATTTTGGCGATGTTGCGCAAATGGAAATAGGCTGTTTTACAAGCTTGATTTATATGAGCTTTAAATGAGAGCTCCTGGTCAAATAAGACTCCAAGGTTTCTTACAGTAGAACTGGAGGCTACACTGACATTGTCCAGTGTGACTATCTGCTCAGATAGAGAGTCTCGTAGATGCTTAGGGCCAAGCACAATGACCTCGGTTTTTTCAGGGTTAAGAAGCAGGTAGTTTAGTGTCATCCAGGTTTTTATCTCCTTCACACAAGTACTAAGTCTGTCTACTTGATCGCTCTGATCAGGTTTCATTGATAAATACAGCTGAGTGTCGTCTGCATAGCAGTGGAAGTTAATGTCATGCTTTCTGATAATGTTGCCTAATGGTAGCATATACTCTGAGCTTAGACTACTCTGAGCCTACACTACTCTGAGCATACACTACTCTGAGTCTACACTACTCTGATCTTACACTACTATGAGCTTACACTACTCTGAGCCTACACTACTCTGAGCCTACACTACTCTGAGCTTACTCTACTCTGAGTTTACACTAATCTGAGCCTACACTACTCTGAGCTTACACTACTCTGAGTTTACACTACTCTGATCTTACACTACTCTGAGTCTACAAACTCTGAGCCTACACTACTCTGATCTTACACTACTCTGAGCCTACACTACTCTGAGCTTACACTACTCTGAGCCTACACTACTCTGAGCCTACACTACTCTGATCTTACACTACTCTGAGTCTACACTACTCTGAGTCTACACTACTCTGAGTCTACACTACTCTGAGCCTACACTACTCTGAGCCTACACCACTCTGAGTCTACACTACTCTGAGTCTACACTACTCTGAGCCTACACTACTCTGAGCCTACACTACTCTGAGCCTACACTACTCTGAGCTTACACTACTATGAGCTTACACTACTCTGAGCCTACACTACTCTGAGCCTACACTACTTTGAGCCTACACTACTCTGATCCTACACTACTCTGAGTTTACACTACTATGAGCCTACACTACTCTGATCTTACACTCCTCTGATCTTACACTACTCTGAGTCTACACTACTCTGAGCCTAGACTACTCTGAGCCTACACTACTCTGAGCTCACACTACTCTGAGCTCACACTACTCTGAGCCTAGACTACTCTGAGCCTACACTACTCTGAGCCTACACTACTCTGAGCTTACACTACTCTGATCTTACACTACTCTGAGCTCACACTACTCTGAGCTCACACTACTCTGAGCCTACACTACTCTGAGCCTAGACTACTCTGAGCCTACACTACTCTGAGCTCACACTACTCTGAGCCTACACTACCCTGAGCTTACACTACTCTGAGTCTACACTACTCATAGCCTACACTACTCTGAGCCTACACTACTCTGATCTTACACTACTATGAGCTTACACTACTCTGAGCCTACACTACTCTGAGCCTACACTACTCTGAGCTTACACTACTCTGAGCCTACACTACTCTGAGCCTACACTACTCTGAGCCTACACTACTCTGAGCCTACACTACTCTGATCTTACACTACTCTGAGTCTACAAACTCTGAGCCTACACTACTCTGATCTTACACTACTCTGAGCCTACACTACTCTTAGCTTACACTACTCTGAGCCTACACTACTCTGAGCCTACACTACTCTGATCTTACACTACTATGAGCCTACACTACTCTGAGTCTACACTACTCTGAGTCTACACTACTCTGAGCTTACACTACTCTGAGCCTACACTACTCTGAGCCTACACTACTCTGAGTCTACACTACTCTGAGTCTACACTACTCTGAGCTTACACTACTCTGAGCCTACACTACTCTGAGCCTACACTACTCTGAGCCTACACTACTCTGAGCTTACACTACTCTGAGCCTACACCTCTCTGAGCTTACACTACTATGAGCTTACACTACTCTGAGCCTACTCTACTCTGAGCCTACACTACTCTGAGCCTACACTACTTTGAGCCTACACTACTCTGATCTTACACTACTCTGAGCTTAGACTACTCTGAGCCTACACTACTCTGAGCCTACACTACTTTGAGTCTACACTACTCTGAGCCTACACTACTCTGATCTTACACTACTCTGAGCCTACACTATTATGAGCCTACACTACTCTGAGCCTACACTACTCTGAGCTTACACTACTCTGAGCCTACTCTACTCTGAGCTTAGACTACTCTGAGCCTACACTACTCTGAGCCTACACTACTCTGAGTCTACACTACTCTGAGCCTACACTACTATGAGCTTACACTACTCTGAGCCTACACTACTATGAGCCTACACTACTCTGAGCCTACACTACTCTGAGCCTACACTACTCTGAGTCTACACTACTCTGAGCCTACACTACTCTGAGCTTACACTACTCTGAGCCTACTCTACTCTGAGCTTACACTAATCTGAGCCTACACTACTCTGAGCTTACACTACTCTGAGTTTACACTACTCTGAGCCTACACTACTCTGAGCCTACACTACTCTGAGCCTACACTACTGTGATCTTACACTAATCAAATCAAATCAAATCAAATCAATTTATTTTTGTAAGGCCCAAAATCACAACAACAGTTGCCTCTGAGGGCCACAGGGAGAAATGAATCAACAATGTCTGTGGTGGCGATGAAGTCAGACAATGTCTGTGGTGGCGAGGGACGATGTCCCAGGGTCCTCTGTCCTTAGACTCTCCTTCTCGGCCAGGAAAAACTACAAAAAAACCTCTTTGGGAAAAAAGCGTAGAAACCTGGAGGAGTTCCAGTGAAGGAGAGATCCGACTCTCACAGACGGACAGACGGACACAAGGAGACTGGAGCTGGACCCACTCTTCAGGCAGAAGAGGGACCGTCTGAGTCGAGCTGGACCCACTCTTCAGGCAGAAGAGGGATCGTCGGAGGCGAGCTGGACCCACTCTTCAGGCAGATGAGGGACCGTCGGAGGCGAGCTGGACCCACTCTTCAGGCAGATGAGGGACCGACTGAGGCGAACTGGAGCCACTCTTCAGGCAGATGAGGGACCGTCCACACAGGGCAGGGACCACTTCACCAGGGGAGGGGCATCTGGGTCCACAGGTCCTCAGGAGTGAGAGAAAGAAAAGAAGGCGGTGAACAGTTTGCAAGTGGAATCAAAAAATAAATATTGTTTGATAGCATAAGTAGTCAGAAGAAGAAGAGGATAGTGCTCAAGCTGTCATACTTCCCCCAGCATAGTTACTCCTAGGGCAGCGTAGCTGAAGCTGTGGGTTTATCTTTCTGTTCCTAACTACTCTGACCATAAGCGATTTCGAAGAGGAACGTTTTAAGCCTGGACTTAAATGAAGAGACTGTGTCAGCGTATTTAACATGGGTCGGGAGCTGATTCCATAACACAGGAGCTTGGTAGCTAAACGCTCTACCTCCTACAGTACTTTTAGAGATTCTTGGCACCACCAGAAGGCCAGCATTCTGAGAGCGAAGAGCTCTGTTTGGATGATATGGTTCTATAGCATCTTTGAGGTAGGATGGGGCCATGTCATTTATGGCTTTGTAGGTCAAGAGTAGAATTTTGAATTTGATTCTAGACTCGACGGGGAGCCAGTGAAGAGACTTCAGCACCGGCGTAATGTGCTCTCTTCTTTTTGTTCCTGTTAGTAATCTTGCTGCTGCATTTTGAACCAGTTGAAAGCTTTTTATGGAGCTTTTAGGACACGCTGCAAGCAGGGAGTTACAGTAGTCTAATCTAGTCGTTACAAATGCATGGATAAGTTTTTCGGCATCACTTTTAGGCAGGATTCTTCTGATTTTGGCGATGTTGCGCAAATGGAAATAGGCTGTTTTACAAGCTTGATTTATATGAGCTTTAAATGAGAGCTCCTGGTCAAATAAGACTCCAAGATTTCTTACAGTAGAACTGGAGGCTACACCGACATTGTCCAGTGTGACTATCTGCTCAGATAGAGAGTCTCGTAGATGCTTAGGGCCAAGCACAATGACCTCGTTTTTTTCAGGGTTAAGAAGCAGGTAGTTTAGTGTCATCCAGGTTTTTATCTCCTTCACACAAGTACTAGGTCTGTCTACTTGATCGCTCTGATCAGGTTTCATTGATAAATACAGCTGAGTGTCGTCTGCATAGCAGTGGAAGTTAATGTCATGCTTTCTGATAATGTTGCCTAATGGTAGCATATACTCTGAGCTTAGACTACTCTGAGCCTACACTAATCTGAGCATACACTATTCTGAGTCTACACTACTATGATCTTACACATACTATGAGCTTACACTACTCTGAGTCTACAAACTCTGAGCCTACACTACTCTGATCTTACACTACTCTGAGCCTACACTACTCTGAGCTTACACTACTCTGAGCCTACACTACTCTGAGCCTACACTACTCTGAGCTTACAATACTCTGAGCCTACACTACTCTGAGCTTACACTACTCTGAGCCTACTCTACTCTGAGCTTAGACTACTCTGAGCCTACACTACTCTGAGCCTACACTACTCTGAGTCTACACTACTCTGAGCCTACACTACTATGAGCTTACACTACTCTGAGCCTACACTACTATGAGCCTACACTACTCTGAGCCTACACTACTCTGAGCCTACACTACTCTGAGTCTACACTACTCTGAGCCTACACTACTCTGAGCTTACACTACTCTGAGCCTACTCTACTCTGAGCTTACACTAATCTGAGCCTACACTACTCTGAGTTTACACTACTCTGAGCCTACACTACTCTGAGCCTACACTACTCTGAGCCTACACTACTGTGATCTTACACTAATCAAATCAAATCAAATCAAATCAATTTATTTTTGTAAGGCCCAAAATCACAACAACAGTTGCCTCTGAGGGCCACAGGGAGAAATGAATCAACAATGTCTGTGGTGGCGATGAAGTCAGACAATGTCTGTGGTGGCGAGGGACGATGTCCCAGGGTCCTCTGTCCTTAGACTCTCCTTCTCGGCCAGGAAAAACTACAAAAAAACCTCTTTGGGAAAAAAGCGTAGAAACCTGGAGGAGTTCCAGTGAAGGAGAGATCCGACTCTCACAGACGGACAGACGGACACAAGGAGACTGGAGCTGGACCCACTCTTCAGGCAGAAGAGGGACCGTCTGAGTCGAGCTGGACCCACTCTTCAGGCAGAAGAGGGATCGTCGGAGGCGAGCTGGACCCACTCTTCAGGCAGATGAGGGACCGTCGGAGGCGAGCTGGACCCACTCTTCAGGCAGATGAGGGACCGACTGAGGCGAACTGGAGCCACTCTTCAGGCAGATGAGGGACCGTCCACACAGGGCAGGGACCACTTCACCAGGGGAGGGGCATCTGGGTCCACAGGTCCTCAGGAGTGAGAGAAAGAAAAGAAGGCGGTGAACAGTTTGCAAGTGGAATCAAAAAATAAATATTGTTTGATAGCATAAGTAGTCAGAAGAAGAAGAGGATAGTGCTCAAGCTGTCATACTTCCCCCAGCATAGTTACTCCTAGGGCAGCGTAGCTGAAGCTGTGGGTTTATCTTTCTGTTCCTAACTACTCTGACCATAAGCGATTTCGAAGAGGAACGTTTTAAGCCTGGACTTAAATGAAGAGACTGTGTCAGCGTATTTAACATGGGTCGGGAGCTGATTCCATAACACAGGAGCTTGGTAGCTAAACGCTCTACCTCCTACAGTACTTTTAGAGACTCTTGGCACCACCAGAAGGCCAGCATTCTGAGAGCGAAGAGCTCTGTTTGGATGATATGGTTCTATAGCATCTTTGAGGTAGGATGGGGCCATGTCATTTATGGCTTTGTAGGTCAAGAGTAGAATTTTGAATTTGATTCTAGACTCGACGGGGAGCCAGTGAAGAGACTTCAGCACCGGCGTAATGTGCTCTCTTCTTTTTGTTCCTGTTAGTAATCTTGCTGCTGCATTTTGAACCAGTTGAAAGCTTTTTATGGAGCTTTTAGGACACGCTGCAAGCAGGGAGTTACAGTAGTCTAATCTAGTCGTTACAAATGCATGGATAAGTTTTTCGGCATCACTTTTAGGCAGGATTCTTCTGATTTTGGCGATGTTGCGCAAATGGAAATAGGCTGTTTTACAAGCTTGATTTATATGAGCTTTAAATGAGAGCTCCTGGTCAAATAAGACTCCAAGGTTTCTTACAGTAGAACTGGAGGCTACACCGACATTGTCCAGTGTGACTATCTGCTCAGATAGAGAGTCTCGTAGATGCTTAGGGCCAAGCACAATGACCTCGTTTTTTTCAGGGTTAAGAAGCAGGTAGTTTAGTGTCATCCAGGTTTTTATCTCCTTCACACAAGTACTAAGTCTGTCTACTTGATCGCTCTGATCAGGTTTCATTGATAAATACAGCTGAGTGTCGTCTGCATAGCAGTGGAAGTTAATGTCATGCTTTCTGATAATGTTGCCTAATGGTAGCATATACTCTGAGCTTAGACTACTCTGAGCCTACACTACTCTGAGTCTACACTACTCTGATCTTACACTACTATGAGCTTACACTACTCTGAGCCTACACTACTCTGAGCCTAAAACTACTCTGAGCTTACACTACTCTGAGCCTACACTACTCTGAGTCTACAAACTCTGAGCCTACACTACTCTGATCTTACACTACTCTGAGCCTACACTACTCTGAGCCTACACTACTCTGAGCCTACACTACTATGAGCCTACACTACTCTGAGTCTACACTACTCTGAGTCTACACTACTCTGAGCTTACACTACTCTGAGCCTACACTACTCTGAGCCTACACTACTCTGAGTCTACACTACTCTGAGCCTACACTACTCTGAGCCTACACTACTCTGAGCCTACACTACTATGAGCTTACACTACTCTGAGCCTACACTACTCTGAGCCTACACTACTTTGAGCCTACACTACTCTGAGCCTACACTACTCTGAGTTTACACTACTATGAGCCTACACTACTCTGATCTTACACTCCTCTGATCTTACACTACTCTGAGTCTACACTACTCTGAGCCTAGACTACTCTGAGCCTACACTACTCTGAGCTCACACTACTCTGAGCTCACACTACTCTGAGCCTAGACTACTCTGAGCCTACACTACTCTGAGCCTACACTACTCTGAGCTTACACTACTCTGATCTTACACTACTCTGAGCTCACACTACTCTGAGCTCACACTACTCTGAGCCTACACTACTCTGAGCCTAGACTACTCTGAGCCTACACTACTCTGAGCTCACACTACTCTGAGCCTACACTACCCTGAGCTTACACTACTCTGAGTCTACACTACTCATAGCCTACACTACTCTGAGCCTACACTACTCTGATCTTACACTACTATGAGCTTACACTACTCTGAGCCTACACTACTCTGAGCCTACACTACTCTGAGCTTACACTGCTCTGAGCCTACACTACTCTGAGCCTACACTACTCTGAGCCTACACTACTCTGATCTTACACTACTCTGAGTCTACAAACTCTGAGCCTACACTACTCTGATCTTACACTACTCTGAGCCTACACTACTCTTAGCTTACACTACTCTGAGCCTACACTACTCTGAGCCTACACTACTCTGATCTTACACTACTATGAGCCTACACTACTCTGAGTCTACACTACTCTGAGTCTACACTACTCTGAGCTTACACTACTCTGAGTCTACACTACTCTGAGCCTACACTACTCTGAGTCTACACTACTCTGAGTCTACACTACTCTGAGCTTACACTACTCTGAGCCTACACTACTCTGAGCCTACACTACTCTGAGCCTACACTACTCTGAGCTTACACTACTCTGAGCCTACACTACTCTGAGCTTACACTACTATGAGCTTACACTACTCTGAGCCTACACTACTCTGAGCCTACACTACTTTGAGCCTACACTACTCTGATCTTACACTACTCTGAGCTTAGACTACTCTGAGCCTACACTACTCTGAGCCTACACTACTTTGAGTCTACACTACTCTGAGCCTACACTACTCTGATCTTACACTACT
Organism: Eucyclogobius newberryi; assembly: GCF_026437365.1. NCBI lineage: Eukaryota > Metazoa > Chordata > Actinopteri > Gobiiformes > Gobiidae > Eucyclogobius > Eucyclogobius newberryi. Next base: position 27,134,381 of record NW_027315801.1, read on the forward strand.
CTGAGCCTACACTACTATGAGCCTACACTACTCTGAGCCTACACTACTCTGAGCTTACACTACTCTGAGCCTACTCTACTCTGAGCTTACACTACTCTGAGCCTACACTACTCTGAGCCTACACTACTCTGAGTCTACACTACTCTGAGCCTACACTACTATGAGCTTACACTACTCTGATCTTACACTACTCTGAGCCTACACTACTATGAGCCTACACTACTCTGAGCCTACACTACTCTGAGCTTAGACTACTCTGAGCCTACACTACTCTGAGCCTACACTACTCTGAGTCTACACTACTCTGAGCCTACACTACTATGAGCTTACACTACTCTGATCTTACACTACTCTGAGCCTACACTACTATGAGCCTACACTACTCTGAGCCTACACTACTCTGAGCCTACACTACTCTGAGTCTACACTACTCTGAGCCTACACTACTCTGAGCTTACACTACTCTGAGCCTACTCTACTCTGAGCTTACACTAATCTGAGCCTACACTACTCTGAGCTTACACTACTCTGAGTTTACACTACTCTGAGCCTACACTACTCTGAGCCTACACTACTGTGATCTTACACTAATCAAATCAAATCAAATCAAATCAATTTATTTTTGTAAGGCCCAAAATCACAACAACAGTTGCCTCTGAGGGCCACAGGGAGAAATGAATCAACAATGTCTGTGGTGGCGATGAAGTCAGACAATGTCTGTGGTGGCGAGGGACGATGTCCCAGGGTCCTCTGTCCTTAGACTCTCCTTCTCGGTCAGGAAAAACTACAAAAAAACCTCTTTGGGAAAAAAGCGTAGAAACCTGGAGGAGTTCCAGTGAAGGAGAGATCCGACTCTCACAGACGGACAGACGGACACAAGGAGACTGGAGCTGGACCCACTCTTCAGGCAGAAGAGGGACCGTCTGAGTCGAGCTGGACCCACTCTTCAGGCAGAAGAGGGACCGTCGGAGGCGAGCTGGACCCACTCTTCAGGCAGATGAGGGACCGTCGGAGGCGAGCTGGACCCACTCTTCAGGCAGATGAGGGACCGACTGAGGCGAACTGGAGCCACTCTTCAGGCAGATGAGGGACCGTCCACACAGGGCAGGGACCACTTCACCAGGGGAGGGGCATCTGGGTCCACAGGTCCTCAGGAGTGAGAGAAAGAAAAGACGGCGGTGAACAGTTTGCAAGTGGAATCAAAAAATAAATATTGTTTGATAGCATAAGTAGTCAGAAGAAGAAGAGGATAGTGCTCAAGCTGTCATACTTCCCCCAGCATAGTTACTCCTAGGGCAGCGTAGCTGAAGCTGTGGGTTTATCTTTCTGTTCCTAACTACTCTGACCATAAGCGATTTCGAAGAGGAACGTTTTAAGCCTGGACTTAAATGAAGAGACTGTGTCAGCGTATTTAACATGGGTCGGGAGCTGATTCCATAACACAGGAGCTTGGTAGCTAAACGCTCTACCTCCTACAGTACTTTTAGAGACTCTTGGCACCACCAGAAGGCCAGCATTCTGAGAGCGAAGAGCTCTGTTTGGATGATATGGTTCTATAGCATCTTTGAGGTAGGATGGGGCCATGTCATTTATGGCTTTGTAGGTCAAGAGTAGAATTTTGAATTTGATTCTAGACTCGACGGGGAGCCAGTGAAGAGACTTCAGCACCGGCGTAATGTGCTCTCTTCTTTTTGTTCCTGTTAGTAATCTTGCTGCTGCATTTTGAACCAGTTGAAAGCTTTTTATGGAGCTTTTAGGACACGCTGCAAGCAGGGAGTTACAGTAGTCTAATCTAGTCGTTACAAATGCATGGATAAGTTTTTCGGCATCACTTTTAGGCAGGATTCTTCTGATTTTGGCGATGTTGCGCAAATGGAAATAGGCTGTTTTACAAGCTTGATTTATATGAGCTTTAAATGAGAGCTCCTGGTCAAATAAGACTCCAAGGTTTCTTACAGTAGAACTGGAGGCTACACTGACATTGTCCAGTGTGACTATCTGCTCAGATAGAGAGTCTCGTAGATGCTTAGGGCCAAGCACAATGACCTCGGTTTTTTCAGGGTTAAGAAGCAGGTAGTTTAGTGTCATCCAGGTTTTTATCTCCTTCACACAAGTACTAAGTCTGTCTACTTGATCGCTCTGATCAGGTTTCATTGATAAATACAGCTGAGTGTCGTCTGCATAGCAGTGGAAGTTAATGTCATGCTTTCTGATAATGTTGCCTAATGGTAGCATATACTCTGAGCTTAGACTACTCTGAGCCTACACTACTCTGAGCATACACTACTCTGAGTCTACACTACTCTGATCTTACACATACTATGAGCTTACACTACTCTGAGTCTACAAACTCTGAGCCTACACTACTCTGATCTTACACTACTCTGAGCCTACACTACTCTGAGCTTACACTACTCTGAGCCTACACTACTCTGAGCCTACACTACTCTGAGCTTACACTACTCTGAGCCTACACTACTCTGAGCCTACACTACTCTGAGCCTACAGTACTCTGAGCTTACACTACTCTGATCTTACACTACTCTGAGCTCACACTACTCTGAGCTCACACTACTCTGAGCCTACACTACTCTGAGCCTAGACTACTCTGAGCTCACACTACTCTGAGCCTACACTACCCTGAGCTTACACTACTCTGAGTCTACACTACTCATAGCCTACACTACTCTGAGCCTACACTACTCTGATCTTACACTACTATGAGCTTACACTACTCTGAGCCTACACTACTCTGAGCCTACACTACTCTGAGCTTACACTACTCTGAGCCTACACTACTCTGAGCCTACACTACTCTGAGCCTACACTACTCTGAGCCTACACTACTCTGATCTTACACTACTCTGAGTCTACAAACTCTGAGCCTACACTACTCTGATCTTACACTACTCTGAGCCTACACTACTCTGAGCTTACACTACTCTGAGCCTAGACTACTCTGAGCCTACACTACTCTGAGCCTACACTACTCTGAGCTTACACTACTCTGATCTTACACTACTCTGAGCTCACACTACTCTGAGCTCACACTACTCTGAGCCTACACTACTCTGAGCCTAGACTACTCTGAGCCTACACTACTCTGAGCTCACACTACTCTGAGCCTACACTACCCTGAGCTTACACTACTCTGAGTCTACACTACTCATAGCCTACACTACTCTGAGCCTACACTACTCTGATCTTACACTACTATGAGCTTACACTACTCTGAGCCTACACTACTCTGAGCCTACACTACTCTGAGCTTACACTACTCTGAGCCTACACTACTCTGAGCCTACACTACTCTGAGCCTACACTACTCTGAGCCTACACTACTCTGATCTTACACTACTCTGAGTCTACAAACTCTGAGCCTACACTACTCTGATCTTACACTACTCTGAGCCTACACTACTCTGAGCTTACACTACTCTGAGCCTACACTACTCTGAGCCTACACTACTCTGATCTTACACTACTATGAGCCTACACTACTCTGAGTCTACACTACTCTGAGTCTACACTACTCTGAGCTTACACTACTCTGAGCCTACACTACTCTGAGCCTACACTACTCTGAGCCTACACTACTCTGAGCTTACACTACTCTGAGCCTACACTACTCTGAGCCTACACTACTCTGAGTCTACACTACTCTGAGCCTACACTACTCTGAGCTTACACTACTCTGAGCCTACTCTACTCTGATCTTACACTACTCTGAGCTTAGACTACTCTGAGCCTACACTACTCTGAGCCTACACTACTTTGAGTCTACACTACTCTGAGCCTACACTACTCTGATCTTACACTACTCTGAGCCTACACTACTATGAGCCTACACTACTCTGAGCCTACACTACTCTGAGCTTACACTACTCTGAGCCTACTCTACTCTGAGCTTAGACTACTCTGAGCCTACACTACTCTGAGCCTACACTACTCTGAGTCTACACTACTCTGAGCCTACACTACTCTGAGCCTACACTACTATGAGCTTACACTACTCTGATCTTACACTACTCTGAGCCTACACTACTATGAGCCTACAGTACTCTGAGCCTACACTACTCTGAGCTTACACTACTCTGAGCCTACTCTACTCTTAGCTTACACTAATCTGAGCCTACACTACTCTGAGTTTACACTACTCTGAGCCTACACTACTCTGAGCTTACACTACTCTGAGCCTACACTACTCTGATCTTACACTACTCTGAGCCTACACTACTCTGAGTCTACACTACTCTGAGCCTACACTACTCTGAGCTTACACTACTCTGAGCCTACTCTACTCTGAGCTTACACTAATCTGAGCCTACACTACTCTGAGTTTACACTACTCTGAGCCTACACTACTCTGAGCCTACACTACTGTGATCTTACACTAATCAAATCAAATCAAATCAAATCAAATCAATTTATTTTTGTAAGGCCCAAAATCACAACAACAGTTGCCTCTGAGGGCCACAGGGAGAAATGAATCAACAATGTCTGTGGTGGCGATGAAGTCAGACAATGTCTGTGGTGGCGAGGGACGATGTCCCAGGGTCCTCTGTCCTTAGACTCTCCTTCTCGGCCAGGAAAAACTACAAAAAATCCTCTTTGGGAAAAAAGCGTAGAAACCTGGAGGAGTTCCAGTGAAGGAGAGATCCGACTCTCACAGACGGACAGACGGACACAAGGAGACTGGAGCTGGACCCACTCTTCAGGCAGAAGAGGGACCGTCTGAGTCGAGCTGGACCCACTCTTCAGGCAGAAGAGGGACCGTCGGAGGCGAGCTGGACCCACTCTTCAGGCAGATGAGGGACCGTCGGAGGCGAGCTGGACCCACTCTTCAGGCAGATGAGGGACCGACTGAGGCGAACTGGAGCCACTCTTCAGGCAGATGAGGGACCGTCCACACAGGGCAGGGACCACTTCACCAGGGGAGGGGCATCTGGGTCCACAGGTCCTCAGGAGTGAGAGAAAGAAAAGAAGGCGGTGAACAGTTTGCAAGTGGAATCAAAAAATAAATATTGTTTGATAGCATAAGTAGTCAGAAGAAGAAGAGGATAGTGCTCAAGCTGTCATACTTCCCCCAGCATAGTTACTCCTAGGGCAGCGTAGCTGAAGCTGTGGGTTTATCTTTCTGTTCCTAACTACTCTGACCATAAGCGATTTCGAAGAGGAACGTTTTAAGCCTGGACTTAAATGAAGAGACTGTGTCAGCGTATTTAACATGGGTCGGGAGCTGATTCCATAACACAGGAACTTGGTAGCTAAACGCTCTACCTCCTACAGTACTTTTAGAGACTCTTGGCACCACCAGAAGGCCAGCATTCTGAGAGCGAAGAGCTCTGTTTGGATGATATGGTTCTATAGCATCTTTGAGGTAGGATGGGGCCATGTCATTTATGGCTTTGTAGGTCAAGAGTAGAATTTTGAATTTGATTCTAGACTCGACGGGGAGCCAGTGAAGAGACTTCAGCACCGGCGTAATGTGCTCTCTTCTTTTTGTTCCTGTTAGTAATCTTGCTGCTGCATTTTGAACCAGTTGAAAGCTTTTTATGGAGCTTTTAGGACACGCTGCAAGCAGGGAGTTACAGTAGTCTAATCTAGTCGTTACAAATGCATGGATAAGTTTTTCGGCATCACTTTTAGGCAGGATTCTTCTGATTTTGGCGATGTTGCGCAAATGGAAATAGGCTGTTTTACAAGCTTGATTTATATGAGCTTTAAATGAGAGCTCCTGGTCAAATAAGACTCCAAGGGTTCTTACAGTAGAACTGGAGGCTACACTGACATTGTCCAGTGTGACTATCTGCTCAGATAGAGAGTCTCGTAGATGCTTAGGGCCAAGCACAATGACCTCGGTTTTTTCAGGGTTAAGAAGCAGGTAGTTTAGTGTCATCCAGGTTTTTATCTCCTTCACACAAGTACTAAGTCTGTCTACTTGATCGCTCTGATCAGGTTTCATTGATAAATACAGCTGAGTGTCGTCTGCATAGCAGTGGAAGTTAATGCCATGCTTTCTGATAATGTTGCCTAATGGTAGCATATACTCTGAGCTTAGACTACTCTGAGCCTACACTACTCTGAGCATACACTACTCTGAGTCTACACTACTCTGATCTTACACTACTATGAGCTTACATTACTCTGAGCCTACACTACTCTGAGCCTACACTACTCTGAGCTTACACTACTCTGAGCCTACACTACTCTGAGCCTACACTACTCTGAGCCTACACTACTCTGAGCCTACACTACTCTGATCTTACACTACTCTGAGTCTACAAACTCTGAGCCTACACTACTCTGATCTTACACTACTCTGAGCCTACACTACTCTGAGCTTACACTACTCTGAGCCTACACTACTCTGAGCCTACACTACTCTGATCTTACACTACTATGAGCCTACACTACTCTGAGTCTACACTACTCTGAGTCTACACTACTCTGAGCCTACACTACTCTGAGCCTACACTACTCTGAGCCTACACTACTCTGAGCCTACACTACTCTGAGCTTACACTACTCTGAGCCTACACTACTCTGAGCCTACACTACTCTGAGCCTACACTACTTTGAGCCTACACTACTCTGATCTTACACTACTCTGAGCTTAGACTACTCTGAGCCTGCACTACTCTGAGCCTACACTACTCTGAGTCTACACTACTCTGAGCCTACACTACTCTGATCTTACACTACTATGAGCTTACACTACTCTGATCTTACACTACTCTGAGCCTACACTACTATGAGCCTACACTACTCTCAGCCTACACTACTCTGAGCTTACACTACTCTGAGCCTACTCTACTCTGAGCTTAGACTACTCTGAGCCTACACTACTCTGAGCCTACACTACTCTGAGTCTACACTACTCTGAGCCTACACTACTCTGAGCCTACACTACTATGAGCTTACACTACTCTGATCTTACACTACTCTGAGCCTACACTACTATGAGCCTACACTACTCTGAGCCTACACTACTCTGAGCCTACACTACTCTGAGTCTACACTACTCTGAGCCTACACTACTCTGAGCTTACACTACTCTGAGCCTACTCTACTCTGAGCTTACACTACTCTGAGCCTACACTACTCTGAGCCTACACTACTCTGAGTCTACACTACTCTGAGCCTACACTACTCTGAGCCTACACTACTCTGAGCCTACACTACTCTGAGCCTACACTACTCTGAGCTTACACTACTATGAGCTTACACTACTCTGAGCCTACACTACTCTGAGCCTACACTACTTTGAGCCTACACTACTCTGACCTTACACTACTCTGAGCTTAGACTACTCTGAGCCTGCACTACTCTGAGCCTACACTACTCTGAGTCTACACTACTCTGAGCCTACACTACTCTGATCTTACACTACTATGAGCTTACACTACTCTGATCTTACACTACTCTGAGCCTACACTACTATGAGCCTACACTACTCTCAGCCTACACTACTCTGAACTTACACTACTCTGAGCCTACTCTACTCTGAGCTTAGACTACTCTGAGCCTACACTACTCTGAGCCTACACTACTCTGAGTCTACACTACTCTGAGCCTACACTACTCTGAGCCTACACTACTATGAGCTTACACTACTCTGATCTTACACTACTCTGAGCCTACACTACTATGAGCCTACACTACTCTGAGCCTACACTACTCTGAGCCTACACTACTCTGAGTCTACACTACTCTGAGCCTACACTACTCTGAGCTTACACTACTCTGAGCCTACTCTACTCTGAGCTTACACTACTCTGAGCCTACACTACTCTGAGTTTACACTACTCTGAGCCTACACTACTCTGATCTTACACTACTCTGATCTTACACTACTCTGAGTCTACACTACTCTGAGCCTAGACTACTCTGAGCCTACACTACTCTGATCTTACACTACTATGAGCTTACACTACTCTGAGCCTACACTACTCTGAGCCTACACTACTGTGATCTTACACTACTCTGAGCTTAGACTACTCTGAGCCTACACTACTCTGAGCCAACACTACTCTGAATCTACACTACTCTGATCTTACACTACTATGAGCTTACACTACTCATAGCCTACACTACTCTGAGCCTACACTACTCTGATCTTACACTACTATGAGCTTACACTACTCTGAGCCTACACTACTCTGAGCTTAGACTACTCTGAGCCTACACTACTCTGAGCCTACACTACTCTGAGTCTACACTACTCTGATCTTACACTACTATGAGCTTACACTACTCTGAGCCTAGACTACTCTGAGCCTACACTACTCTGAGCTTACACTACTCTGAGCCTACACTACTCTGAGCCTACACTACTCTGAGCCTACACTACTCTGATCTTACACTACTATGAGCCTACAATACTCTGAGCCTACACTACTCTGAGTCTACACTACTCTGATCTTACACTACTCTGAGCCTACACTACGCTGAGCTTACACTACTCTGAGCCTACACTACTCTGAGCCTACACTACTCTGATCTTACACTACTATTAGCCTACACTACTCTGAGTCTACACTACTCTGAGCCTACACTACTCTGAGTCTACACTACTCTGAGCTTACACTACTCTGAGCCTACACTACTCTGAGCTACACTACTCTGAGCTTACACTACTCTGAGCCTACACTACTCTGAGCCTACACTACTCTGAGCTTACACTACTCTGAGCCTACACTACTCTGAGCCTACACTACTCTGAGCTTACACTACTCTGAGCCTACACTACTCTGAGTCTACACTACTCTGAGCCTACACTACTCTGCGCTTACACTACTCTGAGTCTACACTACTCTGAGCCTACACTACTCTGAGCCTACACTACTCTAAGCCTAGAATACTCTGAGCCTACAGTACTCATAGCCTACACTACTATGAGCTTACACTTCTCTGATCTTACACTTCTCTGAGCCTACACTACTCTGAGCCTACACTACTCTGAGCCTACACTACTCTAAGCCTAGAATACTCTGAGCCTACAGTACTCATAGCCTACACTACTATGAGCTTACACTTCTCTGATCTTACACTTCTCTGAGCCTACACTACTCTGAGCCTACACTACATGTCTGCTAACATGTCTCCAAAGCATCGATCGCATTCCCTGCCAGTGGAATAATGAAATCAAGTTACTTTTTCTATGTAACAGTAATTGGCTGTATTACAGTTACTCACCCAGGAAACAACTAATTACCTTTTTACACCCAAAAATGTATGTAATGTATAGAAATCAGGAAGCATCCCCCTGACAGATGCAGATCAGCTGTGACATTCATTCTCTGCGTTTGACCCATCAGGATCAGTGAGCAGCTGCAGTACAGTGCCCAGCACAGTGCCCGGGGACCTTCTTGCTGTGCGGTGAGCGTGCTAGCCACTCAGCCGCCGTGTCGCCAATTTATTGTCATTATCTTCCCAACACATTCGTTTGTATCAACACAATAGTCGATCTCCTTTTGAATCAGACCAGGTAAGAATAAGACAATTAAATAATAATAATATTCCAATTTTAAAAATAAATAAATATATTGCTTCTTCATTTTTCCTCTTCTTTTGAGCATGATCTCGTGTGTGGGACTTGCAGGATGGTGCAGGATCAGCAGATGGCAGTAGACACACACTGTTTAGCTATACTGATAAATAGCTTCAGTCTTGCTGAAAATAAACACATGAAAAACCATACAGCTCAAGGGATTTATGGTAAACAAAACACAACTGCAATTAGCTTCCAATCTGCATGCTTTCTTCTTCATAACCCTGGTTAACAGTGGACCCAACACCAACAATCAGACATCTTTCCTTTAACTAAATAAAGTATGCTTGTTCATCAAAGTTTACCATTGCTTTAATATGGAGTCAAGTTTAAAACTGGATGTGTCAGCACTGTGTTAGTCATGCTTCATTACACACTGAGATACGTTAGACAAAATGTATTCTTTTAGAAGTGTAGAATAATCACTTTTTTTTGCTTATCACACATTTTGGCTCTATTTGGAAACATTCTTTTATGTTCTAAATGTGGGTTTGGGGAGAGTGTGACTGGTACCCTCTAAGTCTACACAATACAAATACAATATTTTTGAACACTGGAATAGGCCTGCTTAGGTATGAATAGCTAAAATAAAGACTCAATTGGGCATCAGAAGTAAAAGTGCCTGATGAAGTGCCTCTCTCTCTCTCTCTCTCTCTCTCTCTCTCTCTCTCTCTCTCTCTCTCTCTCTCTCTCTCTCTCTCTCTCTATATCTATATATATATATATATATATATATATATAAATACATATATTTCTTTTAATTTTTTATCTGGTTGTACTCAGAAAACCAATCTTTTCTTTGGTGGCACTTGGTGTAAATGCACTGCTTTATATGAAATACATTTTACACAATTTAATACAATGTTATTACAAAAACGTTTTCATTTAAAAAAAAAAAATCTGGTTTAGTCCTACTTTAACCTCTGCTAATGTTAGTCCTTTTGGTACCACCTAATAGTTGGGGTTAGTGTATTATGTGAGTATTAAGGCTGAACAAATCTTAAAAATCTACTTAAATTACGAAATTTGTCCATGGTTTATTTAGGCAAATTAAAGTGAAGTTATTATAGTGTCTCCTTTTTAAATCCTGAATTAGCTCCACTCAGGTCCAACTTAGAATTTAGTGTTATTTGTGTTAGTGTTTTTATCCCATCTTTGCTATAAACATCAACATCTAAACAGATTTAGAAATTATGTCTAGAGTAATATTTTTCTCGTCATTCTAAACTTGGCTTTGTTTAGTGTTGTGTTTTCAACAGTGTGAGCGGGACATAATCAGGGTCTGAGCTCTTGGCTGGAGGAGGCGTGACAGATGCCCACTTGCACTATGCCTTGCTCGAGGGCTCGGCGGCAGCAGCAGACATTTGTAGTGTGGGGGGTCATTAGGGCCGTTTGAACATTCAAGTGTGGAGCTATAACCCTTTGAACTGAGCTGACAAGTGCACAGATGACCACTGAACTAACATGTCACTGTGTTACTGCTCAAGCCGACTGCTGCCATCATCAGACTGTGGATCTCATAGTAGAAATAATACTGTAATATGAGTATATGCTTCATAATGTAATAATGTCTAAGGGCAGTTATCCATTTGCTGAAACCCTGTGAATATTGTGAGAGACACGGTGTGAAATAAATGTAGAAAAATCAGAGTTTTTTTGGCTTACTCTTGCTTTAGCCACGTCTCACTGCGCCACAAACTTGGAATTAGGCCTACTAAATGTCTTCATGCTGAGACTGGCTTTATGATTAAAAACTAGGCCAAAAATCCAAGTACAGTTGTATTTTTTAAGAAAACATCTGTTATATTTGGGTGACGTTTTAGGAGGTTTGGGAGGTTGTGTTCAAGACACTTGCCTCTATAGCTTGCATTCTCGTCATCCTCTGGTAGTCAGCGAGTTTTTCCTCCCATGACTTTTTTCAAGTAGAAAAGGCATTATTTACCTCCGCTGCAGTTTCTTGTTGTGAGGTTTGGAAGGTGGTGTTCACGAGGAGCACACTTGTGTCTTCAGCCTCCGGTAGTCGGCAGGTTTTTCGTCTGATGACATCCTTCAAGTAAACTGGGCATTATTTAGCTCTGCAACTGTTGCCTCTTCTGCAGTCTCAGAAAGTGGAGAAGTCTTTCCCATTGTGATAGTGACAACACCGGGGTAGTTGCTGTCCCCAGGTTTTACACAGTTGGTTGGTGTTCCATGCTCAATCTGAGTCACCTGGTCATTGAGATAGAGACGTTTGGCCCCGGACCTGAAACCCTGGATTTTACTTTGATATCAATAACAAATACCAAGACTTTTCCCTCTCTTTGGGCAGTTTCAACAGGAGCTGCTGCGTGTACCTCCATTCTTGAGTTGCTTTAGCATACTCCCCCCGCTGCTGTTTGAATAAGAGTCTTAATAATAATAATCTTCTCCTCTGCCCACTGCTGGACCTGCTCCTGCTGGACCTGCTCTGTGGACAAACCAAAGGCCTCAGTGAAAGTTCACAGGTTTTATTTTCCATTAGCTCTTTTGTTACTGAGGCTTGTTCAAAACAAACTCAGCTGAATTTCAAAGATTAAATTGAAAGCGTGTCTGTCTGGAAAGTGTCTGATTTTTCGACTCGTTTGGTGTGAGGGAAAACTGAACTAATGTCAGGCCTTCATGTGATGCAGGTCTTTTATATGATATCAAGATCACATGAGATTGAAAATAGGTAGTGGAAATCTCTACGACAACATAAATCTTATTATTTATATTGAATTAAATTAAATATTCGTCGGATGTTTATAGAAAGAAAAAAATATATTTAAGACACAAAATAAACGTTAACTTAAGAACAACCTGACAAGCTGCTGGGTCAATACATTTATCACTCTAGTGTTTAAGAATACTTTTGAATAAACAGCAAAGTTTAAGGTTGAACATCTTGAAGAGAGACACTACACACAGTCATGTCAGTTGGTGTGAAGACAGCAAACCTGACCCGGCTGGTAAAACATGCACAATGTCTTGGGTCGTTTGGCACTTCAAGTTCAAGATCTGTAGATGGGTCCTTATATATTACAATGACCCTTAAGGGGCCCAATGGGGACAACAACATTGCCAACACCTCAAACCCATAATCTTTTAATAGGCAGACAAATGTTGAGTATTATGCTAATTTCACAACAAATGGAATCGGGAACACTGTGTCACTCATGATATGATGTCTGTGAGTTAAGATTACAGGACTGCACTGACATATACTCTAAATACAGTGTGAATAGGTGGTGATTAAATCTGAGGAAAAAAGACTTTTGCAAGGAGCATTTTAAGTGCCTTATTAGGTTTCTGCTTGCTAGACCTGAATGCAAGAAGTTATTATACATGACTCCTACAGTACACAGATTATTTTTTTGTTGTTTTAACCACCTTTTCTACTGCACAGACCTAATTTGTTGTTTTTCTGTTAACTCAGAAGTGCAGGGCTTTAGTTTTTGTCGCCCTCAGATAGGTCAGTGTTAGGCCCCATCTGCTCTCTGTGTGGGCCCCCCCGGGACACAGACCCCAGAGACACATCATTATCCACACTTTCATATAAAGGTGAACACACTATACACATGAACAAACTTAAATAGAGCGCAAGCAGGTAAGAGGAGGGAAAACATGGTATTTTATATAAACATTTCTTCATGCTAATGTTTGAAATGACAGAGGCCAATTCAAGGAAGGCACTCTGCAATTAAAACACCAGGTCAACAGTAGCATGAAATCTGACAATCTGCTCAGACTGGCCAAAATACAGCCCAAGCGGTGCCATTTTTTGGTTGGTTTTATTCAATTATTTTCACTGTCCCAATATGTGTGAGGTTAATGGGTGTTTTTACACAACCTGATGTAGATAAATGATTGGCCACTCCTCATATAGCTACCGTATCTCTATTCTTCACAATCTACCCTGCGATATAACTCGTAGCTCTTTCAAATAGTTTAATGTGTGCTGCATCCCATGTGGTTATCTCTCATCTGCTAAATGTGGCTTTAGTGTGATGGCGAGTGGTTAGAAGATGTAGTGTTGAGGAATTCTTTATCTGCAGCTCAAAGTTGTCTCTGAAGCAGTGCCATGATGTGAATCATTCAGTCAGATCCTGTTGAAGTGAAGTAATTATAACATTTAGTCCATAATCTTGCACGTGACATGACGGTTTTGAGAAAAGTGTACATTTAAAAAACAACTTAACCTAAAAAATAAATAAATGCTGACCAGAAATCCATATATTATGTCACATTTCTGGATGTATGTTGATCCAAAGCAAATTATCTTAATATTATGCTTTACCTTCCCTCTCCTCCTCTTACTGCAGAGCATGTGTGTGGCAGGGGGCGTGGCCGGCTTCTCACAAGGCTGCAGACGAGACACACTTCATCAATTCATCCACCTACACAGTATAGCAGACCAGTCTTCTCATCGAAAAGGTCCTGGGTTTGGCTCCCGGGCAGCGTGGGGCTCTTTTGTGTGGAGTTTGCATGTTCTCCCCATGTCAGTGTAGGTTTCCTCCGGGTGTTCTGGTTTCCCCCACCACTAAAAAAATGCACAATAGTTTACTGGTGTATGAATGAGACTGTTGTGAGAGTGAGTGTGGGACAACATATGGAAATTAGAGTATGGCTATAATGAGGCGTGTTCACAGCATTCACTTCATGTATCTTCATTAACATGCACCGTCCCCACCAAAAAAAAAAAACACCATTCTGCCAGAGAGGTTCGATAGTGCTGTCTGAGTTTTGCGCTTTTGAACTTTTTAAGTACTGCTCCTCGTTTGTGTGTCTCGCTCCAGCTCCTCGTGTCGTCCAGCTCCTGCTCTTAGCTCCACCTAAGTCGGCCTGCTTCTCCACTGCCTGCAACTTTTGTTAAATCTGCCTCAGCCTCAGCAATACACATTTTTAAATAAATACATTTGAATACATACATATCTACATTTCATCCATGTAATTATTTCTGGTGGAGGGTCAGCAACCGGCTTGTCTCCGTGGAGATTTCATTGATGTTCCATAGCATGACATTTAACAAGCAGGAGAGGCGACCAGGCCGAGTTACAGATCAGATTGGTGAAGAGCAACTTTACAATAATAATGTGTGTTTTAAAGGTATTTCATATCAATTAAAACACCTGCAATTGAATAATGGTATACCATACATGGGAACGTTCTTGACAATCAATAAAATCTCCATGAAGACAAACAGACAAGGGAACTCCAACAGAAAAGGTTACACAGTGCAGCGTTGTGTTGTTTAGCTTCATATTTTCTGTTACGTGCTAGTCTTACAATGACCTGTAATAACATGGGCTCATAATAGGTCTCTGCTCCTTATACCTCAGCCGGAGTACATAGGTTGATTAAGTTGTTTTGTTCAGACACAACGGGAAATTATATAGCACATTATATTTTATGCCAGACACGCCAGAACATTTCCTTATGAGAATTTGTGATGTTGAGCTTCATGTTCACTGCCCCTGTGTGTAGAGGTCGTCCAACCCATCCGGTCTTGTGCCAAATACACAACACACAGATGAAAACTGATGCAACATCTGAACCACATGACCTAATGGGTTTTTCTTCTTCTAGTTTTAATAATTTATCAAACCTCTTGCAACTGGTTAGTTACGTGCAAATGTAGAAGTAGAATGTAGTTCCAATGCACAGTTTGTATTACTACTATTTTAGGTTAAAGGTGCCATAACATGCTTTTTTTCACGTTTCATAGTCTATCCTAAGTGTATAATTGATAATAATAAGGGTTGTGCAACACCCTTAACATAATAGTTAAGAAATATCACCCAGACCTTGGACCCCCTCACCAACCCGGAAATGCAAACGGCTTGGTTTGATATTCGCCCCCACCCTTGCGAAGAGCGATCTGGCTCCCCCGCCCAACCCGTGACGTAGTCTAAGGGCGCGTGTGTGCCCCGCCCACCCGTGACGTAGTGTGTGCCCCACAGGTGACGCGTGCTTGCCCTTATGACGCGGTCTTGCCCCACCGCCCGTCAGTTTGGAGATTCGCGGAAAGGAGATGTGAGATAGGAGTCTGTAATATAGCTAAAAACTGAGGGAATCAATCAAAAAAACACTCTGGGTACATATATGAAGCCCAAATAGCAATGTAAGAAGGTTAAAAGCTCTGAAAAGTCGATTTTGCATGTTATGGGACCTTTAAGGTACACTTGATTGTCCTCGTCGGGAAATTTGACACATCCTGGGACATCTTCTTAGTGAGCGACAGACTCATGAACCCATCTGCATATCTTTGTGCTATAGGCTTGGTCAGGACTAACGTAGATAGACGATTTGACTTATGGTTCATGTTTTGGGTTGACGAAGGAAACCCAAGTCCAAGGCCCAGTCTAGCCCAGGAGTCCAACCCGTGACCCTCTTGCTGTGAGGCGAGAATGCTAGCCAACTCTGCCACCATGCTGCTCCCACTCATGTTCCTATATCAATTACAATGCCAACTACTGAATAAAAACATGCATTAATATGTGTATATCCATGCGTTTTTCAGGGTGATTAGCAATTAGCAATTCAAAAGAACGTATTACGTCCATTTAATTGGCAAAGGTCCTCAAAATATCATCCAAACAAGAAACTAAAACATATACTTTGTCATCCCTTGTCCAAAATAAAAACACAATTTACATAATTTGTGATCTTGAGCTTAATTTTCAGTGCCCGTGCATGTAGAGGTCGTCTGAACCATCTGGTCTTTTGCCCCCTCCTGCTCCGCTCTGATACCAATGGGACTGATGTAAGAGTACAACACATAACCAAAAATATGCCATACATGCTTACAAATGCTCCAAAATAAAAATGTACCGTGTCATTATTATTTATGGTGTGTGATCCTAAGATGACCCCAGTGTCAACAGAAGAAATTGTGATTATAGTAATTGCAGTGACAAGCTCGTCCATCATGGCTGACAAGCTTATATTACTGTCGCAAAGTTTTTCTAGCCACGTCATATGGAAATTCAGCCCAGTCATCTTCCACTCTTATTGCAGTCCATTAAGTCCATTGTGAAGATACATAATTGATGCAGCCGTTGGGCAGACTTTAATCAAAGGGAGAGGGCCATCCACACCCAGTGTAGTCTGAGAAATGAGCCCCGCGATCTCCAGCGATGTAGTAGTTTAGAGCTAAGACTATCATTCACACACTAAATTGATTTATAACAATTTGACTCCTCACACTCTCACAGCACCTCCGGGTAAATGCATGGGGGTTTCAGCTTTTGAAGGCAGATTTATGAGACTGAATTAGGAGCGTTTGATAAAAAGCCCAGTTGAAGACAGATGTTTCTTCTATTCCATAGATTAAAAAAATTATAGCCTCCTGAGACCCAGAGAAAATAAGTTTGATTTGATTTTCACTTTTTTCATCTGAATCATTTTTTGGGTTGCAAAAACACTTGAAAATGACGATGTCTAAAGACGAAATCTCCTAGAGTGGTGCAGAGTACTGAATCGAGGTAATACAAACTATTTGTTTTTGTTTTGCCAGTGAAGTAAATTTTAAAACAAATAACATACTTATTTTGTGTCTAGACCTAAAATGTTCTTTTTGTTTGTGGGTCATATTTGGAAGTGACACTTATCATTAACTGTAGATAATGGTCATTATAACGAGCATTAGCATGTGGCATGCTGAGTGTGAGAGAAAGGAGCAGAAACATAATGTGCACTGCAGTTGCTCTAAATGCATTTTTGTGTCTCAGGGAGAGAGAATGGTCTCAGAAAATGCTTGGCTTTATCAGGTATCACAAATTAAAATAAATACATTTAATCTTAATATATCCCTGTTTATATATTTATAATAATTCATATAATACACTCTAAAGAATATCAAACCAGGACCATAAACTAGATCAAGATTGCACCAAAATTAAGTGAAAATTTGGACTTAAATATAAAAAATTCAAAACCAGGATGAATCCAGGTCTAAATCTGAACTACACTAGACCAAGCTGTAAATTATAGGTGCTCCTTTTAACTTTTCTGCTGGGGCACTACAACAGGGCAGTACTACATTGTTTTTATGGAGATGTTATTACCTACATTTTCCGCAGTATGGCATTTAACATGTGTATTGGGCATTTATCCAATAACAGGTCTTTGGTTTATCAATAGGCATTTATAGATGTGAAATTGTCTCGACCCTGTTGCTCAGACACGATCATTTGGCTTGGTAATGCTAGGCAGAGTTGCACCATCAAAACAAACGTTCCTTCACATTCAAATTAATGGTGGAGCCAATCCCCATATTAATTATATAAAAGGTTTATTTTATGATATTTTTGTAATTTATCTGGTCTTCTCACCCGTAATATGTAAAAGAGAATCTTACCAGACGCAAGTTCATAAGTCCAAAATTAGTTTGCCTTTAGCTCTAAAACACCAAAAGGTTTACACACCCAACAATGACATTTAACAAAGCTTTGACCTAAACGTGATCTATAGGTTGTATCAGCTCTACCCTCTGGATTATTCAGAACTTTTTCAGACCGTTTTTTTGTGTTTGTGGGCTAATGTTAACAGCTATAGGGAAAATACAGAATAATTGTCTTATGATGGATAGCATGACCATCCAATGCCAGGTCTAGTCATTTATTTTATGCATAAAGGTTTAAAATGACTGAACAGGTCGTCTCTATGAAGATAAACGTTAAATGCCATGTTGTGGAACAGGTGGGGACAAAGAGGGCAGATATGCACTGGTAAAGGGACCAATTAATGGAAAGGTTTCTGCTCTGTTGAATGTGTTTGCTCCACCAGGGAGTGATATCACATTTTATGCTGATATTATGGACCTGATTGTAAACTACTCTGAGGGAACCTTTATCTTTGGCGGCGATTGGAATTTTCACATTCAACCTACATTGGACGTGTCAAACTTGAGAGGCACTGGAGGAACAATGGGTTGGGAGTTCTGTAAATGAATGAAGGAATATAGGACTGATTGACATATAGAGGGAGATGAACCCTAGTGCACGCTGGTATGCCCATTTTTCTAATCCACATGTTATCTATTCCAGAATAGACTATTTATTTTGTTTCAATAAAAATATGCCTTGATTATGTTTGTATTTGTGTTTAGTTGATGTCTACATGTGTATCTAAGTGTGTGAGAGAGAGAGAGAGAGTGTGTGTGTGTGTGTGTGTGTGAGTGCGTGTGCGTGCGTGTGTGTGTGTGTGTGTGTGTGTGTGAGAGAGAGAGTGTGTGTGTGTGTGTGTGGGCGCGCGTGTGTGTGTGTGTGTGTGTGTATGTTTATTTTTCTTTTATTTCATTCTTTCTGGTCATTCTGTTTTATTCTGGTTATTTGTTTATAAAGATTTGGAAAAAAAAAATGGATCCTTGGAACCAGAAGGGGGACAGAAGGGTCCTGGCTGGATTCACATCTATGCTGGACCATGAGTCTCACCCACTGCAGGACACTCTGTCCGCTCTGGAGAGCAGCTTCAGTGACAGACTGATCCACCCTCGCTGCGCTGTGGGAGGGAGAGGTTTCGTAGGTCTTTCCTTCCTGCTGCTGTCAGACTTTATAACAAACACTGTTAGTCCTGAACACTCGAAATACTGACCTAACCTAATACTGATGTGCAATTCTGTCATATGTGCAATTACTGTTGTGATTCATGTGCAATTACTGTGAAATTCATGTGCAATCTATGTGCCGTCGTGAAACATATTCATGTGCAATTACTGTCGTGATCACATGCAATGGTATTTATGTATTTATTTATTTGTCTATGGGAGTGTTTTGTTTATAGGAGATCTTCTACTGAAAGTGTTTTTCAGACTTCCTATAAGTGATCTGTTCTTTTCTTCTGTATCTACCTCTGTATCTTCCTGCGTTGCACCAATAAAATTTCCCCATGTGGGACAATAAAGGAATATCTTATCTTATCTTATCTTATCTTTTGAGTCTATTTGTTCAGGTGAAAGCTTTTGTCTGGGTTTGCGTGGGTGGGAGTGTACTGTTGATGCCACGCTCCTCACATGACGCTCTCCAGTCTGGTTTGACACGCAGCTCTGATCTGTGTCATCTCCAGTTTAAGCCTCACAGGAGACAGAGAGAGAGAGAGTAAAATGCTGCTGGCATCGCTCCTGCCGCGAACATCATCAGCGTAACATGTTTAACTGTATTAGCACCAGACACACCAACACCCAAGGGCGAAACATTCGAGGCGTACTTCAGATACTTTATAATTCACTCTGTTAAAAGTGGTAATTGTTACTGTCACTGCCTCTTAGACCTCTTCCATGGCTAAGAAATACTGTATGAAAAAAACTCTAATAAAAAACACTAAAACACCTTCCCAGTAGTCAAGTTTAATGAGGTACCTGATATTTTTTTTATATAATATTAAATTGTGTGTTTTCCTCAAAGTGTATGGTAAAAGCAGCAAACACAGAAACTATTATTAGTCCACTTACAATGAAAATGACAAAAATCTCGTTATTCATGAACTGTGTAATAAGTTGATACTATTACAAGTATGAAAGTTTAAAAAATAAATATAAACACCTACCTTAGTAAACAGCTCCGGTAAAGTACTTAATAAGTTGGACCTAAACACACCTTAGAGATCATCCACCTGTGACTTGTCCATTGCATAATCTTTAGACCTTGATTATTTTAGAATTGCTCCAGAAGTAGGCAAGGCAAGGCAAGGCAAGTTTATTTGTAGAGCACATTTCATACACAAGGCAATTCAAAGTGCTTCACAGCAGGAAAAATGCATTCAAATCACAAAGAAATTACAGAAACAGAAATACAATAAAATTAACTAAATTAAAAATTATCAATCCAACTGATTTTCTAAACTAATAAAATCACAAACAAAAGAGAAGAGTACAAAGAAAAAATCCTTTCAGTCATATGCGCAGCTAAACAAAACTGTTTTTAGCTTAGATTTGAACATTGTCAGAGTAGAAGCCTGTCTCACATCTTCAGGAAGACTGTTCCAGATTTTAGCTGCATAAAACTGAAACGCAGATTCCCCATGTTTTGTCCTGACTCTGGGCACCAGCAGGAGGCCGGTCCCTGAGGTCCTCAGAGTCCGAGATGGTTCATATGGCACTAACATATCCAAGATGTACTTTGGTGCTAGGCCATGGAGAGACTTGTACAGCGAAGTGCCGAGCCTGTACCACTAAAATGTTTCACATTTCACATTTTTATTTAGCAGTATTTATGACGATTGCCTTATAGCAAAGTAAACATTAACATTAAGCACTTCCCTCTAGAGTTAAATTTTGATATTCTAAACTGCAATTTAGAAAACGTATTACTGTGGGATTTTCTTTAACTACTGGAGATATATTACGACAATTACGCAGAGCATCTCTCTCAGCCATTCCAATAACACAGCGGTCAGTTAAATGTATGCAGTCAGTTTCACATAATTATGAACTGGACGTTTAATTAATGAAAGAAGAAGTTTGGAACCTGTGGCTTGTCAGAGCTGACGTGAGCCGAACTGAAGGAGGTGACGCTCGTAATTGTGTGCTGTCAAATTTCATATTAAAACCTAATGTCACATGAACAAATCCACCACCACCACCACCACCACCACCAGGAGTCAAAATATTGAATGACCAGATAATATTAGAGGTAGTAAGATTTGTAGTAAAATACTTTTTTCAATTGCCCTGGTCCAACTGTACTACTGAGCGTTATTATTTGTGTATTCTAAGTGTGAGCCTCTGACTATTGCTTGTACGCCAATAAATACATTAATTTACAGGAGAGACTAATCTGATTGAAATTATGACTTGTGTATTCTACTAATTAAAAAGTCATGAGCGCAACAGTGTGTGGTATTCAAAACACAGGAATGTGAAACCTGGAGACAGGACCATAGCATTCAATAGATTGCTTATTATAAGAAAACACACCCATACAAGCATGTTGCAAAAGAATCTTCACTTGTGATCTTCTATAATTGCGTGCCATGGTTGGGCTTTGGAATGACACTGCAATCATTTTCCCTGGATAATTACACTATCCTGGTGTCATCGTTGGCCTGTAAAAGAGGAAGCATGCGACAAACAAAATACTGCTCGGAGTCAGTGGCAGGGCAGTTTCTGAAAGTGGACAGTAAAATCTGATGGGAGAGAGGTATAAACAGATGTGTTCATTTTGCATAATATTGCAACAAACCATAACAAAAAAGAGTAATAGTTTATTGTTTTTTTGTGCATAAACTGCATGAGCTACATTCTCAAAATGATCACCTTTAAGACATGGCTGTGATGGCACCCTTGGCCCTGGTCAGTGTAAGAGGAGATAGCATAGACAGTAAACAGCATCTCCTGATCATTTACCTCACATGGGAGCCGTTTCTGGAATGTTTGGATAAAAATGATACAGGATAAGATGCTGTACATAAAGCTAAAGATAGTACCATATACATTTTTAATCATTTCGTTTCTCCACTGTGAGATCAATCAGTCAAACTTTATATTTGCTTCATGAATTTTATTTACTTTTTACAACTTTATTATTGTCATGCTGTATTGTGACAGGCCTAATCAAACACCTGTATTTATCTTCATCAAAAACTAGGGACCTTTGAAGCCAACACACCAATTCCCATCTGTCATCAAACTGAAAAAGTTCACTTTGCTACATTTCAGACCAGACAAAATATACTCATAAAATACATCAAATCTTCTCTGTGACGCGTGGAGGTGTCTCTATTCGGACAGCGTTACATCAGCTGGTCAGCGACAGGGGCCGATAAGAGCCGAGCTTGTGTGCAGTCGGATAATTGGACGTTTATGGAGAGATAGGAGAGCCCGGCGCCCAGCAGCCATGACACACTGCTAATCTGGAGCAGGCATCGGGAAATGGTGTGTGAACGAGCGCATCAGGACTGCAGACATGATAAGGGTGGCTTTTCCTCGAAGGCTGGACCAGACCTGGCGCTCAGAGCAGCAGCATGTGACATAAGACGAGAAAATATCCCGAATGTCAGCGAGTCATTCTAACTGGGTCACGGTTCATGTACATAGCCCAACATCAAGGAACTTTTGGACAGTAAGCCAGTGCATTTACTGACAGTTAAGAGGTCTGTGGGGTGAGCATTTAAGAAATAACTGACATAAAATACTTTTCCATTAAAAACTGTCTCTCACACCAACTAATGCCATGTCCACTTACACTCATAAAGCTATTGTTTGGTCTTGCCTATGGTGCTCCTGCCCATCAAAACTAACATTCATTCTTCTATTCGTATATTCACTATCCCTACATGTCCAAGCCAACTCACAACAGCCTTAGCTTTATTTCCAAATCTGTCCCTCCAAAGACAGTGCCCAACATCTTATAGCTCTGCCACCTCGGGATCAGCTTCTGTTCTTTTCCTCACTGCTGTATTCAATTATTAAGAGTGTTTTTACAAGAGTTTTGTTTATAAGAGTTCTTCTATTAAGAGTGTTTTTAAACTTCCTATAAGTTGTCTGTCCTTTTCCTCTGTATCTACCTGCGTTGCAACAATGAAATTTCCCCATGTGTGGACAATAAAAGGAATATTATCTTATCTTATTCTGTAACATTCCCAATGGATTCATCATCATTCATAAAATACAAATCTTGATTGCAATCTCAATATGTCATAAGTGAACAATAAATAACTCAGTAGATTTTTGGAATGACTAGCACTTTTATTTAAAGACATAGTATGTCACGTTTAACCACTAAACTATATACAAATACAGATCATTTTATGGTGTGTTTTTTTGTTTTTCATTTTAGATGGTTTTATTGCACTAAAAGTTGAGAAAAAACGTTGTCCTTACTTGGAGCGTGCTTGCAAAATGTAATCTTATTTGGCCTGGAAGAAGAGCTACTTCGTGTTTGTTTTCATTGATATTTTGTCCCTTTGGCTACAATATTCCACAATATGACATAAGATAAGATATAATTTAACACATCACCAATAATGCAACACATTGAGCTTGCGCATTCCCTAAAGCATCATTTATGCATCTTAATTGCACATACCCTCAACCTAATGTATGGGCAGTTTTTTTTATTGCATTCCCCTAAGCTCGTGTGCAAAAAAAAATCACCTGCAATAATTTATTTTTTGACTGTACTCTCCGAGGTCAACAAATTAATTGCTAAAGATACAAATGAATGTTTAAAAATCTGTTCACTTTACAGTTTGGGAGTCCAGGAAGTTGTGCATTTAAAGCTGCACAAAGTAACTTATACTGGTGTTTTCCACCTGCTTGTCTTAGTGAAATATATTATTGCTTTGCATAGTAGAAAAAGCTTCAGTTGTAGTCATCTGGACTCAGTTTGAAAAAATAGACGTTTCGACTCTCATCCAAGAGTCATTGTCAATAACAGAATTTAGATCGAGAACTCCGATATTAATACTGTTCTGTGGTAAGACCCACCCATTGGGCGGAGCCTTCCTGAAGTAGAAAGAGTTGTTTGTTTCAACAGAAACTCCCCCCTTGTATCTACCGAGCTAGCCTATTCAGAATCTTAATGGGCTATTAGAATCCTCTTTGTCTTTGTGAGACCCTGGCTCAAACACCCTGAGTACCTGATTAGCATCTAAATGTCCTGGTCCTGGTCCTCTACCTTTCCAGGGGTTCAGTAACCCATTATAAATAACAGGAAGATTAAACCTAAGCCCTCCATTTCTGTTTAAAGAAGGTCTTTCTTTTTTAACAAAAATAGCTTCCTTGACTCCTCTTTCAAACCATCTTTTCTCCCTGCTTAAAACCTTCACCTCACCGTCTTCAAACGAGTGATTAGAGGCTTCAAGATGGAGATGCACGGCGCTCTGTGGACCTGAACTAGTATTTCTTCTGTGCTGATAGAGCCTCTTGTGTAGAGGCTGTTTTGTCTCACCTATGTAACGTTCTTTACAGCTTTCTTCACTGCATTGGATCGAATAAACTACATTGCTCTGTTTTTGAGTCGGCAACTTGTCCTTAGGGTGAACCAGTTTTTGTCTTAAAGTGTTTCCTGGTTTAAAATAAACAGGGACTTCGTGTTGTCTAAAAATTCTCTGCAGTTTTTCCGACAGGCCAGACACATAAGGGATAGAAACACCCTTCCTTCTCTGTTCAGTTTCCCTTTTGTCCTGATATGTGGGTCCTGCTGGACCCACATATCAGGTTTACAAGAGAAGACGCTAAGGAGAATCGCTTGGCCTTTCTTGATTGTTCCACGATCAGAGGAGAGGACGGGAAACTCCAAATAGAGGTATATAGGAAACCTACACACACGGACCAGTATCTGCTCTTTGGTTCCAACCACCCACTACAGCACAAGCTGGGTGTGATCAGAACCTTACAACACAGAGCTCAATGTGTGCCCACCAGCTCAGAGGGCAAGAAGAAAGAGGAAAAACATGTCCGAAATGCCCTCTCAGCCTGTGGTTACCCGGCTTGGGCTCTCAACAGAGTGAAGAGAACCAAGAAGCAGGACAAAAGGGAAACTGAACAGAGAAGGAAGGGTGTTTCTATCCCTTATGTGTCTGGCCTGTCGGAAAAACTGCAGAGAATTTTTAGACAACACGAAGTCCCTGTTTATTTTAAACCAGGAAACACTTTAAGACAAAAACTGGTTCACCCTAAGGACAAGTTGCCGACTCAAAAACAGAGCAATGTAGTTTATTCGATCCAATGCAGTGAAGAAAGCTGTAAAGAACGTTACATAGGTGAGACGAAACAGCCTCTACACAAGAGGCTTTATCAGCACAGAAGAAATACTAGTTCAGGACCTCAGAGCGCCGTGCATCTCCATCTTGAAGCCTCTAATCACTCGTTTGAAGACGGTGAGGTGAAGGTTTTAAGCAGGGAGAAAAGATGGTTTGAAAGAGGAGTCAAGGAAGCTATTTTTGTTAAAAAAGAAAGACCTTCTTTAAACAGAAATGGAGGGCGAAGGTTTAATCTTCCTGTTATTTATAATGGGTTACTGAACCCCTGGAAAGGTAGAGGACCAGGGCATTTAGATGCTAATCAGGTACTCAGGGTGGTTGAGCCAGGGTCTCACAAAGACAAAGAGGATTCTAATAGCCCATTAAGATTCTGAATAGGCTAGCTCGGTAGATACAAGGGGGAAGTTTCTGTTGAAACAAGAAACTGTTTCTACTTCAGGAAGGCTCCTCCCAATGGGTGGGTCTTACCACAGAACAGTATTAATATCGGAGTTCTCGATCTAAATTCTTTTATTGACAATGACTCTTGGATGAGAGTCGAAACGTCTATTTTTTCAAACTGAGTCCAGATGACTACAACTGAAGCTTTTTCTACTATGGAACACGCCTGGACGAATGAGGGATTACACCGACATTATTGCTTTGCCTGGAATGCTCCACAGTAAACTGATCAATTTTGCATTTATTCAATTACAAGTGATTATGTATTTATGCTGCTATTGAAGATTCCATTACAGATTCTACAGCTGTAAATTCAACTGTACATGTTGTGTCCATAGTAAGCCTGTCTTTATCCAATAGCCTATTTTTAATTTTTTTTATCCTATAGGATATTTAAATAGTTTTTCTTTTTGACTTTATATAGGTTGTTTGATCATTGTTCATTGTTTTATGTCGCACCAAATCACCAAAGCAAGATCCTATGTTTGTGAATTCTGTTCATTGACAAATAATAAACCTTTTCTCCCCTGATCTTACCTGTAACCTTGGAGCTAGACCTTCATGGAGACAGACAAGTGAACACTCCACCAGCAAAGTTCCAAACTGTGGTGCACTTTTGCTGTCAGTAGTTAGCAGTAGAGTTGAAGCAGTTCTAGATTAAATGTCTAGTCAAACTCTTTTTTTTTGGGCTTCTTCTGACAAGATTTTGAAAAGTCACTTAAACCAGATTCATATTCCCGTCTTTTATAATGCAGTGAGACTTTAGCTTGAAATGTTAAAAGTGGTCCTGCAGGAGAGGGGTGCCGCGGTCTTCTGTGATTAGTTTCCTCCCTTTGAAGTGCGTATCTGCTCCTCTGAGGACGAGCTGAACAGGTGCAGGCCGAGCAGGTGGCCCCTTACGCATAAAGCACTGAGGCGAGAGCGGCAACACACTTTCATATTTTTAGGAGACACTGCCTGCAAACTTATTACCGGGGCTTGTCTGATTGGGTTTGTTTGTGGCACAGCGCACTTTGTTTTGCGGAGCATTTCAGTGTCATTGTGCTGTGGATGAAAAAGTCCCATTCAAAAAGCACACAATGATTGCATTTTCTGTGAGATTGCAACTACACAATTGCTAATACTGCTAAATTACTGCAAACTGTATTTACGGATGCTAATACTACCCCTTTTCTGCCACAAAAAACTACAATATATAATAACACTATACTTTCATTGCATCTGTTGTGCACAATTACTACCACTACAACAAGTACTACTAAAATAACACCACCGCTACAACCTTGTAAACACTATCAGTCACACAGCTTCATACTACTGTTGTACAACACTGCTACTGCCTCGCTTTTTTTCCTGGCAACACATTTAAGCGTCAAATTGAAAGTCCCTTATCTCTGTAAATATTCTAAATAAATTGTCTTATTTCTTCAAAGATCAATTCCTAAACAAGACGTGATTATGTGATTACGTGATTGTTTCTTATAATCCAAAGACAAATGGCTGCTTTGCTTCCAGTTTGATTAAATTCAATGCATTACACAGAACAATCTCTTTACATCCGTCCCAAAATGGCATTACTGAGCCATTTCCTTGAGTTTTTGCTGAGCTGTGGATCCACCCTGCTCACGAACAATCACTGACACAGCCCATTAATTAGGTAGAAGGAGAGGAGATGATTTTAATTGGGAATAAGTGGGATTTTCTTGGCCGTGAAGCAACAGAAAATGACAGACTGTGTGTGCGAGAGTAAAGCCCAGCTGGTCCCAGAGGAGCCGAGCCAGAGTCGGACAAATGGATAGAGAAACAACCAAAAACCTGGTCAAATGGTGGATTTCACACACAGCACAAAAAGAGGATTCAGTATCTACAGGTCTGATATAATTGAGTACTTCATTCTCTACTTCGCTGTGAGGCCAGTAAACATTAACCTCCCACTGTAAAGCAACACATAGTATCTGGGAAAAATACATAAATTATTAGAGACAATTGTTGCTGTTACGGGCAAATAAGACATAGATTGAGTGCATGTTTTTACAAGATTATGCAGACATCACAGCATTCTGAACTAAAATGTGAAAGAGCTGCTGAACCAATATTCTAAAAAATATTTAATTTACATTTGAAAGAAGAAAATCAAGTAAACCCTAGTTAAATAAAAAAGAACACCGCAGCGGCGCTCACTTTTATCACTGATACAGACTTTGGGATCATACACTGTTGAACTGATTACTGTTTTTGCGTCTGTGTGTTGAAGACGTTATTTGTTATGGGGCAGTTGAAGTGTCCTTTATCTCCCCCTGCTGCAAGCAAACAGGAGAAGTAACAACAGAGAAACTACTTCCAGTTTTTATTTTGCTGTATAAAGTGGATATGAGTGAAACAATAGCTCACTGGAGATGAAATTGGCAAAAAGAAAGCAAAGAAACACACTTTATCAGTTGAGTTGCTCATAATTCTGCCACTCAGAATGTCAGAATGTCGAGGAGCATATTCAAATAAAAGAATGTCTGAGATGGTGGTGGATTTCCGCAGACGCCACCCCACTGCCCCCTCACCAGTGAACATCCAGGGACGGGACATTGAGAGAGTGGACTCATACAAATACCTGGGTGTTCATCTGAACCACAAACTGGACTGGACTCATAACACAGACGCACTGTACAGGAAGAGCCAGAGTCGGCTCTACCTCCTGAGGAGACTCAGGTCTTTTGGAGTGACAGGGCCACTCCTGAAGACCTTCTACGACTCTGTGGTGGCATCAGCTCCTGTAGGTGTGGCCTGCTGGAGCAGCAACATCACAGAGAGGGAGAGGAAGAGGCTGGACAGAGTCATCAAGAAGTCCAGCTCCGTCCTGGGCTGTGCTCTGGACTCGGTGCAGGAGGTGGGGGACAGAAGGGTCCTGGCTAGATTCACATCTATGCTGGACCATGAGTCTCACCCCCTGCAGGACACTCTGTCCGCTCTGGAGAGCAGCTTCAGTGAGAGACTGATCCACCCTCGCTGTGTGAAGGAAAGGTTTCGCAGGTCTTTCCTTCCTGCTGCTGTCAGACTTTATAACAAACACTGTTAGTACTGAACACTCGCAATACTGACCTAACCATGTGCAATTCTGTCATATGTGCAATTGCTGTTGGAATTCATGTGCAATTCATGTGCAATTACTGTGAAATTCATGTGCAATCTATGTGCTGTCGTGACACATATTCATGTGCAATTACTGTCGGGATCACATGCAATGGTATTGAAAGTGTTTTTCAGACTTCCTATAAGTGATCTGTTCTTCTGTATCTACCTCTGTATCTACCTGCGTTGCATCAATGAAATTTCCCCATGTGGGACAATAAAGGAATATCTTATCTTATCTTATCTTATATAAATAGTGTTTTTGTTTTCAAAGCACCTCTGAATCTGGAGCTGTGTATATGCCACAGGAGGAATGCTCCCTCAAGCGTGTGTCATTATTTCTTATGCCATAATCAATGGTAGAAATAGCTACATTATGCTCACAGGCATGCACAGGAATAAAGAGTTGTTCACTCGTAAATTGAATCAGTAAGACATTCTGGTTGGACAACTTACATCTGTCATTTGAGTAAGCAGCGAGCTGGTCTGCTGTTCTACTTTCACCATAAAGGCCATTATTGTCAAGCTTGTATTATTCAATATAATAGTGTCTACTGCAACATTTCATAGTTGTTGTTTTTTAAGGATTTTGTGGCCAACATAAACTTTATCAGATCGGACAGTACAGCATCAAACGGGGATGAGACTGGGGAAGGACATCACAGCAAACTGCTGAAAGGCGGATTCAAACTCACAACGCTGCAGATTGCTCACATGTGCACTATTCTTAACAAATACAAATTTCTCAATTGGGACAACATGATTAAACGTGCTGGTTTATTACCGGTGTACAAAAGCTTGCTCCACCTCCTTCAAAGGAATTTGTAAAAAGAAATTCAAATTAGACAAGACCGGGTTCTAGAGGTGATTGATCTTTGTCGTTCAGAAAAAGTGCTTTTGGACAACTATTGTCAACCCCCTCACGCTCTCCCAGCTCATATCCTCTGCTTTCCCCCCTGACTCCCCCCCCCTCTTCCCCCGACGACTATGCTGTCATGCTCAACACCACCCTCTCCGACTCCCTTGACTCCCTAGCCCCCTGGAAAACCTCCTCCGTCTCATACATCAACCCCGCCCCCTGGTACACCCCTGAACTCCGCACCATGAAGCAGACTGGCCGCCAACTCGAACGACTCCTCAAAAGAACCCGCCTCACCGTCCACGCCGAAGCTTTCAAATTACACATCTCCTCCTACCGTGACGCTCTCCAAGCCGCCAAATCTGCCCACCTCTCCACCCTCATCAACAGCTCCCACCGGAGCCCTCGCACCCTGTTCTCCACCGTCAACAAGCTGCTCCAGCCACCGGACATCACTCCACCCTCCTCCCCTGACCTCTGCAACTCTTTCCTCCTTGCCTTCAATGACAAAATTTCCAAAATCAACAGCTCCATGACTGCCGTCTCCATTAACTCCATCACCACCCCCACCCCTGCCCCCCCTCCTCTCCCTGACCACCCACCCTTCCCTCCCCTCACCACCTTCTCCTCTGTTAACTCCTCTCATATCATAGACCTCATCACCGCTTCCAAAACCACCACCTGCTCTCTCGACCCCCTCCCAACGAATCTAACCAAGGCCTGCCTCCCTGCTCTCATCCCCCATCTCACCACCCTCTTCAACCAGTCTTTATCCCTCGGCCATGTTCCTTCCATCTACAAACTGGCCTCCATCACCCCCATCCTCAAAAAACCCACCCTAGACTCCGCCAACCTCTCCAACTACCGCCCCATCTCCAACCTGCCGTTCCTCTCAAAAACGCTGGAACGCATCGTCGCCGCCCAACTTCACACCCACCTCCAGTCAAACAACCTCTATGAACCCCTCCAATCTGGCTTCCGCCCACTTCACAGCACTGAAACAGCCCTGGTCAAAGTACTCAACGATCTCCTCACCTCTGCAGACTCCGGGGCCCTCAACATCCTGTTACTACTAGACCTCAGCGCAGCCTTTGACACTATAAACCATTCCATCCTCCTACAAAGGCTGCGCCAACTGGGTGTTGAGGGCTCTGCACTTGACTGGCTCACATCCTACCTCACCAACAGGCAAGAGTTCATTTCCCTCTCCGGTCACTCATCCACCCTCTCCCCAGTAACGCAGGGGTCCCCCAGGGCTCAGTCCTCGGCCCCCTCCTCTTCATCTGCTACATCTTCCCCCTTGGTCACATCCTCCGCCAACTCAACCTGGACTTTCACTGCTACGCTGACGACACCCAGATATACCTCACCACCAAATCCACCCAAAACCCTCCCCTCAGCCACATCGAAACCTGCATCTCTAGAATAAAATCATGGCTCACTCTCAACTTCCTCAAACTGAACAGTGACAAAACAGAGCTCCTCCTCATTGGCACCAAATCCACTCTCAATAAAACTGGTCCCTTTTCACTCAGCATCGACACCTCGACCATCACCCCCTCTACCCTGGTACGCAATCTCGGTGTCATCATGGACCCCACCCTCTCCTTCACTCCCCATGTCAGCCACATTGTCAAGACCTCATACTTCCACCTCCGCCGCATCGCCAAAATCCGACACTGCCTCACCCTCCCCGCTGCTGAATCCCTCATCCATGCCTTCATCTCCTCCCGCCTTGACTACTGCAACTCCCTCCTCACTGGCATCTCCTCCCATTCCCTCCACAGACTCCAAATGGTCCAAAACTCCGCTGCCCGCCTCCTCACCCACACCCGGTCCCGTGATCACATCACTCCCGTTCTCCGCTCTCTCCACTGGCTCCCCATCAAGCAGCGCATAAACTTTAAAATACTCCTCCTCACCTTTAAAGCTCTTCACCACCTTGCCCCCCCCTACCTGTCTGACCTCCTCATCCCCCACCGCCCCACCCGAGCTCTCCGATCCTCCTCCTCTCTCACCCTGACTGCACCAACATCCCGACTCAAAACTTTTGGCGACAGAGCATTCTCCCGAACAGCACCCCGACTCTGGAACTCCCTCCCCCAACCTGTCCGCCACTCTCCCTCACTCACAACATTCAAATCCCGCCTAAAAACATACCTCTTCACCCAAGCCTATGACCTCCCCTACCCCTAGCCTCCTCTACCCCATTGCCTACACTTCTACCCCCTGTTACATCCCCATCTTTTTCTCTCTACTTCTTCTGTCTTGTTCATTTTATCTGTATATTAATGTGTATTGTACTTGTTGTCCCCCCTGTCTGTAAATACCCCCCCCTTTTTTTATTATGTTCAGCGTCTTTGGGTCACTGAAAAGCGCTATATAAATAAAAGTTATTATTATTATTATTATTATATTATACTAACTACTGCTCACATAAGAGTGTTGACACTTTCTAAGGTGCTAAAAAACTTGTTGGAGGGTAAAAGATTTTACCATGAGTAACATTTTAGTATTGAGAGGTTGTTGGTTTAACTTCAAATTAACTGTTCTTGTTATTGATATGTCTACTGAATGTGACACTTTGACAACAACCTACCAAGAGACTGAAGATGGAAATTAACCTGGTTGGCTTTAATATTTACATATTTGCATGTAAAATGTTCATTAATATGTGTCCCTTTACAAATAAGTCAATAGAAATACAAACAAATCCACTCCACCACAAAGCAGCTCTGAGGTTTAACTACTACCTTGTTTTATATCAGTAGTCAAACTACATAATGTTTGCATCGATATAACAGGGCCTCTTTCCCTGCATAAATAATGATTATTATGAGGTGTCATCAAGACATGAACTGTACTATAAATGTACTATAAATGTACGTCCAGGGATGTATGGTAGTAATTTTATTGTAACAAGCTTGTTTAAACTAAGCTTAAGAGGAATGTCCAGTCAGTCTGCAGCAGAGAGGGTGAAGACAGAAGAGGGCAGTGAACATGCGGTGGTCTCAGGGGGTCCGAGCTTGTATGCATGACAGCTTCACGCGCTGAGCCTCATAATGTGGTCTGTCACGGGCACAAAACACAGCTCACTGCTTCCCTTTTAGTCCCACAGACAATGAACCTCTTTATTATAGGAATGATCCAGGTTCAGGCTGGGACTGCAGCACAATCTGTCTGAGGAGGAGCAAAATAACAATCTTAAAGGTGCACTATGTAACTTTTCTGTTGGTGAGTCACGCCATCTCTTTATTTACAGAGATATTTTATTGTTTGCCTGATATACTGCCTATTCCTTCTCTATGGAGACAAACAAAAGACACCACCAGCCCAAGTTACAAGTCAGGTTTATGGATAGGCGACCCCACTCACAGTAAGAATGCATGTTTTAAGATATTTAGGAGCAATAAAAACACCTCCAAATCAATAATTGCAAGATATGTTTAATGCCATACTGTGGAACATTGCAGGTAAAGCAACAACATCACAATAGAAACAAGCAGGTGGCAAACCCCTCACCAGAAAAGTTAGAATTAAGGGCAGGGGTGTCCAAACGTGTTTAATCGAAGGCTGCATATTGCAACATACACCAGTGTTCAATTCTGTGAATCATTCCAAAAAGTTGCTTTTATCTGGGGTTTCAAATGCATCAACACCTAATTCAGACTCGGAACCGTAAAGAACTGTCTCACTCCAGAATGTTACTTAGGAAGGTTATAATGGCAGAGGATTTTAAGTAAAAAGTACTTCAAGATAATGTGGAATAATTAATCAGGAGGCTGAGGCCAAGAAAACTGGCCTAAGGGCAGCGTTTGGCACATGGATAATAGTTCATTAATATACCCCTAATGTAGGGTCATTTAGACTCTTGTTTTACCCCCCACTCTTCCTCACACTCTTTCCCATAAGACAATGGCCCCCTTCTTCATTGATACCACATGAATCTTGTTTAAAAACTGAGATTTAGATAAAAACATAAATTCATTAATTTTCTATCGCTTGTTCCCGTTAGGGTTCGCGGGTGACTGGAGCCCAGTGACTTTGGGCCTTAGGCAGGGTTCAACCTGGACAGTGGCCAACTCGTCGCAAGGCTGAGATTTACACAAAAACATGATAATTATAATTATTATTTTCTGACAAAGATACTTTTTGGGTGTACTGATTTTCAGGATTGTAATATGGTGACACCTATTGCTATTCCATTCTCTTTCTCTGCGTTATGATAAAGAAAATCTGGAATCATATGGAGTTATTTCAGTTCTTATCAACTTAATTGTCCCTTCATGTCCAACCTGAAAAGTAGAGGGGGCCGAGTGTTCTCTGTGGCGGGGCCCAGGCTCTGGAACAGCCTCTGCATGTTAGAGCTGCTGAGACAGTAGAGCAGTTTAAATCTTTGGTAAAAACGTCACTTTTCTCTCTGGCCTTTTAAACACGAACTGAGCTGAGTCATTATTTTTTATTAACTTCATGTGTATTTTAATTGTTTGTATTGATGTATTATTGCCCTTTGCTGTACATCACTTTGTGCTTTTAAAGTTTTAAGTGTGTTTTATAAATAAACCTTGATATTGATATTGAACCACATTCAACAACTTCTCCCTGTTTTTCAGCAATTAGAGGTGGTCCCCATTTAACATGATAAAACCAATGACCTAAAAACAATGCACTAAAACTGGACTAAACCTTGACTAATGCAAAGCATGTATTCAATTTATTACAAATAATAAACTAAATATACTATTGAGCCCACAACAACCAGGATTGAATAGAATACAGTATATATAAATGGCCACATTTTTTCTACCTTCATGGCACTCAAAGCACTTTACACCAAGTGTGCGCAGATACCGGGGGCGAGGCAAGTTAAGAGTCTTGCCCAAGGACACAAAGGCAGCTGCGATCGCACCGCCAACCTGTGGGCCAGTGGATCTGACCGCTCTACCAAGGATGTTTATGTCGAGAGCGGGATTTGAATGATGGAACTTCGGATGAGAAGATGAGCCCACAGTTTGAGAACCACTGCCACAGATCACGCAGACAAAGACAGTCCACTCACTGACACACACTCACATACACATACAGTAATAATGATGTGCTGCCTGCGCTGGTTGTATAAAAGATAACAAAATTATTTTATTACATGTTCATCATTTGACAGACATCACAACAAACTTGCATGATTGCTCTGATATGAACTTGTCCAACACCATAATTATGAGGCATATTATTATACGCAAACTATAAAAACAAACATGCTGCAGATACAAGGAGTCAGCTGGAACACATGGTTTAAAGCCATTTTCAGTCATTTTGTACAACCGCAATTCAGAAAACACTGAGAAAAATCATATCTCATTTTATAATCTAGTTCCTTAAAGTGTGGTTGAATTTTTTCCACAATGTTTCCACTTTTTTCTGAATCAGGGTTGTGATTCTGGTAAAAGGAACTGCGGAGGGATACTGAAGCTTAAGATCATTTCAGATTTTATTTCTCCATTTTTTGTAACATCGAGTAGAACAGACATACATTGGCACATGCAAAGTGAACACTTTGTGGTGCTGTCATTGACCATCCAAATCCAGCCGATCAATAGCTGGATATTTCCAAACATGAAAATACTCTCAAATATTTACAAAAAATATATAATGCTTGTCCTTTAAAAGTAATCAGCAATTCTGGGATTGATTTGTAAAAGAAAAGAAAAAATACTGTCATAATGTGGCAGACGTTGCTTTCAAATGAGGCACATACTAAATCACACATTTACAAAACAAAAGTGGAGAATGGGAACCCCAAGATAGTATGGCTTCAATAATGAGATTAAAATAACGGAAACGGATGTTGGAGTTGGCAGTCTGTTCTTTGCAGCCGTAAGTGCGCCCCCTAGAGGAGGTCAGGGGGTCTGCATCTAGGACCACTGGTTGAAATCGTTTGATCCAGATCCACATCAGAGTGAATTGTAATCCTGTCCCGTGTGGACCAGTGTGGACCAGTGTGGACCAGTGTGTGTGAATGTCCAGAGCTCAAAGCCGGGAGCAGAGGTGTCTAAGCCGGGACGTCACCAACACTCTTCCTCCCTGTGTCGCTCAAGCAGGTCAGATCCTGAGGTTATTGTAGCTCACATATGTCTTTTTGGTTGCTTGACCTGAAGGGAAATACATGAAATAACATCAATGTTTGGTCAAAATTAAACAGTAATTTGTTTTTCATGAGGATTTTTCATGTCGCACCACATGACAAACTTCTTTGTTTTTATATCTAAAGTAGACATTACTGTGCACTTTTAGTTAAGAATATATACATTCTTATCTTTATCCTCTGACACAAGTGACTGATTCCAGACATTCTTGAAGAACAGTCTTAGTCACGCCACAAGACATTTCAGTGCTTTTTGTTAAAAACACAAAGACAGGAACAGACATTCTAAAATTCCATTTTTGTGCAGCAATTTTAAAGGAAGAAAAACATTATCTAAAATAAAATGTAAACTACACAAAAATGGACATGTGTATTGTAAGACCTTGTGAAATAAGAAGAATTCTATACTTTTCACTTATTTTTTACTATAACATTTTCTCTCTATATATTATTTTTCATAGTGTTACTATACAAATATTTTAAAAAAAACAAAACACCAGATTCTAAACACAAATTAATTTCATGTAAATTAACTAAAATTACACTAAAATTATTTAGTGGCTCTTAAAAATCATGACAACATAAGCCACTTCTGCAAGTAACTTTGCAAATAAACAATATGAATCTTTCAGAGTCCCTCAATCAAATAAACATGAAGTGCTTTGGCGAACCGTCCCGCTGTGCCACGCGTTCTTAACACCAGCTGTGTGCAATCAGAGGCAATAACTCAGACCTGTGTATCATCGCACAAAGCACGAGCAGAGAGGCGCGTTTCTATTTTCAGACGTTAACTAGTGATAAAACATAAACAGCTCACAAGTGGGCACTGAGCAAATGCTGGCCTGAATCTGATCCAGTCTGGATTACCATGGAAACCGATCACAGAGGGACTGGAGTCTGTTCATGCTCTGGTTTCTTTATGTGACATACATAAAGAACAAGGATAGGACGGACGGGATTAGGAGACAATACTACAAAAGAAAAGAGTGAGGTTTTGACAATTGTTTCGAGAATGTTTTGCACAGGTTGAAACGTTTGCAGTGCGTTTAGATTTGATGAATGGGGATTAAGAGGAGCAGATTGGGAGGCTGAGGAGGCTGATGGTTCTGCTGCTGCGGTGGAGACGGATGTGGCACTAAACTTACAGAATGATGGAGAGCAGAGAGAGTGCAAGTATATGAATTGATTCAGATGTGATTGATTGATTGATTGATTGATTGATTGACAGGTAAAATAGTGGTAGGAAGAAGGTAGGAAATAAGCTTTGTTTGAATTTACATTATAATTAAAATTTTGTCAATAGCAGTTAACAGTTGAACTTCAGCGTACAACAGTATAACTCACTGTTCAGCAAACGTTTTCACTTTTAGAAATATATATTGTTGTCTATATCATTTCACTATGTTTTTGTTCTATTATCACCTTATATAATTATTTATGCAAAAGTGAAGACACAAAAGGAGTGAACAGTATGTCCATATGTTCAGTGTTTTATATGAACGCTCAAGGTTTATTTCGATCCAGTATCTTCCACATAGGCTCGATTTACATCTCCTCAATCACGGACACCGCAAATAAATTCCTCTTCTCCTTCTGCTTCATGGTTGCTGTGGAAACCGGCTCCCAGGGGCCATGCAATTAAAGTGGCACCATTTCTTTACAGATGTATTTTGTAGTCATGCCCAGCCACTATGATGAATAAATTATTAGTAAATGTTCGACTGAGTCCTGCTGTAAAGCACAAACAAGTCCTTTGAAGCCTTTAAGGAAGTGCGTTTTAGAAGGAAATGTGTTTATTTTTGTGGAAAACCCCAAAAACTTTCCAATACGGGGAAAAAAAAAAACCCATATTGATTTATTAGTATAAAACAAGTTGAATTCCTCCAGAGTGAATTAGTCGATGGATTGGAAATGTAATGTGAAAAAAGTAAAACCAAGAAAGAGGAGAACCTAAACCATGGCTATTCACCTTAAGGCCTGGGGGCCAAATCAGGCCCTCCAAGCAATTTAATCCGGCCCATAACCCATCTTCCAAATTTGTTTCAAACAGTCTGGGTTAGCACTAGTTTAGAACTAGTTTGGTCTGGTTTATTCCTCGTTTAATTCTGTTTCAGACCTGTTTTGACTGAGGGTCAGTCTTGGTTCAGACCTGGTTGGTACCAGTCTAGTCCTTGTTTGATTCTAGTTCAACATTGAATGGGCAATTTTGCAAAGCAATGTTGGTAAAGCATTTTGTGTTATTCATCATAAAAATTTAATCTTTGATTATTTTATTGCATTGACTAAATTTATTGAAATAGTGTTGGTTTTTTTTGTGTGACTTCTCTGGCCCAGGGGTTTGGCCCTCCTGAAAATCTGGCCTTGGGAAATTTAAATTGAAAAGCCTAAATGATCGGTTCTCTATCCATGCTAAGAATTTACCTTTCATTGCGCATCCAAATAGAACTGAACTCGAAACTATCCATGAGTTTCAGAGGGATGAATAAATCATATTACCTGTTCAAATATTTTATCCTCAGAATGTCCTCGTCTCTGTGTCAGCCTTGTGAACATGAATTAATATGACATATGATTGGTTGGTTATCTTACACGCAACGCCATATTTACAAAATGTTAATGTACCAGCAATACATGCATAACCTGGTTCACACCTGATGATTTTTTTTTTTTAATTTATCAGATTAACAGACATTTTTAAAAACATTTTTTATGTGCACATAGAAGTGCTTTGTGTATTTGGGGACGCGGAGGAAGTCTGTGCTTTTCACAGCCAAGTTTGATTTCTTGGCTTGTGACGCTTTGACCAATCAGATTCAAATATTCATCCTGACATTACGCCTTTTCCCGACTGCTTTCAGCGAGAGCCTGTCCAGATTTATATTGTGTAGAAGTCAATTCAGAATGTATCACCAGCCAGATTAAAGGTGGTATGGACGATTATTTTTAGCAAATTTTTTATCATATTTCCTTGTGGCGTGGATAAATCATTTGTCCTGCCATGTATCAATCATAAAACGCACCTGTCGCTCACCTGCAGCCGCGTCAGGCTCGGCCCCAGGTTTCCGCGTGCCGAAGCGCATGGATCTATCATAATATAGTTCCCTCAGTGTACGGGGCAAAATGAAGACGGAGAAAGACAGTTCGAGCTGACGCAGAAGTGGACAGAAATCTACGGGAGACGAGCGATGAGATGCGCTCCGTTGCGCTGATAAACAAACGCACGTGTGTGTTGTATCAGTCCACACGGGGGAGTGCGCATGCGCACTTCCGCCTGCGTTCTCAAATCACCGAAAAATCGTCCATACCGCCTTTAATATATGCTCACCATTTTGAAAAAAACATCTATTTAAAGAAATTATTGCATCAAATAAATGTAATTTGTTTTAAAACTGACTACTCCTTACAAAAACTGCCACAATCTCTATAGTGTGTCATCGTTCATGCACTTTATTAATTTTCATTATAATTTTAATGACTATTCGCAGTTGTTCTGCTGCATTACTTCTGTTTCGCTTGCTTATTTTCCATTACAAGACAGTTAGATCTCTATAAGAACTGCTGTGATGAAGATACTATAGTTGTATCATCGATGCAGATTCAAACATGTTGCACTGGTAATGGCCTTTATCCCATAAATCACTCTTGGTTCACGTCTCCCCACGCTGACAGCTCTAAAAGGGAGGTATTTGGCGCTCTGATGGTTACAGGAATTGACGGACACTCTCCTGGGAGGGGGGAGCCACAGTTCAGGTTTGGGGGTGGCCATGCACATAAATTCGCCATTAATAAATGTCACTTCGGCTGCTGCTGAAGAAGGGCAGGAGGAGGATAGAGCGAAGAGAGAGAGAGAGGAAGAGAGAGATAGAGATAGAGATAGAGATAGAGATAGAGATAGAGAGAGATAGAGAGAGATAGAGAGAGATAGAGAGAGATAGAGAGAGATAGAGAGAGATAGAGATAGAGAGAGATAGAGAGAGAGAGAGAGAGAGAGAGAGAGAGAGAGAGAGAGAGAGAGAGAGAGAGAGAGAGAGAGGAGACAGAAGGCATGGGGCACACAGCAGCTGACATTGTACTCTTTTGGGCGGTCCGTTTCGAGACTGCAGCTCTGTCCCAGGGCTCCTGCTGTGGGGCAGAGGCAGATGTTAAGGTATGCCCTCTACGGCGACTATATTTGTAAAATGATCCACGCGTGTGATAGGAAGAGATAGGCTGGATATCCCCTGATACAGTCCAGCCTTTACTGCATAGTTCACACTGTGGTGAACATGCATATATTAACTGCTAGTGCCGGTACAGACTGTAGTGAAGGATAAGGTGTACTTTATGGATATCGCATTTGGTCCATCCTTCAATGCCATCATTTCCAGATCTTGAAAAAGATTTGTCAAGAATTTGTTTTTCCTAGTTTTTTTTCCTCTTGCCTAGGGGTACAAATTGTCAGTAACATTATGGGATGGGAATTATAGTGAATTTATGGGAATTAAATCAGGGAATGGGAATAAACAGGAGATGAATGCTTAGCAACTATTTTAACAAGGAAATACATACACAATTTATGCAAATCCACTTAAATATCTGTGCTTTCACAATCACAGTCGAGAACAGCGTCACAAAAGATGCCTTCGCCTGATCTGAACACCAGGGCTTTATGCGGAAGACGTTTTAAGCAGGTAAACAATTATGGTATTTGAGGAGACAGACTTCTACCTTCTACATCGAGTGGTGTTATATTTGTGGCTCAGTTGCATCTGAGCACACAAAAACAGCTCCGGAACATCAAGCAGGAATTGAACCACCAATCATTGATCGTCACATACACACCGCTGTGGCCTCACTGTTGAAAGATTCCACTTGCACATATTGCCTATTTTCCTAATTACATGCTGCCTAATGCACAGATGATGACTGTTATGGGCACACAGGCTCGTTCGCCTGTCAGCTGTGAGGGAGAATTCAGCAGCGGGTTTATGGGCGCCTGCACCTGGAACGCCATGATCACTGTGTGTGATTAGAAGTGTTGCAGAGGCCTTTGGAGGCTGTGAGTTGTCATTTGCATAAACTGTCAATCATCCCTCACTGCTGCGCCATGACAATGACAGAAAGATGACATTTTGGTTCGACAAAATAACTTATTTTCTACCACAAGTTTCACCTTTTAAAAAATAAAAACATGCTTCAACTTTACATGACCTTTTCCTAATATATATATATATATATATATATATATATATATATATATATATATATATATATATATATATATAGTATTATTATTATTATTATTTTTTTACTTCTATCTATAGCTGAAAAAAATACACCCAAAGTACTTTTTTATCCGGCTGTTTTGTCACACTCACTTTTTTCATCCAGAAAGTTCAGTTTCATAAAGCTACATAACAACTACATAACAGATTTTACTGTTATGTAGTTGTGTTCTC
Organism: Eucyclogobius newberryi; assembly: GCF_026437365.1. Classification (NCBI taxonomy): domain Eukaryota; kingdom Metazoa; phylum Chordata; class Actinopteri; order Gobiiformes; family Gobiidae; genus Eucyclogobius; species Eucyclogobius newberryi. Next base: position 27,175,636 of record NW_027315801.1, read on the forward strand.
AGTAATCGTGAATAATCCTTACATTGTGATTATTTTTCTCACAATAATCGTAACTTTAAAATGTGCGATTGTGACATGCCTAATTTTGACTGTGCCTTACTTATGAGCGTAGAGCCAAGACTAAACCAGGACTTGGATAAGACTGTACTTCTATACACTCAGTGCCTACCTGAGTCTGCTCGTGCACAGAAACAGGAGCGACACAGATTGTGATCAAACTGGGCCATATCTTGCCTAAAACCTTATAATTGACCAGAGGGATTTGACTGAATGATTCATGTGAAGCGAGATGAGTAATAGATATAAAGGATCTACCGGCTGTGGCTGACTTCTTTCACACTCCGGGACCATAGAGTTTGCTCAAAGCTAACCACTCGCACACACGTATCAGGTAAAAGAGAACTGAATTTAATATGTAGGAACGTGTAAAAAAACTACACTACTTACACAGAAATTCAAGACCAGAAAAATTGGGTTGCCACAAAGCCTCTGGGTGAAAAACAAAAAAACAAACAAGCAAATAGCTATTTGGTTGAGAGGTTGGTGGTTCGTAGTGTGTGGGCTGTTACACAAATATGTGGATTGTGTGGGGAAACACTTTTTTTTTTAACCTAATTGCTTTTATCATGGTGCTTACAACTAGTGCAAACCACAGCTGCTTGACTGTTAACTGGATCATGTGAATTTCAACATATCTCTCCCATCCATTAAGCTCTTCTTTGTTTCCCTGTGCACCTTTGCGTTGATTTAACATTTATTTTATTTATTTCTAAATGTTTTGGTGGCCTGGCCCTTCTGTTCCTTTCTCATCTGCTCTTCTCCATGTCCCAAAGAAGCAGGGTGAACGATATATACAAAAGTAAAAGAACTGTAAGCCTCCTTAAGTACCATGATATTTTCAGGTATTTGTACTTTATAAGTTTTACAGTGGATGCTTTTTATTTATATGTCACTACATTTAAGATCAGGGGCCTGCTCTATACTCCACTACATTTTTTTAACTGGACTCAAAAGGCCTGCTAAAATGAGAGCTTATTTTATTCTCCACGATGAACGGGACTTCTTGTCTACATACATACATGAATATTTTTAGTTCATGTCCCAGCTTTAAGCAAAAAGATTTGAATAAAAAATAGGCTGTTGAGATAAAAATGACCCGGAAAATTGCTTCTGATGACCAAAAATCCTTTATCAAGATCTTGACGTTGACGTTTTATTAGTTCTCAAAATCGTGCATGAACAACTTTTACTTTTGAATCTTCAAGTAACATTGTTTTGCTCAGATTTGCCCCTCTCTGTACTTTTACCCTTTTTAGTTTAAGGTTTGTCTATTTGCTCTTCTATCACAGTTTGTTACGTGTCCTGTCGAAATGATGTGCAGCACTTTGGTTGAAGGGTTCTTATAAGATTGTGTTGTAGCGCACTTACTCATGGGGTCGACGGGGGGGTTCTCACACAGCTCGGTCTTGGCCTCGCCGTTGGGCCTCTCGCTAGGTTTCTGGGAGAGACGTGAGGACATGGTGGCGGCAGTGACCACAGCCTTGAAGCTGCGTTTCCTCTTCTGCACATTCATCTCCGGGTGGAAGATGATGATGTACACCTTGGGCATATAGAGCATGCCCAGCGCGACCGAGGCACTCAGGTTCATGGAGATGGTCAGAGTGGTCGTCTGGATGTAGAGCTGCAGAGACAAAGTACATTAAACATGGGCTGCAGAATAAATTAAGCTATAAATGTTTATGTTATGTTTTAGAAGTGGGCGATATTGACACGAATTCATATCTAGATAATGTCCTGATAACAATAGTCAATAGTCTGATTTGAGGTTCAGTCATCAGATTTAAGTGAAACGTCTGTAAAACATCACCTTATTCATTGGTTTATGGGTACAAAGATCCCTTCTTTATTTGAAGGACTTGTCATGGCAACGGTCCTCCATTGTTATAGCAATAGTGCAATATAAATATTATGTATTTGGACAGGGGAAAGTTCGTACAATTCTTCAAATCAGGAAGGAATAATGTGCCTGAAACCTATGAATAACTGTTACATACAACATAACTTGTATTTTTATTCAGGTATTTTATTTTTTTAACTATAAATTCTGTTGCATTATATATGTTATATTTATATGTATATGTGTATTTTACATAGTAATTGGTCATGATAAGTGCAGAAGGGAGAAATATGAAGACAGCCTGTATATAAATGTATCGGTAACCATAAAGTTAATGTCAATTCCTGATGGGAAACAAGTAGCTTGGGTAAGGCTGGTATGTGATGAATGATTCAATCACGTCATGTTGCAGGTATTAAAGCATGCGTTTGTTCACATCACGAGTTTCATATTCTGCTGCATTTTCCATTTGCCATGGAAAGATTGACTGAATGGACACGGCTACATTCAGGCTCTAGCCCCTTTCATTATTGCTTTTTTTATTTAACCACTTGACATCTATCAAAAGTGAATGGTGTGCTTCCACTCTCCCCTATTATGACTTCTCTAACAAGGCTCATTTTAATGTAAATTGTACCTTGTGCTCAATAAATAACACAGAGAATAGGGAAGAAACAGCACATCTACAACATAAAGGTCTGCCTCTGATTCCTTGTCTCTATATGTTCTGTGTGCTCTGTGTGTGCTCTGTGTGTGCTCTGTGTGTGCTCTGTGTGTGCTGGAGTGTGTCTGAAGAGAGCAGCGCTTTGTTAGGAGCTCAGGAAAGGGCCATTGATGTTGTGCATAAACATGTGGGAAGGAACAGTACTTCTGCAATGCTCAAATAACATAGTACATATTTTCAGTTCATAATTAGATGGCACAAAGTACTGCACAAATGAGACTGATTCAACAAAGAGTGCATTGATGCACAAAGACACAAACAAGAGTACAGCCACTTGGAGCGTGTGGACCTCTGCCAAGGCACCAGCAACTCACACCTGAAGACCTTCAAGTTCAGGGGTAAACAACAACAAAACAACAACAAAATCCAGCAAAGCACCAATGAACATACAGGCGACTGGATCATCAACAGCACCAGAATACATGTGTATAATTGTGTTGGTAGGCTATAGTATGTTTCTAAATAAATCAGTATAGCGCTCAATTACAGCTGGAGTATTTGATTTTCAGACCCATGAAATCTTATAATCCCTCACATTGGTCTGTATGCAACAGATCAAAATTACTGACCTTTATTTAACCAGGAAAATTCCAATGATATTTTAGCATCTTTATCTTCCTGGTATATAGTACATATATTTTTGGTATTTTTTAGAATGAAAATGTTGTGTTTTATGGCAAAGTTTTATTCATTTGGTGGGGACAGTCCATGTTATTGAACATACATGAAACACATGCTGTAATATTCCTTTACATGTGGGACAATAAAGGAATATCTTATCTTATCTTAAATACGCCAGATTGTAGACATGGGCTAATTTTCATCCGTTGTCCTGCATTTCCAACACACTCTTCATCATACCAAAGCAAACTATTGAACATGTTTTTAGAGAGAGTGGAAACAGGCGAAACCTACACTGACATGGGGAGAATCTCTACTCCTTGTATAAGACAGCTTTAACATTTCATTAATGTCTTAAATCGTTGGATGTGGCATTGTTTTGTTTTTTTGTGTGAAGAGTGATAAAAAAAGGGAAAAGACTGATTGATTATGAAATGTAGGGTATGATAAGAATACTGGAGAAATGCTTGAAGATTCAAAAGTGCTTTGAGAATAGTTTCAGAGGGCACATTTCCTTCTGTAGCAGGTCAGTGTTTCCTTTTCACTAATCTACTCAAAAGCATCAAATGCCATCTGCAACTGTCTTTCACCCAGCCAGCATAACAAAGAGCTCTTAGTATTGCAAATAGATTTTCTGCCATAACATTTGCAGCACAATAAAACACCTCACTGAAGAACAAATGTCACAATTTGCATAGAACTTCTCTTAGTAAACAATATGACTAATCTCCTATACCCAGAGCTGCTGTTGTGTTTTTAGCTTTATGATCTCCAGTCATTTTGATGTCAGTGATACTATCAACATGCCAGCATCTGCTATTCCCCCATTTCTCTGTGTAGCAGCCTCACAGCCACTATCTGCAGCCCCATGCATTAATAACGGCATGAATTTCACAATACTAAGCAGGCTGCTGTTTTCTGTCTACAGCACTAGGTCACTCCGGTCCAGGGAGGACAAGGAAACTAGGCTAAACGGCTGAGGCATGGCTTTTTCTTGGATTTGGATACTGTAAGATAAAAGTCAAACTGCTCTGAAAGGAGAACGAGAATCAATTCTTGTTAAGGGCTTCCATTTTGAGTCACTAAAATTTGATTCATTTCAGAAATTATAAATGTGCTTGTGCTTTTATCCACGATAAAGGGGAAAATGCAGCCATCCATGAGATATTGAAGATGCCAGTCCATTCTATTCATCTTTTTCTTTTTTTTAAGTAATTAGCAGAAAATACCCACGCAGCAGCCTACTTTCTCTTTCTTGTTGGATGCTCGCTAACCTGTCTGGTAACCATAGAAACACTGTGACTCCTGATGGAACCTAAAACAGTTTAGTATCTAATGACAGCTTTGCATTGTTTGGAAACAACATGGCTGGGTTCAAAGAAGCTGTGTCTCATGAGCGGACCACTAGGCTTTCTATTGGAGAATTGATTGCAAATAATCAAGATCAATTCGATTCAGTAAGTGTAATATTAAACTAATGGAGAGGTGAAGATGTAAAATACAATATTTAGCATTCAATCTTAAGTATTCTGACACTAGTGTGATGCATATATTTACCAGTAGTGACCCTAACAGTTCCTTGGGTTGTTTCACGGCTTCTTTGTATACTTTTTTACATTGTTTTTGCTAATGCATCTATAGATCTTATGCATATTATTGAAAATCAATCTCGAGCTCTTTAAGTTTTTTTTTTTTGTCAAATAAAAAGCTAATTGAGTGACAAGCAGGTGTATTAACATATTAGCAGGTGTATCAATGTTTGGTTACTATAATGCTGCAATTTATGAATATGTCCTACCATACTTAGCATATACACTAAAGGTTAATAGAGTAATTATGAAAATAGGATGCTGGCTACACATTCCATAATTACATGCATTATAATTTTGCAACTGCAAACATATCATTGATAAAATAGAAGTAAACACGCTACAGGAGCATAAACAGTGTGTTTGATAAGGTGAACATAATTATGCCAAATCACAGCTGTCATTGTTCAATCTTGTTTTGTTTTTTTGCCAACTAACATCACGCAGCAGATCAAACTGCTTTTCCATGGTTTTTCATGGACTACTGTATAACAGGTAGAAGTATATCAATTAATTAATAATCAACGATAACTAACATGCATGATGGAAAAGATTGTGATATGCAATACGACCATTATTATTTTGATATTATTCCACACAGTATTTTCAGTTGTATTGAAAGTTAAACGTGCACGCTGTATGTTACTGACTTCAAAACAAAAGCTTAACATTTACAAAATCAAGATTACCTCCAAGATTAGGATTTTAGGAAAATAATACATCCGATCAAATATTTCAATTAAAAACAGTACATTTCTGTCAGATGGAGGACCTTGATATTAACGCAATGTATTTAGTTTGTTGCAATATATATATACCGGTATATATATATATTTAAATCTAACATTTATGTAACCAGGAAAGTCCCGTTGAGATTACCAACCTCTTTTGCAAACCTCTTTTCATCAACACACATTTAGACAATCACATTCAGTAAATACCAGCATGTTTATTGCTTTATCTATTTTTTTGTAATATATAGTGCAGCCCTTCTAACAGTTTAACCACAATATGAGGCAGTACTTGTTCGTACAACTATTAGGCCTATTGCTGGTATGTTTCACATCTATGAGGCTGATAAATAGGCCATTAAAAGAACTTCTTATGATAATTCGAGGCCAAGTCAGCAGGCGGCCATAATTTGGACATGCCCTACAGCCTACTGTCAGTACACATTAAGTTGCGGTCATCCTCACATACATTACTGGTCCAAATACACATTCATACGTTCATGTTAATTGGCATTATCTGTACTGTATATACACTGCAGACCTGCGGCACACCCCCAGGGCAGACACTTCTACAGGAGCATGCAAAATTAAATCTGCTCCCGATCAACGACGTTCCTCATTGTGCTTCTTTATGAGCTTGACCCAAATTTCAGCCCCCTCCTCGCCCACCTCTCAAATGTTTAGCTTGTCACAGAACATCCATAATTCATTTGTGCTGCTTTAACATAAATAAATACATGAAGTCATTTTATACTGCTTGGCAACTCTTGCATTTATAGCTGCGGTGATGATTTATTCACGTCTTCATCAGCAATAAAACGGCTGCTTCTGAATTTTACATCTCACTGACATCCCAAATGCCAATACGGAGCGGCACATGACGAGGCTGATGTTTTGACACGCTGCTAATTCGGCTAAGTAGACCCTTTAGGGATAAACGCTTACTGCATATAATGAAGGACGATTGATCTCATTAGTGTGGGATGGAAGTGAAAACTAGCATTTCCTCAGTTAGTGGATGTGATGTCAAAACAGGATGGTCTGATACGCTCCATTAGGAAATAGCCGACTTTCTAAAACGTACTTTCTAACTCTTCTAGTCTTGGTCCTGATTGCAGACATTGTCTCGCTGTCGTCCCGTGTGACTATATCTTACATAAAGTCAAAAATATATTGGAAAAGTCGAAACATACAGGCTCCTGAATGCAGTTTGTTGGAATTGGAGCCTCTTGACAGGTAAAAGTTGAATGTAATATTGAGGAAATGATTTCAACTCCAGGACATGATTCGCTTCAAGACGGCTCACATAATGTATAAAGCAAATAATAAACAACGGCCTAAAAATAACAGAGACATTTTCAAAAATGAACATTGTGGGGTTGGAATATGGACTTGAAAAGCTCAAACAATTTCCAAATATGGAATGTTATAAACAAAAGTACAAAAGAAATGGGTTATTGCAATGTGTGCAGAAAGAACTATAATTATGTGGTGGTATTTTAGATACTGACACTGAAAACCTCAGGAATACAGTCCTTTATTTTGAATTGAAGATTATTAAAGTAATTAAGCAGAGTAAGCAATAACTTTTGTTGTGTAGTGGAGCTTATGACCAAAGGGATTTACCAGTAAATTAGAACCATGTATGGCAGAAAAGTGCTTATTGTTATCATACTTTTGATAATGAGCATTTGCTTCTTCTCACCCTTTCATGTGATTGTTTATAAGAAGTACTATGTTCTTAATTTAAACAAAACATGATTTGCCCTTGTGTACCTAGTGGATCATTTTTGGAAATATACTAAATATTCAAAATATCCAAATGCATTTCTGAGTACAATTATTTCAAAAATTCAAAATAAAATGTATAAATACATGTTTAAAATAAATTAAAAAAAAAAAAAATTATGCCAATGTTTTACTGAAGCTGCTGCTGTCAAGAAAAAAACATTAAATATTGGATCTCACTTATCTGGCAAAAGTAATTTATATTGGGGTACATACACATATAATAAGCAGCCATTACTACAAACTTCAAACTTTACAGATCCCTTTTTGCAATGACGCACAATAATTTAAGTGTTCCAGATTCACAACAAATACTATACTTTTACCCCAAAGCAATTGCTGACACTGATAAAATGTTGACACTCCTGCTGTTTAAATCTGACAATACTTGATGTTTTTGAACTGTGAAAACATAACCCTCTGAGGCATGGAGGAAACAAAACATATTTCAAGCATGCTATACCACAGTGTTTGCATTAACCCCATTAACTCCATTACTTGTTATGTTTATGATATGTTTCTACAGCCATTGTGATGCCATATGTTGGCTCTTATTGCTAACATCAGTATCAGAGGGACATGTTGAAAGCTGTGCAGAGAAGGTCCGGCCAGTGTCTGTGGTGAATCCTAATCCAAACTGGCATCTCTGCTGCTTCCATTGATTCATGCGGGTACAAAAGCCTGTCCAACGACAACATAAGTGGTTTCAAGACTTGTGTTGAGGCTTGTGTAGCAGGTGTATGACACGATTTTGTCTTTTAAGCACGGCTGATTCTTGTGGGCGTCTTATCCTAGAACGTTTTCTCGGCCTGAGGGAAAACGTTTTATAATATCATCGTCTCAGTATTGGGTGAAAAACATCAGCGAGTAAGAGAGTTTTCTTGTTCACAGACTATTTAATATATGTTGTCAAAGAATACTACATCTTTAATTGTAAATCTTTAAACAGCAGATAAGTGTTCAGAGGGTTTAAGAAGGTGTGAGCGCTGCTTAAGCCCAGAAGAGTTATATGAGACTTATAAACTTGCTTGTTAACGAAAGAAGCAACTTCACTCACTAAAATAACACATTATCTCTTTTAGTAGACACAGCTTGAATTTCAACGAAGCAAATACAGTAGGTTTGAGCCTCCTACTGGATAACTGCTGCATGGGTGATGGTCTTTCACCTACAACGCGGTTTTAAACCCAACTGATGTGGAAAGACAAATCCCGTGGTCATGGAAAAGATGTCAGTATGTTTGAGAAGGGTCAAATTATTGGAATCAAGCAGAGGAAACATCTAAGGTGAAGCAGAAACTAATGTACTACAGATCTGACAGTGTTTGGGATGAGCTGGAGAAGGCTTTGTGCAGTGGTCACTCTCTCACATCATCAATACAAGTTGAAGTGGTGAAAAATAATGCAACACTGGATGGAAATAAATATTTAATAATATTGCAGAAGCTTGGTGCAACTATGCCACAGCGAATGTGTGCTGTAATCAAAGCTAAAGGCAATCCTAGATTGTGTGCCTCTTTTTTTGGACAGGCAGTGTATATGGGACACTGCAACTTCAAAGGTCGTTTTCTTCATATTATATCTTATCATGCATTTTTCTCCCAAATGGACATAAAGATCAGCCCCTCAAAGTAGCACCTAAACATAACTAACTTTGAAATGTTGGACAGAAGGATTTTAGAGGGGATTTTGTTCTTATCTCATTTGATTTTTGTGTAAACAAAAATCTGAAAATTCAAATTTACTTTGATGAATCAGGCTTAGTATCATCATAAAATCCTTCTGTCCAACATTTCAAAGTTAGGTATGTTTAGGTGCTAAAATGAAGCAAGAAGTCAATATGTGCAATTTTGGAATTTTTTACACATAAAATGCCTTTTATACCCTATATGAAAACATGAGTAAACTACAGGAGAAGTTGAATATTGATATGTTTAAATGTAAGGATTTTTCCTATGCACCTGTAGTGTTGTGTAGTGTAGAGTCTTGCATTTATACGTGTGTTTTTATTGTTCAAAACACATCTTGAAGGTGTATTCTTACAGTGAGTGAGAATACCTCTCCACAGATCTGACCTGTAACCTGTCTCCATGGACATGCATAGGTTTAATGCCTTTCTGTGGATAACTTCTGGCAAAGCAATTATCTCCATGAAGACAAGCAAGTGGCGGACCATCCTACAGAAAAGTTACATAATGCACCTTTACACAGCACACAACACAGAGAGAGAGAGCAAAAAACAAAAGAAACAGTAACATTTAAATGACAGCACGTTTTTGTCCAGTGTATAAGTCCAATTGGGTCCAAACGTAATATTCGTCCATTTTTTTCCAACTGTCAGTTATCATGTCGGTTCAGTTCTTGATTGTTGGTTAATTTAGTGTCATCCATTTCTTTGTTAAGGTCTTCTTCCCTGCGTTAAGTTACATTTCAACACCAGCCTTCCTCATTTGCTCATTGATTAACATGTCCCACAGTGGTTTAAGCTGTGGTTTAAACCGTCAGCTGATCTGTGACGTACAAAGCAGGTGAATTCTGGTGATTCTCACAGTCGTTAACTTGGGCGCTGACTGAGCACGAGCAGGTGCAGAGGAGAGGGATGCGCTGCCATCTTTGGTGCTGTTTTTGCATGGCTTCCCTCGCTTCCCTCAACTGGAGTTTGTGTAAAAAAAGAGAGAGAGTCACAGGTGTGGAAAATAAGGCCATCAAAATGTGTGGAGTTAAGCTCTGAAATCCCACTGGCTCAAGTTATAATGTTTGCAACTTTAATAACGTAAAATTGCATCTTATCAAGTCCAACTTCGAGGCATTTGGCAAGGAGTTGACTGCATATCATAAAATTTTACCAATAAGGTCAACGGAGAGGGAGAGGAGTGAATAATCTTAGCCACATCAGCACAGAGCCCAGGGCTATTTTGGTTGTTTTTTCTGTGTCTGTAACAGTATAAAAAGTGCTCACTGCCCATGGGTATATTTTCAGCACTACAAGTTTAGCTATCATAATCAACAAAGTATGGGCTATATCACACATTCCTATATCCAGCTCTGAAAATAGTCTAAAAGCTGTGAAAACGTAAATGTAACAACCACTAGCTTCTACAAACAAGTGGCTATCATATTGAAAGAATATTAAAATTGTTGATTTAAAGATATGGAAAATGTAATTATTGTGCTTATTGTATTGATAAGATAATTATTAAAAAACAGTTGCAAAAAGAACTGATTAAAAATACATATAATCAAGCTTATAAACAAGGTTAAAAAGTTATAATTCTGGACTTATGATACATTTTTCAGTCATTTACCGGTAGTTCTCTTATTAGTTCTCTTTGTGCACTCGTATAGGTAGTTCTCTTTGTGCACTCGTATACTCGTAGTTATCTGCCCAACTGTAGACAAATAGTCGCCTCCAGTACTGTTTCAGTGGATGATGTGTAAGTGTCTATTTTGGAGGTCTATTAGCATTCTTCAGCGTCTCCCTGGTGGTGGCACGTCTTATTTGTCATCACTGATGGAGAAGTCGGTTACTTTGTTGTGTTTTCTCTTGTGGCTTTTCAAAGGTCTTATCTTTCCCCCCCTTTTTTTCTTAGTTCCTGTTTTAAGATGACCTGCCCAATATTAAAGACAAAGAGTCCAACAAAGAAAGCAGAGGCAGACGACAATTAATGTGGACAGATAACACCAGACATGGGAGAGAAATTAACTATGTCGGTGCGATCAGAAAACCAATACGACGGGCGAGTTGTGGGATCCAACCCTACACAGGAAGGAACACAATGTCGATGTCCAATAAAGCAATGTAGTATTGACAGCGGAGCTCCTTATATGCCCCAATCGGCTCTTGCAACTTGCTTTCTGTCTTCTGGAGCATTATTCTGACCCTTTTCAGCTCCACCTGGGTATTTAGCTTGCTGACATGGCCCACGTCAAGGTTCTCCTCGGGGTGAGAAGGTTGCTGCACAACAAGGTGAAGGGAACACCTAATTGTCAGTTCAAGTTAATTGATGACAGCTGAATTTATATTTCCACGTCAAGCACATTTAAGCACATTCCTAATGGCTTGCCAAAATGTATTTTGAAATTCAACTGTGTCATATTTTTTAGACGTTTAATATATCATATGAGGTTGCTTGGTGAACAAAATGTATTCATGAAATAAATCATCGTTTATCAAGCGTGACTTTGGAATCCCTTGGGATAGAAGAGAGAAAGTTGCTGTCTGTTACTGTCTAAAATATGTCTAAGTCTATATGTCTGCAGAAGTGATGTGATGCCACCTGTGGACTGACTCCAGATACTCAAAGATAGCTCATCATAAGATAGGGCTATAAAATCAGAGTTATTTGCTCAAAACTAACACAAATTACAATGGAATGTGTATTTGAGGTTATTGGAACCATAAGTCAGTATAATAGTTTGTAATGTGTCTTATTTGTTCCAACAGCATCCAATAATTCTACCTCTTGTTCCCGTTAGTGGAGCCTATCCCACTGACTATGGGCCTTAGGCGGGGTACACCTTGGACAGGGGCCAGCTCGTCACAGGATTAACACAGAGACAACTCTTCACTCTCAGATTCATTCACAAGGGGCAATTTAGAGTTGCCAATTTTGTCTTTGGAAGGTGGGAGGAGGTGGAGAACCCGGGACGACACGCAACCCCCCCAGAGAGATCATGTTATGTTGGTTTGGCCCGGGAATCAAACCGAAGAGCTTCTTGGAAGGCGAGACTGCTAACGACTCTGCCATCATGCACATGTATCATTTAAATTACTTTTCATAGGATAATTTAAAAAAAAAAAAAACTTTCAATTTCACAAATAGTGTATATTTTTGATGTGCTGCACTGTTGTATGCGTTGCTTATAGTAAAGTAGCAGAGAATGCTTGGTCTGAATTGAGGACGAGCTGGTGGGAGAGGCTGGTGTGAAGAAGGAGTTAACTGTATAAAGGGGAAAGATAAACACATTACTGACTCTCTAGTTGCCGCAAGTAACATAATGAACTCCTAATCGCGGCTGAGGGCGTCGTTCATCTATGAAATCAGCAGCAAATTGAGATGAGCCAAATCACTCTCTGATCCATCTCGTGCAGTTGCTTTGCAGGAAGGATATTGAGCGGTTTGCCTCTCCAAAGGTTAGAGTAACACTTTCCTGTCAGCATTGATATTCTGCCAGTGCATGGAAACCTCGGTGTGCTCCATGTTTTGTACACACTGCATAAGTGCGCGCAGGGCCTGCCCATCCAAACGTTTGTATTCAATCCATCACCGCGCTGATAAGCAACAACTATAGCCCAAAGACTCCAAATGTCACACACTCAATCACTTCCAAAACAAATGTCAAGAGTGTTGTTGAAAACAGCTGTTGATCACACATTTTATACACCTTAAACATCCTATTTATTTCCCACAAGTTATTATATAATTAGAGGAGGCCAAACTGTGTACTCACATCAAAGTAAAAAGCAGTAGTCCTAATAATTATTTAGTGTAAAAAAGTAATTGCAGAAACTACAACTTGCTACTAAGTAACAGTTTGGACAAACAACTAAATTCTATTTTTGATTTATAATTCAATGTCTATGATTATGATTCAATGATTATGATTCAATCAGGCAGACAGAACAGATTGTGATATTTGATAAGAATCAACATAAAAAACACAAAAACAAATCCTGAAAGTAAGGTATAAGAAGTGCCAAATTTTCAAATCACTTTTGATACCATGAAATGTTTGTACAGAAGCCCTGAGAGGCAAACGGGGAAAGAAAAAACATAATTTGCTGTCTATATTTCAAGTTGATTTTTTAATTCCCTTTTGCTTTAAGCTTCCAGGGAAAAAATCACCTCCAAATCCAAATCCAAAATGTACCAAACATTAATTATCAACTCATCTGAAACTATTTGTGTGGAAAACGAATTCAATGCAGTAAAAGTTGCTTTGATTATATCTATATGAATGAGTTGTAGTATAGTGTTTCCCGGTGTATCCCTCCTGCTCTCCAAAGCCACACTAGAGAGTAACCCTTAGGCTAAGAGTTGAGATAATGGAATTTGGAGCTGCTTTCACCCCCAACCATGACAGTTCCCCAGCACTGCAGGATCCTGGTACTTAGCATCAGGCTCCTCTGGCTTTCAATGACTGATTCCGACAGTGTATGTGGAATCCTGCACATCTCATTGAACAGGAAATAAAACAAACAGAATGATAACTTATACATAGACTAAATGTGCTCACCTTCTGTTGCAATTGTGTTTTCATTTGGCGGCACAAATACTATTCAAATGAGCCTGCGTTTGGACCAGAATAAAAAGAAGCAAAACAATGACAGAAAGTTCAATACTGGAAAAGTCTCTGGTTTTGAATATATTAGGAATATATAAAATGGTGTATTTGCAAAAGGAGAAAGAAGAAAATACAAAATATAATAAAATGAAAAATTGAAAGACAAACAGAGAGCACTCTATCATTCACATGGCCAGCCAAGACCACACGCTTTTACAATGCTTTACAGAAACGTTTGGGTCTGGAATCATATTCTCCACGATTTAAGATGGGAGTGATTGTAAGGCGGATTAACCAATCAGAGAAACGCGCATGGTCTGTTTGTGTCTAGACAAACAACTTACAAGTAAGACAAAAAAGTACAAAATTGGAGGGAACTGACAAACAGCACAGATTTCTGCAGAATCAACGAGCCGAGATGTAAATCTGAGATATTTTTTTTTTCTTCTTCTTTCGTTCTTTCTTTCTGAAAACCAGTGAGAATATTGAAGAGGAGATGTCTTCCACATTTGAGAGACAGCGAGACACATGCTACAAATTATCATCTCTCATGTGACTGTCACAAAATTGGATGGTTATTTGACGTGTTCCACCTCCTGCATTCAAGCAGAAAGAAAGAGGGACTGGAGAGGCAGGCAACCGAGGCATGGGTCCTATGTCACGTCCCAAATGTTCTAGTATTCATACGGTCATTAACCTCTCACATACATCTCATATCTCACAAAAGTACAGAAGAAGAAGAAGAAGGAGCTCATCTTATTAGTGATTCATATATCTTATTCTGAAATGACTCACCTTCTCTGCAGACTGAGCCGTGCCGAAGAAGATGGGGATGAATGCGAGCCAAACTATGCAGGTGGTGTACATGGTGAATCCAATGGGTTTGGCCTCATTGAAGTCCTCGGGTACGTCCCTGGTCTTGATGGCGTATATGGTGCATGTTACCATTAGCAGGATGCTGTAGCCTAAAGAGCAGATGATCTGGAGGTCTGTGATGTCACATTTTAGCACACCACGCGCCAGCATCGGGTTTATAGTTTTCTGTTCATCATAGTCTATAATAGTGTTGGGGGGGTCCACTGCAAACCATACCAGGACGCCCAAGAGCTGCACACATATGAGACTAGAAGTGATGGCAATTTGTGATGTGGGGCTAATAAATCTTGGCGCTGTAACCGTCTGCTTTCCCTGTTCAAAAATTCTATAGATACGGTTTGTTTTGGTGAGCAGAGCAGCGTAACTTATGCACATCCCCAACCCTAAAAAGATCCTTCTAAACGCACACACGCCGACATCCGGTTTTGCGATCATGAGGAAAGTGATGATGTAGCACAAGAAGATCCCAGTTAGCAGCACGTAGCTCAGCTCGCGCCCCGACGCCCTCACTATAGGCGTTTCATTGTAGCGCACGAATGTAGCCATGACAAAAATAGTAGCGATTATCCCAAGCATGGCCAGAAAGACGGGGATAATAGCCCAGGGAGAGTGCCACTCGAGTTTGATGATCGGGATAGGCTGACAGGCAGTCCGGTTGGGGTTGGGTCTCATGTTGTAAGCGCAGTGGCGGCAGGAGGTCTCATCAAATTGGTATTGGTAACCGTCGCACAGCTCACAATGCCAGCAGCAGGGTTTGCCCTTCACCCTCTTCTTCCTCTCCCCAGTCTTACACGGCAGGCTGCACACGGAGATGGGCACATCCAGGTCTCCATCAGGCCACTGGAGGTCCTCCACCTGAGAGAATGTGGCAGAAAAGACGAAGAGTGACATTTAAACTGAAGGATAGTGAAGCCAGGATGGATTTTAAAAAGTGTTGTGTGTGTTTTAATGTTTTTGTAAAATAAAGGGTCCGAATACCTGCATGTATCTTATAATTTCAATGATACGTTTATCCCAATTTCTGCATCTTGTGTGCAGGGACAAAAAAAGCTTCATGTGAAAAATGTTACATTATTGTAAAAGTGAGTAAAAAGTGAGAAAAAATTATGCATTTTAATTTATTTTCATACTATTTTTAATAAGGGTTTTCAAAAATCTCAAAGCTTTCCTAAACAGTTTTAGAATTATCTTGAGCGTGACCTAAACTAGTATAAGACCACATCGCAACATAAAAAGGTGCACGGTGGCAAAGGCGATTAGCGCTCTTGCCTCCCAAGAAGGAGATCATGCGTTCAATTCCAGACCAACATCACATGATCTCTCTGGGTGGAGTTTGCATGTCCTCCCCGTGTTACCGTGGGTTCTCTCCGGGTTCTCCGGGTTCCTCCCACCGTCCAAACACATGCATGTGTTAGGCAAATTGGCAACTCTAAATTCGCCCAATGGACAGGTGTTTAAAATTAGCATATTCTGCTATATACACTTAAAACATAGCATCTGGTTCGTCCAATGTGAATGCTATGTCCTTAAATAAATAAATAAATAGAATTATAATTTTGTGTTGAAAATGTGTGATGGTATGGTATCAAAATCAGTATCAATTGAGTTTCTAAATGTCCATGCAATTAAAAGCTGCTATATGACAAATTATAACTGCATTTACCAAACGTACACTTCAGACATTAAATGCATTGTTTGCTACACCTTATGCATCACAAGCCCACTGTGGCGCCGGAAACAAATATAATACAAATCAAATATTAAAAGGCACACTACAGCTCCTTATAGCTACAGTATACGTACCCCATAAACTATTACTTTTACCTTATTGAATTCCTCAATATTGTTTTCCACCTAAAACAGCATCATCCACATTCCCCATATGCTTTGTGTAGTAATAACCACTTGCGTCTGAGAGCTTCACTAATGTATCACCTGAACCTCAGATACTCAAGTGTCTAAAAGTGGCACCATCCAATAAGAGCAGCTTCACTCTCTCACCGTCTCCCACACACATATCCCGGGCGTCTACTGTTAGCATTGTGTGCACCTGTATGACAAATGTGTTGTTTCTGAGCTGTCTGGCTCGATTATCATCTGCCATTTATCTGAGGGCATGAAGGTGCCATTTGTTATTTGGACAATGAACGGTGCTCACTGGAAGAGCTCCCGATTACACACAGAGAGGAAACAGTAATGAGACCATCGACGGCATCACCATGGAGACCGCAGCCACGATTTGACACCTCGGACTCAAACCAGCTCTGTATTTTTTTTCAGTTGTGTTTAGATATAGTTCGGTCTGCAGTTAATCTCCAGGCTTTATATATGTTTTATGCATAGTGCTTTGTTTACTTCGTTTATTCTGACCTTCTATTTTCATTGGCTTTTTTAAATCAAAAAATAATAATACATTAATGTATTTCAAAGGCTACATGCTGCTGATTTATCTTAGTAACTTAGAAACTATTTAATCCAAAAGGTTAAGTTGTAAATTTGAGTGACTTTGTAATTAATGGTGGTAAAGTCTATTTTGCATGTTTTATGTTTCTAAAAAGTATCCTTGCTTTCTTACGGCTCATCTAGACTCCATGGACATAATATAGTGGAATATTCTATGCAAAGTAATAACATCTCTTTGAAGAATGAATCATCTCTGAAGAAACTTTTTTTCTTTGTATTATGGATGGTGATGTTTATAGGATTTTAACTCATTATAATATATATTTTTTGCCAGCTTTTACTACATCGGTCGTATCTTTAAGGATCAGAAACAAAATTATGTCCAGTGAATAAAATATTACAAACTAGGAACTTGCTACAACATAACAAACAAATAAATTATGATGAAGCATGCATAAAAAATAGTATGGGCAGATCAATTGTGCAAAACTAGCAGTGAAATTGATTTTTTTTTTTCTTTTTTTTTAACTCATCAATGCACCAATACAAAAAATAATGAATGAATAAATAAAAAATAATAATAATAATGGTAGAAAGTGGCATTTGTAAAACTACTACTAATTATTATTTGACTGCAAATGCACTTGAATCTGATTCTGTCATCGCTCATGTGAATTGAATTTATATACTACATACAAATAAATAAAGGCTTGCCTACAAAGTATAGCTACCCATAAAGTAAACAAAAATGTCCTTTCCATATCCAAGTATTGTGTTGTAACATTCCCACCAGGACGGGTTTGTAATTGCACTGAAAAAACACGGCGAGCTCAGTGCAGAAGCAGCCGATGCTCCACCTGGACCGTCGAATCCATTTGCCTGACTTTAATTCTTAGGATCTAGAGAGCCATTATGCAAATGTTACCTCATCTCTATGTAAATGTCATGTTTTCTGTTATCCGACTTACATTTGTGCTGAATTTTTAGCTCTGCTCTCATCTTATCACAAGCACAGTTTCAATCCATGACCGGGCCCGGAAATAAAATAAAACCCTCATCGCCTTCTTTATTGTCCATATGAATCACCTGGACCAATTCACTTGTTGTGACAACCAGATGTATTACAGCAGGTATCTGCCACACCTCGAGCTTTAAGAGGAGCATCGCGGAGCGTCTGGAGCTCTCAGCTCAAAACACCAATATTACTCTGTGTTTGTGCAATAAAATTATACTTTTATGATGGCCCCTAGAAATGGAACTATTCCTATACCAGACATTATCACAGAGGCATTTTGTTATAGATGGCAAATAAGAGTGTTGGTGGTACATAATAATGTGTGTAAATCGGCTTAACATATCTATGCTGATCTGAGAAAAGAATGTTCAGTCAAAAGGTGAAATTCCAGTGGGTACAGCGTGAAGCAAGTGTGCTCTTCAGAAAGGAATCCATTTTAAACTAAAGATCCAAGTAAATTATACATCTGTACTGTATCAGGCACGCCATTAAAACCCCAGCTCAGTATTATTGGTGGTTTTAGGTGTTATGGCCATTAGCCTCAGCTCCATTCAGCAGATATCCTGTGTATTCTGACAGCACTGAGTCAGAACCAGCATGAACTACTTCCCTTATTCACGCTGCTGTTTCATCGGTTCAGAGTGACAGCCGTCCCTCCTTCGCATGCATCACCTACCTCTCTTTGATAAATATTGACCAATACACCGCACAAATATATATATGTACGACGTGATTCCTGCCTGATTGATGACCAACTGTTCACTTGTTGTCTGTTTATTCCATCCACTAACAGGTGCTATGATGAAAAGATAATCTGTCGCTCACTCAGTGGTTGCAATGCTACGTCTGTATTTGGCAAAAGAAATATCTTATATCTACAAACTGTAATGGCCTGTGATATAAGTCTTATATAATATAACACCAGTATCACAAAACATGACACACTTGAGATAATAGACGTTCAGTTTTGTATGCATGTAGTACAATATGTAACATTGGCTAAGAAAATGACATTTTATCATAAAGCTGCCTTATCTGTATTTACTTTGTCAAGAATATTCCACAGTATGGCATTAAACCTATCTATCTTACTTTTATTCAATTACAGGTGTCGACTTTCCACAAATCTGACCTGTAACCTTTTTGTCTCCACGGAGATAGATAAGTTAAAGCCATACTGTAGAAAATTACAAGCAAAAACATATCTTTTAAGACAAACAGGGGCAGAGAAAAAGTGACATTGCGTACGTTTAATATTTAATAATTATAAAAACTCTAACTGAAATGCTGTATAATGTACTACAAGCAAAAACTTATATACCGTAATGAAAAATTATTGGAAAGGTAGACAAGAAAGATCTTACATCTGGGGTGGAATGTGTTTGTAGTGATGGCAGATAGAATTTGTACCACGAAATTAAACTTACAAAAGCCCCACAAGATGAAACAGTCCATATCCGCCCCACAATCCCAGCAGCAGTTTAATTTAGTCCATGTCAAATACTGTTTCGGAGCAACACAATTTCATATTTGTTTCAAGACAATATTTGCTGAAACCTGGAAAGCCGTGTGGCGCAGAATCTATGAGAGCCAAGCTTTTAGGTGTCAGATTTTGACAACATCTCACTGCTGCCAAAGAGTGAACAGCCCGTCCAGAGCCTGACACTTTGGTTAAAAATGTTCTTAATTTCACCTTTTTCTTCTGCCGTGGATGGGTGGTCTGATGCAGGATGTAAGTGATCCTTGACAAGACTGGAACATCACTGTCTCCCTCTCTCTTGCTCTACTTCTTTTACTTTTAGGATTCTTTGAGACATTGCTTTTATGCTATTCCTGAACCCAGAAGTCAAATCCCTGTATGAATTACTTATTTATGTTCTTACATTATGCTTTACAAGGAACAAGTCTGTTCAAAAATCTCAAAAAGAATAGACACATTTTACATTAAAAATGCTATCTATGTATTTACTTTCTACAATATGTCGGTTTGTAAGGTTGTGGAAAGTATTTTACTGTTACCTGTATACCAAGAGACTAAAGTACAGGTTTCCCCGTTGACAAATGCAGACATGAACAAAAAAGAGTCAGTAATAGAGGTATGAATTATGAATCAAAGTAGTTTGTAGTATTTAAAAGTTGAATTTCATGCAGCAGAGATGTCAGAGTTTGAATAAGCATGTATTCCTTAGTGAAACTTTAGACTGGGCATTACGAGAAAAAGACATGAGAGATAAAGATACATTTACTTGAGTAACTTTCTAAATAAATTGTACTTTTCAGGGGCCTTTTCGAGCAGCATACTTTTACTCTTATAATATGTTTAACAAGTAACAGCACTTTTACTTGCATAAAAGTTTTGGTTCCTCTTCCCAAAGTGAGTAAAGATACAAGTGACAACACATTATGCTGACGAATGAAATTTGAACACATGCATTTCGTGCACTCCTTCAGATATAATTACATTTTAAATTTTTTTTGTGTTGATCCTTTGGAAATCACAGATTTTGTGCATTATTCAATATTTTATCCTTACATTTACTTACAATGTCATATCAGATATTCCGTCTAGACACTAACTCATTAGTATCCCCAAATACTTTACCATTACTTTGTACATTTACTTGAGTAACATTATGTAGAAGTAATGATATTTTTACTTCAGTATATATGTTTTTTGCAACTCAACACTGACACCTATTCAAAAGTCTAACACGTTGGATGTTTACGGCATTTTAATTCCAGCTACTCTGTCTAACCCTGACCCAAGTGACCCCCATTTGCATACAGAACATGGACACCTACCCTCAGCTGGAGCGTCTCCACCCACTGTCCCACCACTTTGTACTCTGGCCCCGACAAGTTGGTCATCTGGAACTGGAAAAGGTCGTAGCGTCCTGGGGCGTCTCCGTTCTTGTTAAACACGACTGAGGTGTTTGCACTTCCTGTTACAGAGCAAAAGAGAGCGGAAAGAGAGAGAGGGAGCGAGAGGGAGAGGGGGGGAGAGAAAGAGAGAAGACAAGGGCACAGGTGTTAGATGGAGGTCCCTGTGACTAGTCTCGAATATGAAGAATAAAATAGCCTTTGACCCCTGGCCCCCGCGGACACAGGGGAGAGGTGTGTGTGTTCCTGTTAGCGCCTTCAGACTGCCTGAGCTATATCGTGTACCTTTAGGACAGTCAGACAGGGAAAGAGAACTCTCCACAGACCAATATAACTGTAAATTACATGCTCTGTATGTATAAGCGTATAAGCACAATGGCAAGTAGTCACATTTGCATTTTTTTTTACATTCAACTGCTTTGTTAGGCAGTCCTTTACTAGATAATAAGCCTCACATTCTCATCACATAAAGCCACTGCATTAAGTCACCAATACTGAAGATCAAACTAAGAATTTGAATACATGTTTTATGCAGTACTTTACATGTGTAAGACAAATTTATGAATGTGCGAGACATGAATGATAGTCAATTTAAATTTTCAACTAAATCCTCGGTTTTCAAAGGAAAACTACAATCTCAGTTAAACTGCATTCAGTTGACAAAAATACTGTGTTTGTAGAGCTGGGGATTGAATGTGAAAAGCTTTCTGTTACTAGTCAGTTTGAACATCAATAATTCTATGTTACAGGCAGCTGTGCCAAACATCCATAGAGATGCAACAGACAAAGCAACATCAAAAACCAACAACAAAGAGCAATGAAAGAGTGATTGTCCAATGAGTAGGTTTCATGGCCGATTCCAATTATAAATCCCGCTCTGCTGATATTTTTGGGCCGATATGTAGAGTGGATGTGGATTATTTCCACCAAATTATATCATTTAATTATCCACTCATCCACAGCTCTCTTTTACTGCAAAATGTTTGTCTCTCTCTACAGTGGAACAAACCCGAAAAGCTCCTGGTAACTAAAAGTATCACTCCATATTGTCAGAATACTTTTTAAAACATTTATTTTTTTTTTATCATTATTTAAATTCACACTTGAACATCTTGGGAATTCCTACTTGGGCACAAATTTATCCAAGTTAGTTAGCACTTTCATATTTCTCTCTAGTTGCTCTACACTGTCCAGCTGCTGTCTGTGAAACTGCTCCTGTTGCAGTTTTAAATGTCCTTTAATGCTAATGTTGCTTATGTTACGAGCTAATATAAGCAGCAGATGTTCACTCTCAAACTAAAATAAACTGTAAATTAAATAACAGTGTCCGGGTTAACAGATTCACTTAAATAGATGAACATATTTGGCTGATATGAGCACATTTGTGGTTTGTATTACTTGTATGAATCCTTACTGGAGGTAAACTCTAATACGCCGCTCATTGCTTTTCCGGAACACAGAAACTCTGAGAAAACCTGACTCCGAGGTCCGAGTTCTGTCCTCTGAGGGTAAATGGAACGCAGCAGTTTAGTATTTATCATTATTTACTGCAACATATAACTGTTTTCAATACTACTAAATTCATCACATTCTAGAACCCGGCCGCTCCCAACTGACACGCAAAAGGTAGACATTTGTCCCTGGCTTTCAACAATCAATATACCGCACATGAAATACAAAGATAGATCCATGAATGAAGTATAAAAACAGACAATTAGGTCTAAAAAATTATCTCTGTTACACCTTATTAGATGCAGGGGTGTATCTTAAAGTAAACAGTGAGTGCATAACTTCTGCATCATTAGGCATACATCACATTGTAATAAATGTATTCGTGGGCAACAACAGGAGCCATAAGGAGGATAAACAGGTCAGCCAAAGCGTCATACGGGCCCCATCTGTTCGCAACCTGTCTCAAGCCGAGCGCCGAGGATGCTACTAATTAGAAGAAAGGCACCTGAAATAATCGTTTTTCTTTTTAAACACGCAAATGTCTTAGCGCAAGTCTCTTAATAATACAATAAAGGCTGAAAGCAGAAAGTGTAAATACAAATGTCACTCAAAGTGAGCCGTGTCTCAGAGCAGCGTATGTGGGAATGCCCTAATGGGAAAAGTGGTTGTACTTTATTTTATACATGAACTCTGCATGGCTGATGAGGTTGTGCCTGTCACGCACAATGCTACAACACAATAAGAAACCTGTGAAGTCATTGCATACTTACCAGGTCCAAGTAAAGCTGGGGTAAAATGTTTGAAATAACTTTTCTGCAAGGACAGTAACAGAAAGATAATGTTACCTTGCTAAAGGGGAAATAATAACACATAAACTACCGCTCTGTAGGCTTAGGCATAATTCATTTCTCAGCAGGTCAAAGAAGTTAAAGGCACACAATGCAACTTTTCTGGTGGAAGTTCTACCACCTGCTTCTCTGAGATGTTGTTGGTTGCCTGGAAAGCTCCACAGCTTGCTACTCGTGGCGGACTGGATAGCACATGTGCCTGTGGAGTGGAGTGGAGCGGGCCACAGTGTTGTGAGTTTGAGTCCAGAGATGCAAGCTGCACTGTCCTATCAAATGAAGCCTACGGGCCTTTAAACGTGTGCATCTCCATGAAGTCCAAGGTCAAGTTACACCTATCAAATCCACAAAATATAGGAATTAAAATAATTAAAGAATTATATATTTACCACTTAAAGTGTATACGTTCTCATGTATTCTAATTATGACTTAGTTTGGTGAGATAATACATGTGGTAAGTATGTATTAAAGGTTTAGTCTTTAGTCTCCGTCTAGAGGCCGTTTGTGAAAAACATTTCATGAAAAAAATTACTCCTATATAAATTTAGGGATTATTAAGTATAAGAGGCTAGAGATGCATTTTTTTTTTAAATTGGACAAGGGAAGCATGGGGGGTAGATGACACAGAGCATGGAAATAAATGCGCTATTAGCTCGAGCTATAAAAAGTGCAGGGGCAGAGGCGTATGTTCCTTTCTCACTTTTGGGAACACGTTGTGTTTTTGCATTTGGAACAAAACCTGTGGGTTTTGGCTCGAAGGTTAACACCTTTTCCATTTAAAGGCAGAAGGGAATTTGATCTCCCTCCAGTTTCTTTCCAAGGACATTTGTCATCGAACAGTGTTCAAAAAACATTTTAGGGCCAAGGACTGGGGTAAACAACGAGAAAAGAACGTGGTTCAAACAATACTTGTACTTCCTTATGTTACGACTGGTATGGTTAATACACTACCACACCAATTATCATTACTGTTCCCACTCCCAGCAGTTCATTCTGTTGTTGTGGGTTTAGCAAGACACCTAACTCACATTAACACCAGGATTTGCTTACACTGTTCTGTGTTTGAGAATGGTTGAATGTTGATGAAAAAGCTCTTTGAGCGTTAAATAGGGGTAGAATAGGCAAGGCAAGCTTATTTGTGGAGCACAATTCATACACAAGGCAATTCATAGTGCTTCACACAAGAGGAAAACATTTGTTAAAATCACACAGACATGACAAAAAACACAAAAGAGTTTCAGACATAAAAGAGAAGAGTGCCAAGAAACTCATAAGAAGAAAAACAAAACAAAAAACAGTTTTTATCTTAAATTTGAACATTACCGGAGGAAAGGCTGTGGATTGAGCTAAAGAACAAGGTAAACTCCAACCTCCTTTCTCCCCCAACAGTTGTAGAGTTTTGAACCAGATACAAGGTTTTTTCCCTCGAAAAACAAATCTTGAGATTTTTTTTTATTCCATTTGTCAAACAGCCAGTTTGGTACGGGATTTGAAGAGTTTGGAATAGAAAAGAAATCTGGGCAAAACATTCATTTTTACAGTTTGAATCCTTTGACTTAGACTTACGTATGGGATAAAAGTCCATTTGCCATAAAGAGGATTACACCTAAATATCGTAGAGGTTCCATTTGCCATTTAACTGGATATGTCTTTTCTGAAGAAGAAACAGAGGGGATCACCATTTAATTTGCATCCAGAAATCAGACCAATATTCTGAAGGAAATGCATCACATTAGGTATGGAAATGTATTATTTGGTCAAATAAAAGCAGGCAATTTTATTCTCAATTCTTTATAGTCTATTCTCTGAGCCACAGGAGCCAGTGCAGAGACCTAAAAACAGGACTAATGTGATGGTACTTCCTGGTTCTAGTCAGGACTAATGTGATGGTACTTCCTGGTTCTAGTCAGGACCCGAGCAACAGCGTTCTGGATGTACTGCAGCTGTTTTACAGCTCGTTTGGAGAGGCCAGTGAGCAGGCCGTTACAGTAGTCTAATCTACTGGAGACAAACGCATGGATATATATACAGCACTATATACTGTAAATGTGACCATTTATTTTACATTTAATACTGCAGCAACACAAAAAAAAATCATTTTTCACTTTACCACATCATCTGTATTTGCATGTTCATTTGGAATAATAGTAGATCTTCCATATGGAAGATCTACTACAAATATTCATTTTTTATATAAATTGAGCACTATTACATATTAAAATACACATTACTCTCCATGCTTTAAGAATGGTAGCATTTTTTGAGGAAAATCTAGTTGACACAGCAGCAGACTAAAACTAAAACATCAGATTGACAAAGCCATTGAAATATTCCTTTTGACTTTGTGATACCATTGTGCAGAGTAGACATGCTCATGAAGTTTTAAGTGGCCATTTATATGTTGATTGAGCCCACTCTTCCCTTGTCACCTGCTGCTGCAGTGCAGAAAAAACAAGATGTCCCTGAATGCCACATCACATACGCCGCACTAAAGTCCTTCTCACATCACTTTAAACCATAACTGTATGCAAATCTCTGCACAACAGGGGCAGATGTCATGCCAACAAAGTCAAAAGGAAAGAATATTTCATGCTCTAAAATTGTTGTAGGTGTTGCTAAGGTAACTTTATCTTTCACCTGGAAAAGTCAGAAACAGTGGGTGGTTGTTGCCTCCTGTCACACATTTGACTTGTTGATGTGACATGGATGTGTTGGGGCACATCAGCACATCATAAATCTTAACAAAAGGTTGAAAAATGTTATCATCTGGACTTTCGAGTAGAAGACGGCAAAATCTGAATACAGAGGAAGATGTCTTATCCCGTAGAGTAGACTATGGTCATGTGGTACGGTTATCACAGGTAAGTGCCATGGGTCAATAAACAGCTAACACTATTTTTATTTTTTTCAAAGTTTGTCAGCTCAACAAATAAAGTCATCACTGGAAATGGCATTTTATCACAAGAGCAGGGCAGCATTTGGTGGGAAATTATAGTATTTGATTTATACATGCTTTTTACCATTTTGTTTTTGCCTCAGTCAGATTCTCGCTCGCCCAATTATCTCAAGTCAAAAACACTCTGGGAGCTAGTATAACCCACGGCCCCTTTGTACGGATCTCTTTTCACAGTGGAAACAATACAAGACCGCACCGCTCTTCCCCGACTGCTCCTTTGGAAACGTGGCTATGGTAAACAGCTTTTTTGCATTTCCAATTATTATTATTCCAATTATATGAGGACCAAAAACAAAGGCTGATAACTTTCTTCGCACACTTGTAATGTTGAGGTGCAGACTCTATACGCGCAGGTAATGCAGATGCTCAGTGATTGTGAGGTTCAGAACTTGTGCTAACCACTCTATCACTGATATCATTTATTTACACTTTCAGTAAAGTGATTAAATAGGTCAGGGTGCAATTCAATTACAGTACAGAAAATAATGTAGGAGCATTTCATATCCATATTTAAAAGGCAGAACCACACTGTATTTATGCTATTGCAGTTATTTTCAAGGGACAAAACGGTGTGTGCTGGCACCAGTGTGAACGTGCTGTCTCAGATGAAAGATTTATGCATTTGCATGTGGCTGTGAACTCACACATGACAGGAGAGCACGGCTGCTGCACAGTGTGGGTGGACCAGGGAGCCACTGCTGCGCTTCTATCACATCATTATTCTTTCCTTTTTTAAAGCTACTCTCTCTCTTCTCAGATACACAGGAGCAC
This sequence comes from Eucyclogobius newberryi, assembly GCF_026437365.1. Taxonomy (NCBI): domain Eukaryota; kingdom Metazoa; phylum Chordata; class Actinopteri; order Gobiiformes; family Gobiidae; genus Eucyclogobius; species Eucyclogobius newberryi. The sequence continues at coordinate 27,202,468 of NW_027315801.1, forward strand.
AGCGGGGTGAGCAACACAGGCCACCACAAAATCAGCTTGCAAACACATATTAGTTTAAGGTAATGGTTTGGTTTACCAGCTTTAACCAAGGAAATAACAGGCTGAAAACAAAAAATAAAGAAGTATTCTAGCCATAAACCCACAACACGATAAACCATTCATAAAGCACATCAAATTCAGGTCCAGAGCAAATCCAAAAAGAGTAATAAAATATATATTGTAGAAAAACATTCAGCGAATAAAGACCGGTCTTGATTCACAAATTGAGAATGACTCTCAGATGAGTGTCGAAACGATTTGTTTTTGTTTTTCCGAGTCCAGATGACTACAACTGAATCTTTTTCAACAATGGAACATTCCTGGACGAATGAGGGATTACACGAACAATAAAAATATACAGAAAATACTAAGAATAAGCGATGCTGGACAATTCAAGGACTAAACATAGCGATAAACTAGGTTCAAACATGGACCATAACAGAGCTGAACTAAAGCAGATCCAGGTCAATCGCAGGACTACCAGTTCTATAATTGCTAATTGAAATTCTTGAGCTGCAAAGACTCCTGAGTATCTTCCAAAAGAGTGATAGCCCCAGTGCTAGCTGTACCACAGTGTGAGAACTACTGCAGTAAGATACTGCAAGATTCGGCTGACAAAAGTTGGACTTGGCAGTAAAATTGTGTGGGAGCGGCATGGGTAACGGCAGATAGGGAGGCTCTTATTTTGGTCTAGCTGATATATCCTCTATCTTTGTCAGCTCAGGGAAGAAAATCCTCTACTTGAATCTGCTGAAAGTAAATAGGAGAAAAATTCCTTTGTGCTGCTTATGCAACTACAACTATTGGCTTTTACTCATCTGAGAGATGTAGCCATAGAGACTGATTGAGTTAGTGCTTTGGTCGCTATCTCAGTAACTGTACATACACAGTAACATTGCTCTCAAGCCAATTCATCATTTCAAACCCTTATTAAATCTTGTTTTCTGGTGTCTAAAACACATTATTTATATTTGCAATATTTTATACCTCACTCCATCCCCATGGCCCCTTTCTGTTGTTGTCACAATCTTTTGGGGGTCAAAGCACACAAGTTTGCATTGTCATATTTAGCGAAGCACTGGATCAAAGTACAACAGTACATTACGTTACCCAAAATGTAAAAAGAATGTATAGATGTATTACATTTTATAGTGGCAGTAAAAACCAGGATGATAGCCAAAATAAACCAAATAGATTAACTTTGTTAAACTCTGTACGATGCATTTTGTAATCTAGATAAATAGATTTTATTTAAGAAAGTGTAGCAGTAATTTAAAAGCAACATAGTGAGTTATGATGTTTTAAATCAAGCCACAAAGGGCAATCTATTTTCATTGAGCTTAAGAAGCCCTATTTAAATATACAATGTACACAGAAAAAATCAACATTGTTTGTGTGATACAAATTGTTATTTTGCAACTGTAGTAAATATTGAAGATTTTTTTACATGATTTCAGTCCATAGCAGGATCTTCACTATTTGAAGGCGTTTTCGTGTTTCTTCATATCTAATCCCATCTGTACATCCCAGCTGCTTTCAGACATGCACACGAAAACCCCCACAACACTTCTGAAACTAGGGCATTTTCCCCCAAAAACTTTTTATGCTGATTTCTGTGTAAAACAAACCAATCGTATGTGGAACATTCTGTGAAAACACTGTGTACTTTATAAGATTCTGTAATGATTGTCTTCTATCCAAACAGACATATTTGTTGTGGTTTTGTCAAGATTTATAAACCCCTTTCTCATTTTTAAGATGTAAATTCATTCACTAAATCTGGGTTTTATTTTGATACTATGGGTATATTAACTCATACTCCAAAGCTCACGCATACTTAATTCACAATGGAAAACTAAATCAACTAGTCCAAAGTGCATCAGTAATATTACTGATAAAGGACAAAGGCTATAGTATGCATGAGTACACAATAATACTTTATTTGACCTCAACAACAGGGCCAACAGTTTAAATGGACGGATTATAGTCTGCATCTGTTTTGAAACAGGAGCTAGAATCAGACACTGGGTTTACATGTTCCATGCAACTTACACACAGTTTTTCTCAGCATGTTTATAAAACTCTAAAACAAATTTGAATTAGAAAATTCTAACCTGGGCTCGACATATGACCCTCATCTTTTTGGATATTTAAGGGGCATACTGAAGACCCTAGTTTATACTTCATTAAATCCTTTCATAAAGTCTAGCTGCTCTAAGAATAAGGGGCTAATGACATGTTTGCAGGTTTATTAGCATTTGTTTACCTTTTAAAATGCCAACACTGCCTAAATTCAATGAATGAAAACTTTATTACTTGCACACACACACAAACAAACAAAGCAAACAAATGTGTATGCATTGACTTAAATTGACTGTAGTAGTTTTGATTTTCTTTAATTTACAATACTTGTAAATGTATTCATGACTATAATTTTCTAGTCTTATTCAATCAGTGGAGTTCTATTTTATCATATGTTTAGGCTTATAACATAATTCAAACAACAACTGACATATTGTTTTATATGAAATTAAAGCAACACATTGAAAACCACAGTGAAAATTACATTCCATTTAAGCCATGTGTCTCTGTGGTTGTGACTATGGGCTGTGTCACTCACCATTGAAGTTGGCACTGCGTATGTACTTGAGCAGAGTTTTGCCCTCCGCCGCCTCCATCTGTGGGCAGACCGAGGGGTGGTCCGGGCACAGGTCTCGGTGCAAGTCGTGGAGCGCGTGGGCAATGGCGTACACCGCGTCAATCACAAACTGCACCTTCCCCTCCTGTTCATACTTGGAGTCGATTCCAATGCGCTCCTGACCTGATAAACAGACGGGAAAAAAAACAAAAAAGGGGCAAACATGTTAATCTGATGCAATTCCTCTCTTCCTCTCTTAGCAAATTATTTACAGACATAGGACCAGTACTTGGGAGATCTCACACAAATATTTGAATCAGTGCATACATACTGAAGCCAATTATCCAATATTTTTATATTGCCTATTCATAAATTAGACTGGCTTTGATAGAAACACATATATCACACTGATTAATATTAAGATTCCTTTAACGACTCATAATTTTGTCTCCTTAAGTAAGATTTTTATGACATAGTGAAATATGTTTTGAGAAACTATAGCCATAAGTTAAAAAGGAAGATAAGCAGTATTAATGTATTCTATATACCTCAAACTAAGAGGTTGCATCACTCTAGAATCACCACAGTTGAAAATGAAGTATTTGCTGCTCAACTGTCAGATTGCAGTTTTGTTAACCTGGTTTATGGTCAATTAACGTATCTTCTGTGAGAATAAATAAACTAAAGAAGCATTTTTTTTTTTTCACAAGAGCTTCCGAAAAGTGGTGCCAGTTTTCAACCCCAAAGAATGATAAGATTAATATTTGTCATATTACTGGAGCCAATTCCTAGCAAAAATAATAGGTTTAATATTTGTGCTTCATGAGTTTGGATATTTACTCCAAAAACAGAAAAGTACATAGGCCCTGCCATCTGAAATCACAGGCCATTAAAGTCTAGAACGTGAACGCAACCTATTCCAACCCCATCACCTCTCTGCACCCGGCCACTAGGCTTAAAAAAAAGATAAGAACGAATCCAAATACCACCTAGTAGCGATGAGAAAATCCAAATTGAAAAAAAAAATGTGTTTATGTGATACAAAGGAACACAGCTTTATGGAAATTAATTGATTTAACAAAGAGACTATTTGTGTAATCATTGAAAGATTCCGTGGAGCAAAAAGTGCAGTTGTGCTCGCACCCTGGTTTCCATAGTCCCCATGATGCACTGCAGGAAGTAGAAGCTCCGGCCTATTTGTCCCATGTGTAAGATGAACAAGATTACTCTGAACTTTAGCAACTCTCCCATTGACTTTATATTGTGCTCTTTTAGCTGTGCTTCCTGGAACATTGCCCTTTTACTATTGCTGCTCCGTCTCATACGCCACTTGAATACAAAATGTACATCTGCAGCAAACTCTCTCTACTTTGAAATTATAATATTTTTGGGGGATAATTCATTCATCAAATCAAAGCGGTACTAATCTATTTAACATAGAAAAGTTATGGCTATTGCTTGTCATATTCATCATTGCGAGTGTAATTATAATACTTTCAGTCCAAGATACTGGGAGAAGTACATTATCATAACCAAACTCAGAGGCAGAGTCTTGTTCACAAAGTTGCTGAATATGCAAAAGTGAAACTTGCATAAATTGAAGGAGGTCAGAGGCAAGAGTGTTGACATTTCAGCTCATTTCTCAGACCAAAGATAACCTTTGAATGTATGAGCAGCATTTATGTGCTGCTCTGTGTATTGTGCAAAAGGAGTTTTGTATGTCAAGTTTTATCAGAGAAAAGTTTCAAAGGTAGTCATCTGGACAATGTTTTAAACATCTAAGGAGCTTCTTGGACCAGCTACTTTGATTTAAAATTACTTTCAGATGGATAATGAAACTTGCTTGATTCTAAAACTCTCAATTGGCCAGATGACAACCTTTGAAACCATTTTCTACAAGGGATCACTCCTGGACAAATGGATCACACCGTTTTTCAACTTTATTTCTAGTAAAGGGGGGACAGAATTTCTCTGTTGGGCAAGTTTACTTAACTGTGACTTTGAATGTCAAAAAAACAATTGCTAAAACAAATGAAATGAATGATGAATGAAAGGTAACACTATGTGACTTATGTTCACTTTAGGCAATTTTCAGCCCTGTCATAAATTATTGCCAAACAATACATGCAATACATTATATATTTGCTCGTTCCACCTGGATAGAAGGTGCGTGTTGTACTAGAAATGGCATCTGTTATCAATGTGGGAATCATAAAGCAGAGAAGGTCAAAAAGCATCTGAGGCATATTGATACCTTTCAACAGACCTCCCTCCTCACTCTTTTTGTTAAAAGTCAAACACATAAACAGAACCACGACCGCTCGTATCGATTACAGGCTCCATAAGTGCAAGGTATCAATGTTGTTATTTTATAGTAAACTGTACATAGATATGTATGTTGAGTATACATGCTGGGCAAGTACATGCATGTATCTATACATATAGGAACATTTGTGTTACCAGGACAGCAGGGTTTTTTGTTTTTTGTTCTGGCCACTATTATTATTACTGTGGTTATTGCCGCTATGGATTTCATTACTACCATTACTACCATGTACTACCATGTATACTACTTCTGATCATCATGAATACAGCTGAGTTTTCCTTTATTTTTTATGTTGTTGTTTTTTTGGTACACAGAAGTGAGGGACTCATGGGGGGAAGGGGGGAGGACAAATTGGAAAATAATTGAATTGTGCTTTCGATGTGTTTTTTGAGCTTTTTTTGTAATGTGATGTTGTCAATGAAAAAATGCACAATTCAATAAAAACTTGATCATGAAAAGATTTGTATGTTGGATTATAGAAGTTGTTCGATTAATACCTGACTCTGACAATTTGATGCCCATTTCATGCAACCCTAATAAAGCTAAAAAAAGAAAGTCGTTACCACTAATGTTTCGGTGCTAAATGTTACAGAAACCAATTTGCGGCTAAAATAATGCAGGCCACAGGAGACGGTGAGAAGGTGACTGGGCTTGACAATGTAAAACACAGGTATTGGGCGCAGCAGTCGACATTGTGTGGAAATGTGGTTCGGTCTAATAATAACCGTCCCGCCTGCACCCGCTGGGCAAAACACCTGGTGCTACACTTTCACTGTGGAGACCAGAGCTGAAAAATACACCTCTATGTGGAGCATGTAATGTGGACAAAAGGTCAAGAACGCATCCATCTGACATTCACACAGGCATTAGAACGCACTGAGACAGACACAACTCGTGGCATGTTTTTACGTCATCTTTTTTATTTTTTTATTTCAGGTGTTTGGGTTTTTATACTTTTACAGTGATTCTCCTCTTGTTGGTTTTATAAGTTGTGGTTTAGTCACAATTTAGTATGATATTAGACCTATTTGTGTCTATATTTGTCCATATATAGATTTGGTCACTGACTTGCCATTCTTGTGGTTGAATTTGGTCTCAATACATGGAAATCACAAATGGGAGCTTAAAGGAGTTGCTATGTGTGTTTAATTAATTACCTGTGCATTTCCGACTCGTATCCTCTTTCTTTGAAGTACTCAGGAGTCGACAGTTGAAGTTTTCCTCCCAAAACTCGGCAAACCATACGTTTCTTCGGTTGTTCTCAAGGGTCAGGCCAGTAAAGTATTCATCAAAACCTGGAGAAAAACAAAGCAACAAAACATAAGGTACGCACGATGCAACATTTTTGTCGGGTCAGAATCAGAATCAGAAGGGCTTTATTGCCATTGTCAGTGAACATAATTCACAAACTAGGAACTTGCTTTGGCATTAAGGTGCAACACAAAACAATAAATAATAAGACTAGCAAAATATATAAAAAAGGGCAGCATACAAATAAAATAACATAGACATGGTTTCAATAACGGTTGGTTTATATACACAATTTCTGAAAAATGAGCAGTGCATGATTGATTCTTGGTCTGAATAGTTGTTAAAGTGGCAGATGTTAAGTGTTCATGAGTCCAAGGGCAGAGGGAAAGAAACTGTTCTTGTGGCGGGAGGTTCTGGTCCGGATGGACCGTAGCCTCCTGCCTGAGGGAAGTGGCTCAAATAGTCCGTGTCCAGGGTGAGAAGTGTGTGATTCGACCTGCTCGTCCCCCAGTGCAATGATTAATGTGAGCAAAAACATCACGATTTTACGATTGTTTATAATTATAGACACCACAAGTAGACAACAGTGATATCTTAATTTACTTTCATTAGTGTTGCCTAGTGTTCCCTCTCCTTGAACCGACACCTTAACGTGGTGGAGGGGTTTGAGTGCCCGAATGATCCCGGGAGCTATGTTGTCGGGGGCTTCATGCCCCTGGTAGGGTCTCCCAAGGCAAACAGGTCCTAGGTGACGGGTCAGACAAAGATCGGTTCAGAAGCCCTCTATGATGACAACAAGAACAAGGCAGTTTACGTCGCCCGGATCGGCGTCACCGGGGTCCCATCCTGGAGCCAGGCCTGGGATGGGTGCTCCATGGCGAGCGCCTGGTGGCCGGGTCTTACCCCACGGGGCCCGGCCGGGCACAGCCCGAAAGAGCGACGTGGGGCCGCCATTCCGTGGGTCCACCACCCGCAAGAGGATCCATAAGGGGCCGGTGCAGAGAGATCTGGGCGGCAGTCGACGGCAGGGGCCTCGGCGACCAGATCTCCAGACACAGAGACTAACTCTGGGGACATGGAATGTCACCTCGCTGGGGGGGAAAGAGCCTGAGCTTGTGCGGGAGGTTGAGCGATACCGACTAGATATAGTTGGCCTCACCTCCACGCACAGTTTGGGCTCTGGAACCCATGTCCTCGAGAGGGGCTGGACGCTTCACTTCTCTGGTGTTGCCCGCGGGGAGAGGCGGCGGGCTGGTGTGGGCTTGCTTATAGCCCCTCAGCTCAGCCGCCACGTGTTGGAGTTTACCCCGGTGAAGGGGTAAACTCAGGGTCTGATGGGAACGTCTAGTGGAGCCCTCTGTCAGTAGGGTATTCAACTCGCACCTCCGAGAGAGCTTCTCCAATGTCCCGGGGGAGGCTGGGGACATTGAGTCCGAGTGGACCATGTTCTCCGCCTCCATTGTTGATGCGGCTGCTCGGAGTTGTGGTCGCAAGGTCTCCGGTGCCTGTCGTGGCGGCAACCCCCGAACCCGGTGGTGGACACCGGAAGTAAGGGATGCCGTCGGACTGAAGAAGGAGGCCTATCAGGCCACCCTGGCTTGTAGGTCTCCGGAGGTCATCGACGGGTATCGGCAGGCCAAGCGAGCCGCGGCTCGTGCTGTCGCAGAGGCAAAAACCTGAGCCTGGGAGGAGTTCGGGGAGGCCATGGAGGAGGACTATCGATCGGCACCAAAGAAATTCTGGCAAACCGTCCGGCGCCTCAGGAGGGGGAAGCAGTGTCTCACCAACACCGTTTACGGTGCGGGTGGAGGCCTGCTGACCTCGTCTGGGGATGTCGTCGGACGGTGGAAGGAATACTTTGAGGATCTCCTTAATCCCTCAGTCACGTCTTCCGAAGAGGAAGTAGAGACCGGGGACTCGGAGGCTGGCTCATCCATCACCCAAGCTGAAGTCACTGAGGTTGTTCGCAAACTCCTCGGTGGCAGGGCTCCGGGGGTGGATGAGATCTGCCCTGAGTACCTAAAGTATCTGGATGTTGTAGGACTGTCTTGTTTGACACGTCTCTGCAACATCGCGTAGCGTTCGGGGACCGTGCCTCTGGACTGGCAGACCGGGGTGGTGGTCCCTCTGTTCAAGAAGGGGGACCGGAGGGTGTGTTCCAACTACAGAGAGATCACACTCCTCAGCCTCCCGGGTAAGGTCTATTCCAAGGTACTGGAGAGGAGAATCCGACCGATAGTCAAACCTCGGATTCAGGAGGAGCAGAGTGGTTTTCGTCCCGGTCGTGGAACACTGGACCAGCTCTATACCCTCCATCGGGTGCTCGAGGGTTCATGGGAGTTTGCCCAACCAGTCCACATGTGCTTTGTGGATCTGGAGAAGGCTTTCGACCGTGTCCCTCGGGTGTCCTTTGGGGGGTGCTCCGGGAGTACGGGGTCCGGGGCCCTTTGCTCAGGGCTGTCCGGTCCCTGTATGACCGGAGCAGGAGCTGTGTTCGCATTGCCGGCAGTAAGTCAGACCTTTTCCCAGTGCATGTTGGACTCCGCCAGGGCTGCCCTTTGTCACCGGTTCTGTTCATAATTTTTATGGACAGAATTTCTAGGCGCAGTCAGGGGTCGGAGGGTGTCCGGTTTGGGGACCACAGGATCTCATCTCTGCTGTTTGCAGACGATGTTGTCCTGATGGCTCCATCAAACCCAGACCTGCAACATGCACTGGGACGGTTTGCAGCCGAGTGTGAAGCGGCTGGGATGAGAATCAGCACCTCCAAATCCGAGGCCATGGTTCTCGACCGGAAAAAGGTGGCTTGCCCTCTCCAGGTGGGTGGGGTGTCCTTGCCCCAAGTGGAGGAGTTCAAGTATCTCGGGGTCTTGTTCACGAGTGAGGGAAGGATGGAGCGTGAGATCGACAGGCGGATCGGTGCAGCGGCTGCAGTGATGCAGTCGCTGCATCGGACCGTTGTGGTAAAGAGGGAGCTGAGCCGAGAGGCAAAGCTCTCTATTTACCGGTCGGTCTAAGTTCCTACCCTCACCTATGGTCATGAGCTTTGGGTAGTTACCGAAAGAACAAGATCGCGGATACAAGCGGTCGAAATGAGCTTCCTCCGCCGGGTGGCTGGGCGCTTCCTTAGAGATAAGGTGAGGAGCTCGGCCACACGGGGGGAGCTCGGAGTAGAGCCGCTGCTCCTCCACGTCGAGAGGAGCCAGCTGAGGTGGCTCGGGCATCTGTTCCGGATGCCTCCTGGGCGCCTCCCTAGAGAGGTGTTTCAGGCATGTCCCACCGGGAAGAGGCCCCGGGGAAGACCCAGGACACGCTGGAGAGACTATGTCTCTCGGCTGGCCTGGGAACGCCTCGGGATCCCCCCGGAGGAGTTAGAGGAAGTGTTTGGGGAGAAGGAAGTCTGGGAGTCCCTGCTCAGACTGCTGCCCCCGCGACCCGGCCCCGGATAAAGCAGCAGAAGATGGATGGATGGATGGATAGTGTTGCCTAATAAGTTACCAGGGGTGTCCAAACTTTTCAGGCTGGGACCACTAATTTCAAGTTGTAAATATTTCAAAATTATGTTTATTTGTATATATTTTAGTAGTTTATTATGTTATCCAACCCAATTTCACTATAACAAACAAAATAGATTTAATACAGTGTCACTATTTTAAAATGTCATTATGAAATCATCTTGCGACCCCCAATGCTTTGAGTATAGCAGATTCAATTTAAATTAATTAATTTAATCTTAAACTTAGGTCTTACTTATTCATTGTGACCTGAAAAATTAACCGAATAATCTTATATAAAAATCTCGCTAATTGTAAAGACCAATTCAAACCGGCAGCAAAGAGGCAAAACAGGTAATGTGTGCAAGGCCAGCAAATCATCACAGGCTTGCTTCATCAAAATTTCATTGTAGTGGTGGTTCCTCTTCCTCCCTGGCCCCAAAGAGCCATAATCTCTTCTTTCATCTAGGAAATGGCATTAATTAAAAACAGAAAGCCTGATAAATAAGGCAGGGAGTGTAAGTGGCGCCACACAGACTGCAGCCCGGGGCGGGAGGAACCTGCAAGTGTACATGTTCATAAAACCTATTACAGCAGATATTGATGGAGTGAGCCATGTACCTTACATGATATGGGTCTGATGAATTAGCTGCAGGAGAGATTAACTGCGGAAACAATGGAGGCTGGAAAAATTTGCGTATATGCACTATTTTTGCTTTGTTTAATGTGGGTCAGGAAACGCAACGGGGACGACATACAGTCAGATTTATGGTCAAAGAATCTGTTCAAGTTTTATGTGGAAACTGGGAAAGAATAATGTTCCTTTTCTAGTTTATTATATATTTCTTTTGTTTATCTACACTTGGAGGATACATTTCACATGCTGCAGTTGTCTTGAGGCAGCAATTGGTGTCTACATCTTCTCCGACTACAATTAAACACACATCCATTAGATTAATGTAGATATTTATACAGACGAGGTGGTTGAAATGTCTTGCCCAAGGACAGAAGAGTAAGCAACAAAATAGCTCACGCTCCAAACTATTGCAAAACTACCATTTTGCAATTTTCACGGTGAAGATAGAGAGAAGGTGCTCCCTGATCAGGATTCAACGACTCAGCAGATTTACCTTTTAAAATGTCTATCAGTGATTTATGTAAGATTGTATTTTTCTGCCTCCATTTCTCTGCATTGTCTTGGACAGACCTCCCCTAATGAATGAGCTTTATAAAACTCCAAACTTTCTGCTATTATAATATTGTAATGATAAGTGCTTTTATTAAGCTGCAGTGAATGGAATCTAAAATGAACTAAGCTCGCAGGGAATTAGAACATGCTGTGTCCAATGTGGCAGTACATTTGACTAATTTGAGTCTCCGCTTTTGTTTGACCCACCAAATAGGGGGCTATTTAACTCCTGAACACACACTTAAAACAGCCATTCATGCGGGAATTTGGGACAAGGAAAATCAATGCTTCCGAAAGTCTTAAAGGAATACAGCAGCTCAGCGTTGTGTAAAAAGAAGATTATTTTCTCCATGGCAGGAAGATGGGAAGGAAGATGTTGTGGAATAAAGGATGCCACAAGAAAATGTTTGTGTAACTTTTTTTGTGAAAAGGAATATTATTCCTGCTTTTTGACAAACAACAGTGAAATCTTATTGAATAAAATTTTAGAACGAATGTTGCTGACATAGTGCTAACCTTACTTTTTGCTCATTACACCTGGTTTAATAGTAATTCAGTGCAAAAAACATATCAGACTGCCAGTTAAATCAAATAAATGCATTAATAACAAACCCATGAACGTCGCCTCAGTCTTAACTGGGAAAACATCTATTAACTAAAACAACCAATTGATTTTATTTTTCTTTAGCTTTTCTTTTGCAGATATACACACAGGTTTACAACATTCTGTATTTGACATAGGCTTTATTCCCTTTTATGTGGTTGGATTAGATTAATGAACACTTAAACTGCGCCTGACTGTTGGCTGCATCAACCTACAAGCGACCATAAGTGCCAATTTTCAAGAATCAGAAACATTTAATGTCTCGTTGCAGTTAAAACCAAAGCACATTTACTGTAAGAGTCACATGTAGCCAATTTGTCCGCAGTCACTTATGTCGGGTACAATTCACGGCCAAAAGTAGACACAAGGTCAAGCTTGTTCTCCCAGGATCGATGAAAGGCCTTTTGAGAAATGCAGGAAATTGCTAACTCGAGTAGAAATAGATGAGGAGACCAGGCACACGGGGCAAAGGGTGAAGGAAGAGTAGCCTTTGGCATAAATTTAACAGTGGCCAGGGATTCAGCTGGTAAATATACTTGGTATCCATACATTGTAGCTATTCAATTGCTAGGAGTTATTAGAACCAAGAAATAAGACAACACAAGATTTCCCCCTCATTTCTTTTTTATTAACGCTTATACATCATACTATCCAGGGAAATCATCTCAAACCTATTCCAATGTATTTCAGATCAATACTATTGGGTGTTTAAAAAATAAATGATGAACTGATGAAGAATGGGAAAACATAAATGCAATTTATCTCAGATGTGTAAAACTCCAACAATAGAAGGGATAGATGGATACCTGTGGAACGCACTTGTGGCTAGAGCAGAAAATGTAATGACAAGGAGATGAATGACAGGGACGGAGCCGGCGTTCAAGGACTGGACTGAAATAACTAAATGGACAGACTAACAATAGCAGTGATGTTGATTTTTTTTGACAGAGAACGGGACAAATGCAAGATTTTTTGGCCCCATGACTTTATAAGACAGGACAGTTCAGCGTGAAATGGGAATGAGAGAAGGGAGGACGCGCAGCAAACTGTCAGAGAGGCCGGCTACACATGGACTCTGGCACATGTGCTGCCGCCTTAACCACTCCACCACCGGGTAGCACCAGACTGGCTTTCGACAGACTGCTCTTTTTCCTTTTGCCTCTGCACTCTCTGTGCCTGGTTTGGGTTGATTGGACTATATCATAAAGACTCAAATACACCGGTCTGTTGAGAGACATTTACCGTTTAATAAATCAAGAAGAGACGACTCGCTAATTGCTTCTAGTTTTGATGTTGCTTCTCTGCGTTGCAACTTTGTCATCTGCACCAAACCCCCTTCATTAGCGAATACAATATCTCACAGAATGTTTTGTAATCAGCATCTGAAACATTTTCTCTACACCGCAGTGACTTTTTAAGAAGTTTGTCATTCATTAAGAGAAAACAAACACGTTGGCAATACACTAACAAGAATAGATATGGGTAAATTGTATTTTGGGAGCTATTACTTAAGTATAAAGTGCTCCCTGCTGCACTGAATGTACCTCTGATAGAAGAGCGTTTGGGTAAGATTGTGATGGCGCCCGTTGCGACGTCTTCGAGCTGGTGGATTGGGCTGCCCTTAGCTCCCCAGCTGTCAGAGCCAATCCACAGGAAGTGTCCCACCTGATTGGCCCGCTTGGTCGCATTCAGAATTCCCCTGGAGCACAGAGATCAGGTTTGGGTTAGAAGACATGACAGGGAGAGCAGAAGATGAACCGCGGAGGTAATCTGCGAAGTGCCAGTGCGAAAATTAGATCTTTGTACGAGCAAATCTACAAGTGTTTAGGTCGAACAAAGTGTGTTCAACTTCATCGTTGCAGAAAAGATGTGAAAATGTAACAAAAATTTACCTGCAAGTAATGAAATGCAATGGAATCGGTGTTTGGCTGATTCAATGTCAGCAACTTGTCATTTCAAGAGCTTGTGTGCATTTTAATATAATTTCTGACAATTTATTTGAGAAGAGATTTGTCATTTTAGATGCAATAAGAATAAATATTTGTCCTAATTCAAGTGTAATATTTCTCAATTTGCATTTGACTAGTTCAACGCTACTCCAATTTAGATAACTTAATTACAGTAATTCTATGCATGTTCACTCGAGTCACAAAGCTATTATGTCCAAATATAAATTAAGAATAGATCACAAAGGTTGGATGTTTGATCACAACGGCATGAATTACTTGCAAAGCAACAAATAGACCATTAATGCTGTCTGGTGAGTTGAAATTGAGTATTTGAATTCATTACTAACACATTTAAGAATAATTACCTTTTCTTTTTTAACAACAAACGTGCTACAAAATTGGTAACCTGCCATTTACAGTCCTGATGACGCAGGCTCAGAACACCATGTTTCCTTCCAGCTTATCTCCAGGAGCTTAGATTAAATGCGTGAACATATCTCCTCATTCCCAGATGGGGCCGTTACATTTACCGTATGTCCTCGTCACTAGCGAAGATGATGACGGCTCGAGCGTGCGGAGACTCCAGTAACTGTTGGACGCCTTTGTCGTAATCCTCCAGCTTTGGGTTGTGGGGAATTTTCAGAGACTGGGCGATGCAGATCCCACCTGAATAGTGGAACAGGAGAAAGAGGTGATAAGGTAACAATCGGCGTGCAAAAATATGTGTTTTTCACTGGTGGGTTTGTAAGATCTCTGTTTTTGGTGTTTGGTTGTCTTTTTTGCAGATTAGAGCTGTGATGCACAATGGGGGGGGGGGGGGGGGGGGGGGGGGGGGGGGGGGGAATGCAGTTTAATTTTCCTATTTGCACTTTTGTATGTTACAGTATGTTCATCTTTCGTTGCTAATATCGCTTCTTTAAGGTGCAAAATGTTTCTCATGGAGGAGCCGTTCTTCTCACAGTAAGAATGTAATAAAAACCTATAATTTAATTCATACTACTACGGAACATTCCAGGCAAACCAACAATCCCCCCCTCACCCGAAAAGTTACATAGTGCCCCTTTAAACTAAGGCATTTGCGCAGCACACTACAATAAAATGGTAGCATTCCAAAGACTCTAGTCATATTTTGTTTATTCCTTCTTTCCATCCAGTAGGCTTTGTAACACTCAAACTGTGCTCTCCAACTGGGTCTCTTCCTCATAGTGAGCGTTATAGGCAAATCTGCTGGAGCAAATCCAATAATCCACACCAGCCGGGATGACAGAAAGCTACACATTTTGCATTATGGATCTGAGTGAATCTAACAGACGGCATTGACTTTCCATTTACAGTCATTATCATACATCTCTATTGGAAGTCAAACCAATCAGATAGCGGGCAGGAATAAAACAACAATGAGGATATTAATGCCGGCAATAAATCATTGTGCGGCAGGTCATCGCTAATGAATTTGTATGGGACGAAGATGCCTGATTGCGTCTCCGTCATTCTAAGTATCTACTTGGTGTTTGGGGTGCATTATCAATCAGATTAGCTTGTAGCAATTCTTTTTTTTTCTTCAAATTTGAATATCACTTGTTTCTTTAATAACACCATGTGGTCTAGTTCTGATAAAAGATCAAAACAATTCTAAAACTGTTCAGAAAGTTTTGTCCTGGGATTTTTTTCAGTAGGCTATTGTTTCAAATCAATAGCTAGTTTCTTGGTATCCTTTTTTTTTATAATACAACTATACCATATACTATGCCTAAACCAGGACAAAATGAGTGTCTAATCCAGGTTAAGACAGGGACTAATGTAGGGCTCAACCAGGTTAAAACCAGGGTTTACGTCAATTCTGACTAAATCCGAACAATCTTGGTCTCAAACGCCTGTCTTAATAAGTCTCTTGAGCTTTAAGTATGTTTAGTATGTTAAATAAAATGACTGGCTTTATTACTTAGAGGTGTTGAGTAAAATAAATCCTCTCATAAAATGCATTGTTTCCCTTCAGTGCAGCTATAACAAGTCTCTCACCTTTGTAGCAGTGTGGATAAACACAAACTGTAAAAGTTCTAATATTGTACAGTAAATTTGAGATTATACAGTTCAGCTTTGCCCAAACCAATTAAAACTCTCCCACTCAGGCTCTTCCCAAATAACCTTCAGTCTGAGGCCCGCTGAATGCAGAAATGGAAGAATCCCCTAATTGCCCGTCTCCTCAGCCTCATTACTTTGATATAAACAGCTTTTAGTTGGCACGTTGCACATCACAAGTCGGTTTACTACAACATTTCTTAAGGCAAGAGACGGCAAAACGACAACAGCCCGACCCCCTTTTCACCATTCATATCATTAGCATCAGCAGACACTGGGCTTTACCTAACTCATGTCTGACACGCTTTGTATGTAAGAAGAGTCCATTGTATGTATGCAAAACAGAGACACATAAAGTGACTCCTATCCGTGGAATAGCAATTGCTGTTACCGTCGAAGAACTCTGTCAACAAGGAAGGAATACAGTTTTATTTCACTTTTATTATGTGTTAATCAGGATTATTTTAGCGTGGAGACATTTCCCTAACCTAAATGTTACAGCATTACCACAAAATTTAATGCGTACATCGCGCTTGTGTCGGTGTAACTCTCCTAATTTGGGACGTTCAAATCCCAGCTGCTAATTGTGTCTCTCAAATGCAAAAGATGTCTCCTCTCAAACATTCTCATAACGTTCAGAACAAAGTATATATATAGCAGTTTAGTGCTTTGCTTGTTGCGCATTTCTCTGATTGGTTCGTCTGTCGTGCTCATTTGAATATACAACTTAACATTGTTAAACATCTGTGTTTATAAATGACAATAACCATCAGATTTATGTCTAAGGCTAAATCAGGCTACTGTAAAGCCGCTGGAATGTGGCTGTTCCATAAAAGGAGGGTTTGTTTGGTGCTTGGTCGGCTGCCGCAGCTGTGGGCTGTGTTGCATCCTGTTAGAGCGTTACATGGATGCAGAGGTTTATGTCGGAGGTCTCTGAGGGAGGAAGCTCTGTCTCATTATAATGACTTCAACCCTCAGAAAAAACTATTGACTGTGCATTTTGGATAACTCATTTTAACATATGCATTTTAAAGTGTAAATGTATTCAGTAAATAAGTCACAATTAAAGCAACATGGAGTTTTAAGAAAGCGTGTAAAGGTGTTCAATAAGTGTATAATAATCAATACGTGTGTATGAATGACATGGGTTGGGTTATTTAATAATTATTTTCTGGATTGATTTCAGGCTGCTTGGATATTACCTTTTTATAATGTATTTTTTTTATATATATTTCTAATTCTATAGCACCCAAGCACCTCTAGGGACAATGCCAGAGGGGTGGGGGACAAGTGGATATAGATGAGTGATGATCTTTGGCATGTGGTTATTCAGAGAGATTACCATATTTAACAGAAGATGGCCTAAACACGGAGAAGGGCCGTTTCTTCCACTCATCATTCTGGACAACACATGACACATATGAAGTCGTGCGCACTCCTGCATGAGCACATTCCCGACGCTCACTCTCAGTCCTCGCTGTGAAACCGCGAAGACAATCCTCTGAATCGTAAAATGAATTCATGAAACAATGAGAGAAAACTCCTCCTTCAGACGGCGCACGTGAGGGAGGTTTGGTTTAATGAAGCGCTGAGAGAAGACACAGATCCAACACGTTCATTTATCTTTTTCGCACCCACCGCGCGACTTGAACCTGACCCAGACCCAGAATTCCCTTCATTATTTGCAGACAGCTTGCTCACAAGGGTCCCTCTGTTTAAATAAATGAAATAATGTCTTTGCCAGACTGAGGCGCGTGGACTCATAGAAGTGACTAACGTTTTTACATTCCACACACAGTTTTATTGCCAGAAAAAGAGCTTTATGTGTCACACGCTTTTGTGTTTTTGTTCTTCCTGCACTTGTCTGTGTTTGTCCCTTCAGCTGCTTTTGCTCTGTCAGGAAGGGCATCCGTGCTCACTGCCCCCTTCTATGACCTTTAGGACCTCCACGTGCACGTATTATTGTGCGTGAACAATAATAACCTAATGCACATCTCATTCCATCATAAGAGTAGATAAGATAAGATAAAATAACCTTTATTTGTCCCACAACGGGGAAAGTTCAGTGGTGCAACACAGATTAGGTACAGAAACAGATTAATAATAAAAACAGATAACAAAATAGCCTTCTAATAGTAATGTAGGTGACCAA
This sequence comes from Eucyclogobius newberryi, assembly GCF_026437365.1. NCBI lineage: Eukaryota > Metazoa > Chordata > Actinopteri > Gobiiformes > Gobiidae > Eucyclogobius > Eucyclogobius newberryi. The sequence goes on from NW_027315801.1 coordinate 27,220,189, forward strand.
AAAAGTTAATTTGAGAAGGATGAGTCGTCACAATCACTTTTATTTATTTGTCATAAAGCTTGATGTGACTGCTTCTACGTGCAGTGCCTCCTCCCTCTCTGTCCCCCGGGTCTGAGTGGGTCAAACTCACTGATTATTGGCTCATGTTATGGGGTTTTGGAGGCGTGGAGAGGGCGTGACATGACGTGGGTTCGCGTGGGCAGATTGCAGCTGCAGGTGGGATCTATAAGGCACAAATTGCGAGGTGGACTGTGCACAGAGTGTTTTATAAATCAGAAGTTTGTGTGGCGTGAGTCTCTAGTGGTCACTTAGACAATGCACTAGCTCAGTAAACTTTCTCAATTTTTTATAGATGAGGCCCCTGCTCTGTGCATCATTTGGTCAACTAAAAGTGGGCGTTGTGCTGGGAAAAACTCTCAAAACTTTTAAGCATCTCTGTGATCTGACTGTGTTTCCGACTTAAAGTTCACTGATGAGTCCACAAGATTACACAAAAGATTGTACAGAAAACAACTAGTGTAAAAATTCACGCGTTATAAATGTCAAACGAACTCACTCCAAATCTTCTCCTTTCTGCTGCGATCTATGTAGATAATATTAATCCCGATAATTGGTCAACTAATACAACTTTTTTGTCGACTAAAGACTAGATTGACTAAACAACTACAGATCTTCAGCACCTACAGCTACTGGAAGATGAACCAACTATTGTTATCCCGCATTGAATTAGACCTCCTTGTCTAATTAAGTTATGATAAATCAAAACTGAGGTTAATAAATCTTCTTAGTTTTGTGTCATGTATGAGTTACAGCAGGTACTTTCTTGTTGTCACCCGCACATTAATCCCATGGGCAAAGGCTGTAAAGGGTTAATGCAGTAGGAATGCCGGTCTCATGAAAATGCATTAAGTCTATTATGATACAGGGCTTCTGGTGTGTCGGAAGACTTATAGCGCTTTAACAGCCTTGAGTGGAGATGTATTATAGGTCACAGCAGTCAATAATACCAGCGCACACCACAAGAGCCAATGATGAAGATGAGGGACATTTAGAACAGCCCTCTTTAAGTCTTTATAGGCTGAGAACGCTTCAGGCTCCTCTGAAGGTGGCTGACTGGAGCTTCAGCAGCAGAGAGGGCTAAATTATTGAATGACTGTAGAAAGAATAGCCCACACTCTATGTCAGTCAGGCAGAGGGGTGGTCAGTGTGTGTGTGTGTGTGTGTGTGTGAGGCAGACTCAAAGATTTCTGCTCATTTTTATGGCATGTTTGAAGTTAAGAGTGGTTTTATGGACTGGCTGGAAATGAAATGTTACAGGCAGATGAAATATGAGATGAATATGCTGTGACTAGATAAGAGAAAGTCATTTATTTGGGCAATAAAAAAAATAATAAAAAAAATTAGTACTTTACGACTTTTACCGTTGAGTACCATTTCAACATTTCAAAAGTGACCTCATGTGCCACGCTTCAATTAAATGATAAGAGTAATAATAACTGGAAATAGAACTGTGGCATTTTGCTACAGCATTAACAATAAATAATAACAAAATTATTATTATTATTTTTTTTTTTATATATATATATATATATATATATATATATATATATATATATATATATATATATATATATATATAGAGAGAGAGAGAGAGAGAGAGAGATTATACATATAATCTATAAACCAGTCACCGTATTTCAACATTTATTTGGTTGATTATGTATTTAAAGTCAATGTGCAATAAAAAAAATAGTTTAACAAAAAATTTAAGAAATAATAACAACAAAGTCTTAATCATACCAATTAGTTGGAGTAAAACCAGGGCTGAATCATTTCTCAGATGATTTTCAGATCCACCGAACTTTCCCTGTTCCTTTACCCTCAAAAATCAAGAGAAAGTACATGTTCACTGTATTCTAATTGCTGATTTTGCAATATCATACTGCATCTGCGATATGTGCATCTTCTGTAAATCACTTTCATTTTCCATGGACAGTTGTGACAAAATCAAATCTAGTGGATACAGGAATCTGAATGGTTCAATTGTATAGAAAGAACAGCCCATGTGGATGCGTCAGTGCGGCTGATGGACAGTTTGTCAGAGAGCAGGCAGCAGTGAGAGCAGCTGGGAAAATACAGGACTGAGTGAACCCCAGAGACTTGCAGTGGGCTGGACCTCACCTGTCACTGGGAGCATGAGACTGCTCAGGCAGTAAAGCTTTGTCTCACGCTGCAGATGAGAGATCAGAGACTGGAAATGGCCGGCAATTTTACTGTAGGTTCTAATTTAGGAATGGTTTTATGGACTTCCTTGAAATCTAGTGTCGTATTCAGACGATTTATGTGTATAATATGCCAAGACAATTTTCATTCATTTACCTTGGTTTTTCTGGTTACTGTCCACTGGACACTAGATCATTTCCCAGTATCTATGGCTCTTAGGTCTGTGCCGACTCTAAAACCATAATTATTCCTGCTCTCATTCACTACAAAACTATGGATCACAAGTCAGATTGAAATAAAAGTTAAAAATAAATAAATAAATAAATAAGGACTCGATTTCATCTGTAATAAATGTGTTGATAAATTATCATCATATAAATGATAATGCATTGGTTATCAATAGTGTCTGCACGGTTGCTCAAAACAAATTCAGGGCTATGATACATCTCAAAACTATCGATACCACAATATTGATATTGGCTATACCGCTAATTGATTGCAGCAACAAAATAAATATATCACAGTAAGACCAAGGTTCTCAATCCATCCATCCATCCATCCATCCATCTTCTGCCGCTTTATCCGGGGCCGGGTCGCGGGGGCAGCAGTCTGAGCAGGGACTCCCAGACCTCCTTCTCCCCAGACACTTCCTCTAACTCCTCCGGGGGGATCCCGAGGCGTTCCCAGGCCAGCCGAGAGACATAGTCTCTCCAGCGTGTCCTGGCTCTTCCCCGGGGCCTCTTCCCGGTGGGACATGCCTGAAACACCTCCCGAGGGAGGCGCCCAGGAGGCATCCGGAACAGATGCCCGAGCCACCTCAGCTGGCTCCTCTCGATGTGGAGGAGCAGTGGCTCTACTCCGAGCTCCCCCCGTGTGGCCGAGCTCCTCACCTTATCTCTAAGGGAGCGCCCAGCCACACGGCGGAGGAAACTCATTTCGACCACTTGTATCCGCGATCTTGTTCTTTCGGTCACTACCCAAAGCTCATGACCATAGGTGAGGGTAGGAACGTAGACCGACCGGTAAATAGAGAGCTTTGCCTTTCGGCTCAGCTCCCTCTTCACCACAACGGTCCGATGCAGCGACTGCATCACTGCAGCCGCTGCACTGATCCGCCTGTCGATCTCACGCTCCATCCTTCCCTCACTGGTGAACAAGACCCCGAGATACTTGAACTCCTCCACTTGGGGCAAGGACACCCCACCCACCTGGAGAGGGCAAGCCACCTTTTTCCGGTCGAGAACCAAGCACCCGATGGAGGGTATAGAGCTGGTCCAGTGTTCCACGACCGGGACGAAAACCACTCTGCTCCTCCTGAATCCGAGGTTCGACTATCGGTCGGATTCTCCTCTCCAGTACCTTGGAATAGACCTTACCCGGGAGGCTGAGGAGTGTGATCCCTCTGTAGTTGGAACACACCCTCCGGTCCCCCTTCTTGAACAGAGGGACCACCACCCCGGTCTGCCAGTCCAGAGGCACGGTCCCCGAACGCTACGCGATGTTGCAGAGACGTGTCAAACAAGACAGTCCTACAACATCCAGATACTTTAGGTACTCAGGGCAGATCTCATCCACCCCCGGAGCCCTGCCACCGAGGAGTTTGCGAACAACCTCAGTGACTTCAGCATGGGTGATGGATGAGCCAGCCTCCGAGTCCCCGGTCTCTACTTCCTCTTCGGAAGACGTGACTGAGGGATTAAGGAGATCCTCAAAGTATTCCTTCCACCGTCCGACGACATCCCCAGTCGAGGTCAGCAGGCCTCCACCCGCACCGTAAACGGTGTTGGTGAGACACTGCTCCCCCCTCCTGAGGCGCCGGACGGTTTGCCAGAATTTCTTTGGTGCCGATCGATAGTCCTCCTCCATGGCCTCCCCGAACTCCTCCCAGGCCCGGGTTTTTGCCTCTGCGACAGCACGAGCCGCGGCTCGCTTGGCCTGCCGATACCCGTCGATGACCTCCGGAGACCTACAAGCCAGAGTGGCCTGATAGGCCTCCTTCTTCAGTCTGACGGCATCCCTTACTTCCGGTGTCCACCACCGGGTTCGGGGGTTGCCGCCACGACAGGCACCGGAGACCTTGCGACCACAGCTCCGAGCAGCCGCATCAACAATGGAGGCGGAGAACATGGTCCACTCGGACTCAATGTCCCCAGCCTCCCCCGGGACATGGGAGAAGCTCTCTTGGAGGTGCGAGTTGAATACCCTACTGACAGAGGGCTCCACTAGACGTTCCCAACAGACCCTCACAATGCGCTTGGGTCTGCCAAGTCTGTCCGGCTTCCTCCTCCGCCAGCGGATCCAACTCACCACCAGGTGGTGATCGGTTGACAACTCTGCCCCTCTCTTCACCCGAGTGTCCAAGACACGCGGCCGCAGGTCTGATGACACGACAACAAAGTCGATCATTGACCTCCGGCCTAGGGTGTCCTGGTGCCATGTGCACTGATGGACACCCTTGTGCTTGAACATGGTGTTCGTTATGGACAATCCGTGGCTAGCACAGAAGTCCAATAACTGAACACCGCTGTTCGTTTGACGGTGCACTGTCCAGTACCCCTCCCAAGGACTCCAAGAAGGCCGGGTACTCTGCACTGCTGTTCGGCCCGTAGGCCGCCACAACAGTGAGAGACCTGTCCCCCACCCGAAGGCGGAGGGACGCGACCCTCTCGTTCACCGGGGTAAACTCCAACACGTGGCGGCTGAGCTGAGGGGCTATAAGCAAGCCCACACCAGCCCGCCGCCTCTCCCCGCGGGCAACACCAGAGAAGTGGAGCGTCCAGCCCCTCTCGAGGACATGGGTTCCAGAGCCCAAACTGTGCGTGGAGGTGAGGCCAACTATATCTAGTCGGTATCGCTCAACCTCCCGCACAAGCTCAGGCTCTTTCCCCCCCAGCGAGGTGACATTCCATGTCCCCAGAGTTAGTCTCCGTGTCTGGAGATCTGGTCGCCGAGGCCCCTGCCGTCGACTGCCGCCCAGATCTCTCTGCACCGGCCCCTTATGGATCCTCCTGCGGGTGGTGGGCCCACGGGAGGGCGGCCCCACGTCGCTCTTTCGGGCTGTGCCCGGCCGGGCCCCGTGGGGTAAGACCCGGCCACCAGGCGCTCGCCATGGAGCACCCATCCCAGGCCTGGCTCCAGGATGGGGCCCCGGTGACGCCGATCCGGGCGACGTAAACTGCCTTGTTTGTGTTGTCATCATAGGGGGCTTCTGAACCGATCTTTGTCTGACCCGTCACCTAGGACCTGTTTGCCTTGGGAGACCCTACCAGGGGCATGAAGCCCCCGACAACATAGCTCCCGGGATCATTCGGGCACTCAAACCCCTCCACCACGTTAAGGTGTCGGTTCAAGGAGAGGGTTCTCAATCCGAAACAATATTTTTTTCAAGGGTGTGTTCATATTAATTCTGATGTAGACTTACTTTGGTTCTGCTCTAGTCTTGGTTTAGCTCTGGTTAGTCTAGGCTTAGACCCAGTTTATTCACTATTTTAAAGTGGTGTTTGTGCAAGTGTATACTCACCCTGATGAAAGGAAAATACTGAGAAAAGGCTGATCTTATTCATGAATTAAATTAGCCTTAATTTAGACTCAGTTTTGTTTCTGTTACATTTTGATTTTTCACTTAACTGATACAGCATCCATTAAATGTTGTTCAAGGAAAGCCAATTTATTTACCCTAATGACGCCAAAGAAACACCTTTAACCTTCAGCCTGACATTGTATTTGGGTATCAGAGGGTGCAGAGTGACTCTAGTGGTTGAATTCATTAGCCTCTGGGCAGGTCCTGCCTTATCTGTCTCTGTGCAATAGGTCATGCTCCGTATTAACGGCCTCAATTATTCATCCCTGGTGCCGTCACCTTTAAAAACACACTGCCAGCTGAGAAATCTACTTTCACCCTCATTTTTCTTACAGAAGTCCAAATCCTTTTAAATGGAGCTCTGGGTGGATTAGACACACACCTACACTTGAAACTCGAGCCACCAGGGAAACTATAATGCAGCAATTCAATTTATCACTCTACTTTCCAAATTCACTTCAAAACACCAGACATAGGGTGACATTCATGCCATATATATATATATATATATATATATATATATATATATATATATATATATATATATATATATATATATATTGCCATGCCATCAGACAAAACCCTGCAGGAACACTGGCTTTATATGAAGTTGTGATGGTTTGACAGCCTCAGGCTGTGCTGTTGTGGGGTGTTACAGGTCTTCATATCAGGCCACTCATGTATTCCCCATCAACCCAAAAAGCCCAGTACTGTATAGTGAGCCTCCAGCTGTGTCCTCCTGACCTGAAAGTGAAAACGTTTCTGCAGCAGTATTAGAATTTCCTTCACGATCATTAAAGTCTCTATTTAGTTAAATAAAATAGATTTATAATCCTTAATTTATACTTTTTTAATAATTAATTTATTAAAAATTAACTTAATGTATTATTGTTATTTTTGTATTTTCTTCAACTTAATTTATATATTTTTTCTAAGTATTGCTATCGGTTATCGGCTACAGCAGCAAACCAAACACTTAACATAATCCCAATAAAGTCTACACAATAATGCTAACTCAAATTACTGGCATATTATGATAAAATACTGAATATTATGCTGGGGGTCCTAATGTTATGACTTTTATACATGTGCACTGTTGACCTTTTTCCTTTTCCCTGAAGAAACAATATTGTTGTTAGATGCACGCTGAGAAAATATGTAAGTTCCTTCCTTCCGCTAATACAAGTGGATTAGACACACACCTACACACTTGGAACTCAAGCCACAGGGGAAGCTATAATACAGCAATTATATTTATCATTTCGACTTCCCAACAGCAGTCATATAAGGTGACAGTGTATGTGTTGTTCCACCAGGGGAACAGTGGGCAGGAGAGGGGTCGCGGAAGAATGCAAGTCCATTTTAGTGTTTGCTGCAAAGTCATAATCCCTATAGTCTAAAACATTTTCTCCATGGCCCGACCACATCCAAGAACTCATCGTGCTGGCATCTCTGTGCAATCAATTCCTCCGTGGTACACAATGTGGGAGGTTTTCTTCAAATGCTAGTCTTTTGTATCAAATAGGGAAAAACTGAACTCCATCACTTGGCTGTGGTCCAAGACAGGCACCAAAAGTACAAACACGATTAATCTCCGCCGGCTTCACCTGCAGCAAAGACGGAGGATGGTGCGTGCAGTGGAACAATGCCTAAACATAGCAGACAAGCCAGAGAAAAGAGGAGCCCAGATCAATACAGCCTGACCATCACTCGCATTTCAGCTCGAGGTAATGGCTGGCCATATTGCATTAGTTTTTGCGAGATGGCTTCTCCTTGAAGTGGTGAAGCGAGAATCCTACTAATGCATCTGACATTTCACTGCAAGCACATACAGAGCACAGAGCCAAATGCACACGACTAAAACACTGAAGGGCTCAGAGATCAGCGAGAACAAGTCAATAATATGCATGCTTGTTCTACATCAGAGCTTGTACACTGAAAACACACAATATGGTTTGTAGGTGGACGTGACATTATGAGCCATGACCCCTCCAACAAGCATTAGTCCCCTATGTATGTGTGTCCTGACTCCTTTCAAACAGCAGCAATTAATTACACATAGTACAATACATAAACAGAACCAGTTTATTACATGGGTTTTTATTGTGGTTTTATCCAAAAAGTATCAAGCTTTTTACCTTCGTATTACAATGACGTTTGGAAATGTTAATATCACTGCAGTTTTGTACATGTTCTAACCCAGACATAGATAGTTATATAGATGTGTTCAGTAATCTGGATTTACAAAGTAGAACATCCGATAAGTGTTAGCATACAAAGTTGATAAATAATATTGAAAAGAACAGAGGCCAGTGTCGCTGTTATTAAAACTCTGCTTCCCCATTCACATTGATTCAGTATTTTGGCATTTTGCAGCCTAATTCCTGCCGGGATAAAAGACCTTCTAAATGATTCTGTTCTGCTGCTCAGGGAGAGGAGATGGTCACTCCTCCTTTTCTGAGCAGCTACAATCCCATGGAGATGATGGCCTTCATCTCCAGCACAGACACCACTCCCTCATGGCACTGACCCAGCTCTCTTCACTAGCTCTTTCTTGTCTCTGACAGAAAAACTCCCCACAATCAATGACATAAAACAAAGCAATTGCAACTAAACCCAGTACGTATCATTGTGCCAAAATAAATTGTTTAAATTAACAATTAATTATTTAATGATTAATTAATAAGGAACATTTAATTAATTACATTTACAATGAATTAATTGCACGCACAGTCAATTAATTAAATGTGTCAATACATAATTTAAAGAAACATTTCAAGCTTAACATAAAAAAATATCTGTTTGATTAATTCATGATTTTATGGTATCTGTCAGACTCACTCATCAAACTCAGAGGGCGGGACTGCTCCGGTCCAGTCCATCCAGCAGTGGGCACAGCAGAGTCAGAGCTGTGGAGCGGTGCAGGCTTCGAGTGTGAAGCGGTCTATTAGCTACTATTTCTCCCTGTACAGCGGAGGTTTGATGGTCCATTCCCTGTTCTTGCTGAACCTGCTGGCGGCTTATGGTGCTTCACACACAGAGCCTGCACCTAAAGTATTTATTGACACATTTAAGTAATTCATTGACCATTCAATTAATTCACTGTGCATTTAAACATTTAATTTTGACACATTGAACTCATTAGTACTCGTCACTTTTTCTGATTCTAAACAGTAAAATGTTCACTTGTAAGTGGTCACAATCTTATGGCTGATTGGTGTTCATAAAAATCTTCACTATTTCCCAAATATTTTGGTGCAGAACGCTTCCCTTGAATAAGGCCGGGAGTTGCTCCATATGACATTTCATAATTTGTGTTTATTAAAGATATCTTGGCCTTGGGTAATGGAGATTTCCTCTGTGCAAATAACACACATTTGTATTAACAGCTCTTTGCAAACTAACAGTGACTATGCCTCAGAGGATTTCATCAGTGTAAATGATAGAGCAGAATGGCCCCAGTTGTGGTATGTTAAGTTCAGTCTGGTTTATATGTAGCTTTAGTCCGAGATTGGTCCTAAATTAACCGCCCTTTTTACATACTTGCTCATGTTTAATCCTGGAGCAGTCCTGAATTTCTTGTGATTTAGTCTCGGATTAGTCCTGCTTCATTCCTGGTTTAGTTCTGTATTAGTTCTGTTTCAGTCCAATACTCTAGTCCTGGTCTAGCATCGGCATCTTCCTTTTGTTTTTATCCTGATTTCTGAATATGCCACTTGAAAATGACCATATTTTCTATTGCTTCTCTTGTGTGGATCATAACTCTGAGGATCCCAGGTGTAAAAAATAAGGTGAAAAGCATTGAACCTGGTTGTTTTTTGCGGCTGCAGTATAATCCATCTCCGTAGCGATGTAAATGCAGGCACAAACAGGTGCTGAAGTTTTAATGAGAGATCACAGTGGACATGGACGCAGCAGTAAAATATTAATGTGGACTGGAGCAGAGCCGCGGGGATGTCGTTAGCTTTCTCATTTCAGAGGTTTTCGGTGCATTACTGTGCACACATCGTTCAGCGGTCAGAGAGAATGGTCAAGTGGCAGTAGGGACATCGGATCCCACAAGATTATTAGTTTATGTGTCCTGGGCATACTTCAACCAAAGGCATTGGTGGATACCCTTCTGTACTAATACTACTGATTAGAATATACCAAAATTAAGGGAAGTAAAAAGCTGTTAAAAGAGAGATGTTTTTCTCAATTGCACAGCAGTAAACTACCATTGTCATTAGCATTTTCTTTTTCATTTTTACTTATACTATTTGATTAATCATTGCTGTTAGCGCAATTATCACAATTACACAAAATTACTGCATTCCTCTCACAATTCTGTAACAAGCACCAAAATCTTTTACAAAATGTTAACAAATTGCTCCATTAAAGTGTCCAATTAATTCCCACCACTGACAGCAAGCAAAAAAACATAAAACATAAATGCAAATCAGTTTTTATTATTTTCCTCACTCTAACCTCTCCAAATCCACATTCAAATGTAAAAGTTTTGCTTCATTCGGATAATTAGCTCTGCAACAATTGTCATTAATGTTACACGACCCGAACATGAGGCTGAGTAGGATTCTGCAGCTCCTCTCCAAGTCAGTTCACTCTAATCCTGTTGCGCCGTTTGTCCCCAAAAGCAAGAGTTGATCCTTTTCAAATACAAAATATGTAAAGTCCAACTGCTTTGTACACACCACTGCATGGTTAGCCGAAGCTTTGAAAAATTATGAAAGATAATACAATTTAATTCAGAGGGCTTTCAAAATGACCTGATTAATCTGTTGTTTTGACTGGATATAGCATTTTCTTCAATTACTCTCAATGTAAGTCCTTGTAATCTTGTAATCTTACTGTTAAAACTCTACATCTTACTAATGTACTGTTCCAACAACCGCCACTAATATTACTTCATAGTTAATGGACCTTTTTTATGTTTATGTTTATGTCTGAACCATTGGGACTCAATTCTCATTTACAATGTTGACCTGCCCAAGAGGCAGCAGAACAAAAATATATCAAATATGTACAAAATGTATAACATTCTCAAAAAACTGACTAGAATGGTTTCAGGTGTCCAAAGTAAAATGGGAACAACAATATCTAGTGATTTTCAGAACAGTGACCAGAACATATAAAATATCAGCAATATTAGCCTTCAAAACGACTTGACTTGACTTTACAAAAGTCTACTGGGGAAAAAAAAGTTATTCTCTTATAAAATGATAAAAGTGTGAATATTATTAGCAGTATTGCTTCTCCTCTGCAGGCCATATTCACGGCCTCCACTCTCACAACTCACTAGAGGACTGGAGTTAGCAAACAGATCAATAATTCATCGAGCTAAAACAACAGAGTTTGAACCTGAATTGGAAACGCAATTGAGATCGATCTTTTACTGGGAAAAGACACATATAATATACAGTGAGAGGATAAGTATGCTCCACCGCATACAGGAATAGTCATTTTACCACATTTAATTCAGAGATACACCTTATTTTTTGGGAGCCATTAGGACAAGAAAAGATTGTGTTCTTACTGTATTTTTTTCATTTATTATGTTTTTATATCATTACATAATGTATATGTATTATTTTCAGTGGTTTAATGTAACCTAGCCTTTATTGGTTCCAGATTGGTGGCAAATTAAATAAGAAAACTATCACAAGGTTATTCTTCAGCAGAACGATAATGGCAGCATGTAAGTTCCATTAAATGTATCTTGTATATTTAACATATGTTTTTAGCATTGACCCACTCTATTCTAATTTACATTGTGGTTATTTTTGCTGTTGTTTCGATCAAGCTGCAACATAATCCAACATAATATGTGATTAATGCAATTGGAGGGTTTTTAACCCCAGGAAGAATGGAAAAAGCTTTGAGGGCGCTAATGGGGATCCAAATAAATGTTTAAAAAAATATAAAATAAATCTCCTCCTCCTGGTTGCTGTTGGTTTTGTTGGTTTTCTCTTCAGGAATTTCACTGTCCTTCACTATATGTCATTTGGCTTGAGAAGTGTAGTAAGATGGTGACAAAGAGAGGGAAATTAGTCCACACAGAAGGAACAATAGCAGACATTGAGGAGGATTATAAGTACCTTGGAATACCACAGGCAAATGGTAACCTCGAAGAGGAAAGCAGCAATAGCCAAATACCTACAACGAGTGAGGCAACTCCTCAGAAGCCAGCTCAATGACAAGAAATTCCCGGGCAATAAACAGCTACACCCTGCCAGTGATCAGATACCCTGCAGGTATATGATCTGGTGGCCAAAGGAAGCGATACAGACTTAAGATGTTAAGACACGAGAGCTCCTGACCATGCATGGAGGGTTCCATCCCAAATCCAGCACCCTGGACTAGTGAGTGTGAAAGCCCAGATCTACCACACCAGACAAGACCCAAGGAGTAGGCTGTGCAGAGGCCCCTGAGAGTAAGGACTGGAAACCCCAACCAGACATTGTGGTGGTGGATAAACATAAAAGATACTGCGCAGAACTCTCAATCTACCCGGCCCCTGGTAGAGGGGGAACTATGATGAACTATGCTCACTACTGTTTCCAGTGGCCAGTGGCCTGTACAGCTCCGTTGCTATGCATCCATAACCTGTGAGCACATATCCTACATAGACCAAAAAACTGACAAAACTGCACAGAGGACAGACAGAAACCTCTATGCATAGCCTTATGCGTCTTGAATGTATAAATGAGCCTTAAGAGGACGCTAGAATTCTGCACCAGAGAGTTTATATATTTGTATTTTAATATTACTGTCCCAAAAATGTAACCGAGTTATACTAATTAGTGATACTTTTGAGTTACTTCAATAATGGACAAACATTTATTCATCAATTGTTTACCAAAGTAACTTAAAAGTAACCAAATTAGTAGAACCTAGTTACATTTTTGGGACAGTAATATTGCAAACAAACTATATAACATTATTAGCACTGTAATGTAATATAAAATGTGTAACTTAAAGTAACTTACCCAACACTGCATGAGTATATTTACTCATTACATTTCTAGTGGAGGGCACATTACCAGCTTTTCATGAAGAGAGATATGTTTTGTCATGCTGTGCAGGCAAAGCGTGGTGACTTGTCCACCACTGAGCGAAGTAGCAAGTCAGGTCAGAGTAGAGGTAAGCCTACTCCATAGTCAGGATGGGTGTTTTTCATGATATAACGGCTTTTTAAAAATTGTTGGTTGAAATATTACGCAGTATTCAGAGAGATCTGTTTACCCGTCCTCCGTTTGGCACATACCTGCTTCCTTGGACAGCTGTGTGAAGGCCTCCACTCCCCTCTCTCCATAGCTCCCCTCAGAGGCAACAGTAGAGACGTAGGTCCAGCCCATGGATCTGATGATGTCCACCATGGCCTGGGCCTGGAACGAGTCCGGAGGAACCACTCGAGAGAAGAAGTCATACCGCCGATCGTCACTCAACTCTGGAGCTGTTGAGGCGTAGCTTATTTGAGGGATCTTCACAGGGACAAACAAAACAACTATCAGCCAGAGAAACATTTATTTTAACATTTGAAAAGCAGGAAAAAGTCTGAAATAATTGCATTTCTTTCTAGGTTTTTTTTGTGGCACGAAAAATGTCCATGGATACATGCAGTTGTCATGCCTGCCACCAGAAATCTTACACAGTGCAGCTTTAAAATAACCTGGTTCATGTCATGTAGAACTCTGAATTGAATTCTTCCCACATCAATCTGGAAAGACTCTTGCTGAAAGCAATTGGAACGTTATAAATAAATGTTTCACACTAATTCATGAAAGTGTCACAACAGCGGAAGAAGCAGAGAAATAAAACATTTGTTTAATTCAGTTGAGAGAAACATAAACATCTTTCCCGTCCACAAATGCAAAAAATGATTCTATGTGCACGTTTTAATGGTCCATATTTGTGCAAAACTAAGCCAAAGAACGTATGTCACTGTCGCTGTCTTGGTTTTGATTTGTTTGTTTGTCTCTGCACTGCTGGGGAATCGGGCCCTAACATAATCAAATGTAGTAGTGGGAGCCTAACAAGATGGATTCTCCTAACACTGTTTCATCACGCTGGCAAGCTTAGTTTAATATGCTTTCATATCTTATAGTTCACAAAAGTAAAAGTCAAAAACAAATTCATATTCATTATTTCAATATAATCTATTAAATTAAGTATTAATTACTTACTTTGAACACCATAGAAATAATAAATTAATTAATACTTTGGGAAATTAATGGGTTTTTCCTATTACATAAGAACTAGGCCTTTCCAGTTTGCATTGGGATGCCAAAATCTGGTTTGTTTTAACACAATCTGCTCTCATCATGTCTGTTCTGTTCAAGAGCATAATGTTTTCTAAATAACAATGCCTCAAAAAAGATTTTACTTTCACACAACTTGTGAAAAAACTAAAACTGTATTAGGATATGCATAATTAAAAGCCAATTTTACTTTAAGTTGACCTTTGGTACCTTGTAAGTACTATTGTGTGTAATTTACTGTGACAGTGTTGGTAAATACTGCTGAGTAGTGCTCACTGGAGTGAGCCATTGGGAAGTCTAGACACAAATATGTTGAAGATAATGGCAGTGAGATTATCAGAGGAGCTGCAGTGGAGGACACTTAGATATTATATATACTTAGATACATATCAAGAAGCATTGTTTTTACACCCCACTTTTTAGCAGGAAAGTCGGTCATTGTAAATGTCTTGTTGTATTTTTTCAGTTGTAGTCATCTGGACTCAGTTTGAAAAAATAGACAATTCGACTCTCATCCAAGAGTCATTGTCAATAAAAGAATTTAGATCGAGAACTCCTATATTAATACTGTTCTGTGGTAAGACCCACCCATTGGGAGGAGCCTTCCTGAAGTAAAAGGAGTTGTTTGTTTCAACAGAAACTCCCCCCTTGTATCTACCGAGCTAGCCTATTCAGAATCTTAATGGGCTGTTAAAACCTCTTTGTCTTAGTGAGACCCTGGCTCAAACACCCTGAGTACCTGATTAGCATCTAAATGTCCTGGTCCTGGTCCTCTACCTTTCCAGGGGTTCAGTAACCCATTATAAATAACAGGAAGATTAAACCTTAGCCCTCCATTTCTGTTTAAAGAAGGTCTTTCTTTTTTAACAAAAATAGCTTCCTTGACTCCTCTTTCAAACCATCTTTTCTCCCTGCTTAAAACCTTCACCTCACCGTCTTCAAACGAGTGATTAGAGGCTTCAAGATGGAGATGCACGGCGCTCTGAGGTCCTGAACTAGTATTTCTTCTGTGCTGATAGAGCCTCTTGTGTAGAGGCTGTTTTGTCTCACCTATGTACCGTTCTTTACAGCTTTCTTCACTGCATTGGATCGAATAAACTACATTGCTCTGTTTTTTGTGTCTCACAAAGACAAAGAGGATTCTAATAGCCCATTAAGATTCTGAATAGGCTAGCTCGGTAGATACAAGGGGGGAGTTTCTGTTGAAACAAACAACTCTTTCTACTTCAGGAAGGCTCCTCCCAATGGGCGGGTCTTACCACAGAACAGTATTAATATCGGAGTTCTCGATCTAAATTATTTTATTGACAATGACTCTTGGATGAGAGTCAAAGCGTCTATTTTTTCAAACTGAGTCCAGATGACTACAACTGAAGCTTTTTCTACTATGGAACACGCCTGGACGAATGAGGGATTACACCGACTTGTTGTATTTTGTTCCACAATCCTAAATATCTTTTCAAATATAACTGTTTCACTGGTTTATATGTATTTATTAATTAAATAGGGACAATGTACATTAATGAACATCTGTATAGAACAAATGTGAATATGACGGATTATAGCTACAAAGCTTACATCCACAGTCCCTAAACAGGTAACAAAAAAAATACTACCTACAAATAGGAGATTAGCACAACACAAGGAAATGTTAAAACGTTTAATTTTGGCTCGTGATCAACATGACTGGTTTGATTTCAGCCACAGTTTGAGTTGAGTTTTAAAGCTGAGCAATGTTGGGCAATCTCTTATTTCCAGAGAGTGTTCCAGATCTGTTTTACCAATGCTGCTACTACTCTTTAGTCATTACTAACTACTAACTGAATAGATACAGGTCCTGTTTTCCACCAGTTCATCTTCATTCTCATACAATATCCCTGTCCATTGCTGTGTGGAGACAACAAATAATTTGAGTAACATCTTCCCAAATTAAAATATTTACTACTACATCTAGTGATTTATTCTGAAGCAGACCATCTCATCTGCCTCTTCTGACCCCGATTCTTCAATCACACTTCAATCACTCTCAGTCTATCTCGCTGCCCTTTTCTGTTAGTCAAGCTGGTATACACACATTCACATACATTATTCTGCCTTTCCCACAATGCACCGGGCCTATCGATGCTGATCTGAAGAGCGTATCTGTGTGTGTTAGAGCGATCAGACGTGGCAGAGGCAGGGGAGAGCCGGGATCCAGGACACCGCAGTTCACCGATGAGACTTCTTCATCCTCACGCAGGCAGAAAGATAGCTTTGACCCGGCACTCAAACGGGGTCAAGCGCTCAGAGCTGACAAATTGAGGAGCAGCAGGAGAGAGCCAAGATGTTTTGAGTTGTCAGAAAAAATTAATTATTTTAAAGCAGCCAAAAGAAGTGGTGGAAAGTGACATGTGCTGGGTCAACTCGGGTGCCATTTAGCAGCAATGATTTAATATTAATAGTGGTAGTTCTAGTGTTTGTAATGGGAGTATTTAGAGTCGTAGGTGTGGTAGCAGTTGCAGAAGAAGGCAAAGGGCGGTATCTTTTTCCAATTGTGTGCTTACGATTAGGTCTGCAACAAGTTAATCAATTAATCGCAAATAATTGATTCTTGAAATAAATGTGAACAAACTTAGCAATTGAATAACCGTTAACTGGTCTTTACATAGATTCCAAAGCAAGAACTGAGAAAATAAGTATTATGACTGTAATTGAGTCGCAGTTCTATGAAAATGACACGGAGAATGTATAAATTTAGTGTCTTTGATGAACACACTCTTTTGTACACAAATAAACTCCGGCAGGATTCTTAAACAGCTTCACTTCAGCTTCAAAACTACATTTTAGTTGAACAATGAAGATTCATCGTTAAGATACACCCATAAGGGCATGTATTGTATCAACCTACGGTTATTGGGATATGTATTGTCTCGTGAGGTATTGGGCAATGTCCAGTCCTAAAATATGATGTGCTTTTTACATTTTCAGTAAAATATTTCTGTAGCCGTAGCTCTAGAACAAGCTCTAGAACAATTTGCAGAGATGTGGCTCTTGTGGTTACTTGCCTTGACCACGCTGGACTGTGGCATATTTGACTTTGTGTGGTGGAAAATTAGACTTGTGGATCCTTTAAGCAGACTGGCCCCTCCCCCACACCTGCTCAGAGGCTATTGTAACAGCTCGCACTGAACCGGACCAGACTCGTATTAAGGGTAAAGCCAGCATTACACATTGACCAGTGCCTCACAGTATTCAATGCAAGACGTGGGTATTAAGCCATCAAACTCTTCATTAGAGGGCAATTCTCTTCCCACAGATCTACATCCACTGTAAGAGCAATAGTGAGAAAATCTGTTCTGCACTTCAAATCCACGAATACACAGCTGAACATGGCTCGTTCTAACAAGCTAAATCACAACTTTAACATTGAGAGAACACGATCAAAAATGGAGCAGAGCACGGTAATGGTAGAGCAGATGTAACATTGATTTGCATTTAAAAAGTCTGCTCTCTCCCAAAAGTGCGTGGGACATTACAGAGTAGATCTATCAAATCTAAAATTCAGCAGAGACACTCAAAGTCAAAAGGTGTTAAGGTTTCATTCAATCACGTATCCTGAGTTCTTCAACACTGTCCTCACAGAGCGTTTTGCTGCAGGAAACAGTTTAAATTACAATGTCTTTTCATTTTGTCGAAGGGCTTGTACCCATTCTAATATAATTTCTTTTTTTAGGAACCTACATCTCTCACTACAAACAGTCACTCTTAGAAACTGTACTTTTTAATTACTACATTGACCTCCAGGTTTAAACCTGCTTTGGAAGGAAACAGCAATGACGATTAAGCCTCGCAATACAAAGAAATGCTGAGTAATAGTGATTTGAATCTAATAGTTTTTACAGTTTTAATAGCTTACATGAAAAGGGTGGCAGAAGTTCATTTTTAAAGCATAATTTAATTAAATGTGACAAATCTTTTTTGGGTCGCAGATAATAAATGTAGAGAAAGAAAAGGTGTTCCAGAATCTGTTTTATGCAGTTGACATTTAGTATATTGAATAAGAACTAGGCCTGTCACAATAATGCATTTTGAAGTGTGATATACAGAAAATATTACAATAAATGATAATATTGAAACTACTTTGAGTAGTTTCAATACAATAACCAAAAAAGCATTTTTCTTAAAAATGAGAACATTGTTAAAAAAAAAAAACTGAATGAAACAAGTATTTAGTGTCATTAATGAGTCAAAGATGTTAACAGCTCTATAGCTCAAATTTGACCAGTTCTACATAAAATGTTTCTTAGAAAATTGCAGAAAAATGCAAAGAAAATGTACAAACTATAAATATTGATACAGTCTTGAAGATGTGAGACAGGTTCTACTCTGACAGTGTTCAAATCCAAGCTAAACACAGTTTTGTTTAGCTGTGCATGTGACCGAAAGGATTTTCTTAAATTTATTATGATTTGTGTAATTTCTTTGTAATTTGAATGCATTTTTCCTGTTGTGTGAAGCACTTTGAATTGCCTTGTGTATGAAATGTGCTACAAATAAACTTGCCTTGATCCCCAAAAAATATTCCAGATTTCATTCATTTCAGATTTTCATTCATGAACAATAGTAATTATTTGCAATTATTGTGAAACATGTATGTTTCTACCTCTACATTACAAGTGTTTTAGATACCATCTATTTAAATTGCCAGTGACAAAAAAAAAAATCAATCACTTTTTCGATTCAATATATATTCAAAGCAGTATATCAACGCAACACAATCCCAGTATTTGACATGTGCTACTAAAATAGATGCGTTTGACTGCCGATAACTTCAAAGTGAAGCAGGTACGGGACCAAGATCGATGATCAACAACCAATGCCTATTTCAATCTCACAATTATCCAGCTCTGATGCCTGTCACCTGCCACGTGTGTCGGGGTCAGAGTTCACCGTCTGAGGCTAATCGCCTGCCGTTCTTCGATACATCTGGAGCGACAGGATCGATGGGGAGAAAACACTGAGGTCTCGTATAGGGGACGCTGTTTTATCGACCCGCCACCGCCACCCTGAATAAAAACCTGCTGCTGAGGGTCGAGGGAGAAACCAAACATGGCTGTTTTAACCTGAGTATTTAAGAACAGACAGGGCTAAAACAGGTTGAATAAAGGTCAGAGGCATTCGCAGTAAGCGGGAATGCCAGGTGAAGTTAATTAGCTTGTCTTTTGGCCTTTTCTGCTGATCTCACACTTTTGCACGCCAGGAACATGCAGAGGGGAGAGACACACTGAGTCTTAACTAACGCTGCTAAAAGACAATAATTAGGCTGATGTTTGAAATGATAAAATTGCTAGTGATATTTGGATACCCCTAATTATTTGTTCGTGCATGAGACTACCTACCCGATGATAATTATATGTTGGATCAGACAGACCAGTATCATTTTCAAGTGCCACACCTGTCAATGGTCAATTCAGCACTCAGAACCACTGTTGATAGCTATTGAGCACTGCAGAACGGCCAATTTATCCTGCTCCTGACAAAATGCTCACTCACTACTGCATAATATTACACACCACCCCCTCTAATAGACACGATGATAGTAGTAGCACTTGTAGTATTCGTCTCTGTTTTGATTTAAACCGAGATATAAGTAAAATGTGGGGTTGAAAACATAGGAAAAACTTAAAATAGAAGAAAGCCATTTACCATTCCTTTGCTATCCTCATACAAAAAGACTTTATGAATTGATATAGTGTGATGAAGATGTGTTAATGTCTGAAATACTATATAACTTTCAACATCTACAGTATGAACCTTAGTCTTTGCTGCTGGTGATGGTCAAAATGCAACTGTAACATTTGCAGCTATCATGACTTATTTGGTGTGATTCATGCAAGGGAAAATGTTATTTGAAGAAAAACAGGCAACATATGGCCCAACATGAGCCTCTCTCAGTTGGTGTAATGGCAATCTATCCAAGCCATCTGAGGGGAAGCATGACTGTAAGAAATAACCTTTACATGTCCAGCTATTAAGTAAATGTTGTAAACCACAATGGTCAAATGTCTCGCATTTTAGACTACTTTTGACGCTTAAGTATTATTAAGTGTAGTTTAGTATAGTTTGTTCCCAAGAGGGCACAAAGACTGTGTCAACCGAAGCGTTGAACTTCAAGACATTTCAGGCGCGGTGAAGTCTAGTATTATTATTATCAGTGATAGTAATAATAATATGCAATTAAAGCTAGGCCGTAGTATTATTTTAAACATCTTTTGTTTTTGTTATTATATATGTTTTCACTCTACCCTCTAGGATTGAAATGAGTAACTTTACTCAAGAGTTATGAATGTTTATCCACTAATAAGCCTTTAATTTTCACGTAGGCTGTTGAAACAAGTTTGTGTGTTTGTTGGTCTTTTATTCCCTAACACATCCACAGTATGAGTTTGGTTCAAAGTTTGCGGAGGCAGAGAGAACTAGTGATGTGTAGGTAGTCTTTTGACCCGCGGTCCCAATGGTTACCCGTCGGATCTAGAAATTCTCATTTCACTGCAGGGCGGGTTAAAAAAAAAAACACGCTCCACATGTAACTTTGCGTTTAGACGAGTCTAAATTTAGTTCCTCATTAGATTAATTTCTCAGTGAATATGAGTCAGATTGTAATAAAACACTGCTCCTGGGCTTGCACTGAGCAAGTGAGTGAAATAGTGCGAGAGAGAGAGAGAGAGAAAGAGAGAGAGAGAGAGAGAGAGAGAGAGAGAGAGAGAGAGAGAGAGAGAGAGAGAGAGAGAGAGACAGAGAGAGAGAGAGAGAGAGAGAAAGAGAGAGAGAGAGAGAGAGAGAGAGAGAGAGAGAGAGAGACAGAGACAGAGAGAGAGAGAGAGAGGGGATGTCAAAATCTGGGGGTAATAATGGACTCCAATTTTAACCGCCATGTCAAAACAGCAGCTTTTCGCCACCTAAAAAACTTTGCTAATATAAAAAATATAGTGTCTAAACCAGACTTGGAGAGACTTATCCATGCGTTTGTCTCCAGTAGATTAGACTACTGTAACGGCCTGCTCACTGGCCTCTCCAAACGAGCTGTAAAACAGCTGCAGTACATCCAGAACGCTGCTGCTCGGGTCCTGACTAGAACCAGGAAGTACCATCACATTAGTCCTGACTAGAACCAGGAAGTATCATCACATTAGTCCTGTTCTCAGGTCTCTGCACTGCCTCCTGTGGCTCAGAGAATGGACTTTAAGTCTCTCCATGGCCTAGCACCAAAGTACATCTCAGACATGTTAGTGCCACATGAACCATCTCAGACTCTGAGGACATCAGGGGCCGGCCTCCTGCTGGTGCCAGAGTCAGGACTAAACATGGACAGGCCTCCTGCTGGTGCCAGAGCCAGGACTAAACATGGACAGGCCTCCTGCTGGTGCCCAGAGTCAGGACTAAACTTGGACCGGCCTCCTGCTGGTGCCAGAGTCAGGACTAAACTTGGACCGGCCTCCTGCTGGTGCCAGAGTCAGGACTAAACTTGGACCGGCCTCCTGCTGGTGCCAGAGTCAGGACTAAACATGGGCCGACCTCCTGCTGGTGCCAGAGTCAGGACTAAACATGGACCGGCCTCCTGCTGGTGCCAGAGTCAGGACTAAACATGGACCGGCCTCCTGCTGGTGCCAGAGTCAGGACTAAACTTGGACCGGCCTCCTGCTGGTGCCAGAGTCAGGACTAAACATGGGCCGACCTCCTGCTGGTGCCAGAGTCAGGACTAAACATGGACCGGCCTCCTGCTGGTGCCCAGAGTCAGGACTACCATGGACCGGCCTCCTGCTGGTGCCAGAGTCAGGACTAAACATGGACCGGCCTCCTGCTGGTGCCAGAGTCAGGACTAAACATGGGCCGACCTCCTGCTGGTGCCAGAGTCAGGACTAAACATGGACCGGCCTCCTGCTGGTGCCAGAGTCAGGACTAAACATGGACCGGCCTCCTGCTGGTGCCAGAGTCAGGACTAAACATGGACCGGCCTCCTGCTGGTGCCAGAGTCAGGACTAAACATGGGGAATCTGTGTTTCAGTTTTATGCAGCTAAAATCTGGAACAGTCTTCCTGAAGATGTGAGACAGGCTTCTACTCTGACAATGTTAAAATCCAAGCTAAAAAACAGTTTTGTTCAGCATATGACTGAAATTATTTTCTTTGCACTATTTTGTGATTGATGTCATGTCTTTGTGATTTGAATGGATTTTTCCCTGTTGTGTGAAACACTTTGAATTGCCTTGTATACGAATTGTCTTGCCAGATTCTTTTTAAATTATAGTCGTGCCGATTGTGTTATTGATCATTGTTCAGGTGCAGATCCTACATGTTGTCAACAGTTTAGTACTTTTAGGTACGTTTTCAGACTGAATCAAAACCGTAGTCCAAATTACACTGCATTTCAATACCTTTTTAGTAGACGTGGGGCTGATCAGTCAGTTTGGGAAAAACGTTCTCTAACACGTTGCCTCTCCTCTCTTTACCCAGCCTCACGCTCTCTCTCTTATTCTTATCTCTTATTCTTCCTTATACATTTATGAAACAAGAATAAATTACATGCAATAGATTTAATGTAACAGTTAGATGCATATTTCAAAAGTGTATGGTCGATATATCCTCGCTCTATGAATTCTCATGTGATCAAGCAATTAGAGAAAAGAATGGTCCATTTGTGTCAAAACAAATGTGGTTTACAAGTAAAAAAAAAAAAAAGAACTGAGAAACAGCGTGGATTTCTGTAGCTTCAACAAGGGAGGCAGGCACTGCACTAGCTATATAGTTCCGAATGTTATGAGGATATTCAAGAGGAGATGTCGTCTGTATTTGATAGACATGTGTAACAACTAAGCATCTTGGATTGTCCTAAAATTAGATGTTTGTCTAAGGCACTGACTCATCTGATCCCAGACCCTCCTTCAGTGGAACACTGCATTCAGGACTGGCTGGCAGAGAAAGAGAAATAATCAAGTGAAAACAAGTCTACTTAAAAATGTGGTTTATAGTGAAAGAAAAGTCTGTGTTGACTATAGCGTCTGTAATGATGAAGGACAGAAAAAGCTCGTCAGCGGATCCTATATAGTACAATGAAAGAAAAAGAAATTATAATGATGTAAAATGGACACCTATGCCATATACCCTACATGTGAGAAAGATAAGCTGAGCAATCTTGTATAAAAACATCTATCCACTTTTCAAAAGTGCCAAGAGATTACTCCTTTTGACAAATGTATAACAGTCAAAAGGACATATTAGTTTGAAGGCCATTTCTGACAAACTAACAATGCAGCATGCGTCCTGCAGTGGCAAAGCAGGCTGTGAGTGGCAGGGCTAACACGTTTCCACTGGATGCTCTAACAGGATTGAGGGCAGCCAGGCACTTCCTGTTGCACCCTTCTCAGCGCCTCTATTTGCTGCATGATTAGCTTCTAAGTATATCTTGACATCAGTCAGCTCCACTCAGCTTTTCGTGGCAATCTTCACAGAGGCGACGGAAATGACAGTGGCTTCCAATAGACCCCTCTCTAACCCCTACACAGCACCCGAGTTTCCCCTCAAGACTCACACATAAATACAGAATAGCCCGCTGAAGATGTCATCCGAGAATGTGTTTTAAAGACCCAGCAATGATCGGGAAAATATTTGCTCAAACATACCTGCTGTGATTTATTTCCCTTTTACTGGAGAAGGAGAGACGGTCAATAGCCATAAAAAAAATCATAAAGTACATTAAACAGGCCTGTAAAGATACGGAGCACAAACATCGTTGCTGTGAAATCACTGAAGCACCGAGAAGCAGACAGGATCACAAGATATTTGCAAAGGGCAAGTATGAATAATAAATTACTTGTTTTTAGTTTTTGTTTCTATGTTTCTACTCCTGCCAGTTGTATTCACATTCTACACAAATCAAGCAGACATTATTACAGTGGTGGAAAGTAACAGAGTACATTTGAGAGCAGGTGTCATTTCTACTCCACTACATTGTTTTTAACTGGACTGAAGTAGAAAGTACTTTTCAAATAGTTTGAAGAGTTATTTTTAGTATGTCTATGGTGACATCGGCCTGGTCCCAATACCCGCACTTGTGCACTTCAAATGTGCGTTCATGACGAGCCGCTGAAGTGTGCCGTGTCCCAATTTTTTAGCATGTTTTGATCTGCACTTCACCACAGGCTTCTCTCTGCACTTCCAGCAAGTGTGGAGCGGTGCAGACTTTAGGCAACTAAATTCCCTACTATGCATTTCATTATAATGTTTTCAAACTGCGTAGCGCTTCTGCCTTAGTAACTTAGTAACAGGAAACATTGGAAAGGAATGACTTAACAGTTAAACTGATGATATTTTAAATACATCTGCAACTGACCGGCTAATAGCACTATAAAAACCTTAAGCACTGTCATTTGTTTGAGGCCATTTCAGCAAATGATCCAGACTAAACTGAGCTGAGTCTTTGTGATTAATTCAGATGCCATTTAACAACACGCTGACAGCTGTTTTACGCTGCTGTTTTCCTTCACCGCATTCACAACGCTCTGAAGTGTAGACTGTCCCAATTCTCATATTTGCATTTAGCACGTTCGGAAAATGCACACTTCAGTCAAGTGTGTAGGGCGTAGTGCGTAGTATTGGGACAGGGCTAAAGTTTGGAGTTTAGAGTACCAGCTTTAAGCATACAAAATATACACATAACATCCACTAGAATTTTTTTTTAATTGATTTGAATTTCTACTGTAGACCAAAATCCCACTATAACAATCCTCAAAATGTTCCAAATATGTTTTTTAATCTAATAGTAAATTATTTAAGGTTTAAATAAATACTTAACTTATTGTAATAAGAAACAGCGCATTCAACACTTGAAAAGAACGGAATGCAAAAATGAGACAAGCCATAAAGCTACAAGCAGAACAACCACTCAAGGCCACCATTTCTTGCCACGAGTGCGAGAACAAGTGAAGAAAACTATCTCATGAATTGGGACAATGCTAAGGTCATAGGCACAGAGAGAAAAAAGTACCATCGATGGATCATTGAGATCAAGAAACATGACCACGAAACTTACACCTAGAATACTGTTCTGAGGAAGTCGGACTGCAGATGGAGTCGAAAAAAGGTCTATAAGAAATCCTCATCCTATTAAAAACTTGATGACCTAATGAACCTAATCGGCCGAGGAAGGAAAAGCACTTGTGTATGTGGTGCTATAACTGAAACAAAGCTGGTCCTGAGTTAGATAGACACATACAGGCTGCTGAGTTTGCACTCCGCACTGAAGTGGTCATAACATTTAGCATGGCTTCCACCAGCAAAAGGCATATGGTCTTAATGTCATGCTGAATAGAGTAGCATGCCGTTTGCCATACAAATAGATAATGGCTGAAACCATACATCGCTCCTCAGGCAGAGCTTGGGTAATCTTCCTTCTCCAGAACAGCCAGAGCAGACAGACAGGCGAGGGGGCGGTGCAACTGACAACTACCCCTCCTTTTCCTTGTCAGTGTCTAACCCCTTCGCCCACTCCTCAACATCTGTGTCTCTCACTCACTGTCTCTGCAGAGGACAATTGTGTGTCCTCTGACAACCTGTGACTTCCAGCCAGATTCACGCATCCACGCACAAATCCAAAGCAGAGCAGAGACAGGCACGCAAAGGGACACCGCACACTTCCTGGATGTAGGAGCCATGCCAGTTTTCCCTCAAGCTGAGAGCAATCTGCCCCGAGTTACTATCTTTATGCCAAGTCACGTGGTGCAAGGCTGCAGCCTGCTTCACTGATAAGCATTTTGCACGGTCAATTTGCTGTGTATATTAGACTTATTAACATTTTGTTCAGCGTTGGTTTGTTAATCTGTTTCCAAGTACATTTAAAATAATAGTTGGAGCACACTTTTTCACTTTTGTGTGTCTAGAATTCTGTCTGATTTTCTGTCCACTTGCAAGATGGGGTCAAAAACACTCTTGTGTGGACAGTGGCTCAATAAATGGAACATTCAGCCTTCAAAGCAACTCTTTCTGGAGGTGGCACGTCACCTGCATGGGAACAGACAATGACAAAATATACATTTGTTTATTTATGAATATAATGTTTACGCTATGCTGTGTCTTTTCAATAAAATAAAACAGCAACCAATGCTTTTATTTTAGTAAATTTTTTTGGGGGAAAATATGCTGTTTTTAACTAAACTTTTAACTAAATGATCTCCTCATGGAGTATTAGTCTAGACACAACCAACGCTTTTGAGATAGGAGTTGTATAATTTCGTAATATGATCAAATATAATTTAATGCATAATGATAATTGAAAATTAAGTAAACTTTTATTTAAAAACCAGCCACCATCACCATGTATCTACCAAGGCAGGTGTCAAAGCTTTCTCTTCAGCATATTTTCTGATATCCGTCCATTCAAAATATCATCTTATTTAAATCAGTTTAAATTTCTTTTAGTAAACACATTTCCGTATCCCCTGCGCATGCATAATATTTCTATCAACAACATGAGGAAATGTTTTTGTTACCCACTTAAAGCTTGGCGTTTATCTTGAAAGCTGTTTTGCCTCTAAATTAGCATTTGTTTCCCCTGTAAAAATAGTTTGGACCCAGCTCTGAATGTGCTGAACAAGCTCCTGGCTTAAAATGAAATAAACTAAGATTTTGTACAAATCTTTTGAAACGCACTATTGATTATGAGGCATTTACATTACCCATGTGGCCCGAAGTACAACAAACGGCTATAGCCTGCAGAAAGATTCAATATTTTAGTCGCGGTGTTCAAAGAGTGAACTGCTTATAGATGTGATAGTGATTAGATTGATCCAGATTTGTATGTATTACTCTCTTAGGGTATTTTTGTACATCTTACTTTGGAATAATATTTAAATGATACATTTTTTTATCCATACATATTATATGGTCTATGGTCTTTGCACTTTTTAGCATATCAGCTATCGATCTTAATTCTCCTGCACAGGACAATAACAATAAACACATAGAGCTTTATTCAGAGGGCACTGCACAAAATGTGACATTTAAAAGACATAATTTGGGGGAAAAGATCAAAATCAGCCATATTTGTCCAAAAATGTGGGCAGAGCTTTTAATCTAACCATCTGTTTCGGCATCAGGCATGAAAAAACCCTATCAGTTGATCTCTAATCTATATATTTCAGACTAAAGTTGTTCCTTCAATGCAACGTTACAGGCCAGTACAAGTCTTTAATGTTTATTGCTGCTTATCATGGCAAAATAACTGGACAAGTTAATCATTTGCCTTGTTCTTTTTTTGTTTCTGGTTGTTGTTTGATGCATCAGCACAGTTACACCTAACACATTTTTAGCTACACCTTCATGCGTTATTCCCATTATATATCTAAAATAGCCTTATCCCTCTCCCGTTTCTCCGCCCACTTGCTTTCTCCCTCTCTCGCGTCCCTCCGCTGCTCCGTACCAGCCCCGGACCACAGCCTCTCTGCATGACCGCCCTGCCCTGGTGTATTTTAAGAGCAGCCAGCATGTGCTTCTCGGTGGTATTACAGAGGGTTAGGTGTGACTCACAAATCAGATATCTGACCAGAACAGTCACACAGTGTAGTACACAGACTGCAGCGTGTAGGAGGGATAAGCATGGAGAACAAACAAAGGCAAACTGAATGACCTGTTTCGCTCCAGCTGGTAAAAAAAACATCAGATTAATTGGCGGAAATACAACCACAAATCTTTAATTCTAATCACAGCTCAAACATCTCCCGGGAAATGAAGCGTGTATCAATGTTTGAAGTATGACTTTGCAATACCGCTGACAAGATTCCTATTCTATAATGCCCACTACCCAGACCTCTGGGGGGTAAATGCTCCTCCATTAGGCCATAAAAAATATCTGAAAAAAGGGAAGGAAACTACAAAAAGACACAATTATGTGACACGAAAAAACACAAAAAAATGCAGGTCAAGTAGGGGTGAGTGATATATATATATATGTTTTTGGGAGTATCCTCAAAATAATCATACAATCATTTGGTAACCCAACAGAAATGTGCTAAAACTTTTCTGAAATATAATTTTGAGCTTTTTTGGGAAGTTTACAACAAGGTTTTTCCATTTCTTGTATTCAATCAGATCCTTTTGCAAGATTTATTTTTATTTTTTGTTATAAATTACATTTACAATTTCACAATTTTGCAAATCTTCAAACCAGATGAATGATAGGGTCGTTCACTATATTGCCCACCTCTAGGATAAGTACACGTTTTGTTAGAGTTGGTCATTGATGTTATGTTTGTTATGTTGATTTTGCTTTATGTAGTGTTTAAAGTCTTATGTCTTCACTTCGTCATTGTCTGTGTGTTAGCGGTGTGAGCTTGACACATTATAACAAATAGTAAAGTATACACTGGTCAAGTAACTCCTCCAAGACTAAAAAGCTCTTGAAACTCAGGAAAAGCTCAGACGTTCTAATCTCAAAAAGGTGCGATTGTTTCTGTCACAAATCCATGTTTCAACTCAGACTCAGTGACTTAAGGACACCTTTGGTTTGGAACATGACAGCCACGCTTTTGTGCTGCCACTCCACTCTTTTATTCTTATTGTGAATTTTCTGTTTAGCTAACAGAAAACAAAAGCCCTCTGAGAAAGACAAGGATAGGGTAGCCTTGATCACAGCAGCTGCATGGCTCCCTCTCCTCAGGTGTGACAACCGCTATTCTCACAAAAGACAAAAAAGTGTTATCAAAAATATCCTGTGTAGATACTGGGTTTCATATTTCAGATGGATCAACTGTATTGATTTTTCCTAAGTGGACAGGACAAGGTTTTGTTTTTCTGGACAGAATTTTCAAACACTATATAAAACAAACAGAAGTGGTAAAAAAACAGCATTTGTTTTGTGCCAGCCCCAAACTTCAATTCAAAGTAGTTGAGTAATATTATTGTCACAATACAAACAATCTCAATTTTGAATTTTTGAAGGAATAGGCCCCATGTTAAAGACCCATTTCAATAGCCTGATGATAATAAAAGACACTCTTTTTAGACAATAGAACAACACAAAATAACAGTCCTTTTTTTGTTACAATGTTCTAGTTCTGATAACGCTCAAGATCATTCTAAAACTGTTCAACTGAAAAGTAAAATTTTGTCTTATTTATTATTGTCTTATTTTAGTTATTTTGTATAAATACTTGCTTAAATGAGTATGTTTTTAAAAAGTGTATTATTACTGTTGACTATTATTCTTTTATTATTATTTTTGATACTTTTGTAATGTATATACATACATAAATACACAGTACAATGAGGACTGGGCTTTTTATTTTCTATTTTTACATAACATATTTAGTACTATCAAAATAAAAATGGCTCCATGTAAGAAGGTACTTTCCAATACTTGAGGAAGGGCATCCGACTTTGAAAAACCAAAACTGTGCATAATCAATGCTAAAAGTGACATGACCTGCTACCCTTTGTAAGGACAAATTTAAAGGAGAAGATGTATCTTTTCCTGCCTGCATGTTCAAGGAAAGAGAAATCTCAACAAAAACGCTTTGGGATGTTCAGTTATCTACAGGCACATTTGCATGCACACTGAATGAAAATAACTGCATTTTCTGTTGTATGGAGCAGCATCTTCACATCCCCTCAGTGCTTGATCTCGTGGTCCGGTCTTCGACATATTAGTCAGCACAGAGCGAGCACGTTTTTCTGCCCACACCCGGAGCATCCAGGCCTGACACCTCCATTGTGAGCCGTGCACCTCCAGCTCTCCTCGTGCATCGCAAGGATCCTCCGAGTTAAGCCCGACATCGTCCTTCTCGGGACCATTTCTCCTTCAGCAGAGCAGACAAAACAGCCGGGCGTCCTGGATCTTATCTCTCTGTCTCATTCACAGGAGCCCGTGTAATTATTCACTCACCTCACAGCAGTGGAAATCATTTATCACTCAAAAATGTTCGGTTTGATTAAGATAATAAGTTATAAGTATTTATTAAGAATAACTTTTGATTAGAATTCATGTCAGGCAAGTACACATCTGCACATGCATGTACCGGTACGTTGATTGGCACAATTATAATAACGTTTAGTTAATAGACATATAACAAAATATTGTGTGTATGATCTAGCAAGATTAAAATGCCAATATTATTTCCCCCTCATTTTTAAATATTGCTACCAATCTGCTATATATAGATTAGGTAACATTAGACAATGGCATTCAAGAACAGCAAATCAGTTTGTACAACAAAACCTGAAATGTACAAAATGTCCAAGAAAGAAAGAAACAAAGAAAAAAAAAGAACAAAAGAAAAAAAAAAGAAAGAAAGGAGCTGGTGGAAATAAGACATCCAAGGAGATAAAGGAGCCAGTTAATGTAGAGACCTACCAACAAAGAGAAGTGGCAGGTCAAAGCGAAAGACTGGCTCCATGAGGAGATAGAGATTGGAGAAAGGGAATACGTTTTTGGCATTCAAAAAGCAAGAGGAGGCAAAGAAAAAGGTGGTGCAACAAACAGAGTTCAAGAGGCTCCTTAAGAGGAGTTCAGAATGGAGCAGACATGCATTCTGCTGCTTAGACCATCCGGCCGTCTGGCAGCAAGTTTATGACATGTTACATCAACAAATACAAACATTTGACAATAGCAAATTATTGTATATTTTTTTAATAATACAAAATATAGTTGTAAGAGCAACCATCTGCTTGTTTTAGCTTGTGTTTGCACTTGTAATTGTTTGGTTTGAGCCCATTTTAATCCTGGATAATCCTTGCCTTGTCCATGTTTAGTTCCAGGTTTAGTCCTATTTTAGTCCAAATTTAAAAAAAAAAAATGTCCGTAGGCTTTATCAAACAGGTCAGCTCTAGCATGAAATGGGTTTGAGAGAAGGGAGGACATGCAGCAAATCGTCTGACGTGGGATTCAAATTCACAACAACGCAGCCGGCTGCACATACAGCCTGGCATATGTGCTGCCGCCTTAGTCGTGCTCACATCCTTATTCCAATGCTTTTGCAGTGAACAGAACAACATGTTTTGGGAGCCAGATATGTGCTGGATTTGCAATCTCTGCAACGCTGCCTCTTAGACTTGCTTAAGAACACTAAGTACAGCACCAACACCTGTTTGCAAATCTCTCCAAAACCCTCATTCATCTTCACCTATAGAGACTGTACACATGGCTAAATATTTCTTCCCTTAAGGCATTTCAATGGAGCAGCCTAATGTGCATCCTGCTGTAGTGTTTCGGGGCTGAGGGGAGAGGAAGCCAGAGACCTCTATAGTGAAATTTATGCAGAGCTGATGTTCTTATGTTGCCCCGAACCGCCACATTGAGCCGCTTAAACTGCCATTCACAATACAATCTTTTGCTGGGGAAAAATGGCATAACAACAAAGAACATTATAATCTAGAAAATAGACAATAAAACCCAGAAAGAGGCAGTCTTATGGAGGTGCGCTGAAATGAAATGGAAGCTAAATGAATAAACAGATGAACACTAAAATGTGAAAATGCAATGGCTTCAAATTATAAAGTAAGACATTAAAACTCAAGGTTATAAAACCTGACAAAATGGCTAGTTTGGAAGACCAAGAGGCACACTATAAAGTAGAACATAATATATTGTATTATACTGCAATGAACAAAACAGCCCAGAATGCTTTGGGAGTTTGAGGGGAACACCAAGGCCTAGGCAGGTTTTAATTGTACATAAATGCGTTAAAAGGAAACATTAGCTACGCTACCTTTAGTTGCGTTAGGTAATCATGAATAAATTGTAAGCTGTTGGACTAAAATGGCAACATTTGCTTACTTTATCTTGGATGAATAAATGATGGCTTTACACGTAAGGAAAATAGAGCAACCACAATCAACTCTAACTTATTTATGTGATAGTAAATAAATATACCATTTGTTGAATATTTTTCTATAAATAGTTAAATGTTGTTTGTGTTTATATAATGCATATATATTACAGAATTATTTGGGTATTGTTTTTGGGTCTGTTATTGGCAGAGAACATTTTACACACAAGCAAATTTCACATTACAGCGCAATAAAGTCCACTGGCAAAACAAGTGGACCAACATGGACCAGTTTGAGTTCTAAAGTAGAGTTGGTTTTGCCCTTTTCTAGTCCATGTTTAGCCCTGGTCTAGTACTAAGTTTAGTTCTGGGTTTAGTCTCAGTTTAGTCAATTTTGATGTGTTGATTGTGCAAGTATGAACACACCTTAAATGCATTTAGTTGCACTGTAAGTTCTGTATTTGTCTTATGCAAGCCTATCCGTTTTAGTATGAGGGAGAACAAAGTAGACCGCTTAATAAGAAACACTGAAAGTATGTGAAGTTGTGTTTAAAGGGTTTTAATGACTATGGAGGATATTCAGACACTCAAGACACACCAGAGTCCCAGTCAGACTCGGATCTATAAGTCCTCTTCCCTCAGTTCCTTTGCTCACAATGACAAACTCTAATTGAACCGGTTGCGTCAGCCTCAGAAGCAGACTGATCGGCAAAGTTAGCTCATGGCTCTAACCTTGAGAGTTTAATTCAAGGCTGTGACAATGAAGCGCTGGTGGCGAAAGCACAACCTTTATTCCTTTTAGACAGCAGTGACCAGAGAAGGATCCCACACCACTCCAAATGAAATAAAACTACTGCTGCAGCTATTCAAAAATACTGTAAACATTAGATCAGGTAATTAACACAGAAAAAAATGAACTTTTCCCACAAAACGACTCACTTACAATATGCTCAAAATGCACTTTTAAACATTGGCATTCAGAGCTTACATGATGCCTAAAAAGTTAACTCAAGGATGGAGGCAGAACTCAAATAAGTCTTCAACACAACTGCAACCGCTGATAGACAACCACTCAAAACTCTTAACAATGTCCTAAACATTTATAAAGATGTAGTTCATATGTTCCATTCATACTGTGACATAATGAATGTGATGTGTTGAGTAAATGTAACAAGCCATTTTATGCTAATAGCTCCTTAAACGCAATAGATATGTATGAAATATTTCAAATCTTGACGAATGAGTTCTAAATGAATTGGGCGTTGAGAAGTTTTTAAAGATGTGGTGAAAATCCTGAGATTAGGATTGCACCTATTTTTCCCTCTGTGATAATGTAGCAATGATGTTTCACAAATGAGTGTGAAGTAAAGTGTAAAACACATCGACCTTGGTAAAAGTAGGGACAGGGGAACCTGGGAAATAAAAGTGTCACCAGTGCTCTTACATCTGGTGTCCAGGTGGCCTTTGACTCCTGCTCCTCTTCATACTCTGCTTTGTAGTGCATGAAAGGACAGTAGCTGGGGCAGACTCACAATAGACAATAGAGAAAGAGCAATTTTGAGCAATTTTCTTGCTTGTTTGGACCCAAGATTCAGTCGAACAAAAAATGTTGAAATCAGGCAGACTGTTGACACCTCTTCCTGCCCATGTTGAGTGCATGAATGCTGATGCAAGGATTTCAGACATGTTTGATATTTGCCATGAGTCGTGGGGTCCCAGCCCTGCTGAAGAGGGGTGAAAGCAGCACGTAGACAGTAAAATACCGCTTCAGGCGGCAGTAAACACTCAGCTCTGAGGGGCTGGAGGTGAACTGGGCCAACAAGCGCCTATATGATATGCACCGGGAACAAATCACTGCATACACGAACGACAAAAGCCTGATTGTCAACAACACTAACTGTCACGCAAAGCCAAAAGCCAAAGTTTGCATTGCAGAGGGTTTGCAAATATATTCATATGATGTTTTGAGATGAAATGAGATATTGGGACACAAGGGCGTCCACACCACAGCAAGCATACCTCCTCTGTCTCATGTCCCGTATACAGTGTGTGCACTTGCATTCGGAGCTCGGGCTCTCCTGGTATGACATTCAATGTCAGTTTGGGAAGAATTTGTAACATCTTAAATCATGCAATGTACCACTGTGTAAGGGCAGCTTAAAGCCCACAAATGAAAATGCACAAATGTTGTGCCTCAGCCATTGTCTTGGCTCTATATCTCAAACGTACTGAAATCTTTCTGTTGCCAATGTAGAATTTTTTTTGTCTATAGGTAGTTACAGTATTCATGTTATATAAACAAAATCCACGCTTAAATGCGGATTAGTTAGTTAGTTAGTTATTTTATTGTCCCCACGAAGAAATTTGTCTTCACAGTTGTACATGTGCAAAGCGTGAGAAGACATACATCAAACACCACATACTTTGTACATTAACATGACATAAAAGCATACAGATGACGAGGCTTATTCTGCTGAAGAAAAAAGCGAGATTCTTTGTCAATGTACCACAGCCTACACAGTGTGTGGCGTGAGAATGAATAATGGACACATGTAAAGTGCTTTCAGTGTCTATACAGGAGCAGTAGAAAGCCCATCAATTCATTGTATTACTTCAGCAGAAGATGTTTCCACTCATTTTAGCCTGCTTTTATCTTAGTCCTACAGTAAAGCTCTGTATAGTGTTGTGACATTAAAAAAAAAAATCGACCAAGTGTCCAGTAGCCAAACTCCACAAGCTTTTCCTCCCTGTATTGACAAAGCTGCCAGATCTGAACAAGTGTCGACAGTGTGGCAGAGCGGGTTGTAAACAGGCTCTTCTGACGGAGATCATGATCCATCAGGCCAAGTGTCCGGAGTAATGGAGCGAGGAGATTCATGTGCTTTGTGTTTTTGGGAGAAGTTCGTCTCGCATAACTTCCTCTGGCAGAGACGGAGCAGCGGAAGGTTGTGCTCAGACATAAGTTTTAGATACAGAATAAGGAATGTGCTACAGATGAGTGGAACCCACCAACCAAGACATGGATGATTCACACAAGTATAAAATGAATGTAGCCAACAATAACTGCACCACATCCGTCACTAAGCGCACTATGGGGACATCAAGCGCACTAAAGAACCCTATGTGTTCAACAGACACTTCTCTATAAGCAGTTCATTTAGTAACTTAGTGTCTAATAAGTACAGCATAAAATGGATACCTGCTTCTATCAGTCATCCAAAAACAGGCAAGAACATTTTTGAATGCAGGAAAAGCTCTGCATCTTTTACAATTTAGCTGGAGGAAAGAGCCATAAAGGTAAGAGCATCTATAACCGCCAAACCCATTAATAAGTACAAAAATAATAGAGATGGCGTGGAAAAAAAAGGTTAAGAACCACAATTTTACAATACAAAAGAAGAAATGAAGAAAGAAGCCGTGGTCTGCGTTTGAACTATATCTTTGAAGACTGTTAAAGTGTTGAAAGATGCATTAAAGTATGTGAACCTCGAACAAAGATCATACTGTGTTGTTGAGCTGTGAAATGGCCGTCCTGCCAATTCCACGCCACTTATTCTGTGTCAACAAAGCCAAAAGTTTGGTTAGATTTCGTATTTATTGTTCATTTGGAGCACTTTCAGACCCCTGACCTGGGTCTAAATGGCCTCTCTGAATAAAAAGGTGTGATGTGTCTCCCGCTGTGCCCGGAGGCTGGAAAATTGCCCACACACAGTGAGGACAATTATGACTAAGCACTAGAAACTAAGGTTTTTTAGCCCAGTATTGAGTTTGAATGGAGCCCTGGAGAGTTACCTCAGCTCACTCATAAACTCATAGGCCTACACATTTTCAAGACTTAAGAGTGAGTTGTTTGAGAAAAAAACTACTTTACAAAACAATATCACAAATCTCAGTCATCACTGAGCCTTTGTGTAAGTGGCTGCTTCTGCATACAGCCGTGTGTCTTCCCAAATAACTAACCCGTTGTTAAATAATACATCTGATGGACATTAGGCCAGTGTAATGCATAATCCATTGAAAAATATTGATTTGCCCTATGGTCACAATGAAGGCAACAGGCACACGGTTAAAGAAAAAAAAGCACTATATCTTATCATTGACATTCAGTCAATTCTAGTTAAAGTAGGTCGAAAAGAGAAGGGCTTCCCTATTTGCAAACTGTCACAGACTAATTGACACCTTTTTCCAAATCAATGTCACGGCAAATACCTTTCAGAATGCAGAGGTACTCGAAGTAAAAGTACTGATATTTGACAAAGTAATATCCAAAAGGTCGGTTTGGTATTTCTTTGGTGATTAGAAGGAGGGTCTAAGGACAGAGGACTCTGGGACATCGTCCCTTGCCACCACAGACATTGTTTGACTACATCGCCACCACAGACATTGTTGATTCATTTTCCACTGTGGCCCTCAGAGGCAACCGTTGTTGTGATTTTGGGCGTTACAAAAATAAATTGAATTGAATTGATTGGAGCTTTGTATTCCCCTCATACCGGAAAAGACTAGCCACTCTGCCACCAAACCTAAGATAACCAAATCTTATTATCAATATTTCCTTTCAGAATCTTGAAAATTATAATACAAAATAAACACTGAATTTTTTCACATCCACAGATAACATCTATTATGATCTCATTTCTGAACCTTTAATATTATATAAATAACATGCAAACTGCAAAATCTGACCTGAGTAATCGGACCATGATCAGAAAGAAATCAGATGATTTTTTTTCTCTTTACTCTGTTGACTCAAAGAAATCTGACTTTGAATAGAGACAGACTTAGTGCTTGTGTGAAGGAGATAAAAAACTGGATGACACTTAACTACCTGCTTCTTAACCCTGAAAAAACCAAGGTCATTGTGCTGGGCCCTAAACATGTACGAGACGCTCTATCTGAGCAGATAGTCACACTGGACAATGTCAGTGAAGCCTCCAGTTCTACTGTAAGAAACCTCAGAGTCTTATTTGACCAGGAGCTCTCATTTAAAGCTCATATAAATCAAGCCTGTAAAACAGCCTATTTCCATTTGCGCAATATACGGTGGCCAAAATCAGAAGAATCCTGCCTAAAAGCGATGCTAAAAAACTTATCCATGCATTTGTAACGACTAGATTAGACTATTGTAACTCCCTGCTCGCAGCGTGTCCTAAAAGCTCCATAAAAAGCTTTCAACTGGTTCAAAATGCAGCAGCAAGATTACTAACAGGAACAAAAAGAAGAGAGCACATTACGCCAGTGCTGAAGTCTCTTCACTGGCTCCCCGTCGAGTCTAGAATCAAATTTAAAATTCTACTCCAGACCTACAAAGCCATAAATAACATGGTCCCATCCTACCTCAAAGATGCTATAGAACCATATCATCCAAACAGAGCTCTTCGCTCTCAGAATGCTGGCCTTCTGGTGGTGCCAAGAGTCTCTAAAAGTACTGTAGGAGGTAGAGCGTTTAGCTACCAAGCTCCTGTGTTATGGAACCAACTCCCTGTCCATGCCAAAAAGCCCGACACAGTCTCTTCATTTAAGAACAGGCTTAAAACGTTCCTCTTTGAAATCGCTTATGGTCAGGCCAGTTAGGAACAGAAATATAAACCCACAGCTTCAGCTACGCTGCCCTAGGAGCAACTATGCTGAGGGAAGTATGGCAGCTTGAGCACTATCCTCTGCTTCTGACTTATTCTATCAAACAATATTTCATATTTAATTCCACTTGCAAACTATTCATTGCCTTTTCTTTTTCTCACTCTGAAGACCTTTGAACCCAGATGCTCCTTTCCTGGTGAAGCGGTCTCTACCCCGTGTGAACGGTCTTTCATCTGCCTGAAGAACTGGTTCTCCTCCTGAGCGGGTCCAGCTCCATCTGTCCGTCTGATGGAGTCAGATCCCCTCTTCACTGTGGAACTCCCCCACTGTGGAACTCCTCCAGGTTTCTACTTTTTCCCAAGGAAGTTTTTTGTAGTTTTTCCTGGCCGAGAAGGAGAGTCTAAGGACAGAGGACTCTGGAACATTGTCCCTTGCCACTACAGACATTGCTTAATTCGTTTTTACTGTGGCCCTCAGAGGCAACCGTTGTTGTGATTTTGGGCTTTACAAAAATAAATTAAATTGAAAAATGTAATTGAAACCGCCACCACTGCTATTTAAGGTTGTCACTAAAGGTTATGTTAGTAGTTGACAAGTCAGCGAGTATGTTTTCAATTACTCAACAAATCAAACGATCAGATTTTTAAATATATGTATTCTCCTTTTAATTAAATAAAGGTTTAAATATGGTGACTGAAGGCTTCTAGATCGACAAATAAAGTGTGTTAATGATGAAGAAATTGCTTATTCTAGTAGTTGATTTATGGTTGCAGCCTGACTGCTATTGCAACTGTTTTATGAAATATTCAAGTAAAAGGATTTGTAACATGTACAGGTGAAAGTAACCAGCCATTTCATGCTCTTTCTACTGTATGCACCAAGAACTGCATATTTATAAAGAAAAATATTAATAAAATGTGTTCTTCAGGGCCTTGAAGTAATAAGAAGTGAAGGGCAAGAAATGAATCCATACGACAGTCCATCCTAGAAGAGTGCGAGCTCAGAGTGTCACAGTGTGTCATGAAACAATACAAAGGAACAGACCGTGCAAAATGACACAGCCAAGCATAATAAGAAATGGATTCTACAGCTTCAGTCATCAGAGCGTATACTGTTATGTTCCTTTCAGCTGTTTCCTTTCAGGGGAAGCCACACACATCGAACCATGTCCATCACTTTCACACCAGCTAACGGCCTGTCCTCTTCCTCAACAGCCGCAGATCTCCTCTTTGGCTTTCTTTACGGCTTCTTAATGCCTGGCAGCTCAAATCACAGATAACATAATATGAATTAGTCACCAGATACTTTTAAAGTGTTTTTAGCAACTGACAACTATTAGATTACACAAGCGCTTGCCAATATAAGAGCTACAAAAGTAAGTTTAGAATCTACGGCATATATATATATATATGTTTATGTAATATATGATTATATTGTTGTCATGTTTTGAGTGCACTACGCGGTGTCTTTAAATGCAAAATCATTACAAAGTAAATTAATGAAAAAAAGAATCTATGGCAAAATTCAGGGGTGAAACAGTCACAATAAAGAAAAGAGATTAACTCCAAAGATATATTTATTTTGATTTCACCACTGTGACATTTCACTGTCTGATGAGCCAGTATAAAGTGCTATAAAGTGCTCTTTTAACTATATAGTCATATTTAGTTTGAAGTAACTTGAGTGCAGCTTTTATGCTACTCTAGCCACCTCTGGTAGAAGTCCCCAATGTAAGCTAGATGGGTTTTACAGTTTTTACAGATTTTACATTTAAAATAAACCTGATAGACCTAAACTGAATAGGCTATCGTGCAAAGAAAGACATCTTATAGTGGGATTTTGAAAGCATGAAAGAAAAACTATGATCCCATCCAAAATTGTGTTCCCCATATGTTTAATAAAAAGGTAAAGATGAATACTCATGTTACAAATTCTAACCATGTTTAAAGAATACATTTGATTTGAGACCATTGTAAATAGATGTTTCTTTGCTGCTTGTCAGTGAGGTGCCTGTTTAAATGATAGGCCACCTGCACGGCCCAGTCTCACGGGACTTTGTGATGGGACTCTGCCTTACAGGAGCCTGCAGTGTGGCGCTGATGCAGGGCTTACTTTGCATGTTACCTAAATGAACTCCACTAAGACACGCACAAAAGAACAAAGGTGCTTCTTTACTTCTTTACTTTCCTTGGCCCACTTTACTCATTCATGCGGCACCGGCTTTTATGTGCGGAGAGGAAAAGTAGATGTGCAGGATTAACTTTAAGAGCAGCATCATTTTTAAGGAGTCACATGCACAAGGCAAGGTAAGATAAAACCAGAACAAACGCGTTCTTCAAAGGGAAGAACGCCAAACTTAAGAGCTACTATAAAGTGCTCTTTTAACTAATTCCTGAACTGATTGACTAGGATTTGTGAAACCCCTCTTTAACTATATAAAATGGTACAAAACATTTACCGTATTTTCCGGACTATAAGTTCCACCTTTATTCATAGTTTTGGCTGGGGTGCGACTTATACTTATATTTATACTTATATACTTATATTCCAGAGCAACTTCTATGTGATATTATTTGTTATTTTCACACTTGCAACCACATTTCATTCTCCAGTGCAACTTATATATGTTTTTTTCTTCTCTATTATGCATTTTTTGACTGGTGCGACTTATAGTCCGGAAAATACGGTACATCGGGCTTGAAAATTGTTTGGATTTTAAGAGAGCTAAGAGTAAAAACAAGCAGCAGATGAGAAGACAATGAAGCTGCACTAAAACATGTATTCTGCGTTGGGTTCGGTTTTTGTGATATTGAAAGAATTTCACACTGAAAAAAAGGTTTAATGTAAGTTTCCTTTTTTCTAGATTTGACTTGCTATGTGGAGATTTCCACATGATTTAGTTAGTTTAGATGCCCATTCTGATGCAAACCTTATCATAGACTGTGTCCTGTTATGGCCAACTAATACTGTATTCAATACAATGTAAAAGCTTAATAAATAGTTAAAAATATATATTTCTCAAATCAGGAAGACATTTTTTCCTTGAAACCCATGAAATGAATAGTTATAATCCATTAAACCTGTGGATCAATATTTTGTATAATTAACATTCAATCACAGTTTTAATCAAAAATAAATCACTTAATGAAATAAGTCAGCTGACTTTGAGTTCCACTTGCTTCTTTACAGTGCCTCATCCCAAACATGATCATAATCAAGTGCTGTGGTGCTGGACCCCCGACGATGGAGAGCTACTGTTCACGGTAGCAAGTAGTGGCTTTATTTAAAACGTTTGTGTCAAAATGACTATGAAATGCTGCTGAATCCTGTATATATCACTGTTTAAGAAAACAATGAATCAAAGAACAAAGTAATTGAACAGTGAGTGTTCACATGCGGAAAACAGGACTTTTCAGAGCAATGCTGTCTTGAATGTAGTGGAAAAAAGAGTTTTCAAACATGCATTAATCACAACTTCAAGTGGGTGAATGAGAAGGGAACATAATTTTAACATCATTAAGGTCTCGACTCATTTGAGCATTAAGATGAATTTATCTTCTACAATATTCATAGCTCTTGTTTTTTTGCTTTGTGAGCTGTTATGGCGCAAGGCACTACTGAGACATCTGAGAGAGTTTTTGGTATGGAGGGATGAGTGAGATGCCCGCACCCGGATCCAAAAGCACCCTCCTGCCTCTCCACTCATCCCTGTAAGAGGATCGGACATAATGGGGTTTCCTGCTCCTCGGCTGGTTCTGCTCAACAACACAAACTCCAGTCAGAAAACTTCCAACAAAGTCTGGATATAGAGGCACACGCTGACATGTCCTGGCCCCATTTTACACTTGTACAGACAGCATGTTGGGAAGGAACAGCACTCTGACCTAGTGCGAACAGGGCTAAGCTTTTAAGCACTTGGCCTCATCCCCCTTTAGTGTGGGCTAAAAACTTCACTGGAATAACCGCAAGTGTCAGAATATGTTTAAATACAAAGTGGCACTGAATTATAGGCCGAGTGCTCGCCTTTGTCTTACCACTAAATTGACCTTACCACAATGTGAAAATGTTTTAGTGAGGTGTGAAAAATGGTGTCAATGAGGAGGACGTTTTTGTTATGGAACTTCCCTCAAAGGTTGGTAATGGGACAAGGGCGACATGATCCATTTTGACGTGAATCAGGATAAATGTCCAGAGCGTTTTAAGAGCTGGTTTTTGAAGGGATTCTTGACCACTTATAGACCAGCCTTAGCCATTTAGATTGACTGGATTCCATACCATTCTGTGATATAGGATTTGGGACTAAATGGTGTCCAAAGTGCATTAATCCCTGAATTTAAAGCTTTACCATGGATTTCAGACTGAAAAAAAAAAGGAAAAGAAAGGAACTATTTAGAATTCAATATTCTGTCTTTTGAATAGTAAAATGTCCTCAAAATGGTGTCCATAACAGGAAACAATTATGTAACTGAAATCATAAATAAGTTTGTGCATAATGTCTGGGCATCGAGACAGTCAATGTCAAAGTTCTGCCACTAATGTATATATATCGATAACTCCTGCTAGTCTAAGAACTTCTCAAATGCTGTTTGATGGTGTTGGTGAGTAATATATATGATGCATTTCACAACAGAAAGCTCCCTAAATTAGCCTGGACCTACATTTTAGATGTTTGCTTTCACCATTCACTTACGCTGGGATATCCCTGTGATGATGATGATGTACATTCTCCTCTACAAGGAAAGGCCCCTGGGAGTGGCAGCATCCTTTTTGTCATTCTTTTTGATTTCTTTTTAATAGCAGCACCTTAATATGAGGTGTGCATGTGTTATTCAGCCCTCTGTGGCGGGGGCCTGACCTTTAGACCTCACATCACCAAAAATGACAACATGCCAGACCGATGGATATTTTATTCATTGGATTGGATTAATATTGCAATAGCTGCCCACATTGCGCTGTGTATTTGTGTTGGGACTACCCTCTTCAGCCTTTTGAAATACAAATGAAAAGTGTATAAACAGGAAAGGTGAATACTTTAACAAGACGGCAACATGTTGGTATCAGAAAATGTGACTTTTTACCCATAAAAGCAATTTAACTGAAACAAATTTCATGCACTGTTGGTAGAACCATTCCAGAATCCCATTCTGCAAAACAGTCTAAATTAGTCATACAAATAATAGCGTGAAGTCTCTGCACAATATTTTTCACCAAACATAGAAGTTTTTAATGATTAGACTCAGGCATACAAGAAGCACACCAAGAACTGTTTTTCATTATTGATTGAAACATGATTAATTTAAATTCTGGTAATACAGTTGTATAAAAACATATTACAGTATATAGCTACAAGGGCAAGGGGACACAAGCCAATTTCAACGTCTGAATATATATCAAGTGCTAAATGTGTGCCACATCAGTGCAGGGCCAGGTGATTTGTTGCAGAAAAGGAACAGCCAAGTAAAACCAAAAGATGAGGTTATAAGCTGCGGAAAAGTACAATCCCTACAGTCTGAAGACCAGATATTGTGAAAAGAACTGGATGTTCCAATTCAGTGATACTGCAATGACAGAGCTGCAATTTCCACGTAATATTTCAGAAAATAGAATGTACTAAATTCAATTGTGTGTTGCGGCCAACCAGCCCGCTCTCTGACCTGGCCTTTATTGTGGTGGACAGGTGGAGCGACCTCGGCTCCTGTGCGTATTGATTATGAGTGGTTTGTTTGCATTAGGTTGAGGCAGGAGGGATTCTTGTCGGGTGTTTGGCAATGAGAACAAGGACAGAGGCAAGACATAATTAGCTCTGAGATAAAAGGGCTACATTCACGCATAACGCATGGAGCATAGCTGTTGATGCTCGCAAAGTGTACCTCAAGCTCACCACTCACAAGACTGAAATATTTAGAGGGAAATATATGCAAATTTGTGTCAATTATTATCCAGGCAAAGTTTAGCCAAGTTTCTTTAAACTGCTGAAGCAAAATTGTAATGAATACTTGGGAGCCACATAGAAACTACTACAAAGATAAAAGAATCACAATTTTTTTTTTTTTTTTTTAAAGGAAGCTATGGTAAAAGTGACTTGATTCTAGTACGTATGTTCGGAATAAAAAAATGACCATGAATCAAGACCCCGGTAATTGTTATCGAACTGCTATACATTCACCTCGAAAATATCCCTTTGCCAAGTATGGTCGGACCTGTCCATAAGTCTGGGACTGATTAAATGACTGGAATAAAACGCAGCAGGGCTCTGATCCAAGGCCCCTGGACGAGGATCACTGGACCTGATAATGTATTCAGTGGGTTCACACAGGTGTAATAAAAGTATAGTGTATGTGCACGGACCTATTTATGATCTCATAAAACAAACCCCTCTTGACTTTCTTCTGAAACTGAATCAAATAGACTTGAATTGCATTGTTTTGTTTTAATCCCTACTTGAATTTTTGAGGGACATAAGTTTCAGTTCTCGTTTATGTTTTAGCTTTGATATAAAACTCCAATGAATCAAATGTTGTTCAATCCTCGAAATAAAAACCTTTTACGATTCATTCAAATCTGTTAACATGTTGTTCTGTAGAGATTGTTCTCACTGCCATAACAAATGCAATGGCTTCTCTGCTCACACCATATGATAAATTGGTGAATCTAAACTGGTGACATGGTTGTCTGTCTTTACGTTGATAAGTTTAAAAGCTAGCACACTATGATTTTTGCAGGGATAGGCTATGCCCCTCATTATTTACCATTTTAAAACAGAATTAAATAATGAAAAGTACCTAATTTTCATTGAAAACAGTGAAATAAAGAAGTAGGTATTTAAACCTTTCTAACTTATCCCTCGCTTTCACAAACCTTTTGGCACATCACTTGTACTCACATGCATGAATTTATTTGGACACTAGCACAGCTTTAGAACAGCTTTTTAGACACAAAAGTGAAGCAGGGTAAACCACCCTTGCAGAGT
This sequence comes from Eucyclogobius newberryi, assembly GCF_026437365.1. NCBI lineage: Eukaryota > Metazoa > Chordata > Actinopteri > Gobiiformes > Gobiidae > Eucyclogobius > Eucyclogobius newberryi. The sequence goes on from NW_027315801.1 coordinate 27,264,594, forward strand.
CAATCAGCTTCCATCTTAAAAGCATCATACAGTGACACACATGGCTCTTTCTGAAAACATCATATCCCACTAATGTCTTTTATTATTGTTCTTTGTTGAATCCACAAATTGCAATAAGGGTGACTTCATTAAGGTCAGTTTGCCTGAATGAGTCAGATAAGCTGCCATTGCTTAAACCACTTGTGAGTTTTCAGCAGTATACTTCTGATCATGTTCATTGAATTAAAGGAACTACCTGGGGTCACACAGTAAGAGGCAATGGAGGAATGCATATAAAAGAAAGCCACTGGTGACGTAAGCCCATTATTTTAGTCTTAGTAACGAACACATTCATTACGTCTGTGGGTGTACTTAAAGGTGGCACACTTGGAAAAAACCAAGTCACCCAATTAGTATGAACATGAGCAGATATAGTAGTCAGAAAAAAATCTTTTAACCACTAGGGTCAGCTCAGGTGCTTTTAAGGTTGTCTAGTACTTTAGCATTAGCACCAAACTTTGCAGCTTATACATTTAACCTTTTGGCGAACGTAGATAAGCAAAAAACTCCTTTACATTGAGAATTTGATTTTCAGACATGAGGAAATGCGTTATTTGCTTACCGCAGCACAAAAATAATTGACGCCCCAGTCATTTTAGACGGCGAGTTGAAACAAAACAACACCTACTAGTACACAGTCATCATAGTTTATCATCTGGATTTAAAAAAACAATGATATGCAACACTCAAATTTGCTCATAACATAAAAATAGTAAAACAGGTGCACTAGTGGAGTATATTATCTGGTGTGCAATGCAAAACATACCAACAATTTGCTTGCTTATTGGCTTACAGCCTTGAGTGGAATAGATCTTTGACTATGTCCATTTGTGAGCTGGATTAGAGACAAACACACACACAGACAAGTCAAATTCACTCATTTCACACTTAAGTCCAGTAAAGAATCACAATTTGATTCACACCCGGACTCCAGTTTGCTTACCCCTGTGCAACTGTTCACCCCTCTGCAAAGCCACTGTACATGCACAATGCTATAAAAGTGCAGCATAGTAAGAGCAGAGCGCACCGAGCAGGGACTACCCATGACACGGTGACAAGATGGAATTCACCTGCATTCAATTGTGACTTAACCCTCCGTCCTGTGCAAAAGGAGATGCAACCTAAAATGTCATGCTGCACTCCCCGATGTAAATGTCAAACGGATAAAAATCAATTTCATGATTTATCCGGAGGCCTCTACTTTCAAAACAGACAAACTTTACCATCCTTTAAGACGCTATACAACTCTCTTTTGATTAAAAAAAAAAAAAAAAGGAAAAGGAAAAGAAAAGAAAGCAAAACAGTATTGCAATAAAACTTCACATATTTCTATTGTCTAAAGTAAAATTACACAAAAAATCAAAAATAATCGTTAGTGTATAAATAAATAAAACTTCTATTAGAGGTCAATTCTACGGCAAATATATACATCTCATTACTGAATCTCCAGGAAACAACCATCAGAAACTCTAGCCTAATCTTTGATAACTTTTTCACTTTTGTCGCATTGTTACTTCACATTTTTAACACGCCATGGAAGGCAGAGAAATAAAAACATCTTCGTTTCGAATCGGCCTCACCATGGAAACAGTATCGATCAACTCTTGGGGGTCGTCTGAAAAATCTATCCCTCACGTCAGCTTCCCAGCATAAACTGTTCACTAGCGACGCTCTCAACTTCGACAGACATGCCATTTTTAGGCAACAGGGCAATGAAAATCCACAATCACTATTTAGCCTCCCCGAAGAGCTGGTTATCATTGCAGGGGAGAGGGTGAGATGAACTGATAGGAGGGAAAGAAAGAGAGAGAGCGGTCAGTGTCTGGAAGTCTGAAAGTCTAAGTCCATTGAAGTGCTGAAGGAAGATAAGGCAGTGTAATTGAAATCGACAGGAAGCTTAAAACTTTGAATGGGGCTTAATGGATGAGGTGGCAGTGGCGCTCAAAGTTGAATACAACAAATAAAACGATATTTGAAAACGAAACAAATAAAGTGGAGTTGAAAATCGGGGGGGAAAGTATCATGGCTTGTGAAGCTGAGAATCACCAGCATTTTTTTATGCAATATATCCAAATTTAGATGTTGTGAATGTTGTTTTGCAGATTATCTATGGAGGTTTCACACTGACTGTTGCCATAGCAAATAACTATTTAAAATAAAATATGATTCATCTTTTGAAAGGAGACGTATGAGGAGTATATACATTTGTTTCTATATCTCCCACTTCAATGTTCCAACCCTTTAAAATGTTATTATTTTAAATTCATTAATGTTTGGTCTATAACATGTACTACTACTACATACATGAAGTACTCTTTTTTTTTTTTAACTCAGACCAGTATCTTCAAATTGAAAATGGCTTCCGGGTGGCAGCTAAAAGTCTCAATTTCAAAAACATTATCCAGATCACTAACCTTTGAAAACATTTTCTACCATTGGTCAATAATAGCATTTTGTTTTTAGACTATGTTGAACATTTCCTTTTTTAATTTATGGGAAATGATTCCACTGGTATACAAAGTTCACACAAATTTTCAGAGTCTAATATTAAATGGTTTGAATATACAAAACAACACTTGACAAAGCAGGCAAATTGATTTGTAAAATTCCCTGACAGCGGCAGATTAAGCCATTGAGGTGCACTTTCTGCTTTGGACATTTGTGAATTCAGATGAGATTTGATGGATCAGAGTTTTTTTCTTTGCTGTACACACTCCAACATGACCAAATCAAACACTGAAAGGCTAATGATTATACAAGAGCTGTGAGATCTCACTCGTGCTGTGTATTGATTATTCAGTGTCATGCAGCCTCACGTCTTATTTATCACATCATTATCAATACGTTCTTCAATGTTTGGAAAAATATGCTGGCTCAAGGGCAAATGGGTTTACAGCAGAGCACAATTTTATCCATCCTCCCGTGGATAGACTGCACTGATTAGATCCTGGTCCCCGGCGACGGAAAGTTATGCACAGTGAGTGGCGGTGCTAATGCAGGACACGGCTTCATGACAACTGCTGTCAATCTGCACATCTCAAGGATCGCTAGCACACTAAACCTACTCTATTGCTGGCTTAACACTTGAGATGCCAACGAAAAGGGATCATACACAAAGCTATTATGTTGCGTTACAATTCTTGTATTCATTTAATTGTTTCCTTCATAAATCACTGATATTGTTATACACAATGATGAACATAATAGGCATTGTCATTACAAGAAAGGCGCAATTCTTCTTTCTTTTTTTTTTTTTTAACAATTACAGTTACAAAAATGTCCTCAAAACCTAATAGTAAAAGAAGAACTTCTAATTCACATGTAAAAAGCACTAATATTTGCATGACAGTGTCTATTATTTTTGAAATACTGAAAATAGAAGATATAAAGAACATAAAATGATAGATAACAATAGTTTGGACCTCAGTCAAGGCTCTAGTCTTGCAATAGTAAAAACAGTGCTCAGACCTTGAATTACAGAATCTTTTTAAATAACTCTTCACAGCCATAACACATCTTTCAAAACTCTAAAAAACTTTAGTGTGTGATGTTACTTTCTTTCATCTATACACCCCTCTCAAGATTGCTTACAGCATGCTTGCAGACAACTCCCTCTCTTGACAATTGGAGACTTGGGAATAATCAGTTGACATGACAGCCCCAGCCCCCGGGACCACCTTCAACACACCATTAGACTTATAGAAGGCAATAAACAAAGAAGTATGTACTGATGCACAAACAACTACAAGGGCTCATATTTAGGGATTAAAGGAGACATATGATGCAAAACTGACATTTAAGAGCATTTGACCATGTTATAATTGTTTCCCCTTCTCATTAACCCACTCAAAGTTGTAATTAGAGTGAGTCAAGCAAGTTTAAATCATCTTCATTCTCCTGCAATCAAGGCACCATTGCTACGCTACATACTCAGATTTTTTTTAAACTTAATCAGTGATATAAGTGGAATTCATAATATATGCATAGTGCCAAACCATGCAGAACATAATTTTAAATATCCTCACATAAGCCTCTAACTCTTTTTGTTGTTGTGTGTTACTTTTAATGGTGGTTGGCAACTGAAAATGTGAAATTACTGCCACCTACTGTAGTTGTACGTCTTCAAAGTATGTGTTTTACGCTATACCTTAGAATTTTTATTTTTAAAAAGGCGGGGAGGGAAAGAGAGAGAAAACTCCATAACGCTTATAATTTTCACACCTCCCTTATTTATTTATCTTTTACCAGTATAAAAAGCACCTCAATGTTACTCTATACTCTCTACACATAATGCATAATGGAACCACTAAACCTCAGAGGAGATAAAACCATGAGAGAAAAGCAAGAGAGCTGGGTCACTAATAGCATGTTAAGCACTTTGCTCTTGCACTTGCAGTTAAACAGCTCCTCAAAGACAAAGCAATGGTCAGCTTAATTGAACAACACACCAAACGACACAACTGTGAGTTACAACCTCCAACCACAATTTTTGAAGACCATCATCACCATCAGTTTATAGACTACTCTGCACATAAAATCTATATTAACACAACTAGGCTCATTTAGTTGTGGTTTAGCCTGATTGGACGTACTTCTAGTCAAGTCTTTTTAAACATCAACCCCGATTTGCACCTTGATGTATTCCCAGTAATTAGTTATTTTGCTATTGAGATGTGCTTTCAATATTTAATGGCATGTACGGGTGCCCTGCTGTGCTCCTCATTCCAATACAGCAACAGCAGCCATCATCTGATGCTACGCCCAAGAGTGAGAAAGATGGGCTCTTCATAAACCCCCACTAGCTACAAAATCTTGAAACTACAGGGTGGGTGATATCCATTCTAATTAATTGCAGCTATTGAGTCAATTAGAGTGCAGAAGAGTTGGAAACAAGCTCATTTCCAAACATAGAAAAAACTGGTTTTGCTGCATTTACAGCTACAAAATTACTGCAATTGCTGCAATTACTTCTTAAAGCCTTGCAGTCACAACCATTGCAGGACAGTATCTCTTTAATACTTTTATCACAAACCACCAGGCCAAAGCTGCCAGAGTGATAGAAAACATACCCCAAGACAACGTGAAGAACTGGTGAGAGCGTTTGTCATAAATCATAATTATTGCGCTGAATAACGATTTCAGTTTTTGACCCAGAATGTAATTATTTCCTTTAATTTTAGCTCTATAAGCTTTATTGCGTCTTTGTAAAAGTCGGCGCACAATATTGCTCCTACGATCCCAAATGCCTTTACTGTGTTCTCTCATTTTTCCTGAGGCTTCGGTCCAGGGCACCGAGCCAGGGAAAACTTGCTCATATATTATCATGTGCGTTCTCACGAGGAAGAGCAGTTTGGGGGTGTGATAGTGTGTCAGCCTGTCACTGCATCTAACGCACACTCTCGTTCCCAAAGTCTGAGCGGAACAGACGGGAGCTGTTCTTTCAGCACCCATGGGGACACGCCACAGCGCAGTCAGCTGTCTAAATCTGAGGAGGCAACGGGGAGAGTTCGTGTAGCTCACAGTTATAATATCGTAAGAGATATTTGGACATGGTAATATAAGCCGATTAGAAGTATAATGAGCCCAATCTAACCCCTTGTAGGCTTATCAAATGTGTCAACCTAAAATCTGTAAATTAGCCCACATCCAGTACTGGCCCTATAGAATATGATTACGTTAATTGGCTTTCACAATATCTGGTTTGAAATTAAATATAGAGCTCCACATCCACGCGTATGTCCTGTAGCTATGGTAGGAGCCATTAACAGGAGCAATCACTGTAGTCTTGCCTTCTCCTATAGAGACCGTACTATTTTTAAAGACTTGCCTGAAAGAGGCGTAGGATGTTGGCGACCATGATCGATACAGAACTCGCCGATGCTCCAATGACTCCTACTACTTTTTCTGGTTTCACAAAAACCGGTGGCTCTCCGTTTGTGCACCGAACATCAGATGTGTCTTTCGTGATCAGGGCTTGGACAAAAGTTAATGACTGCTCCAACGCGTAGGTATCCCGGGAGCAAGTGTCCAGAACCCGTGCGCCAAGGGTGATGTTGGGTAGTAGTTGATCGTCCTGGTTTATCTGATCTAACGCGTACATCATTGCTTCGAGACGCTGGATGCCATTCTCTTTTTTCAGGTCCCCACAGGAGATGCCATCGGCCCCTCTGGCGTGCACGGGGAAGAGCCCGCCGAGAGTCAGATGCCCATCTGTCCGTATTGAGTGAGGCGCGTAAGTCTCCTGTGCCAGGGCGTCCAAAAACAATTCCACAAGGCAAAATGTTCCCCAAACAAGTTTCAGATAACGAGCCATTGTTGCTTTGAAGAAAAAAGAAACCGGACTTCAGGGAGGGAAAAAAGCGTCTTAATATGAAGAAAACGAATTCATGCTGGTCACCGAAGAGAGTCAACAAGCACAGCTAAAGAAAGAGTGGGAGACCTCACGGAGTAAGAGCCGCAGCTTGTTGAATAGTGAAGACGGGGATTCTCCTCCATCACATGCCAAATCCATCAGCAAAAACTAACACCATCTCCAAAGATGAAGCCGGAAAGCACACAGGCAGCTTTACGTGAGAAGTGCAAAAATAGACTAAGGGAAGCGGACAAATGATGTAAATGAGCCGGAGCAAAAAGAGGACTACAGTCGGGGTTTGTTAGATGTAGACCGGCAGAAGTCGGGGACATTCCTCGTGTTTAGCCCAACTCCACCGGGGCATGGGGCTGATCGTGCATCTCTCTCCTACGAGGCGGAGCATCTGCAAAAATGAAAAGGAATTAGAAAAGTAAGCACGGAATATATTCCACTAAGAGAGCCAGCAAATTATTTCAGTTTGTATCTGTGAGTGAGCGTCCTCATCGGTCGCGAAATACAAAATGAATGAGTCACAGGCAGAGATGCATTGGGCGCGCGGAGTTTGCAGCCCCCTTATCCCTTCTCCTCGAAACGTCATTTATTTAACCCAACTGAGAGAGGGAGAGAGAGAGAGAGAGAGAGAGAGAGAGAGAGAGAGAGAGAGAGAGAGAGAGAGAGAGAGAGAGAGAAAGAGAGAGAGAGAGAGAGAGAGAGAGAGAGAGAGAGAGAGAGAGAGAGAGAGAGAGAGAGAGAGAGAGAGAGAGAGAGAGAGAGAGAGAGAGAGAGAGAGAGAGAGCGAGAGCGAGAGAGAGAGAGAGAGAGAGAGAAGGAGGAGAGAGGGGGAGAGAGCGGGAGAGAGCGGGAGAGACAGAGAGAGACTGAGAGAAAGAGAGACTGACAGAGAGAGAAAGACTGGGAGAGAGAGAGAGCGAGAGAGAGAGAGAGCGGGAAAGAGAGCTGGGGAAGGCTATATCTACAAAGTTAACGCAAGTGTCTACAAACCACAAAGAAGACCAACAAAATGGACACATTCTATAGATGTGAAGAGTAAAGCAATTGTTGGTGTGAAATGCCTCTCGCGTCACCGCATTCATAATCTCCCTCACTGCCTCTTCTGCTCCTCCAGCCCCTCAAACGCACAGGCACAAAACTGTGACTGTTTATCGTTTGATGTGAGCATGAAACAAACCCGTGTGGCTGGAGGAAAACACGGGGAGCTGCGCGACTGAAGGGCTGCACGCGCCGTTTTCCAGAAATAGTTTGGGTTCATTATGGATGCACCTCCAAACGCGGAGGAGAGATGTAGAGGGAGAACATGGGCTTGGAGGGTCCGAGCTGGTCTCCCAGGCAACCCTTCCTCAGAAACTGATCCTGATTCATCCACGCGTGTGAAGCGCAGACCGTGATACACAATGACGTGCGGCCGCGCCTCACTTTACGTGGCTGATACCTACTTTAGCTGTTGTCATTCTCCTTGTGACGGAATGATAACGGCTAATTTGGGAAAAATCTGTGCATGATGCTTTTCTATAGCTTTTTTAATAGCCTATGCAGAATAATGCAATACAAAGGTGTAATAAAATATAGACGTGTGTATTAAAACAAATCAAACACAACTCACATAAGATGATCTTGTTTTTATTACAGTTCAAAATACATATATACAGTTTCACTTTCTGTTTAGAAATGGACAAAGCAAGAGCCACCTCTGGCTGGCACTTGTCACACAGACAGCGGTAGTGACATCTGAGTCACTTCGTGTCATAATGTGGCCCAGAAACCCAGTTTAAAAACATGCGCCATTCATTTCTCTCCAATTAAAAGATTAGCAAAAGCGATTCAGCTCTAATTGAAACATGTCCTATTGACTTTACAGGCTTGCATGGACACATTTCCAATTAATTAAATGGGTAAAGATTAATTCAATCCTAATCCTGTCATGAAGTGTATTTATTTCAATTGGTCATGCTGATCACACACCCAGGTGACAGTTCAATGAGTGAGAGGTTCATGTGGGACAATGAAAAGCAATACAACATAATGTGATAATAATGTGTAGTAGTTTTGCATACTTTGAATTACTTGGCACACATGTTTGGCTCAGCTTCAGAATTGCTTTTTTGGAACTTACCAATTTACTTCTCCTCCTGCACAAACGTCCACTTCTCCATCCAGATTAAGATCCGTGCTCCTTTGCCTCCGTCGCCTTTGTTTCGAGAACCTGCTATACTTACGGCACCTTTTTGGACACAATACATTCTGTTTTACGGCACATTTCTTGTCAGTAGCTGATTGAAGTTTTTTTTTGCTTAGTCATTGCAAAAAATATGTGACTCAGGTCCTTGAGCTTTTGTAACTTTTCACTTTTTCCAACTTGAGTATTATTTTGAAGCACCAAACTCCATAAGTACATTTGTGTCCTCCCATCTCTGCCAAATCCATGCTTAATAATGTGGCTGGTGGAGCACATATGCCTGGGCCAATTGAAATGAAATGCACCAAAAATACCTTGAAGGAAAGTGTGTGGGATCTGCGGGGAAGCGACAGAGAGGCAACGCTGAGGGAGGCAGATGGCATGCACACCGACACAGACAGGCAGGCCCATATAGAAATATACAAAAGCCTGTACAAATGACACCCTGAGAGACTGGTGTCGCAAATACAGGACACTAATTCCAGCGCTTGGACGGATGGACCACGACTCCTACTTAAACTGTCAACGGAAAGGTTATTTTTGAAAAATGGGGCCCGGGTGGTGATTTAATTCACTGACTAACGCCAAGAAGAGAGGGCCTTTTCCCCAGGGTGCACATGGGATTTAGTCCAAGATTACACCTTGGCTTGGTTCTTCTCTCTTCCCTGTTGCACTTTCCTACTGGCACTGCAATCATCTGCTCACACATATTTACACAAATTCCACTTCAATTTCAGCATGGGGAATGCCAAGAGAGAGCAACCAATATGTGAGGCAATCCTCTGAATCCTCCAGACCAAGACATATAGATGTTAAGATAGTGGGAGAATCACATGCAGCCTCACCTGGAAATGTACCTGGTATTTACCTGAGCAGGGACAATTATGTCAATGTGTCAATAAAGCCAGGACTGATTTCCCTGCATTTTAGGTCTGATAATATCCTTGGTAAATTGACAGGACTGATGCCAAAGTCATATGAGTGACTAAAGCCAGAAAATGGCCAGTACCGCAGCCCATTTCTTGGTTACGACTTTGGTTTCCAAGCGTACACTAAGCAGTTAGGTTCCATTTTCATTCATTTTAAATACTGCAGTACATTGCTATGGTGATAGAATGCAGGAAGACAAATGCCAGGTCAAGTGTGAACACCAATGTTCTGGGACTGACGCATGTGTGAATGTGGGTCGGAGCTGAGTGTTGGCAATTATGGGAATTATGTGTGAATGGGTCTTCAATAATACTGTAGTGAAATCAATTGAAGTGTGACATATATTAGTCTAGGCGTCAATTCATGGGCAGGATTAGTGAGTGAATGAAACTTTATCCTCAAGTCAAGGAAAAACTGGATTTTAGGGGAGGCAAAATGTGTTGCTGCATTTCCTAAACTGTTTTGTAAGGGGTTCCTGGTGTGCAGTGAACAGTCTCCCTCAAAGTGTTCGAGACATGTGAAGGCTGGTAAAACCCAACGATTTGAATGAAAAAGACAAAAAAGCCTTTGACTCCTTTTAGCCATAGTAAAACTCATTTAAATTGTATGGTTGCTTCTTTTCTCACAAGAACAGAATATTTAAATGTTGCCTATCATTATATATACACCGGTTATGTGATTAGGAAGTGTTGGATTGCAAAATGCTGCATGTTATGTGTGGTATGTAAATGAGGAATTTGCACAATGACAGTGTGAGCAACTGGCTGCAGCGCCTCTGATTGCCTTCTCAGGGCAATACAAAAGATGAGTGTGAATCCTTCTACTATAAAAGGACTTTGCTTCCCTTAATATGTTCACTGGCCTTGTTGTGCTCCCGTGTGAGGCCAGAGGGGAGAGAGGAAAAAGAAATACTGAATTCACCGAATACAGGACTGCAGTGTGAGGGTCAGCTTCTGTGAAACTCAACTAAGAAGCAAAAGAACGCATTTTATTTCTAACGCATCTGGTTTTGCTTCACTTTTAGATTTGTTTTTAATTTATTTAACATGCGACCCCGAAAGGGAACAAGCGGTAGAAAATGGATGGATGGATGTGGCATAATGCTATTGCCAATAACCGGTACTCTCTACCATTTAATAATAATGATGGATAATTGATGGTAATTAAATAGTAGAACATTAGAACAGCTGCTCTCAGAGACAATCTGACACTAAGCGCATTAAGACAAACCTCAAACGCTGGCTCAATAGGAACCAGGTCTGTAATCATTAATCCTGAAGTGTTATTTAACTCTCATGATATTATTTGTATTGAACATATGTACTGTGTCTGTGTTGTATGTTGTTTCCTGCCCTGACCTGCCAGGGACTACGGATGGAAAGTAGCCAATGGGCTTATTCTGGCATATTAATAAATTGTATGTCCATTGATATGCACTGTCCCTTAAATAAATAATCATGCATTTTAGCTCATAAACAGCCCTTTTCCGGTCGCTCAGAGTCACTTTACAGTTTTGTACATTATACTCCGTTCTGAGTTGTGGTAAGCTATTTTGTAGTCACATCTGCCCTGACTGATGGAAATGAGACTGCCAATCTGCACCACTGGCCACTCTGACCACCACAACCACATTCATACTAGGCAGAGTGGGTGAAGTGACTTTCCAAAGGACACAACAACCATTTGTAGTCACTGGTGCCCCACTAGGACACCTATTTTTCTCCCATCCAAGAATAGACCAAGCACAACCCGGCTCAGACATCAGGAGTGGGATTATTTGTTTTACTTTGGTATTGAACTGCAATAATTGGGTCAGGTTAGATCTTTAATTCCATGCTGCAGTCTTTCCACGCCCTTAACAAGTTGGCAGACTATCTCCCACAAAGCATGTTAGATGGAAGAACAATAAAAAGTCACCCATCAGGACAGAAAGCAATGAGGCTTCTCCTTTGGGCCGACTCAGGGCACAATGGACTCTGTCCGTCAAATTAATTATCCTGGAAACCGCTTTTAATCCCACAGTCAAAAGAAAAGGGCCGCCGTCTCCACAAGGAAGGGAATATGTCCCGAGCTGGAGTTAATTGCGTGTCGAAGTGATTTGTTAGAAAGCTAGCACATTATTGGTCTGTTTGGTAGTGGGCATGCATATTCTGTCAGAGGTGAGATGTTAATGTTAGATCAATGTAGCGCCAGGTGTAAGATTAGTAACACAAAGGTCACCGCTGTCTCATCCGGAGCCATCTGCTTTGAAATAATAAATAGCTATCTATGTATGTTTTTCTGTCTGTTGAGAATTGGAGTGGAGAAAGAAGGAAAAGATATTGTAATTCTACAGGCATGCCGTGGAGCTGAGAAATATTACCTCATCTTCTGTTTAGAGCAAAGACAAAGCAGGTGTGGAGCGGGAAGGACGATAGACTCTCCACGCTCTCAATTATGATTGTAATCCGTCTGTCATAGAGGCTCCCTTCTAATTACGTCTGGGTAAAAGTGTGGCTTGCCGCTCACAAAATCACTGGCTAAGAGTGAAAAGTGAAAGCATTAATTCATAAGTGATGGCAAGAACAAGTCCACAAGACACCTGAAGTGTCTGGCATCAAGCAGATGAGAGGGCTTAACCCTTTACACAAGTGTCAATTGTGAATGTGATGGAAAGGTGATTTTGTGCGCAAACCTCCAACTGGAATTACAGATAGGGATGTCACGTCATTTGGTTATTTGTTAATTGATAGAGGTGATTATTCAAGTCACAGTATATGCTTGAGGACTATCAACCATTCACACTGTTTAAGACAAGGACCAATAGACTGAAACACATCTTTATCCACAAGCTGTTAAAGCAAACACTCCTATTTTGTTATTCACATTTTGCACTTTGAGACTTATTTTAAAAATGCACTCTAAACACATTTGCTCAAAGGGAGTAGGTAAACTGTATTTCATTGTTTGCTTGTTTGTTTTAAGCTGAAAAATGGTAGTTCTGATTCACTCAATGACTTTATCATCAGAATGAAAGTAAATTAAGCATTTCACAGTTTTTTGGTGGTGTCAATAATCGTGAATAATCATAAAACCGGTTTCAAAAACTCAAAAATGTGATTCTGTGACAGTACAGAGTAATTGGGACAAAGAGAAAAACGCAAACGCATACGGCAAAGACACTGGCCAGCAAGAATGAAATGTATTTGACAGACATAAAAATCCAAAAGTCCAATACTAAAAAATCTGTGCTGTAAATCTCCCACATGCAGTATTTTTTATCCGTAAAGCAACTTTTGCAACACTTGCCCCATTCTTCTATCTCGAGATGTATTGCGCTGCCATCAAATTAAAAGTGGAAACCTTCAGCCTTCAAAACCAATAAATAAAAGATTGAGTTTCCACATTTTTCCTGGTTCCATACAGATTAGCATCCATTACTTTCCTAGATGGCTTTTCTGACCTCAACAAATAGTGTCTGTCTTGAGTTTCTCTGAAACGGAATTGCAAATACACCGTCGTGCATTTATTCCACCATAAAAAGGAAACTGCAAACAAAAGTTATACAAAAAGGAGCTGACTTATTCGTGCCTCCTTAAGTGACAGGAACCTGTTCCGTGGTCCCTGTGTCTGGAAGATAATGATCAGAGGGATTATTTGTGGCAGTAACGGACCCATGGGTGCTGACCTGACACCCACACAGCCCTCAAATGTACCAGCGCTCCTATTAGCTGGTGACTGGGCCCTTGTTTTGAAGGCCAGCCTCATGCCCCACTGGGCTTACACAATGAGTGGGTGTAGCTGGGCTAGTTAGCTGAGGAGGACCGAGTTGCAAGTTTGATTGTGATCACAAATGCTGGCCGCCTTGTGTCGGCTAATTAGCGGCCCCTCCTCGCATCAGTTTGATTCAATTTTTGCACAAATGTCTTCTTGGTGCAGTGAGATAGATGGTTTGTGTATGGTATTTCTGACAATTCCTAACAAGACCTGCTTTGTGCATGTTCTGGCACCAGCTATAGCGTCTGTGTTTTAAAAGAGTTTTGTTTGGATGGTTGATTGGACACATTGTTAGAGCGTTATTCTAGCAGAAGCAGTACTATTTTTCAATATGGAATAAGTTTTATAACAACTTAATGTTTTCATGTTTGTTTGCAACGACAGACATAAGCAGCCAATTAGTTGAATTGACAGTATTTTATCCATATATATTATTAGAATTTGGCTTTGTCAGTCAGTAATTAATTTAACTTTGCAAATAAGTTTTGGTCATATTGTTGTTTATGTTGGTCTTAACAAAGTAACAGCTACGTGGGATCTTCTTTATGTCTATTTCAATCTAATCAAACCATTTTGTGAATTTATCAATTCACAAAATTAATTGAAATGAAAATCAATTCAATTATTGCCACAGTTTAAGTATTTTTTGATGAGGACACAAACTTCTGGAATATTTTGACCTCATTGCAAAAAGAAAAACTCCTAAATGTCGATCCTCAAAGTTAACAGTTGATCACTTCATATTATCCAAACCAACTGTATTATATTTTTTTCCAAGTAGAAGCCAGAGACATATTGAAGATGTACAATAGAGTCTAGACACAATTATTGAGCTGTATTCACACAAAAACATATTTATAATGTGTCCTCATACATTCAAACTTTCTTAACACTTTCTGGTGGCATTTCTTTTTGGCTTTGTACCTAAGCTGGATTTGTATTAGGTAAAAAAAAAACATTCAAAAGGCAGGACAGGGGCAAATGTGGCCCTATAGTCAATCAGGTTCAGACCAGAATTATTAGTTTAAATGAATAATGGTTTTGTGAAAGCATGAGCACTATTAAGTTTTATTCTTTCCTTTTTTATCCTTTTTTTTACTCTTAGGCTTTATTAGACAGGAAAGCACAATGTGAAATGGGGATGAGAGAGAAGGAAGGACATGCAGTACTGTCGGAGGCGGGGATTTGAACTCATTTGTGTGCTGTGCCACAACCACTCAGGCACCGAGCAGCACTATTCTTTCCTTTTCTAACATCTAAATAATATTTGAATAATACATTTTCATAAAATATTTCCACACAGGGGTCACTTCATAATGATGGCTCTGTTGTATTTGAGTCTCTGCGGGCACAGACTGGCAGTGAAACAAAAAGCCAGCAGGCGCAGAATTAAAGCTAATACCATAAAACCCCAGCAGCCAAAGGGAGCCAAGCCATTCTCATTTTCTTGTTCACACCTGTGCGTTTTCTCTAATATGTGGGTATAATACATGAGTCTGCACGACACGGCAGCTCTGCTGCTTTAGTGAGTCAGGAGTTCATTCGAATATACAATAATGTGGGACTAGAAAGTAACTGAAGATTTAGGAATAAAAATGTTCAGTTGTGTTCCCTTGCTAACAGACATACATGAAAAGAGCGAGTGGTTTTTAATATCCATTCCATTATGTAAGAATGATTGAGTTAATTTATTCTTATATCTATAATCTATAAGTTATCATCTATATTCAGAATAAGAACTCATTTTAACTAGGAAAAAGAGTACAGAAAAATGTCAAGCAATGTTCTTGTTTAGAACTGGGTTAAGTTGTCGCAGTAAGAAGAGCTCTGTCAAGTAAAAACCGTTGGAAAACCAACAAATTAACTCAATGTTAAGCATTAGCTATAGGCCACTATATAGGCGCTCAAATGGTCCCTCTCTGTGTTAATGACAATATTAACACTGACTACAGACAGAGATAATGAGGTAATGGTGTCTATTACTTTGGCCAATTAGCCTCATAGATTGTTATTCTTGACACTTTAGATTCTGACTACTGTTCAAATATTACATTACTCTGAACCATTGAGATACACAGACCTGTCATATGGCTCTAGTAATAGGCAAATGCAGAGTGCACACAATGACAGGAGCAGCAGCCCTGTTTGACATTGACTGCATAAAGGGTGAATGCACCAGATCATTAACAGAATAAAGCACAAAAGCAAAGACTCTAGAGACAATTTGAAATTCAAAAAGAGGCTCTACATCAATTAAGCTTTATCTTTAGTCAATCCACCTCATATTTGCAGACTTAAGAGCACAAACAGCTGTCAAATACATTTTCAAAATTTCAGATACTGTGAGTTGTCTCCATACCTGTTGAACTGAAACATTGGCCACTTGTCAGTGAAAATTAACCCTGTTTTGAGCCAGTTTAAATACATTTGCCGTTGAACTGAAGGATGACATTGATACAGGTGTTTTCACTCAAAATAGCATATTTTTCTTTGAAGTTATGAGTATTTGTGTTGTACTTTTTTGCAACGTATGATAACATCTAGCCCGACAACTCAAAATAAAGATGTGTAGTTCCTTACAGCTTCCTGTGTCACTTGTTGTGCTTTACCCTGAATACATTTTTCAGCGTAGTGAACTGCACTTTTTATTGAGTACAACATATTTTCCTCAACTCACAGCTAATAAACATACAGCGGTGAAGGACAGATACTTATTTTAGATAAGTACACTCGCACTACACACTTTTCCCAGCCCAATTTCAACAGCTCACAGTGGTACACAAACAAACTGAAAAACATACCCACACGTTTGAATTTGCCTGGCTTGACTGCTCACCACTGCACAATTCATCACACATGGATTAATCTGGCTCAGTCATTAGGTGGAAATTAACTCGGTTACAAATTAGTCCTGGGCATGACGCTAGATATTCAATCATACCTTTACAGAAGAGGCACTTCAGTGGACAAATACAGCTCTTAACAAATAAGGGCCCCATGCAAAATGATCTGTTTCTTGGATTCTTAAAGGTGCCATAACATGCTTTTTTTCACGTTTCGTAGTCTATCCTAAGTGTATAATTGATAATAATAAGGGTTGTGCAACACCCTTAACATAATAGTTAAGAAATATCACCCAGACCTTGGACCCCCTCACCAACCCGGAAATGCAAACGGCTTGGTTTGATATTCGCCCCCACCCTTGCGAAAAGCGATCTGGCTCCCCCGCCCAACCCGTGACGTAGTCTAAGGGCGCGTGTGTGCCCCGCCCACCCGTGACGTAGTGTGTGCCCCACAGGTGACGCGTGCTTGCCCTTATGACGCGGTCTTGCCCCACCGCCCGTCAGTTTGGAGATTCGCGGAAAGGAGATATGAGATAGGAGTCTGTAATATAGCTAAAAACTGAGGGAATCAATCAAAAAAACACTCTGGGTACATATATGAAGCCCAAATAGCAATGTAAGAAGGTTAAAAGCTCTGAAAAGTCGATTTTGCATGTTATGGGACCGTTAAAAGCAATATGGTGTACTGGCTGGTTTATTTATATAAAATTGTGCAGGTTTGCAGATGTCTAAGAAGTATTCAAACTTAAAATGTTAAAATATTACTTAACCATAGTAGCACTTAAAAACAATGACAATATCAAATTTAGATTAATTGAAATAAAACATTGTATATATTGAAAGGAAATCACTCATTATCATACGATTTTCATGATTATTACCTTTGTTTTTTTCTATTATATTGTGACCTAAACACGATTATCTATTAACCGAATAATCTTGACATCCCTATTGGCAAGGCACTGCAGCTACATTGTTGACCACAAGCACAGTATATAGTGATAGTGACAGGACAGGTATCCAGTAGCACAACATGGTACTGGGCGAGCCAATAGGGATCCAATCCATGTAGCAATCTGCCATTAAGGTGATATCGTCATGTCTCTGTCATGTACGGAGCGATAGGTGGAATTCACTAATTACAGTGAAGAGTGACTTTATATTGGATTACAATTGTGTAATGAATTATGCTGAAAACAAAATCATGACCTGGCTCCCAAAAGAAATCATGATATTAATTTCACAATGTCACAATGTCCTCACCTTGTCGATGCTTCCGTGTTGAGACATCAGCTGGAGAGCAACAGTGAAGGCCCCAGTGCAGATAAGCAGAGCGGCCCAGGGGAGAACCACAGCTTTTTCTGACCCCAGTTTTCACCAACCTTGGCCCAGAGGGTGCAGTCGTCCACAGGGAGACCAAGAATAGACCCCATAGACCCCAGAGATTATTATGTGACTGCATGATCCTTGGGGTACACGGCCTGACTGGAAATATTTAACCCAGAATGACATTAGAAAAGTTCTCCATGACAAAGTAGCTCAGTCTCTTTTGAAACTGTTCCAGGCCAGATAGATTCCTTTACAAACCTGAGTCTTCTTCATTTGCTTTTCTAGTCATTTAATAATATATTCTAAGGAGCCCTATCAATCTTGGTTCTGAATTAAATTGGGTCCTTAGAAAACAAAATGTATTATTTTGATGAAAAGCTAAAAAAAAAAAAAAAAACATAACACACCAGAAAAGTTAAGTTAACAAAACAGATATTCTTCAAAGCAATTTAACATATTTATATCATTTTCATCAATAATGCGTCACAAGAATTTCTCAAATTCTGAATTCTAAAAAGAATCCAGCAATATTTCAAGATTAATGATTTGAGCGTCATAATCTGTTAAGGTCTAGTCACAAGCAAGTTGTGAAAAATCACTGCCCAAAGTGAAAGAGAACAACACTAGCTGTGCTGTTTACAAAGTTTGTTGGAGGAGTTATTGTGTGTTGTAGCATTTAATAGGTGCCCAACGGTGTCGAGTGAAATTGAGTCCTTTCGACCCGAGCGGCGCTACAATACACACGGAGCTCTTATGGCTGCAGTGGGATTGAATAGGGCCCAGTTCGTTTACTACATATCACCTTCTCTTACGCGGTTTGCCACAATTCCTCATATTTTATCCGTGCTGTGAGCAATTGGTCTTTTATGCCTGTTTCTTCCACCTTTCAGCTCATTTTTAGCTCCTATACGCGTATTTCCCCCTCTTTAGGAATTTCCCTCTTTTGCATTCAACCTGGAAATCAAATCCATAAATCAAAGACAATGGGAAAGAGCGTGGTGACTGAAAAGCATTTAAATCCTCTTCCACAGTTCAGAGAGAGGGGGGAATAAACAGGAAATTAAAAAGGAAACTGCAAATTGTGGCAATTCCTCTTTTTAAGGATCTACAGAAGGTGCATATAAGAGTGAATATTATACTCTATACTGTGTTTCTGCCTCATTTATTCTCTCAACATGAAGAGATTTATGATATTTGAGGAGTCGGAGCACATCAAATCATTTCGGCAAATTGTGGCATCACTAAAGAAATGACTGCTTGATTTACAACGTTTTTATTGCATCAGAAGTATCTCAACTGTCGGTGCTCTGGGTGAAATGTTCAATGGTGAAAAGGAACAAGTCGACGAACAGTTATGTCTATTGTGCATTGAGATTTTTTTTAATTAAGTTTTAACAAGCTTAAGGTGGAAATATGCTGACTTGAAGGCTTCTAGATAGAGAGTAATAATGATTGAACTCGTAGAACAAACTGTGACTGCATAATGCATTACACCAGGGCTGTTCAACTTAATGTTCCAGAGGGTCCCTGGGCCGGGGGTGCACCACACACCACTACTGCAACAACATTATGGGTCACACAAAATGTCCCTGCCACTGTTTCAATACATTGATTTAATACAATAAAATACTGATTGAAGCGATGTTTGTGATAAATAACATTACAAAATTCTTTACCCACATTGCTTTGCAAAACCCAACCAGGACAGAACCAGAATTAAACTAGGACTAGACTAGAGCCAACCAGATCTGAAACAGGATTAACCCGGAATCAACATGAGTCTAAAGCAAAATGAATGAAGAACTATATCAAGACCAAGACATTTCTAAACTAGAGCTATCCCAGAATTAAACCAACAAGATTAGTTGTGGGCCAGATTATATCGCTTGGAGGGCCTGATTTGGCCCCTGGGCCTCAAGTAGAATAGCCCTGCATTACACAACCGCTCATTAAAGTGTATTATTAATGCAATTTAGAAAATGTGTATTAATTTTATGACATGTGGATTCAATAATGCCACAGTTGGCATGTGCTTTAGAATATGAATAGTCTAGAAATTGATTACAATGATAAAAATGTAATTATTTCGATAGCTGATTTGTCACAAAACATCTGACTAATTGTTGCAGTCTTAATCAGTAATACTGTGTTGTATAGTAAAAACTGTTCTTTCCATGTATGATTTCCATTTAATAAGTTTTGCAAGTAAAAGTACTCCTATTATATTCAATTATTCTAGCAGTGCACAAAGTATCTTCTGTACTGCTTTTGAGAACTTCTATTTCTGAAAATGTTAGCACTGCACAAATTCATGGCCGACCTTCAAACTGAACCCCATTTACATAAAAGCTCATGATTGCACCAGGTGCTGACAACAAACAACAAATGTGTGCCCAGGATTAGAACAGGCCAGATTTTCAATGAAAAACACAGGAACAGTATTTAACCAGGTATGATAAGATAAAGCCACAAACCAGGAAGTGGTTAAGGTCTTTGTTGAAAAGCCTTTGGTTCATTCCATGTGGTTTTGGTGTAAATAGGACACAGATTGTTTAAACACTGACTGTTGAATATGCATGCGTTTCGCTCTGTCAACATGGGGTGCCGAAGGTTGGCTTTGAAGGAGATGTCAGGGAATGAAGACATGGGGATTGAACTATGCCATGAATATGCAATAAATAGCAACAACCTCTTATGCCTATGATTGCAAAAATATAAAACATTTTCGCAAACAAAAAGCTACTTCTAATACGCTAATAAACCCTTTTGCATTACCCAGTTTTCAAACCGCAAAAGGAAGAAGCATCTCAGAGACCCATTTGGACATCATTAATATTTACATGCATGAATTTTCAGCTGCGTGCAAAGCTTCAAGACTGCTTCTTTCAAACAGCAAAGTAACGCTGGGGGAGACCGTGAAAACATAGGCCATCTTAGTAGTGCTTACGGACACCTTTGTGTTAGCAATAGATAAAATACTTCTTTATCATATGCAGACAACACACAGCAATCTGATTTTGTCCAAAGAGCTGATTTTACAATAAACTCTATGGGTAAAACACAAAATGTACTCATTTAGAAGAAAAAGCTGGGAATACCAGCTTTAATGCTATGTTTCTCTTTCATAGTTGGTCACTGCGTCTGATTCTCTCCTACATCTGTGTGGACAAATCACACAAACACTTTGACTATGACTCATGAGATTTTGGACCAGCAGTGCGCAGTTTTAATTAAAGCCCCATCATATGTATCACACCTGCTGTTCTCACCTGTTATTTCTATTGATTAATGTCCTCTATTGAGCCTGGTGCATAATGGCAAAACTAATTTAACAACTTTTTTAATTAACCAAGTCTTGTAGATCGATTTACTGCGCTTGAACCAATACGCAGCTTTATTCCGACTGCTTGACGGGCGAAATCTGATGCTCAAAAATAATCACATCAACGGCTTAATATGGCTAACCCTATTCCATGCAAGTGTTTTCCCGTACGATAAATCCTGGCACATCAAACAGTATAAATCAACATGTTTGTGGAGAATGACAGCAGTAAAAAGCCTGTATGGCTTTTAAGTGGAGGCGCACAAATGAATCCAGTAGTGTTCATAAATCCTGACATCAATTATTAAACAAATCTGTTTTAATGTGCAAAAAGAAACCCCGGGTGGGAAAGCTAATGCAACAAACAGGAAGCCAGGAGAAAAGATAAAATGACCATTGCTGCCATCAAGTCGGCTGCTATGTCTGGGAGGCTCAAGAGTGCAGGAAATCATCGAATCAGAGCTCATCCTATTAGACTTTTAGGTCATCAGGAACCATATTAGCAGCTAAATAATAGAGAATCCCGTTCATTTAACAGTGGAAATATGCAAGGGAAGACTCAGCCCTTCAAGGACATAATTGATGAGGACCACAGAAGTGCAGCAAGCAACATCCTAGGATAGCTTTTCACACTGTTTTTACAATGCACCATTGAAAAGGAAATTAAGAGCAATTTAAATCAACCATTCCAGGCCGACATTATTCAAATTTCTCAGCAGATATCATTGTACTTGAGCTCACAGGCCATCAAGCAAAGCAGAGAGTGTTTTTTTTTTATCAGAATCAGAAAAGGTTTATTGTTATTGTCAATTAACACAATTCACAAACATGGAACTTGCTTTGGTTATTCGGTGCAACATACTACGATGAGCAATAATAAAAACAAGATATATAGAATTTAAAAGGGCATGCGTTGAAGAAAAACAATTAAAGGTGGTATGGACGATTTTTTTCAGCAAATTTTTTATCATATTTCCTCGTGGCGTGGATAAATCATTTGTCCTGCCACGTATCAATCATAAAACGCACCTACCGCTCACCTGCAGCCGTGTGCGGTTCGTGCCCACGTTTCCGCGTGCCTAAGCGCATGGATCTATCATAATATAGTTCCCTCAGTGTACGGGGCAAAATGAAGATGGATGAAAGACAGTTCGAGCTGACGCAGAAGTGGACGGAAATCTACGGGAGACGAGCGATGCGATGCGCTCCGTTGCGCTGATAAACAAACGCACGTGTGTGTTGTATCAGTCCGCGCGGGGGAGTGCGCATGCGCACTTCCGCCTGCGTTCTCAAATCGCCGAAAAATCGTCCATACCGCCTTTAAAATTTACTATAAGATAAAAACTAAAAATAGGCTTACTATGTACACAACATTCACAGTTACATTTTCAGATGTAGTGTAACTCTACAGATGTATTCATTTAAGCTGTAAAGAGTAACTGTTTGGGAATTATGAGAAATATTGTGAGCAGATCATATCTTGTTTTGCAATTAGAAGAATTTGAATAAATGTATTAGAGCCAGTTTAAACAGAAGAGTTTAAACAGGTAGGGGGAATAGTCTACCTGAGAAACTGATCATTTACACTACTTTATGTGTAGATTTGTAAATGGGTATGTTTTAATTTCATACCAGATTTATAATTCAAACTAAAATGAAATTTCCCAAGTTTTAGATGAAAAATATGTTAAAGGTATCAGGATTATCACAGACGTTTCTAACTAAAAAGTCAAGTCTATTCCATGGAGAGTGTTTGCTTTAGAAACTATATTATATTATGTTATGAAAGATATAGAAATCTATCAATCGTCTAAATTGGTCAAAACATAGAATTCAAGCCATCATCTTAAAAAGAAATCCAAAGCTTTTTCCCTTTACAAGGCACAATCTTTATCGTGGTCTTTGTGTTTCAAGTTCCAAAGGTGGAGCAAGTAATTCAAGAGTGCAGAGGAAAAAAAGCCTATGCTGCTGGGTTATGGGTAGATCACGATCATGCTCTGAAACAAAAAAATAAAAATAAACACTTGGGTCTCCTCAGGGTCAGCCATTTTCTCCACATTCAATTTGGGATGAATGCGTTCAGGTGTTTATGAACCTTTTCTGGAACAACAACACGCGGCAAATAGAGAACATCTTACACATCAGGGTTGTTAGAGAAATTCAGCTCTTATGGTTTCTCAGATAACAAAAGTGCTGGCACAAAACTTCTTTAAATGCAAGTGAAATTGCTCCAAGGCCATATACGGCTTTACACAAGTGCTTTTACCACAACTACTTCTACTACAGCTACTCAATTTCCCAAAGGTGTCATGGGATTTATCTGTGAAAAAAAACACCGACCTTGAACAACAATGTATCAGAAACAATCTTTTAGTTCTTCTAGTGTGAACACTCTGAAGGGCTCATAGAATTTGAGAATCATTCAATATCACATGATGTACCTTGGTTTACGTTTTATACCTTTGCTACGCATATCCACATTAAACAAACATTGTACTATTTTATTTAAAGTATACATACTTATTATATTATTATGCTTTATCTGGTACTTAATAAACTGTGACACAGATCATTATTACATATTTTGTTCAATGTCAACTGGATTATTGACATAAAACTACTTCAAAAATAGAAACAGGTCCACTGACTTTTTTGTTGAAAACTGCAGAACTGAGTCTCAGACGCTGGTCCCGCCTCTTTATAGTGTCATTTCACCAAAGAAAGCAGTGTTTTTTTTTTTCCTCGTATAGCTACTTTTATTAAAACTAGGGCTGGGCAAGTTAACGTGTCATTATCGCGTTAACTCATCACTTATTTAACGCAATCAATTATTTTAACGCGCATTAACGCAGGTCGGATTCCCCTGGTCCGCACCAGTTCTAAAGCCTCGTACAAACCGCTGCGGGCGAATCGCGCCCGACGCAGGATTTGAGCGCGTGTACATTAGAAAGACAAACGCACTGGACGCGCGTTCTCGACGCGCCGGACTCATGTCCATGCACATGCGCAGTGGAGGAGTTGTGCTGTGTTGCTTTTCTCGTGGTGTAAATGGAGTTTAATGTTGGACCATGGCTTTGGTTTATTAACTTTACAAAGTCAGCAGCTATAGGCGCCAGCCGAGGCAACCCGCCGGGGGCCCGCGCGAGCAGGTCCCGCCGGGGTCCCACCGGGGGCCCGCGTGAGCAGGTCCCGCCGGGGTCCCACCGGGGGCCCGCGTGAGCAGGTCCCAACGGGCGCCGTAGCTGGGGAGATCCGCGAGAAGGGCCCGGCGCGCGTCTTTATCAGCTGAAAACGTGAATAATGTGGTGCCTTAGCAACTGGCTTAGTGCAGAGGAGTAAAAAAACACCCAGTTTTAGGAATCTACAAACTTTTCTGGTTCTTTTCAATGCCCTGGCAGTGGGAATAAGCTTTAGTTTTGTGTTTGATAACATTGTTGAAGTTAAAATGTACACAATGTATTTATTTGTATTTAACTGGTTAAGTGTTTGTTTGCACAACTAATGTTATGGCGCTTTAGTGTCAAGTTCTAAGAATGTACAAACTGTACTGAAGTGTTTTCTGGTTTAGGGACATTTGGTACTAGACTGGTTATGCTGCTCCTAAAATGTTTTGAGTGTCTAATGTTTAATGAGATTACAATGTTTCTGAAGTGGCCTGTTCATCTTTAATGATTGTGGCTCAGGATTTTGTGGCAAGTGAATACTTAATATTTTATTTAACTGCTACTGAATAAAAATGCTGATGCACTTTACACTTCTTTTGAATTCATTTAGAATTTTGCACGTAAAAATGCGATTAATCGTGATTAATCAGGGAAATAATGCAATTAATCGCAATTAAAGATTTTAATCGTTGCCCAGCCCTAATTAAAACATTTAAATGTGTGTAAGCTGTAGTCAGATTTTTTTTATATTAAAAATATTCGGGTGGGGCGGTGCTAGGGGGTAAGTGAAACATACATTTCGGCGCGCATAAGCTTAAAAGGAAGAACAATACTCTATTTTATTCAAATGCACTAATACAACTCTGAATAAGCTAATGATGGTATTCAATGGAAGGGAGCAAAGTGTTTATATAAAATGTGGGATTCACTTTTAAAGTACCGTAACTCAAGTCAGAAAAAGTAAGTAAATAGAGAAGAAAAAAGCTTGTGGCATTGAACTTTGAGCTTCTAGCTACACAGCAGAGGAAAAATCAGCATTAGGTTTGGTGTTATATAAACCCTTGCTATGCACAAGAATATTTAGTTAATACTTCTTGGAGTCTTGGAGGACGTTCATGATGGAAGCGGTGAGGTTAGGAGAAGATAAGTCAGTATCATCCTGATTTGTTCTGATGTATGCTGCCCTTTTAGGAAATGTGTATATCATGCTGCCTTTGCTCTTTAATAATTTATAATGTTTTTTAATCATCACAAGATATTCTGTTGAAATGGGCTTTCTGAAGTGAGTCCTAGATTTGAAATGCAGCTGCTTGCCAGGGTTCATCATCCACGCTGAAGAGAGAGCGAGTAACCCGATAAATTCTACCAGTAAGTCTTTTATATATATATTTTTTCTTGCAAACCTTACCTGTGTAAATTTAAGAGAAGCGTATATCATGTTCAGAAGCACTAATGATGAACAAACAAGGGCCCGTAGAAGTATTATTTCACACAAACAATTAGTTACAGCAACACTTAAGGTGAAGCACCTCTTCTCTGTGTAGACGATCAAACACACGTTCATACTTGATTGATTTCTGTTTCAATCATCTTCAAACAGTTGCCAGTCCGTCAGTCATGTGCAGTGCTCTCTTACTTAAGCAATCGGCTTTATTTCCATATACTCCAAACACTGGGGAGGCTCTCACCAGGAGGCTCATCTCTCCCTTCATCTGACAACGCTGAGGAAGAAGACCATGCACCAGGCAAACACCGAAGCTGTCTTATTAGCACTTAACTCCTCTTCAGGCCGCCACATTGACAGCAGTTGCAATTAAAGAAGAGAGGGGGGAAAAAGGGAAAAGTCTTGATGCAGCTTGCAACATAAACATTGGCAGTGATAAATATCTGCTGTCACTTCCAACACGACTCACTTGTCTGACTCTATGCTTTCGGAGGATGGGCCAATAGGGGGTTGTATATTAGCGACAAAATCTTTATAAGATTACACATAATGGATGCGCCCCGTAAAATTGTTTATGTCACTCCAGAGTGACTCCAAGCAGAACCCGCATACAGGGGCAAATAGTGAGTAATGAGTACCATGTGAAAACACCACACACAGGCATGGCTGAAGGTAAAAGGGCAAACAAAAGCTCATTACTCTTTTTGTTACTTGGAATAGTTTATGCCCCTTAACTGTGTTCCACTGTCCAGTGTTAGACCCACTGTTCACGCCTGCCGCACACAAGATAGGCGATCGCTATTGTTTTCAAATTAAGAGCTGAAATTTAAAGGTCATGGCATTAATAGTGATAATAGAAAAGAAGACTCAGGGGTTGTGGAAGCAAACAGGCAATAGAGCTTAGCCAATTGGCACAACCACACCACTTACGCATGTAGTGTCTCCTAGTATATATTGAAGAGCTCATTACAGTTTCATGGTACTTTATGCAGCAACAGTATCCTTCAAATCCTGTGTTTAGGTCTAATGTAGTGTACACAAGGTCAGCTAACACTAAAACTATGATGCATTTGAAGGTCACAGTCACAATTGTATATAGAATGAGATGGACAAAAGTGCACACCCCCTTCAAGCACTGTAATAGGTTAAGTAGAGTATAGAGATGAGCAATGTATCAATTTATTGGTAATATCAAGAATGTTGAGTTGAAGCAAAATCTGAATCAACATGCTGCAAAAAGTTCTCAAAAAAATGGACTGCTGTAGATATATATATCAAAGAAATGTTTGAATTTTAGTGGATAATTGTACAGTTCTTTCCATGTATCTAATGTTTAAACCTCAGCATTTTAATTTATGTTTAGCCCATTTCTTTATCGGGTTACTGTAAACTTGGCTATGCACAGACGGACAGGCCGAGGTGGTCTTTACTTTCAGCACAGATGACCCTGACAGCATTCCTGTTCACAACATTCTATATTGCGGTGGTAGAATATGACCCATTTGTGATTTTCCTGTTCATATTACATAATGCATGTTTTGTATTGCTGACCCGTTGTGGTGAAAAAAAAGGCTGGAATTTGAATTTGTTTGAATCTACCATGGATCACCTATTCACCTTATTCCAGAAGCCCATCTGGGCGCTGCCATACGACGTAGTAGTTAACACAGGGCTGCCAACCTGGAGAGAAAATGAGTTCTACACAGACTAAGAAGTTGTTTTCAGGCCGCCCTGGGAATCTGCATTGTTCACTTGTTGGTTACATAAACATTGCACATTTTACACAAATCAGTCTACTTTATAGCATATTTTAGCCACACCCTCACTCTCCCTCATTCTCCATTTGCTGAGTGATTACAACGGAAGTGCTGAGCCGTGGCAAAAGTGCGGTGAATAGACCTTGCGAATTGTGTCATCACATCTCAGATCATTTTCTGTTGTAAAATATTAAACTTAGCGTTAATTAAGAAGTACCCTGACACTTAAGAATTATAAATGTATTTAACAGAAACATAATGTATAGAATTTGTGCAAAAGGTTTTTAACCTTCAATCTGCGTTCGATCCCAAGCTCTATACAAAGTAGATTTGTGTACATTTAGTATACATTTCTTCTATAATGTCTCTCCATAGATTTCACTCCCACGCTCTTGTATGGCTGAAAATTAGACATAGATGAAACGTGACATATTACTGGAGAATGTGATTAGTTTGTGAACAAGCAAAGGCTCTGAATACACCATTACCACTGTGCACCAGGAAGAGCTGCAAGACTGTATTGATTTTGAAAGGGTTCAGATTAGGACTAGATAAATAGAAAGTGCAGGAAAATTCACATTAATTTGTCATCTAAAACAAGGCATAAATGATTTTCTAAATGAAGCGTGCATCTGTGATTAAATTGCAGCATGAATGAAAATGAGAATGAATTGTCACAGTAAGAAATATTCAAGACTAAACACTGAAATGAACAACGGTCCATAAAATGATGGAATAAACATGTTACTCCAAAAATGTAAAATGGGTTAAGACCACAAACAACTCAGAATGACTTCTACTGAAACTGATTGCTTGCTTCTAAAAAATGTACATGTGTAGCAGTACGTGCCTGGTGCCAGCTGACGACGCAGATCTAGGGCATAAAAGCGCATCCCCACTACTGACACTTATCCCCCTCTGACCTCATGCATTTCTGGGTCATGCTGAGTACATTCATAGGTATAATGTGTGAACA
The DNA here is from genome assembly GCF_026437365.1 of Eucyclogobius newberryi. Lineage (NCBI taxonomy): Eukaryota > Metazoa > Chordata > Actinopteri > Gobiiformes > Gobiidae > Eucyclogobius > Eucyclogobius newberryi. The sequence goes on from NW_027315801.1 coordinate 27,292,700, forward strand.
AATGCTTTTCTTAGATTAAACAATCTATTCTAAATGTTGGCTTCTTTACAGTGCTGCCGCTCCTGGAGCCTTGCCCATGCATCCTTGTGCTCTGGTATTGAGTGTGACACTGCCATGTAATGCTCTGTTGTGTATCTGGTTGATCGCTAAGCTCCACTGTGAGTCACACCACTGTCCACTGTACTGGTTCTGCTGATAGGTCCCAGCGGCCTGGTGTCAAGCCCATAGATTGTGAGTGGAGGTGTGTCTCAAACTGATGTCTGGTCAGTAAGCCAGATGTCTGCTGCCCTGGTCCTCTGCAGTTTCTGTGTGGCGCCGTGGCCCTGGGAACGAGCTGCTGCTTTGTCACTTTGTCTTTTAGTCTATGTCATATTTTTACATGCACTGTAACAAATTTATGTAAATTTACACCTATATTTCAGCATTAATAAACTGTTATTTTGAAATACGGTTATAAATAGTTTTTTTACTATGTGTTTTGTTTAAAATACAAGCTTTGGTTTGTTTTTTACCAGCACTGTAATGTAATTCAAACAAACTATTCCATACTGTTAATTCATTGTCAGAATCTGTCCTAAACGGGGTAATACTGTATTTTTGGAATTCTGGGAAATTTGGCTGCTACCTAGCATGCGAGGACACCAACTCCATGTGCCAGATCGCCAGCGTTCATCTGAGTAATTGGTAAGTAAAATTTCAATATTAATCAATATTATGTGAGTTTTTGTAGCACATAGCACTACGTCGTTATGTTTTAAACTACTAGAAGCCAGATGCGAAAGGATTTATTCCTTTCTATAATCTGGCTGCATTTGGCTCGGCCGTGGGAAGGTAAGGAGAGAAAACTTTCTCCCACAGAATTTGCTTATTTTCTCGTTTTCAATCGTGAATCGCCCATGGATCCATTGGTTTAACCGGGGTTAAGTTCACTGTGGCGCGCGCACACACGAGCAAGACCCAATGCACCCGTGTCCGCCTGCAGCGCGCAGGACTGTCCCAGTTGCTTTGCTCCGCAGCCATTTGTTCATTATATAGTCTACTGTATAAGTGTATATGTTTGCCATTAACACCCCAACAGCGTCAAGCACCCCGGAACGCGTGTGCGCCGCCTCACGTACCGGGGCGCCGCCTCACGTACCGGGGCGCCGCCTCACGTACCGGGGCGCCGCCTCACGTACCGGGGCGCCGCCTCACGTACCGGGGCGCCGCCTCACGTACCGGGGCGCCCCTGCTCAGCAGCCCGCGCTCGTGCCCGCACCTACAGTGCTACTTGTTGAATTTGGACTCATGCGTTGTGGCTAAAATGAAATGAGGCTTTTTGGACTTCTCCGGTAGGAACAGCAGATCTCTCCAGTAGAACAGATGCGCCACTTTGAACTCTGAAGTGAGGATGAGATGCGGGAGACCGAGGAAGCAACGCCTCTTTTTTCAATGTGCCCGGGAAACTCACGATAAACATGTCTGCTAAAACTACTGCGTTACCTCTCCTCACACAACCTCGCACTACTTGCTTTTATCTATAATGGGCAGGTAAAACTAGTTTTAAGTTCGGTTTAAAACGCCAAAAATGTATGTTTCCGTTAAGTGCGGTTCAGTGTGTTGACGTTTGCGTTGGCTTTCAAATTGACGAACACAAGTCGTTTTTGAATTTAGTATTTTTTCCATTTGGCTGTCCTAAGACGTGACAGCCAAATGTGCATTTCAAACAAGAATGTTAAAGTTCCATATTTTTTTTAAATACATTGATATACTGTTCATTTATCCACTGTTTGTTAAGGTCGAATTAATTGTTTTCTTCCTTCACTTTACAGACCCAGATCCTGTTTTGCAAAAAATAGTAAGTTTACTATTATTTGATTCATCTGTGAAAGACCACCAACAATAATGGTATCTCCATGCAATATTTGTGGCAAACTGTCCGGCACGCCAATGGAGTTTATAAGACACACAAAAATTCCCAACTATTTACCTAAGTTGATTATTACCCTTTACCTCAGTACACATGGTGTCAGATGCCAATTATTGTTCCTCACCATTCATTTCTTCCTTTTTAAAGACAATGTCAACTTTAAATGAGTTGCGAAGTATCATCCAAAGGACCCTACCAACCTGTTCAGAGGAGACCCAAGAAAACATAATGGAGCGACTTGTTAGCTCTGGTATCGACTGCATTGATGACCTGAAGTATTTACAACAAGAGGATATCAAAGATGTTCTACCCGTTATTCAGCAAAGAAAACTGATGGAGGCCTTCAAAATGGGTACTGCTTAAACTTATTTTATTTTCCATCCATCCATCCATCTTCTGCCGCTTTATCCGGGGCCGGGTCGCGGGGGCAGCAGTCTGAGCAGGGACTCCCAGACCTCCTTCTCCCCAGACACTTCCTCTAACTCCTCCGGGGGGATCCCGAGGCGTTCCCAGGCCAGCCGAGAGACATAGTCTCTCCAGCGTGTCCTGGGTCTTCCCCGGGGCCTCTTCCCGGTGGGACATGCCTGAAACACCTCCCGAGGGAGGCGCCCAGGAGGCATCTGGAACAGATGCCCGAGTATTTTATTTTCATCATTATTATTATTAGATTTTTTTTTTTACATCTTATCATTGCTTTTTCTTCATATCCCAATTGTTTTATGTGATGTGTCCAATTTAGTGACGGAATCCATAACGCTGAATCTTGAAGATTTGACATGCGCCCTGGCTGATGACACCATCATTGTACCAATCCCAAGTCCATGCAGCTCATCCTCATCCTCATCCTGCCACCCATTCTCTAGCGAATCTGAGGAAAGTCCAGGCACCTCCCAAATACTAAAAACATGGCCAGAAACCTTCCAAGTTCCCTGGAATCTCATGCCAGCAGACATACAATCTGCTATTGTAGAGGAAAAAAGGGCGTCACCAGGAGGACGCCGACAAATGGTGAGGATAATTGCAGACAAAATGAGAAAAAATGAGCTGAACCCTACCCGTGCCCAGTGTGCAGTGGTGTGTCGAAACATCGTGAGGCAATATCCAAAAACATTTGCAGATCAGATGAGCAGTGGCCAAATAGTTGGAGGAGGATATGATTCTCTTCTACTGCAGATCAAGAATAGAATCGAAAATATTAATCGACCCACCAGCTTCAGGCAGCATCGCTCCAGCAATGGAAAGAAAAGAGGACCCACAGACACTTATGGGTGTACACGTTTTCAACCTGCTCTACCACCAGAGGAAACCGAAAAGACACAGGAGACAAAAAGGAAACAATTATTGGAAATATATGCAAGAGAAGGGATGAATGGAAGCGAGAGAGCTGATGTCAAAGAAACAATGAACGTGACTTTCGCCTTACAGCGGCCACACATTAATGCTCTTCCATCTCCAAACATCGCTGAGCTTAAAACAATGTGGCCCTACCTTTTCACCCAAAAAGGCCTGTTCAGTCATTTTGAACTTCTAACTGACATTTCTGTGTTGAGCACACTGGAGATGGCAATGGAGGAATGTGGGAAGGCTATTATTGAGTTCTTCAAAATAAAACCAACAAACAAACAAGTTAAAGAAGTTCTCAAGTTGACCGCAGATGTGGAGGTCCCCTTTGTGGTGTTGCAGCTCCTGATGGCACACTTTGGAGAACAACTCGACGGCTTAGTCCTGCTAGCACAAGTAAGTAGCCTACAGCACAGCCATGGGGTTGCAGTGTAAAGTAGGACATCAGGCATTCAATTTTTGGAGCCCAGGTCTGAGCCCAGGTCTGAGCCCAGGTCTGAGCCCAGGTCTGAGCCCAGGTCTGAGCCCAGGTCCATACACTATGCTTGCATTTCCCAGTTTGCCTTTAAAACACATAGAATACAAATGTAAAATGAACAATATAACCAAATAAGTTATGTTTGTTTGTGAAAGGAACACATGACGTCTGCTGACATAGAGGGAACCCTTTCCCTTCCTGCCACGCCTCGTCTCATACTCTGTGGTATGTCACCTGAAGTTTTATTCATGTTATCATAGTTCTCCATCTTCTTGAACTGTATTTTGAAGGATTTATATATTGTCATTTGACAGCAGAATAAATACTGACTATATTATATTTACACTAAAACCATTGTAGTTTCAGGTGACACTGGTGGCAACTGCATCAGGCACTGGAAAGTGAGCCTTGAGGGCAGCATCGTCTCTGATGGGATCCAGCCAACCTTCGGGACAGGACTTGCAGCTGTATTTTCCACCTATTATAATTTTAACCTGGAGTACCCAGACGAGGCAGTCTGCACTTTGGAGTTCATTCAAAGGTTAGAACAGTAATTATTATAGAAATGAATAGAAGTTATGTTCTCGAAGTAATAGATTTCCTGACTTTATGCCTCTTCTATTTTCCAGGCGTTACATAGGGATAAACCCTGAAAGGGGCACCAAGATCACAAGGGGAGAGGTCGTCTCCAAAAAAAACGGGAAAGTGACGGTGAAAAAGACATCCACCGTAAACCCACGTGTCTCCACACTATTGAGGAAGCTCATGGACTTTGAATGGGATTTCATTTAACGCTTCAATCCCAAAGAACCTAATGTGACACTAGAGAATGTTCCTCTTCTCAGGTGACTTTGTTCCTCTGCATCAGCGTTGGCTGTAAGTTGGCTGTAAGTTGGCTGTATCTTTAAGAAGGTGTGAAAAATGACATGCAGTATAGAATTTGCACTTTATTTTATAATAGGAAAAGGAATCCCACACATCAGATTCTGTGCCAGGTGCGTAGGAAAAAAGGCGTACGTGACGCTAAATGCAATGCAAAGGAATCCTTTTCCTATTACATTTAGCGTCACGTACGCCTTTTTTCCTACGCACCTGGCACAGAATCTGATGTGCGGAGCACCTCCTTGATAGCACTTTATTTTATAAAATCCTGCTGCTGCGGTGTTTTTATGTTACTATTTTATTTTGTTATTATTCACTGCCAATTATATTGATTTGTTTAATAAAACAATCAAAAATAATGCACAATTGTTGTTTCTTTGTAACATTCACATATTTTTGAATATATTTTTTAAAAAAAAGAACATTATTATACTGTTTTTGAAATTAGATTTAACGGCAAATTAAAGTTAAATCAATGAAATCACAATGACCTAATGTTATTTCATGAACAGTAATAAGCTGTTAAATTTGCGACAGTAATGCCCTGTTAAATTAACAGTTAAATAATGGCAACTATACTGCCAGCTCTTAACTGTTTTTTAACAGGGAAATTCTTTACAGTGTGTGTTAACTTTGCCTTGCGATTGGCGTGAAGGGATCTGGAGCAAAAGTTTGAATATGGAACAGTGAGTGAAAGAAAAGTGACTAATAAATGAACGCATAATATCTGTTTTCTATAAATGGAACCAAGTAACTGTCAAGTCAGTAACAAACCTGCGTGTCCTGTAGTTTAATTTCTGGTCCAAGCCCTGTGGCATTGTTGGCTTTTCTTATTTAATCATTTAGTTTAGTTATCCAAACTACTCAATGATTATGACTATGATGTTGAAACATGGCAGTGGATGTAATAAAAATAAAGCTTATCTAACTTCTGAAAAAGCCATCAACAATGCATGTTGTATGCCATCCTGAATTTACTTTCATTCTAAAGATACAAGCTAATAGCTGATGTTCTTTGGCAATGCAAAAAATAGAATTTTAATCATCAAGACTTAATTAAATTGTGTTTACTGCAGCTATAAGCACGTTGGATCTGCTTTAGTGTTTTTCCATTTTCCTAAGATGCACAATATGTCACCTCGGAGAAATTTTGATTGACCGTCTTTCATAAATGCAAGAGACTGAAAAGGAATAACAGTCTATTACAGTCCCTCTATTTTTTATTTTTGCTCAGGGACACCGGTGTTACACCCATGTTGCCAATAAAGTCTTTGCTCAATACCACGGGTTTTTTGCCTTACCAGCACTACAGACAGCAATAGAAAAATCTTGTATAATCGTTTATCTTTAAAACAACTCATGTGAGCACCATTTTGTTTGTTGAAAACTCTCCAAGTGGTAAAAAAGCAGCTGCTATCGTTGCGGTCTCAGGGGACTAGTTAAATTTAGAAAGATAATCTCCTCCAATATACAGAGGGATTAGAACGTTAACGTCTAAACACAGGCAGATGATGAGAGCTGCATGTGCATGGGGAGAAAAAACACACTGAAATAGGGAACTACCAGGCTTATTGTGGTAATCAACATGCAGATCATGAAAACAACAGTTGTTCAAAGACATACAGGCAGTGTTGGGTAGGATTACGTTACTGCGCTACACTGTTATAAAAGTGTTAGAGTACTCTTGCTTTAGCAATAATCAACATTATTGTATAGCCTATATCGTTTGCTGACAATCCCTTTGCTTAACACAGTAACATAATCGTTAAAAAATCAAAAAAATAAGCAAAGTTAATGCATTTGACTGAGCTTTATTTATATTTTATGTTGACAGATTACCACAATACCATGCCATACAATAAGCAAGGCCTGTCCTCAAACAATGAAAAACGTTGAAACAAATTAGTGGATTAGCAAGAGCACAACAGAACACACTTGTTTTAGGCCTGTAGTTTATTTACATCAAACTCACCACATATATTTTACCCTTCATGTATTCCTCAGTTACAAAATGGTGGTTATTACAAAAGAGAAGGAGTTTTTCAAAATGTGCATCTAAAAGTTTATATCTCTTGAGGGCAAGACTCTCAGTCAAGTCTTGAATGTGAGTCAAGTGTCTGCGGCAACCCTGGCTTTGGGATTGTGAGGAGATGAGCCCTAACCAAAACTGATGCATTACTGATTTGAAAAAGTAACTCGGGGAGCCCAACTCTGCATACAGGTAATATGCCCGCACTGCCACCTTCTGTGAGGATCAGTAATGAGAATAGTGATAGAGGTTCCTCTTTGGATCTTAGCAGTTGCTTCAGTATTTTATTTACTTAATCACACATAGGAGTCTATCCCTGTAACTACAGGCAACTGGCCAGTTAGTTGTCGGTCTGACTCATGGATTCTTAAACTTCCACATCACTAGCAAGCAGAAATCAGCGTGGCAGGTTTCAATCAGAAGCCAGACTTATACAGCAGACAAATGACCATAGATACAAGAAGTCACTAACAGGTCCACTTTTTCCATTGACGCCCAAAGCAGAGGCCAGCTCTCCTGTTGCAATCTTGCAGTACCGTTACTTTCTCCGGAGATCACCTACAGAGGAACACCGCACCAAGACTGTGCTTGTGGCTTAATCAGGGTCATTTGCATATTCAGGATAAAACTAATCCTCATCAGAGGGAGGGTCCCCACCTCGGGCCTTTTCTTGTCCTTTTCCTTTCCTTATTAAATGATCCCTTGATGAAATTCACCTTGCCAGAGAGAACAAAGCGTGCACTCTCATGCTGGGAGCAGAGGGAGGCAGCTCCACAGGGATGTTTGGGATGCAGTTTGATGCAGGGAATAAAAGTGAAGACAAGACTGAGTGTTGCAATAATGCTGTTTAGGTCGGCACTGTTTAACCAAACAGTAAGTTCCAACTGAATAACAATGTGTGGATTTAGAGGAATCCAGTTTGGAGTCTGTAGCAATGTAACATGCTCATGGCCACATGCTTGCTTTTTGTGGTAGAGCCAAGGTTTCCAAACAATCAGCACTGAAAGCAGCTATAAAGACATGTACATAATAAAAGTATGATAAGTACATTTAATACCACAACCAAACCCACAGTCATACTAGTACAATATAGATAAGAGAGAGCCACCAGTTTTCAGGTTTTATCTGACCACACTATCCTCTGAGCAGATTCTCCATTACATCTGAATGACATTTACATTTTATGGTTCATAGAATGATGGGATATTACATGGCCGCATCATATATGCTTGTCAGTTCTTCCTGAAGAGAAACAGCAATATGGACTACCATATTGGGTTATATATAGCCAAGTACGACAGCTAAGCATTCAAAACATTAAAATTGTTAATACTTAAGCTTGGAATATATGTTTTCTGCTGTGGCATCTCTTTTAAACGTAATAACAGCTGATTCAGTCAGACCGCCACAACCAAAATCACCAGACTCTAAAAAACAATCTCTAGCTGACGATGGAGGAGCCGTTTCTCTGCTGGGGGGATTTGTCACATATTAGATGGGTGCTGGGCAGAAAAGAACCAGGTTTTTGAAAGATCCCTTAAGGCCTACACCTTTGGAGACAAGCTCTTCCCTTCTGCAGGCTCTCTCTATAAGATAAGCAAATTTACACAGGCGAACAGACGTGACATTTCTCTAGTGCAGAGGCTGCTTATGTGGAGGCATGGTATTGTAGGTGGGCCGTGCTGATAAGGCGACAGCTGGGACCGGAGCGACTGGGAAACTGGTGTGAAAAGGAGATGACAGAAATCAGCATGAGTGGGATTTGATTTCATTCTCCTTTATGCATGAGGTAGATGGATGACTTGAGCAAGACCAGATTGAGATGGTTTGAGATGATTGAGACATACAGAAAAGGGACAGTAGATGAAGGATGTTGTTAAATTTACCACAGACAGAATGATCAGAAGAAGAGATTATAATAATAGTAAGATAAATGTTTTAAGATTGATTTGATCAAGAAAAGCATACCAGCCATATCTAAAGAAATGCCAAATAAATGATTAGCATTTTGTTTTTTTCATGATTCACACAGTTGGTGTCTTCAGGCATGTCATTAGCAGGGTTGGTGTTGGAGCATAGAGCTGCATTACACGGAGAAGCACAGATTCACCATGACGATATCACTAATATAGCATATGGTCACAGGGATCAGATCACTATTAGATTATTCTCACCATTTTACCCAACCTTTACATGCCAATATGAGGAGAAAGGGCATGCCGCACTTAGTATGATATATATTTTAGAACTGGTTCATAACAGACACATGACCTGTATACTCTGTACCAATATTGGTGCTAGTAACTGAAGCAAACAAACACAAACTACAAAGAAAATCTGCATAAACTGCTCGAATATCAGTTCTAATCTTTACATTGTAAAGTATAGTAGCTGCATTGCCAAACACCAATTTAGCTTCATTGCAGCAAGTTTTGCATAACATGCTAGTCAATGATTAGCATTCAGGTCAGACATAAGGCACTCGAGGATATCCTCGATTGAAACCTGGTCTGTAAATGTCTAAAACTTTCCGAATGAGTAATAGTAGAGCTACACTAACCAATAGTTAAGTTAATAAAGACTTATGAGACTGTGAAAATGACAAGCATTAAAATAACTCACAACTCTGCAGTTTACACCACTAGACCACAATCGGCACTTAATAGTTAAATTTCTAGGGGATTTTGAGCTTTAGGTGCGAACATTGGTAACTATTTCTGCCTTAGAAAGCCATAGAAAAGATGCTTGATACAACTAGAGTTCCACTGAATGTCCAGAAATCTGACTGCCCTGAGTGACGTTAGTTGGCAGAAACCAATGATGACATATATGTGTGACCAGACTTCAGTGGTCTCCCTGTGTTTATGTGCTATCAAATGTGTTGTAGTCTCATTATCAGCGGTTTGTGACCACAAACACACACCACATTTCTACTGGTCAGCCAGAACCCCATCCTGCTCAGAGGAACTCAGCTCACTGTGTGTGTGTCCTGGTTTTATCACGTCACGGCCCTTTCAATTTGACTCTACACTCACTTTTCACACACTGTGTGTTCTTATGGGAATAAAGCCATGGGTCCATAACATAAATCATACAGTTGAGGTTGGGATGAGGGTTAGGCTGAGAGCTACATACATTGTGGTTAAGATCTGGAGGAATAAGTCAATATGGCATCTCCAGAGAGCGTACCAGGGGCTGTGTGGTTTGTGTGTCAGGGTGAAAAGAAACCATCAGTCATTAAAGCAAGTCCAAGCCATTTAAACGTGGTGTCTAATTTTTTTACTTGAAGCTAGATTATTGAATTTACCAACAGACTTGATAGAGCTGCCCTTAAAACACTTTTACCAGTAAACATAAAATAAAAGCATAAACTATTAATTTTCCTGGACCATTTTGCTCCCAGCTCGCTCTTGCATTAAAGAATACTGTGCAAAGTAATCAGAAAAATGTTGAACCAAAAAAAGTTAAATCTATACAACATTAAGTTGCCGATCAGTCGTGCCCAAAATTTCAAGGGTCACTTACCTGAAAGATTGGCTAGTTGTTCTTACCGTTACGTACTGCTGATGTGCCAAATTACTATGTGACTAAGCAGTTATGGAGACCCTTAAAAACATAGCATTATCATAAAAAACAGGACTGCATTAAAATCTTATAACCACCACTGGAGAGGTGAGCGGGGAAGAACCCGTTATTCAGTTTTAGGTATGGCAGCATTGGTCGGCTCCAGTCTAAAACAGATTGATGATCAATTTTCTCTGCCCTGGGGCCACTGTAACACAGGGGCCCAGGATCTGTACCTAGACAGATGGGACCTTGTCTGCTTTGACCTTGCTGAGCTAATATTTCTCCCAGGCCTTCCTTGTCTGTGGCCTCATCATTACAGAGGTGACAGCTATTAACATTGGAGCAAATACTTCAAAGACACTGTTTACTCGGACAGGCACAATCAAGAGCAGGGGGAGATTAGAGCAGGTGTTCAAGGGAAAGAGGGATGGAGAGGAAAATGGTGACAGACAGAGGTTGAAGGGTCAAGTCAGAAGAGTCAGACAGTAAACTACTGGTAAATAACAATTTTAATGCCAAGATCTGAAATACCTTGTCAGAGAATATATTCTTCATCACAACATAGCAACAACATGTAGCATAAAGGTAAAAATGGTTTGCTAAAACGTTGCTCAAAACGTCAGACTATGAGCCGCTACTTTTTCATATACAACAATTAAACTGATTTATATATTTTTACAGGCTAACAGCTTCTAGGGGCTCCAGTAGGTAGGAGTGTGGCTAGCACTCTCACCTCACAGCAAGAAGGTCGCGGGTTTGAATCACGGTCCTTTCTATGTGGAGTTTGCATGTTTCTCCCTGTGTCTTGAACCACATCAACCCAAAACGCACGATAGGTAAAATCATGCAGCGAATGTAGCCCTAACCAAGCTTAGCATGATTATCTGAAAATTGGTCCCCAGGTGCTCCACTGCAGTGACCACTGCTCCTGAGGAGATGCCCCAGTGGCAGTGAAGGATGGGTCAAATGCAAATTTCAAATTTCCCAACAGGAACAATAAAGTGCAAAGTAAGATGTATTGTCCCTGTAGGGCAGGGATGTCCAAAACTTTTTCACCAAGGGCCGGATTTTGAAACTTAAACGGGGCAGAGGGCCACAAACAACTTGACAATGTCGAATTTGTTGAATGACAAAGTGAATCATTCGAAATTTGGCATTTGACATAATTGCGATGAGCCTCCACACCTTTAATTAGACCTAGAACATTAATATTAGGTTGGTATAACATCAATATGCCTGAATTTTCCCAATTTCACAGTAAAAAGTACTACTTTTTGTTGTTTGGGCCGAAATAGCAGGAAGCTGGAGGGCCAACAAAAATTGGTTTGAGAGCCGCATTTGGCCCCCGGGCCCTAGTTTGGACATGCCTGCTGTAGGGAAACCTTAAGCTCTCTCTCTCACTCGCTAAGTACATGTGCAGGAACAGAGCCAGACGTGGAGGAAAGCAGGTAAATCAGCTCACAGAGAGAAATCAAGGACAGAGGGGACTTCTCATGTGTTCACTGTATGTTAAACTTCAAAATGCTGCATTTTTTATTATAATCTTCAAGGAGAAAATAGTTTAATGAGGAACTGAATGCATCTAAATGAAAAGACACATGTGGAGTGTGTTCAAGCTGAGCTTTTAGTTTTTCTGCTCCTTCTTCTTGGAACACTTTTCAACTGGAAACTAAATAGTTTCTAAAATCAAATTTAAAAAAATTAAAGAGACAATGGGATTCTATCTATATATATATATGTTAAGATATGCACCTGTGCACCTTACTTTAAAACTATAGATCTTTATTTGTTTTGAATGTTTGTGTATAGGATTTCAAAAGAATCACTATTGTCACTATAGTCTAACTAAACTCACTATAATCTAAAGGAAACCAAACAAAACAAGGGAACAAAGCGTTTATGTGAAAGGATTGAATTTATGTAAAGAATCAAGAACAATGTACTGCATTTAAGAAAGACATGAAACATATCATAATAAGTAAGTATGGAAAATAAATTTGCTTGTTGAGAGAAAGGACCAGAGATAATTTTGTATGTAATTTTATTGCAAATGGTTATTGTAATGTTTTAGATATCAGCGTCAAGTACAAGTTGAAAAGGGGAAAAATAAAATAAGATTTTTTTCTGTTCTTTTTCATGTATTATTTTTGTAACTGTATGTCGATGATAATGTAATTAATATGTTATGAAATAAATAAATACAACATTTAAATAAGACAGATATTTGTAAACTTGTATTGCTCCTGACGTGTGCTGCTGACCTCTTGGCCTGGTCCCCCTTCAAAAAGAGATCTTGATCTCAATGGGTGTTTTCCTGGTTAAATAAAGTTTAAATAAATCAAAAGAAAAATGTGAAACTATAACTCGCCACAACCCGGGTAAAAAGACAACCTGTGCATCACTACACTGTACCATCTTTCTGTGTAAATATCTCAGCAGCTTAAAAGACAAGTGAGGCATATGCATGTAAAAAAAAAATATATAATCATTGTTTTCGGCGCACTCTATAGTCTGAATTTTAAGGTAAATAAAGTATTTTATGGGTCTCAGTTCAAATCCTGTTTTGCTCTGAGAGCTGCTTTTGACACTGTCCATCATGGGACTCTCTTACAGAGACTAGGACTGGGAAAGCATCTCTGCCCAAAATTGGTTCGAGTTCCATCTAGAAATTGGTGTATTTCAGACCGCATGATATGTGGGATACCCCAAGGGCCAATCCTGGGACCCTTTCTGTTCAATCTCAACATGTTGCCGTTAGGCAAGTTAATATACAGTAATAATGTGTCCTCTCACTATGAAGAATACACGTTTTAGAAGCAGCTTTTTACCATCTAAAAAAAAATTGTCAGAATCAAAGCTATTGTAAACCTGACTTGTAGGTCTTTGAGACTTATCCATGTGTTTGTTTCCAGTAGGCTAGAGTTAGACAACTGCAATGGCCTCTCCAAACAAGCTGTAAAACAGCTGCAGTACATCCAGAATGCTGCTGCTCGGGTCTTGACTAGAACCATTAAGAAAGTTTGTTGCGCTCACTTAAGAGAGGGCCAGAGGGGAGTGCAGTGTTTCAAGATGCAGAACCTCTTTTGGTCAGTCCTCATTCTCGTATAGAGCCATAACCCTCTGTGAAATCATATCATGTACAAATTAAATGTTTACACGCCAGAGGAAACAATGGCTTCTAACTAAACAAACAGGTACACACTGAACTGTCATGAATTCAGCAACATGAATTATCAATATCTAAAAAATATTGTATGGATGTGTGTGTGAAAGTGTTTTGGAGTGGGATTGGTTTTACTAAATGAATGACTGGATGAGTGATTGTATTAATATGCTTGAAATGTATACCGTACATATATTGCATTTTTTTTTAACCTGCCTAGGGACGGCGGATGGAAATTAGCAACTTTGCAACAACAAGCATCTTTCCTGTAGGTCAATGTTTTATGTTTTATAAATAAACTATTAAATGCTTCCTGTGGCTCAGAGAATAGAATCTCTCCATGTACAAGTCTCTCCATGCACCAAAGTACATCTCTAATAATAGTGCCATATGAACCACCCCAGACTTCAGACTCTGCTGCTAGTGCCCAGAGCACTGAAAGTTTATGTGTGTTTTATGTGGAAACAAAAATAAACTTTTTCATGTATTTGCATTTCTAACAACTCTAGTTCTGATCCATAGTAATGGGTCTCTGCAAATAATGCAAGTGTCTGGCAACCAACAGTTTGTGGTAAATGTATCAACAGTTCAGGCATGTTGTATTTGAACACTGATAACCACACGAGGGCCCTGTAATGTTTAAAGTGAAATATTATAATGAAAAACTATGATAAACCTTATTGCATCTTACAATAAGATAAGATAAGATAAGATAATCCTTTATTGTCCACACATGGGGAAATTTCATTGATACAACGCAGTAGATACAGAGGAAAAGGACAGATCACAGAATATAGGAAGTTTAAAAAACACTCAATAGAAGAACTCTTATAAACAAAAACTCCTATAGACAAAACCTCCCATTTCCCAACAAGGGATGGAGGGGAAAAATTAGGATGTCCACCGGGATAACGTGACGATCTCCGGGTAAGACGATGGTTTTCCGTAGTTTCATGAGTTCAATCTGTGTGTTATTTAATCATTTTTTGAGACTTCTATGTTAAGATAATGCCCAGTCCCACTGAAACTAGTCTGAAACTTGCTGTTCTAAATGTCAGATCCATATGTAACAATCATTCTTAACTAATCACTACTCATCATTTGAGTATGTATCCTTTAAAATGGAGCTAAAACAGTCTCCATCCATTCTCTTCATTGTTTTATACAAGCCTCCCCAGCACTCCCAAAGTTGTATTGATGATTTTACTGTGATGCTTTCGATGGACAAACTTTGATGGTTTGGGCATGTTGTGGTTGAATGTGGAAAAATGTTCAGATTGATAATATTTGTGACAGAAACGCTTAAGAGCTTGACACTGCCCTTGAAATCTTCAGTCTTCCTCAGCATGTGAGAGGCCCCACCCACAGCAAAGGGCAAACTCTTGATCTTCTAATTACAAACAGGGCTAATATTTTAATTTTCAATGTGGTTGATGCTTTGTCTGATCATTTTTGTGTCTTCTTTGACCTGTCTGTTTTTCCTAAACCACCAGCTGGTCCTAAGGTTGTTCGGAGGAGACAAAAAAAAAAATACAGCACAGGAGCACTGTTTATGAAAAGGATAAACTTTGAAAATGTCTCATGTTTTAATGTAAATGATTTGTTGAACTCTTTTACATCTAGTGTTTTGAATGTTCTGGACACCATTGCCCCTTTGAAGGCTAAAATGTTTAAAAATAAGCAGAAGGCGCCATGGAGAAGTGATGAAATGTTGATTCGGTCAGGGCACAGAAAAGGGAGTTTCGGACATGTTAGTATGAACCATCTCGGACTCTGAGGACCTCAGGGACCGGCCTCCTGCTGGTGCCCAGAGTCAGGACTAAACATGGACCGGCCTCCTGCTGGTGCCCAGAGTCTGAACTAAACATGGACCGGCCTCCTGCTGGTGCCAGAGTCAGGACTAAACATGGACCGGCCTCCTGCTGGTGCCAGAGTCAGGACTAAACATGGACCGGCCTCCTGCTGGTGCCAGAGTCAGGACTAAACATGGACAGGCCTCCTGCTGGTGCCCAGAGTCAGGACTAAACATGGACCGGCCTCCTGCTGGTGCCCAGAGTCTGAACTAAACATGGACCGGCCTCCTGCTGGTGCCCAGAGTCAGGACTAAACATGGACCGGCCTCCTGCTGGTGCCCAGAGTCAGGACTAAACATGGGCCGACCTCCTGCTGGTGCCAGAGTCAGGACTAAACATGGACCGGCCTCCTGCTGGTGCCAGAGCCAGGACTAAACATGGACCGGCCTCCTGCTGGTGCCAGAGTCAGGACTAAACATGGACCGGCCTCCTGCTGGTGCCAGAGTCAGGACTAAACATGGACCGGCCTCCTGCTGGTGCCAGAGTCAGGACTAAACATGGACTGGCCTCCTGCTGGTGCCTTGAGTCAGGACTAAACATGGACCGGCCTCCTGCTGGTGCCAGAGTCAGGACTAAACATGGACCAGCCTCCTGCTGGTGCCAGAGTCAGGACTAAACATGGGCCGACCTCCTGCTGGTGCCCAGAGTCAGGACTAAACATGGACCGGCCTCCTGCTGGTGCCTTGAGTCAGGACTAAACATGGACTGGCCTCCTGCTGGTGCCAGAGTCAGGACTAAACATGGACTGGCCTCCTGCTGGTGCCAGAGTCAGGACTAAACATGGACCGGCCTCCTGCTGGTGCCAGAGTCAGGACTAAACATGGGGAATCTGTGTTTCAGTTTTATGCAGCTAAAATCTGGAACAGTCTTCCTGAAGATGCGAGACAGGCTTCTACTCTGGTAATGTTCAAATTTAAGCCAAAAATCATTGTGTTTAGCCGTGTTTTGCACTCTTCTCTCTTTTGGACATAAGTTGCCTTACATTTATATTACAACATGATAAATTGATATCTCTAAATCTTTTTCCTTTTTCTTTAAATCTTTTTCTAAAGATTTATTCCAATACACCAATGTATTGCCTTAAAAAAGCATGAGTATGAACAAATTTTCTTTTTATCTTAATTTGTTATTTTCATGTTTAATCTTATTTGTTTGAATAAAGTTATGTACCAAGCTAGTTTCTTGCCCCAGTTTAAACAAGTTTGCTTTTCCATCGTCACAAGCATGTTTTTCTAAGCAAAAGCAGAATTTGCCACATCTTTTCTTGAGAAACCATTTTGCTCTTTGGGAGATTCTAAACCTTTCAAATGAATCTCCTGACATTAGGAATGGATGGCGGTGCAAAAGTCAGTCCGGGAAATACGTTTTTCAGAGGCAATCCAGCGGTCACTGTTACTCGCTAGCAGCAGGCAGTAAGAGCGAGATAAGGAAATAATCAAAACAGAGCAGCAAGGGCTAACTTCAGGCAGGCCACGCTGACAGATAGGCTTTCTCTTTAATTCTATGAGAGACCACTATTATTTTATTCCATTCACGTTTTTTTAGCAGCAATGTGCAAATGGCTGGAGTTAAAAATGCTGTTAGATAAGAGGGCTTTTGATTAATTAATACATGACTGTATCTTATCATTTTGGTATTAGTTGTATAAGACAGTAAGACAGGAGTTGGTCCGATTAGGCTCATAAGGTTTATTGTTTTATTTTGTATTGTTTTTTTCTTTATGAGGCCTATATTTATACACATTATGCCAAAAGTTAAAATAATTGTAGATGTACAATGTACAATTATGTTGATTGCTATTTTTCTATACCCTTATTTCAATTGCACAATATTGCTGCTGGCATGTGGAGCATTATCCCTCTGTTATAACCTTTCTGGTCTGTTTGGCTGCTTAGTGAAAGAACAAGAATACCCCGCAAGCCCAAACTTCTTTATCTCCCTTCCTTATCTCTCATTAGCTTTGGCCTGTGCAGCAGGCGATGGAGGAAATGTTCTATTGAAATTGGGTTTAATTTTTGAAAGATATTATCGGGTTTAAGCTTTTTGAATGTTGATAATGAGGAACAGTGTAAGTCTGATGCTCCGCAGAGCACACTACAGCAATAACAAGACACAGCGGGTGGTAATCACCACTCCAAGCATACACCAAACATCTCAGGCCTCTGCAGTCTTGATCCAGTCCCCAAGCAGCATGAACCCAGAAACACTTCTACTATCTCAGTAAGAACCTCTACACATAGAGCAGGAAATCCAAGCCTCTCCAAGGTTGAATGGACAATACTTTGACTTTGATGGGTTAAAAAACAGTAGACAGTATGTCATTATTATCATGAAGGACAACTAAATCATTTATATTTCAATTACATTTTCATAAAAAGTAATTGGCCAAGTGCATGCATAGTTCAAGGAAATAATCTGGAGAGAATAATCTACATCCACAATTCTCTTTTATAGAATTTGCATAATAATGAATGAATGAGGGAGTAGAACGAGCAGACTTTTTCAAAAATGGTTTGTTTGACATTTGTGGATAAAAGGGCATAGATTCAGGGTCATAGATTATATTTTACTCTCCTTTCTTGCATTAAAAGCCTGAGTGACACATGATGGAAGAGCTCCTTGATCCCATAAAAAAACACCTAGATTTACCTAGAATATTATCATGAAAGAGAACCACTCTGTATTGTCATATCTGCCTGTGTTGGAGTAAAGATTTATCTCCTCTCAATGAGAAAAAAACAACAGGTGCCAACGCCGTTTGCCCAAGGACACTTCATAAGGACGAGTCCCCATAACCCAGACCTGCCTGTCTCATTATTTCCACATAATAGATTCAGTTAGTGGTATGTTGAGAGTGCTCCTCCTCCAACATGAAGGTGCACAGATCCAATCAGCCTACAGGGAACATTAAAATTTCATCTAATGTCTTCTAATGGAGCTGTACAAGACTTTACAGAAACACCATGTGCAACATTCAAAAGCATTTCCAGTGGTGGTTATAATGTATGTCTGTGCGGTGTAGTCCCAAAAGAGCCCGTCATACATCACTCCTATGTAATGCACCTCAGGCTTTCAAGAGGCATCGGCATTTTCATTGTAGCACATTTGCAATAATTAACAGAGCTTTAAGTTTTTCACTGTGATAAATAATGGATAAAAGGGAAGCATTATCGAGCCACACGTTTAATTCTGCGCATTAAACGCAACATATCAGTGTGACCACAATGACGGAATTAGGAAAGGTCAACATGATCATTATTTGAACAGGATGGATAATGGGTGTTGTAAGGGTGTTGTAAGACAGATCATGCTCTGAAACATCAATCTTCTTTATTGTTACCATGGCGTTTTTGGTTGTCATCTTGTTCAATTAACCCTTTTCTTTTGTATATTATTATTCTCCCATCTTCTTATGCTTATCCGTGGCAGGGTTGCGGGGGCAGCAGTCTAAGCGGACTCCCAGGCTTCCCTCAATCCAGACACTTCCTCCTCTTCCTTCCCAGGCCAGCCAAGAGACATAGTCCCCCCAGCGTGTCCTGGGTCTTCCCCGGGGCCTCTCCCGGTGGGATATGCCCGGAACACCTCCCCAGGGAGGCGCCCAGGAGGCATCCAGAACAGATGCCTGAGCCACCTCAGCTGGCTCCTCTCGAAATGGAGTTGCAGCAGCTCTACTCCGAGCTCCTCTCTAAGGGAGCGCCCAGCCACCCTGCAGAGGAAACTCATTTCAACCGCTTGTATCCTTTCGATCATTACCCAAAGCTCATGACCATTGGTGAGGGTAGGAATGTAGATTGACTCAATTGATTCGACTCAGCTCTTTCTTCACCATAACAGCCTGATGCACCAATCCGCCTGTTAATCTCATGCTTCATCCTTCTCTCACCTGTGAACAAGACCAGAAACAGAACAGAAACAAGAAACAATACTTGAACTCTACCACTTAGTGCAAGGACTCCCCACCTACCTGGAAGGGGTAAGCCACCTTTTTCCGGTTGAGAACCAAGGCCTTGGATTTCGAGGTGCTGATCTTCATCCCAGCTGCTTCACACTCGCCTGCAAACCATCCCAGTGTATGTTGCAGGTGCAGGCTTGATGGAGCCATCAGGACAACATAATCTGCAAAAAGCAGAGATGAGATCCTGTGGTCCCATCTTCCAACCACTGACTGTGCCTACAAATTCTGTCCATAAAATCAATGAACAGCACCGGTGACGAAGGGCAACACTAGCGGAGTTTAGATCTGACTTACTGCAGACAATGCTTTATTTTTTGTAAAGCCCTACATTTGGAAGACTGTAAACCTGAAAAGAAATTAGACCAGGGATATGAATAAAAAAGAGAGATACAACTTAACAAAACAAAAAAAATGTTTCTTCCTTGCTGGCTTGTTTTTGTGTTCGTACCCTGTTAAGGCCCACTTTCCCTGATCATGGAGGGCTTGGGCTTTTGTTCCCATTAACTCCAATGGAGAAAGAGTTTTCTTAAGCCAAGAGACATAGTCCCTCCAGCCTGTCAGAGACATGCTATATATTGTTGAAAATGTTAGTAGTCACACTAAAATTTGGAAATGTTTTTGATTTGTAAAATTGCAAATTGAATTACAATAGGTGAGGATGGGAAAATAGGTGCCATGAAAAGTCATTAAAAGCCATGAAAAGGGAGCAAACAATATATACCATGCTAGGGTATTGCTGCGAACATTGTGCTTTTACTGGCTTTGTAGTTAACACAGCTATGTTTAGTGTCTTATTATTTAATGAACAGTTTAGACTTCATGGGATTAATGAGGGACAGATGAAGCATAAATTCAACAGAGCACCCCCATCATTTCCAGCCATTTCAATGTCATCAGTAGTCAACATCTTTCTCTGATCCTATCTGCCTCATCAATGTCAATTATTCTTTAGCAACAAGGGTCTTCTATGTCATCCTTGAGACAACTTCATCGATGCCCCATATTGACCTCCACTGTTTCTCACCATCTCATCAATGACTAGTTCTAGTCACCTCAGGGCCTTTTCTAGTTTAAGTACCATCATCAAGCCCAAGCCCTCATTATGGATGTCATTTGCATTCCCCTTTTCCCCAATCTCTATGATAAGTTTGGCAATGACACACAGATGTGTGTTTTTACATAATTTTACACATATGTGAGTTTATCCCAATCCAATCAATTTAGACGCGGAGGGAAGTTTTGAACACACTGGGAGTGTTAAAGAAATGTGTGTATCCAGAGGGGGATGTAGAGGGTGCAGGAAATGTGTAAATGTGTAAAAGATAATGGTCACATTTATATTGCGCCTATCTATTTTCAAGGCACTCAAAGTGCTTTAAATCATTAATTCATTAATTTTATTTGGTTATACAAAATAACCCAAGGAGAAAAGTTCTCTTTAACCGTCAAACCCTTAAACAAGAAAAAACACAGGATACTAAAACACAAATAAAACATTCAATGAAATGAACCAATATATAAAAACACATTTACACATACAATGAGATAAAATTATATAAATCAGTATCTATTCAGTATTTATCAGTATTATCATTAAATGTTCTAATGAAAAAGTCAAGTGCTGTGTTGGGTTCTGGAATACTAGTGGTAAAACTCCAGAACGATCAGACAGAAATGCTTGCTCATTAAATGGACCTTTTAACAGTTATACTTGATCTGGATTTAATACATTTTGTGTTCTGCACACACCCAATAGGACCGTGGTCACTAAAATCAAGAGGATAGAAACCACTTCAATGGTAATTCTGAGGCTTGTTGCCCCAAGGACACAACAGCAGAATCCACATGAGGCAGCTGCAATCGCAGCGCAAAACTGTGGGTCAGTGGATCTGACCGCTCTACCAAGGATGTTTATGTCGAGAGCGGGTGTGTGAAATTGAAGTGTTCATCAAAAACATGCATTAGGGACGAACAAATATCTTAATTTTGTAAAAAATTCTCTAAATTAAGAGTTTTGCTGACAGTAAAAGAAAACAACTAATCTATACATTACAGAGGCAATAAAACCATTGACAATGGAACAATAGAGGAATTGGACAAAAAATATATTGTTCAGACTGACAGTCACAAGGATATGAAGAAAAATAATTTAACTTCATGGAATACATAATATGTAAATAATACCAATGATAATCATGGATTTAAGGGCTTCCTTTTATACGATGCATCACCGTAAACGTTATCACAATAAAGTGCCACGCCGCCAGACCCTGCTGATCGCCTCGCCTATGATAGCAGCAGATCAAGGGAGAGAGAAGTAGATTCATGTTTAATTGGATCAAAATGGTGACACTGCTGAATAGAACATGATTTCACCATTTAAGAAAAAAATTTGATAATCGGAAAATGAAGGCCGTAGAATACAGAATGTCCCTGGGGACGGTGAAAACAGAACGTGATGTAATGGCGTCTTGACTGCAGGTTACAAAAACATGCATGACCAACTCTAAATACAACTTGGAGTGAATAAATTAAAGGGAAAACAATCATTAACATTGTTTGCATTGGTAATATTGTCAAAATTGTTCAGATTTTCTTAATTTTCTCCACAAAACACAAAACATAAGGGGATGAATAAGAACAATGAATCAAAAAACAAATCTTTTAAAATGTCCTTTCGATGTCATGCTGACCAAGTTGTGATGTTTCAAACTGGAGGAAAAGCTTAAATGTAATTTCCTTCCAATGTTGAGAATAATTGAATCACATTTTGAAGTTTAGCCACTTCACTGCCTTTACTACAAATTGAGCTAGAGTACAGTGCCTTCCTACTGTGCAGGAAAATACCTTTGACACGAAGGCCTGAAGAAGTTGGAAACGGTTCCAGGAGACCAACTCTCCATTTTGTCAGCTCCAGCACTCAATAGCTTCTTGATTAAAGTCGGTCTATTTTATTGATTGAAAGGGAAGAGGAGGAAAACCTTGGGCCTTTTCTCTGCTTTTCAGCATTTCACTCCTGGCTCGGCAAATATAGAGGTGAGAGTCTCTTTTGACCATATCCAGGCAATTTGGGGAGGAGCAGGCCCCTCGTGTTGCACTCGGCGACTCCTGACATGGTCTGTTACCTCATCTCATCAGCTGGGAAAAGTATTTGGGGTTGTAGCAGGAGAGAAGACGACCGCAAGTTAAATTGAGTTACCTGTTCGGCGATGGTTTAATTTTGCACGGATGGCCTCGGAGATCCTTGATTGAAGCGCTAACAGCTCATCACCCGACTGCACCCCCCTCAGTGTCGATCCGAGCCGAACGCAGAGATGTGACTCAGGTGGCACAGACAGCTGCTGCGGGATCCATCAAAATATCTCAACTGTGCAGAGCAGTCGCATAGGGAAAGTGGGCTGCACAGAAAAAAATGATAAAACAGGATGGATGATCCAACAGCTATAATAATACTTAATATAATATATCTTCAATAAAGTACATGATAAATAATGTTGAAAGCTCTGGATGCCATAAAAAGTAACACCACCACAAGAACAACAACGACGACGACAACAACACATGGATTTAAAATCAGATCTTTTTTGGTCGTAATTTGAATAAATAAGGCTACCATTATTCCAATGGTGTGTTAATTTCATTTCTGTCCAAAAGAAGACTAAACCGTGGAACCAAATAGTCATGAATGTTCTAACTTCTTCAATGGACTATTATTTGGGCTAAGTAAGTCAAGTAAATTAATAATATTATGCGTGCTGAGGCGGAAACTTAAAGTACTGAGCTGTGACAATAGAAGCCAGATGGCTCTTCTGAAATTTACTGTTATTGTTTTCATGTTTTATTAGTGTAAAAATCTGCAGTTTAGCTGAAGCTCCTTGATTATAAAACAAAGTAATAATATTACATCTCCACTGTCAAAAAATACTTTAACTGGGCTGTGTGAGGTTGTGCCAGATATCAAACTTAACGTTCGCCACAGAACGTTGTGGCAAATCATGTCAGGTAAATTAGTAATCTTTCGGAGTAACTAATGCAGCCAAAAGCTCCTGGTATGAAGCTCAGATCTGGTAACCAAAATGGCAGACTCTTTCCTCAGGGACTATATTAACATGCTGATATGCTGAAAAGGTACATACACAACACACCAAGACCTGGAAAGTGATGCAAAATTATGCTTTAAAAAAATATGAAGCTTTAGGGCTACATGCTCAGTCAGTCATTAGTTGTTGCAGTAGTGGTTCGAAGTAATTCGGGAAAGGGAAACGCATGCACAGACTAACAAAATACTAAACTTAATATTGTCATCTACATAATATGACACAAAAAAGACATAGGCATACACCCCATGTATCAAAATGCATTATCCAAAGACTAGTCCAACCGGTGGAATTTTGTTCATTAATTGTATGTAATATACACCATACCCCAGAATGTAACACATTTAAAAGCATTCTTCATGTTTACTTCTGGTCTGGGAAACAACAGCAAAGATGCATGATTTAGTATTTGTTAAACTAGTTCTCTTCCCACAGGGCTGTGGCATGAACAGAGAAAAAAAACATCAACAACACAGTTTCCACTGGAGTCACTGCCGCCCCACTGTGGCACCTTGTATTCCCGGTGGTCTCCCATCCCAGTGTCAACCAGGCCCAGCCTTAGTTTGCATGGATCCGGGCATCAGTTCCTTTTGACAACCAAAATTGTGATAAAAGGTCAATTTGAAGGTGTCTCTGGTGCGGGTTAAGTGGTTTTAAAGCAGCAGCATGTACCAGTATAAGTGTCATAAGCTGCATTGGGAGCTTGATTTCCAGCAATAGCAATTTGTTGAATGTCCTTCCCTCTCTCACCTTCATTTCACCACCGTCCTGTCCAATAAAGACTGTTTCTGACTACAATACAAGACCGACTACAGTTGAAAGTACAGACAAAAAGTGATTTGTACGGAGTGATTTGGAGAGAATTGGACAGTGTTTAAGTATAAACACATAATTTGTCGTCATCCCCTTATAAAGCACTCATTTGCGCTAAGTAGCTCACGAATACGTTCCCCATCTCTTGCATGTTCCGTGCATATAAGCATGTAATGCAAAAATTGAACATTATTACTGTATAGAGGGCCAAAAACACAAAGTGGGTGGAGCCCACTCAAAATTAACGAAAGTACCCGTCAGTGACCAGGGACCCACACCATGAGGTAGGAAAGCGCGAGCGCTTTCCGAAAATGTATAGTTTATGATATTTGAAAAATGGGAAACATTGTTTTCGCATCGGAATATTTAGGCCTGAGCCCCAGCAGGGCGGAGGGCCTATTGCTCCCGCAACGCTGCCAAAGGCAGCGTTGCAACTGTCTGACCAAACATGCGGGCGCAGCCCGCATGTTTGGTACCCCGTCGCCCCTGGCAAGTACAGTGAACTAGCCCATGCCGAAGGCATGGATCATGCATACTTACTCCTGCTATGACAGAAATAGTCGACAATGAGTGAATGGGCGTAGCCCATTCACTCATTGTCGACAACAGCAGCGCGAAGCGCTGCATTCCTCCAAAAACCCTCCTGGCACCGTCCTGTACGCGAGAGTCCATGCCGCAGGCATGGGCCATGCTTGTATCTGCTCAAATCAATGGAAGTCTATGGGGAGTGAGCGGAGCATCCCAACGGAATAGGGAATGACAAGCGCGTAAGCGCTCGTAATGATGATTCCACCCCATGGCGGCATCGGGAAGGCTTAGAGCTTTCAAACGATGTATCATTTGTTGTTATAGTGGAAACGGCTAAATTGTTTTTGCTAAAAATATTATTATTTTTATTATTTTTCTTGTTCTTCTTCAGCGCTTTGAACTCTAATTTGACCCCCTGAACATGCTCAAAAACTCACCAAACTTTGCCCAAAATTCAGAATCGGCGAAAAATTTTGTTTTTTCAGGGCCATTTTTTTTACCTTTCAACTTTGGCGTAAAGCTACGAAATTCGGGACACGCATTCCTCTCGTGAGGACAAAAAAAAATATTATTGTGGCCACGCCCCCAGACTTACCCTATGGCCGCCATCCTCCTTTGAAAATGAAAACACGCTGTGTTAGCCATTTTGTTCACGTCAAACTTTGACGAACTCCTCCTAGGGCGTTTTGCCCACCGACTTCAAAATCGGCGTACGTCCTCTGAACAAGTGGGGCATCTAAAGTTATCAAATTTTTTGAGATACCTTTTACGGTCTGTGTGCGGCGCAGCCGCAAAGTTGGACAACTTATTTTGGAATATTGCAGATCTAAAAATTGCTCCCATTTGATCAAAACGAGTCCGATCAGGACCAAATTTGAATCAGTTGTTAAACTTTCTAGTTTGGACCAGTTTATGATGACAAAATTGAAATGGGCGCGATAGCGCCCCCTACAGAGTGACCTTTAAATTAACATTGAAGGTCAAAAATTAGTTTTACCAAAATTGTCTAAACTTTACCCAAAATTCTATTTTGCCATCCCGATCACAAAAGCCAATCACAAAAATGCCTAAATTTTTACGGCGTAGTCGTAGCGATGACAGAAACCTCCCATGTTATCCCTATGGGAAAACCACAAAATCTCTCAAATTACCACATTTTTATGTTTTACACTTTAACGAACTCCTCCTAGTGCGTTTTGCCCACCAACCTCAAAATCGGTGTACGTCCTCTAGACAAGTGGTGTATCTAAAGTTATCCAAATTTTAAGGATAACTTTTACGGTCTCTGTGCGACGGAGCCGCAAACGTTTCCCAGAATTCTGACTATTTGGCCTTCAGAGTGGCCTATAAACAATAGAGTTTTTCCAAATGACATGATATTTTGAATAAAATTCGCCAATTTGCCATCCTGATCATACAAGTATGAGAGCCAAAGTCATATTTTGTACGGCGTAACCGTAGCGATGACAGAAAAATCCCATGTTATCCTCATGGGAAAATCGTAGAATCGCTCAAATCACCACATTTTTACGCTTCACACTTTAATGAACTCCTCCTAGGGCGATGTCCGATCAAGTTCATATTTGGAGAATATCATCTACACAAGCGGGGCATCAAAACTTGTCCATATTTTGATTCTAAGTGCTACGGTCTCTGTGTGGCGGACCCGCAAACATATGTCAGAAATGGGAAAACAGCGAAATCTCTAAAATGACCACATTTTTACGCTTCACACTTTAACGAACTCCTCCCAGGGCGATTGCCCGATCAAGCTCATATTTGGGGGAAATTATCTACACAAGCGGGGCATCAAAAGCTATCCATATTTTGATTTTAAGTGCTACGGTCTCTGTGCCGTGGAGCTGCAAATATACTCTCACAAATGGGAAAACGCCAAATCTTTGAAATGTTCACATTTACGCTTCACACTTTAACAAACTCCTCCGTGGGCAATAGCCCAATCCGCTTTACTTTGGGAAATATCATTTACACAAGCGGGGCATCAAAAGTTATCCATATTTATATTCCAAGTGCTACGGTCTCTGTGCGGCGGAGCAGCAAATTTGACTGACACTTGTGTTGATTTGCACTGGATTGGCCATGTCCAATGTGTCGCCGTCTGTCAAGTTCTTTTTTAATTCAACACAATAAGGGCGCCATCTTTATCAAGTCGAAAGTACAGAGTCGGAAGGCCGGCGGCCCGCGAGGGCCGTTGGATGCCGCTTGCGGCTTTAATTTTTCTTGTTCTTCTTCAGCGCTTTGATCTCTAATTTGACCCCCTGAACATGCTCAAAAACTCACCAAACTTTGCCCAAAATTCAGAATCGGCGAAAAATTAGATTTTTTCGGGGCCATTTTTTTTTTCGTTCAAAAATGGCGCGACAGCGCCACCGACAAAAGTCAAAATACATTGCGCCTATGGGAGACGCCCCGAGGTCAACTTTGGCGTAAAGCTACGAAATTCGGGACACGCATTCCTCTCGTGAGGACAAAGAAAAAAAATCATTGTGGCCACGCCCCCAGACTTACCCTATGGCCGCCATATTCCTTTGAAAATGAAAACACGCTGTGTTAGCCATTTTGTTCACGTCAAACTTTGACGAACTCCTCCTAGGGCGTTTTGCCCACCAACTTCAAAATTGGCGTACGTCCTCTGGACAAGTGGGGCATCTAAAGTTATCCAATTTTTGGAGATACCTTCTACGGTCTGTGTGCGGCGCAGCCGCAAAGTTGGACAACTTATTTTGGAATATTGCAGGTCTAAAAATTGCTCCCATTTGATCAAAACCAGTCCCATTATGACCAAATTTGAATCAGTTGTTCAACTTTCTAGTTTGGACCAGTTTATGATGACAAAATTTAAATGGGCGCGATAGCGCCCCCTACAGAGTGACCTTTAAATTAACATTAAAGGTCAAAAATTTGTTTGACCAAAATGTTCTAAACTTTACCCAAAATTCTATTTTGGCGTCCCTATCAAAAAAGCCAATCAGACAAATGCCTTAATTTTTACGGCGTAGTCGTAGCGATGACATAAACTTCCCATGTTATCCCTATGGGAATACCGCTAAATCTCTCGAATATCAACATTTTTCTGTTTCACACTTTAACGAAGTCCTCCTAGTGCGTTTTGCCCACCAACCTCTAAATCGCTGTACGTCCTCTAGACAAGTGGTGCATCTAAAGTTATCCAAATTTTAAGGATAGCTTTTACGGTCTCTGTGCGACGGAGCCGCAAACGTTTCCCAGAATTCTGACTATTTGGCCTTCAGAGTGGCCTATAAACAATAGAGTTTTTCCAAATGACATGATATTTTGAACAAAATTCTAATTTGCCATCCTGATCATAAAAGTATGAGAGCCAAAGTCATATTTTGTACGGCGTAACCGTAGCGATGACATAAATATCCCATGTTATCCTTATGGGAAAATCGCAGAATCGCTCAAATCACCACATTTTTACGCTTCACACTTTAATGAACTCCTCCTAGGGCGATTGTCCGATCAAGTTCATATTTGGAGAATATCATCTACACAAGCGGGGCATCAAAACTTGTCCATATTTTGATTCTAAGTGCTACGGTCTCTGTGTGGCGGACCCGCAAATATATGTCACAAATGGGAAAACAGCGAAATCTCTAAAATGACCACATTTTTACGCTTCACACTTTAACGAACTCCTCCTAGGGCAATAGCTCGATCAAGCGCATATTTGGGGAGAATCATCTACACAAGCGGGGAATCAAAAGTTAGTCATATTTTGATTTTAAGTGGTACGGTCTTTGTGCCGTGGAGCTGCAAATATACTGTCACAAATGGGAAAAACGCCAAATCCTTGAAATGTTCACATTTACGCTTCACACTTTAACAAACTCCTCCCTGGGCAATAGCTCGATCAAGCTTTACTTTGGGAAATATCATCTACACAAGCGGGGCAGCAAAAGTTATCCATATTTTTATTCCAAGTGCTACGGTCTCTGTGCGGCGGCGCAGCAAATTTGACTGACACTTGTGTTGATTTGCACTGGATTGGCCATGTCCAATGTGTCGCCGTCTGTCAAGTTCTTTTTTAATTCAACACAATAAGGGCGCCATCTTTATCAAGTCGAAAGCGCAGAGTCGGAAGGCCGGCGGCCCGCGAGGGCCGTTGGATGCCGCTTGCGGCTTTAATTTTTCTTGTTCTTCATCGCTTTGAACTCTAATTTGACCCCCTGAACATGCTCAAAAACTCACCAAACTTTGCCCAAAATTCAGAATCGGCGAAAAATGTTGTTTTTTCTGGGCCATTTTTTTTTTCGTTAAAAAATGGCGCGACAGCGCCACCGACAAAAGTCAAAATACATTGCGCCTATGGGAGACGCCCCGAGGTCAACTTTGGCGTAAAGCTACGAAATTCGGGACACGCATTCCTCTCGTGAGGACAAAAAAAAATTAATATTGTGGCCACGCCCCCAGACTTACCCTATGGCCGCCATCTTCCTTTGAAAATGAAAACACGCTGTGTTAGCCATTTTGTTCACGTCAAACTTTGACGAACTCCTCCTAGGGCGTTTTGCCCACCGACTTCAAAATCGGCGTACGTCCTCTGGACAAGTGGGGCATCTAAAGTTATCCAATTTTTTGAGATACCTTTACCGGTCTGTGTGCGGCGCAGCCGCAAAGTTGGACAACTTATTTTGGAATATTGCAGATCTAAAAATTGCTCCCATTTGATCAAAACGAGTCCGATTAGGACCAAATTTGAATCAGTTGTTAAACTTTCAAGTTTGGACCAGTTTAGCATGACAAAATTGAAATGGGCGCGATAGCGCCCCCTACAGAGTTGCCTTTGAGTGAACATTGATGGACAAAAACTGGTTTTACACAAATGTTCTAAACTTTGCCCAAAATTCTATTTTGGGGTCCCGAGCAAAAGGCCAATCAAACTTATGCCTTAATTTTTACGGCGTAGCCGTAGCCATGACGGAAACCTCCCATGTTATCCCTATGGGAAAATTGCTAAATCTCTCGAATATCCACATTTTTCTGTTTCACACTTTAACGAACTCCTCCTAGTGCGTTTTGCCCACCGACCTCAAAATCGGTGTACGTCCCCTAGACAAGTGGGGCATCTAAAGTTATCCAAATTTTAAGGATAACTTTTACGGTCTCTGTGCGACGGAGCCGCAAACTTTTCCCTGAATTCTGACTATTTGGCCTTCAGAGTGGCCTATAAACAATAGAGTTTTTCCAAATGACATTATATTTTGCACAAAATTCTAATTTGCCATCCTGATCATAAAAGTATGAGAGCCAAAGTCATATTTTGTACGGCGTAACCGTAACGATGACAGAAACATCCCATGATATCCTTATGGGAAAATCGCGAAATTGCTCAAATCACCACATTTTTACGCTTCACACTTTAACGAACTCCTCCTAGGGTGATTGTCTGATCAAACTCATATTTGGGGAAAATCATCTACACAAGCGAGGCATCAAAAGTTATCCATATTTTGATTCTAAGTGCTACGGTCTCTGTGTGGCTGACCCGCAAATATATGTCACAAATGGGAAAACAGCGGAATCTCTAAAATGACCACATTTTTACGCTTCACACTTTAACGAACTCCTCCTAGGGCGATTGCCCGATCAAGCTCATATTTCAAGAATATCATCTACACAAGCGGGGCATCAAAAGTTATCCATATTTTGATTCTAAGTGCTACGGTCTCTGTGTGGCGGACCCGCAAATATATGTCAGAAATGGGAAAACAGCGAAATCTCTAAAATGACCACATTTTTATGCTTCACACTTTAACAAACTCCTCCTAGTGCGAAAGCCCGATCAAGCTCATATTTGGGGGAAATCATCTACACAAACGGGGCATAAAAAATTAGTCATATTTTGATATTAAGTGGTACGGTCTCTGTGCCGTGGAGCTGCAAATTTACTGTCACAAATGGGAAAACGCCAAATCTTTGAAATGTTCACATTTACGC
The DNA here is from genome assembly GCF_026437365.1 of Eucyclogobius newberryi. Lineage (NCBI taxonomy): Eukaryota > Metazoa > Chordata > Actinopteri > Gobiiformes > Gobiidae > Eucyclogobius > Eucyclogobius newberryi. The sequence continues at coordinate 27,323,297 of NW_027315801.1, forward strand.
TTCACACTTTAACAAACTCCTCCATGGGCAATAGCTCGATCAAGCTTTACTTTGGGAAATATCATCTACACAAGCGGAGCATCAAAAGTTATCCATATTTATATTCCAAGTGCTACGGTCTCTGTGCGGCGGCGCAGCAAATTTGACTGACACTTGTGTTGATTTGCACTGGATTGGCCATGTCCAATGTGTCGCCGTCTGTCAAGTTCTTTTTTTATTCAACACACAATAAGGGCGCCATCTTTATCAAGTCGAAACGCAGAGTCGGAAGGCCGGCGGCCCGCGAGGGCCGTTGGATGCCGCTTGCGGCTTTAATTTTTCTTGTTCTTCTTCAGCGCTTTGATCTCTAATTTGACCCCCTGAACATGCTCAAAAACTCACCAAACTTTGCCCAAAATTCAGAATCGGCGAAAAATTTTATTTTTTCTGGGCCATTTTTTTTTTCGTTAAAAAATGGCGCGACAGCGCCACCGACAAAAGTCAAAATACATTGCGCCTATAGGAGACGCCCCGAGGTCAACTTTGGCGTAAAGCTACGAAATTCGGGACACGCATTCCTCTCGTGAGGACAAACAAAAAAAAATCATTGTGGCCACGCCCCCAGACTTACCCTATGGCCGCCATCTTCCTTTGAAAATGAAAACACGCTCTGTTAGCCATTTTGTTCACGTCAAACTTTGACGAACTCCTCCTAGGGCGTTTTGCCCACCAACTTCAAAATCGGCGTACGTCCTCTGGACAAGTGGGGCATCTAAAGTTATCCAATTTTTTGAGATACCTTTTACGGTCTGTGTGCGGCGCAGCCGCAAAGTTGGACAACTTATTTTGGAATATTGCAGATCTAAAAATTGCTCCCATTTGATCAAAAGCGCCCCCTACAGAGTGACCTTTAAATTAACATTGAAGGTCAAAAATTAGTTTTACCAAAATTGTCTAAACTTTACCCAAAATTCTATTTTGCCGTCCCGATCACAAAAGCCAATCACAAAAATGCCTAAATTTTTACGGCGTAGTTGTAGCGATGACAGAAACCTCCCATGTTATCCCTATGGGAAAACCGCTAAATCTCTCAAATTACCACATTTTTATGTTTTACACTCCTCCTAGTGCGTTTTGCCCACCAACCTCAAAATCGGTGTATGTCCTCTAGACAAGTGGTGCATCTAAAGTTATCCAAATTTTAAGGATAGCTTTTACGGTCTCTGTGCGACGGAGCCGCAAACGTTTCCCAGAATTCTGACTATTTGGCCTTCAGAGTGGCCTATAAACAATAGAGTTTTTCCAAATGACATGATATTTTGAACAAAATTCTAATTTGCCATCCTGATCATACAAGTATGAGAGCCAAAGTCATATTTTGTACGGCATAACCGTAGCGATGACAGAAACATCCCATGTTATCCTTATGGGAAACTCGCAAAATCGCTCAAATCACCACATCTTTACGCTTCACACTTTAAAAAACTCCTTCTAGGGCGATTGTCCGATCAAACTCATATTTGGGGAAAATCATCTACACAAGCGGGGCATCAAAAGTTATCCATATTTTGATTTCAAGTACTAGGGTCTCTGTGCGGTAGAGCCGCAAATATATGTCACAAATGGGAAAAACGCCAAATCCTTGAAATGTTTACATTTATGCTTCACACTTTAATGAACTCCTCTGTGGGCAATAGCTCGATCAAGCTCATATTTTGGGAAAATAATCTACACAAGCGGAGCATCAAAAGTTATCCATATTTTTATTCCAAGTGTCACGGTCTCTGTGCGCTGGAGCTGCACATTTGACCGACATTTGTGTTCATTTGCACTGGTTAAGCACAGCATTGTACATGTCCAATGTGTCGCTGTCTTAGTTCTTAGACAATTGCGTTAGCGCCATCTCTGTAAAATGCAGAGAGCAGAGTCGGAAGGCCGGCGGCCAGCGAGGGCCGTTGGATGCCGCTTGCAGCTTTAATATTCTTTCTTCTTTCTTTCTTTCTTCTCGGGACCAACCCCCCTATTTTTCATCCAGTGAACATTGACGAAAAGTCACAAAAATTTGCACACCTCTAAAAATCGTGCCTCTCTACATTCTGGCTATTTCCCTTTTCTAAAATGAAAAAAATTGGCGCGTCAGCGCCCCCAAATGTACCAAAAATGCATTGAGATAGGAAATGACCCAAAAAAATTCTGATCCTAGAATCATGAAATTTGGCGCAGAGGTAGATGGTGACAAGAGAAGTAAAAAATATTATTACGGCAACGCCGTCCACCCAACCAAATGTCGGCCATATTGGTTCAAAAATGGCTAAGCAGGACTCGGGAGTTTTTACAAACGTCGTACTTTTACGAACTCCTCCCAGGGCGTTGGCTCTAAAAAGCTGAAATTTTGTGAAAATGGTACCGAGGAGTGGGACATCAAAAGTTATTCAAATTACATTGATACCTGTCACGGTCTCTGAGCGGCGAAGCTGCAAACTTTAGCTAGAATTTCAGAAATCTCCCAAATGTAACATTTCTGCCGTTTGCGCAGATAAAGTCCGAATTGCGTCAAATTAGAATCAGTTGTTAAACTCTTTGCCCTAAACCTACTTGAAGTGAAATTAATTAATTTGGCGCCACAGCGCCCCCTACAGATTTTATATGGAGGTTAAATGTTTAGTTTTGCGAAATTATCTGAAATTTGACACAAAACTCAATTTTGGCATCCCCATCAAAAAAGTAAATGAGACCCATGTCATAATTATTACGGCGTTGCCGTAGCGATGACCGAAACCTCCCACGTTATTCCAATGGGGAAATCACCAGAACATGTTTACACTTTATACTTTCACCAACTCCTCCCAGGGCGTCAGCCCTATTAACCTGAAATTTGGTGAGACTCATCTTCAGGGGTGGAACATCAAAAGTTATCCACATTTTTATTCAAAGAGTCACGGTGTCTGTGCGGCAAAGCCGCAAATTTTGCCAAGAATTCAAAATAAAATTGCTTTTTGATGGTAAAACAAAGGGGAGAAGATGTGACAGCGTCACAGATTCAGCAGTAGTTGTAATAAAAGGACAATTGGGGCGCGTTAGCGCCCCCTCCTCTTGCGGCGTGGCGGCGGCGTGGTGAGGGCCGATCATTGCCGCTTGCGGCTATATTTTGTTTTCTTGTTGTTTTCCATGTGTTGTATCTCAAATGTACTCAAGCTATAAGAAAAGGTAAAGTACACTTATATTGCCCCTGTAGGGATACTTCTTTTATTGTATTCTCTAAGGGCGTTTGCGCTGTACTGTCAAAAAAGCATATACATCATATATAAAGCCTTTACCTTGGTGCATGTTCTTGTCTATCTTGTCTATCAATGCAGCCAGTGTAACACAACATGTGTGAGTGGGTGGATCGGATCGTGTGAGATCTGCAGGAGAATTTTTAAATATGGGCATGACCTGCAGTGAGAATGCTTCAGACTGAACCGTATTCACTTCCCGATGTCAGATAAACACTTGTGGGACAATATGGTGAATAGTTCACGGTTATAGCATTAACACAATCCAATAACAATAAGTCAGGGCCCTGTGACGAATGTAAAGGCTTAACTGCTCTCACCGAGCCATATTTAGTAACAACGCAACATCAACAGTGGCTAATAATGTTGTTGTCACTATACTATAATTTCAAACAGTATTTTATGGGATTATTTTATTTTGATCAATGTATTCAGAATATAAACACAGAACAAAACACAGAAAACACAACACAGCGAGCAAAATAAAACAAAAGAAAAGAAAAGGCATGGCATTAATTCAGTAACGTGTAACAAATATTATGACACAAGTCAGTCCCAATCTCTCAATCTCTCAATCCAAAATCTCCCCCATAAAAGATAATTTAACAAAAAAAGGTATTATCAGGCATTACTATTCGTCAAAATGTAACTATTGTGTAACTTTCTATCTTGTTTACAATATAGTTGCTAGGTAACAGTTCTGGAATCACATCCCCAAAACAGGAAGTCAAATTATAAACATCTCCAAAATTGTCCAACTGTAGTAAAATATTAAATGTACTCATGTTCAATACACTTCAGTGAGACATACTGCATAGTCCAACCTGTCGTATGCACTTCAACTATTTATTTTGCATCACACTGTAAATGAACCTGTCGTTTGTTTCATTGCTGAGCTGCATCTAAAATTCCCTCATTGTGTATTGTACTATAATTGCCATTGATTATCACATTCCGCCGGTCGACCGTACGGTAAGTGATCTGAAAGCAAGGTAAAGGCCAATGGCTGCTGTCCTTGTCCGTCTCTGCTGATAACCACAGAGCAGAGTGGATGAACGGGCGCTCCGAGTGATGTGGGTAGATAAGGGTGGAGAGCAGAAACGCAAGGGTAGAAGTACAAGATGAGAGGAGACCGGCACAACGTCTCCAATGAGGAAGTGGCTCAGTATAAAAGGCAAACCTCTGGGGAGGGGGATAAAAGTAAGAACAAGGCAAATACAGGAGTCTTAGGAAACTAGGAGACACGCTGCCACTTCACACACACTCACCCTGTTCTGGCCCATAATCTTTTATAGCTCGAGCGCGAATAGCACAGAGAGAAGTCAGTAGTGATCTCATTTCACAAGCCATATCCCTCAGTAATGTGAACACAAAGGGGAGATGCACAACCATTAGCAACGTCCAGCGCTCATTTACTGCTACTCATGCATAATTGGCTTTCTATGGAAGGAAGCAAGAAAGGGTAAACAGCAAGCAATCATATTAGCTCCACTGAGGACTAATGGAGTCCGTTAAGATGAGGGCAGTGGTGTTGAAGGCGAGAAAGGCACTGGGTTATCGGAGTTTGACGTCTCTGAAGGTGTGTTATCGATCCCCGATGCTAAATCTGAGCGTGGATGAAACACAGCCGTCAAACAGCTATTAAAAGAGGTAATACTGTTTTAATTCAAATCAATGCTCGATGTTTTGACGGTGAAAGAATGTTTGCGAATAAAGACAAAGGCATAGATTTTGCATAGCACAGTCAAGAAGGAGTGTCAGCCAATGTATTTAGGCTTGTACCTAAACAATTTCTTCTCAGCGACCATCGTAGTCTGGCGGATAGTGTTAGGAGCTGCTGTATTTGTATCCCTGGATATTCATTAGTGTCCACAGTACCATTATACTGCCCATTCAAACATTTACGGAGCAGGAAGTAGAAAGTACTATACAACTAATGCAACTTTTATTGTGAGTACTTGCACTCTAACAACAAATACTTGTCAATACTAATTATCGGTACATGTATACAATCATTTTTATTAGTTAATAGAAATAAATTATAACGTAATCCAGCAATGGACATCCAGTTTTACATTTGATAAAGAAAAACTATACACGGTGGTATATTTAAAAGTCCCCTGCTACATTATGCTGTTGTTCTGTGCTTTAATAGCTGACGATCCCAGTTGAGTGTTGAAGCCACTAGATGGAGTGCTTGTCTCTCGGCCTCCTGATGGGACGTGCTAAAACCCCTCCGAGTCCTGTTGTCGACAGAGTGTGACATGATGAAACACAAAAGCATCAGTACAACTCAATGGTTTTGGAAGCGTTGAGTAAAACATTTCCTCCATCACCGAGAAAAATACTCTGACAAAACAGCCCAAGTAAACTGTCTGGAGATGCGTCACTGGGGAGAACACGAAGCAAAGAGGGATAAAAAAAAAAACTCTGGAAATAATAAGACTGCATTTAACATCTAGACAACATTTTGAATAAATCATGGTGAGATCCCATTTTCTTGCATAAATGCATATCAACACTAACACCAGACACAAGAGGTCAGTAAAAGAACAAATTATTATGAATAATAGCACAAGAGGTCAGTAAAAGAACAAATTATTAAGAATAATAATTACGTGTTAGGCTGTCAAAGGCCATATGTTAACAATTTAGATTTGTATCAAGTACATTTCATACAGCCTTAAAGATATAAATAAAAGGTAAATAAAGTGTGCTATTTCATCAAAAATAGTGTGAGGTTTTTAAGCATAGTGCTGCATTAAACAGAAAGTGAATCATGAAATGGCAACTTCTTGACTGGAATCAAACAGTTGTTTTAATTGATTAGTATTATTAGATACATTGATTTGATATCTAGTTTTGACAAAAACAAAAGAAAAATTGCATCAATAGGACAAATGTAGATCTTTCCAATCCTCTTGGTCTTTATCAGAACTAGTACAAGACCACATGGTAATTTAAGAAGAAATTGCAATTATGTTGTGCTTACGATAAATTGTATTATCGATATAAATATATAAATGCATACTCTAAACCAAATTTGGTCTGGAGTATTTTATTTTATATATCAAAATTGAGTCTGAAATGTTTGTATCGTGAGAACGCTATTTAGGACTTAAGAACTTTGTTTTGATCAGGGTTTGTAGTTTCAGTCTTGATCATTGCCCATATAATATATTATTATTCTCATTGCCAGATAAAGTAGGTGGAAAGACAAACATCTTCCACTGTTTGCTACTGTATGTCTACTGTGTTATACATGTAAAAAAGAAAGGAGGAGTATAAAATGTGGTACTGTTATCTGTCCGAGTTTTAATACTGTATAATGATATTCAGAGTGTGTGAAAATACACAGCTTTATATTATCAACAGTAGTGAGCTCCAATGGTTCTCAAGGGCGAGATAAGAGCTGACACATCCCTGCACCACTGCTACTGCTGTGGCTATGTGTGATTCTTTTTCCTCTCTTTTCCCCCGCCATGGCTCGACAGCAGATGGTAAAGAGAAAATCACTTTGCGCTTGGGGCAAGACGTATCAGGGTCGAGGGTTTAAGCTTTTGAGGTCCACTGTGAACCTGCCAGCCTTGTCCGCCCTACCGTGATTTTGCATACACGCCCTCCGTCTAATCAAATATATGCGAATGAGCGAGGCATGGGATTTACAAAGCAGCGTCATTCGGAGATGCTGATTAGATTATGGGGATTGTGCAGAACAGCAGGCAACAGCTGAGCAGACCAGTAAAAACAAGAGCTTCTATACTCTAAGAAGGAATATGGTGGATTTGCTCTGAAGGTGAGAAGTTGTTCAACATTTTGTGTTTCTAAGTGCAAATAGAGGCAATCAGGAGAAGTTAAAAATAATTTTAGACCTGCTTTGATTGTACTGATTGAAGCAAACAATGGTGAATGATTGCACTTTGAAGGGTTGAAGGGCAGTCAAAAGTGAAAACAGATGAACAACATTTGAACTAAACTCTGGCTAGCCATAGGCTGGCCTTGCCTGGAAAATCCAGAATGATATCTCCCTGTATTTTTCATTATTCAGATTGATATCAGTCTGGTCACTCCATATTCTCCCCGAGTTGAGGCTCAAAGGAGGGCGGGGTGACCAGAATCACTCTTTAGAAAGAATTGAAGAAGTGTACCTTCTGGATGCCAGGTAAAGGCTGCCCCAGTGCAGTAGCACTTGGTTGTGATGGTGTATTTAGTGACACATCATAAAGGGACAGACCCCAGAGGGCAGTACTTACAACAAGTACTACTACAACAGGCTCATTGTAATAATTACATTTCAATGACTCTCTATGGACTGTAGTTTTATACTTTTGCCACAATAGGTGGAATGGGATTTATAGAATAAATAGTAAGTATGCTGCCCAGTGGTGGAGTGGTTAAGGCATCAGCACATATGCCAGGCTCCAAATGCTGGAGTCCGAATCCCAAAACAAAGTAATGCATGTCCTCTCAGCCCCCATTTCATGCTCACCTTTCCTGTCTAATAAAGCCATCGGGCCAAAAAAAAGATTTAAAAAAAATAAAGAGGATGAACTTAAGTAACTAGGACTAAAAATGTTTTATCTAAATCAGGATTCATCAGAAGTAAACAGTACTGTCACCACCAGTGAACTCAATTAGAACTCCTATGTACCAGAGGCAGAATCCACACTTCTCTTTTGAGCTGTAAAACTGTTGGCTACAACCTACTTGCATCTATATTGGAAATGCAAACATGAATCACAGCCGGCTTATGCAGATGAACCTGGCTGCATCATATGCTTAGACTGTATATGATCGCAAGGGCTTATTTCATACATGATACACAATACCTCAAAAACAATCAATGCACATGAATATTTCACAAGCTATACGTGTTGCTTTACAGTGGGACAAAGCTATAAGTGCTGCTATACAGTAGGACACAGCTATAAGTGCTGCTTTACAGTAGGACAAAGTTCACTCTTTCTTTGCAGAGTGGCCAAATTACTTACAAGAATTGAGAAGTGAACAAGCCATATACACACTGGACCTGGTTTTAAAAAAACGTATTCAAATAAACAAGTGTGTGGGAGTGTGCAATGCAGTGTAAGGAGCTAAGCTGGTGAATAGCCTTGGGACAGGATTGTGTAAAAAGCAAAATAAATGCATTTTAGAACATGCATCTGATGTAATGCACTTGCAAATGCAACAACTAGAAAAGGGGTTTTCAAAATATGTTTTTTGAATGGCTAAGTGATCTGGGGAAAAAACATGTTCACCATGTTTTCCCTTATATTGTACTTTGGTTGCATGCTGCTCGGTGATTGAGATGTGCAGGTCTTGAGTTTAAATCTGACTCAGACAATTTGCTGCATGTCCTTCCCCAGTCACATTCCCATTTCACGCTGCACTGTCCTGTCAAATACGGGCAAAAGAATCATTTAGAATTTTTTATTTTACAAAATTTGACCCAGAGGAAGCTAAAGTAATTCCAATTGAGGTCATCGTGATGGAGTATATTTACGGAGATCTTTTATCTTTTATTGAGATGTTTTAAATCACAATTGAAATTTAAAATGTCCAAAATATAATATATTTGTAAATAAGGCCGGACTGATGTAACTCCATGAAGATGCTCTGTTCCATTCAACGCAAAAAATCTTTAAATTATACACCGCCATGTGTTTATAAGCATTTTTCACCACTTCCAGATGGAGTAAGTGAGTTTTGCCATGACGTTAAAGCCAACAACAACTCGCATGCTAACGGCACACTTACTGCTTCACAAACAAAAGAAAACTTGTGACTCAATGCAAACAGCACACTGTGGTCTCATTTTCACCCTTAGAACTGCTTTTACAGCATATCTGTACTGGGGCACAACAGATTTTAATTAGATCAGTATTATTGGCTGTTTAAAAACTGTTTGTCCTTTTGGCTTTATTAAATGTGAAATGGAGGCAAAGAGACATTCAGCACAGGTCAACATGGAGCCTGGTATGTGTGCACCAGCCTAAACTTATTTTACCACAGGGGGAAAGATGTTTGTTATGCTCTTATTAAAATATGTATATACTTACCTGGAATATTTAAGAAATGTCATCAGCAAAAGAGTGTTTAATTCCACATATTGCAACATGAAACAACATGAAAAACAAGAAACCAGAGAAACATTTCAAATCATTTTGCAGTGGGCTCTTATTTTTTTCCCGGAGCTGTAGGTGGTAGTGGAGGTGGTGTGTGGGTTAGCAATGAACAGGAAGCAAAGCTAATTCACTGTGACAGGAATCAGAGCTGTGAGGACCACTGTGACCAAACAACATAGACACAGTGGATCCAGTCAAACTAAAGCAGCCTGAAGGAAACGAGGAGAGGATGTCAGCGTAGAGAGCGATCGGATGCAGCGGATAATGCACTTAGACTGATAGTGTGTGCAGCCCCTAGAAGAGCAGGTGATATTTGTCCAGTAAGAACCGGCAAAAATAGAAATTACAAGGTTTGGGGGCTGGAGAAAGCGGGCTGGCCTCAATCTAGAAGGTTTAAGGAGTTTGGGGAGTTTGGGGAGTTTTGGGAGAGAGGTTTGGAAGCTTCACAATAATTGCAGTATTTGAAGAGCGCAATATTTATTGTTAATGCTTTGCCTGAAATGTTCCACAATATGACATTAAACATATCTATTTCCATGGAGACAAGCCGGTGATGCTTAAGTTACAGTTAAGATCAGTGGCGAGGCAGGAGGCAGAGCAAAAATAACAGTGGAAGATTGAATAATTAACTAAATCAATCTTTCACTCATTATATTATCATTATACACACTATAACGGTTTAATTGTGCTATTTATTTGCTGCAGCTTATCTTTTATTTATAGTATGCTTCTTGTGTTAATAGCATAAACTTATTTTCTGAGATCATACATCGCACATCAAAATTTGTTACTGTGACAGGGCTAGAAGTAAGTCCATTAATTCATGTTAACGTACTTCAGTAGCTCAAAATGAAGCACAGCAGCAGAACATTTAGACCTAATGGCAAAAGACTGCAGTGCAGTATGATAAATGCATTAACTTCCATAGTAATTTGAGATGCAGGATCTGTTGCATCAGACAGGCCAGCCTTCCCTCTCCACATCCACCGCTGTCTGCAGCTCAGGAACATAAGAGCTGTGGTTTTAGAGATTCTCTATCATCACTATTATCGGTGCATATTTCATTTATATTTATTCTCATCCTGTCACTAGTACTATTTTATGACATATATTAAAAACTGAAAAATAAATAATATTCATACAAAATAATCAGACTGTACAATTTAACCTGAATCCCCTTTCCTTTCTTTTGATGATTAATATGTTCTATTTTTTACTTCATATATTTTTTTGTATATGTTTCTTTGTATTTACTTAATAATCGTATGTTTAAAATTACTTTTGTGATTTTGTTTTGATTTTTATTACAAACCTTACTTGAATTATTCTGTTAGAAGATTTCAAGAGGTTTGGTTATTGAGTTAAATCACGTAATGTAAAATAAAATATGGCTGCACTGCACAATTTATGTGAACAAGAATGTTAGTCCGGATTTAGATTCAATTAAAGGAAATGTGTTGTGTTTTTTTTTTATTTCAAGGAATTAGTATTGAACTATAACATAAGTAAACTGCAATATTGAACTAAAACAACTTAGTCATTGAAACAGGTAAACTGACTTTGTTCAAAACTGCCGAGCTGATAAACCACGCCTCTTTACTGTAAAAAGCAGCAGATTTTCTTCTTCACCTTCTCAACTTTACAACAATTTATTAGATCGCCAAGGGGTAATTATAACACAGACACTGGCGACAAGGAACTACATGCACAGTCTATAAACAAGACCATGCACAAAAAAACCCACAAGGATGAAAAAAAGAATAGTAAATTTAGTTAAGTAAGTGCATTAAAACAATAAGTGCAGCATCCTTGACTAGAAAAGTAAATGCACTTACCTTATAATGTATTTAAAAGACCGTAGGACAATAGTAACAAAGGATTTTTTTCCCGGTCTGTTTTGTTCTACACTACTGCACTAAGAACCTCCAGTCTGAGAGGATGGAGACATGGTCTGCCAGGTTTTCTTTTGCTTTTTTAACCAAACTAGATTTAAAAGTGTCCATAAAGTCATCAAGCTGTATGCAACACTCCTTCACCAGTCCATTTAAACGGTTCCAGGTCTTTATGTTAGCATGTTAAACCAGCAGGCAAATTAAAATGTCAGGACTGACTCAAAAAAGCAACCATAAAACACTTTCATAAAAACCCAATCAATATCAAAACAATTCCTATTTGTGAAGAAAGCTTTACGTTTGAGCTTTACTACAAACGACATCTAGACTCAAATGTGAATTTATTTTCCATCATAATGCCTTTCATTTTCATGTACTTTGCATGTATCACTTGGAGTCACAGTATCACAGGATTTTCCTGAGCATTTGAGCCTCAGTTGCACGACAGGATTACAAAAACATGTAGGAATCAATCAAAATACAACTTTGAAAAAAATAATGACGAGGAAACACTGTTAAAAGCCTCAAAATCCTCTATAAGATAAGATGACATTATCAAATCATTAACGGTTTGCTGATGTTTGTTTATACCTGATATAGTCCTGTTTTTGTCCTGCTTTTGTCCTGTTTTAGTCCTGTTTTAGTCCTGTTTTAGTCCTGCTTTAGTCCTGCTTTAGTCCTGCTTTAGTCCTGCTTTAGTCCTGCTTTAGTCCTGCTTTAGTCCCGTTTTAGTCCCGTTTTAGTTCCGCTTTAGTTCCGCTTTAGTCCTGCTTTAGTCTCGTTTTAGTCTCGTTTTAGTCCCATTTTAGTCCCGTTTTAGTTCCGCTTTAGTCCCGTTTAAGTCCCGCTTTAGTCCCGCTTTAGTCCCGTTTCAGTCCCGTTTCAGTCCCGTTTTAGTCCCGTTTTAGTCCTAGTTTCTATCCACTTCAAACCCTGGCTCAAAGCTTTAGTAAGAGAAACACGGGGCGTTATTGAAATTGAATATGAAGCGGATGTGATGATATGTGATATGGCTCTGTGAATGGGCTAGTGCGGCGTCATAACTTAATGATGAGAGAGGCAGACACACGGCTGGTCTGTAAATGACACGAAAAAGGAGGAGGGGATTGTGGGGGATTAAGTGAGCTGTGTGCTGTTTGTTAAAGCCCGCAAAGCTCTGCAGGATGTTTGTACAGCGGTTCTCTCGTTTGGGGACGAGGAGAGAGAGGGGCGAGCCAGTGGGGAACCTTAAACTTGGCCCACAACAAGAAAGCCAGTAGCAGCGCATTGTGTCTCCATCGCCCTGGGAGGAAGATACAAAACCATGGAGGATTTGACAGAAATGCGGTGCTCACTCAACAATGGAAGCCAATTCAGAAATGAGAGGAAGTGAAATCGCTTGTAGAAGCTAAGCCGTGAGCTTCAGACTTGGACTGGAAATACTTTTGGTCTATTTTGATGGGTTTTTTTCAGTTTCAGGAATAAAGTGGGATCAACTCGGTGAACCACGTTTCACACGTGTCTGTAAATGCAACTTTTGGCCATTCAACTCCACCGCATCCGTAATTACTACATGGGCTAAGGTAGAGTGCATGTCAATTTACTTTATGGAATAAAGCTTTGGCACAGCGGAATATTTCATGCACTTATTGCAATTGTAATGATGATTCTATTGATTGTACCAACTTTAAAAGTGACTAGCTTTTTTTCAGGTTTTAATCATAGGAATTTTACTTATGTCATATATACTTTGGTTTGTTTCTATTTTCTATTATAATCTGTTCATTTCATGCCCGCCAGTGGGTTCAATTCCAGCCCTCTACCATTTGCAGAATGTCTATACCCGCTCTCTCTCCTCATTTCATGTTACAACTGTCCTGGGCCGGAAAACCTTTAAAAGAAAGAAAGAATATGTAGTGAGGTTACAAAGTAATAAACATTTAATGAGACAAGAGAAAACTGAATCAACGTTACCATATGCTGAGGTCAATATTCATGACTTTATTGACTTTTTGATTTGTTTACAGAAGGAGTGTTGCATCATTTGAAACCATGCCGGACCACATGCCCATAGGCAGCTGCTTCCTGGTTCTCCTCAGTCTCGTCTGCTGCTGTGATGGCACCTGTCCCAATATGTGCCTCTGTATATCCGACGCCGTTAGTTGCAGCTCGACGGGCCTCACCAAACTCCCCCAGTTCTTACCCACATTCTCCATCACTTTGGACCTCAGCCACAACTATATATTCTACCTGGGTGCTGGCAGCTTTGAGAAGATGCCCAGGCTAGAAAATCTATGCCTTGCTCACAATCAGCTCACCAATATGGGGGAAGGTGTGTTCCAAAACGCCTCTGGTCTCCGGTTCCTGGATCTGTCATCTAACAAACTCCATGTGGTTGAACAGCAATACTTCCATGGACTTTGGCGATTGGAGGAACTTCTACTTTACAACAACAAAATAACACAAGTTGAATCTGGGATGCTGAATGGTCTGAGTAGCTTAAAGAAACTCTATCTCAGCCTTAACCAGCTGACAGACTTCCCATTTTTCACCATACAAGACAATACACATCCCTTTTTAACCATGCTGGACCTCTCATCAAATCGCTTCAGCAATTTACCCTGGGCAGATATTAAAGCTTTACCTACTTTGGTCCAAAGGGGCTTGTATTTACATAATAATTCCTTACTTTGTAATTGTGCTATGTACAGTATGTTTTGGCACTGGCAGGTACGAAACTACGACACGCTGCGAGACTTTGCAGACGACCACAGATGCTCAATCCACGGTGAAATGCGGGCGTCTATAAAGTTCTTGCATCATACACAATTTTTCCGCAATTGCACCCTCGAAAAGCCTGTATCACTTCCAGTCACGGTCTACCTATCCACTGTGTTGGTCACAGAGGAAGATACAATTAGCTTAGATTGCCAAACATCCCTGAAAAGCACTGAGCTATCATATACATGGCTGACACCAAGCAGGGGCTACCTCACCCCAGCCAGCACAAACAATTCTCTGATTACCATCTTCCCCAATGGGACGTTGGAGATACAGTCCGTCAAGGTCAACGATTCAGGGCTCTACGTATGCAAAGCTTTCGATGTTAAGCTCGGGGTCAATGCCACGCGGGAGCTGAATGTAACCGTATCATTGCCTCCACCTGAGTCATTCAACACGGGATATACAACACTGCTGGGGTGCGCGGTCACAATGATCCTAATTCTTATGTACCTCTACCTTACCCCCTGTCGCTGCAGCAGCTGTAAACAACCCAAGCCGCCCTCGGTCACGGCCTACGACCCCAGCAGTTTGTCTTCGGTGTTCACCTCCTCCATCAGGGAGAACAAAGCCTACAGCGACAAGCACGTAGCATTTCTGGAGCCAATGATGAGCCCGGGGGTCACAGAGGAGTGGACACAAGACAGTTAATGGTTTCAAATTGAATACTTTGAAGTACTGTGCAACTGACACAATGCGGTCAGCTAAGAATGGTTATTGCAACTATCAAAATTACACATTTTAATAGTAGATTTTCTTTTAAGGGCTGTCGCTTCAGAAGACCACAGAGTCTGAAGTCACTCACAAACTAAAGGTCTACTATAAGTTTTAGTTTTATATTTATGGAGCTTATTTGAAAAAGGCCAGAATTAGAAAACATCATGACATAAATGATTGCAGATGTAATTGTATATTTTTAGTCATTTGTGTTCATTTATATGCCTTTCTTTTCAAAGCTAAGGGCACATACTTTATTACCAAGTTGTTTTAAATCCGCAATATGTTTTCAATGGTGGCAGCTTCTTCAAGTCGGGGTGGAAACTTTCAGCTGTGGTTTACGCTGCTCCCAGAACTGACTGCTAAATCACAGCCAAGCCATTATCACGCTTTAAGATCGGCTAATAACTTGCCCCACAAACTCCTTCAATGGAAAAGGTAGGGGGCATATTTTTTCAGCAACCGCGAAGTGAGGAAAAAGAAATGTAGCTTGCTTTTTACAACAGAGAGAAACTATGTTAAAGCAGTTTATGGCTGTAATGGACTTCAAGTAGTAAGTTGTTGTATTCCATTTGGCTGGACTGAAGATAAGATCAGATATACAGCCAGAAGCGACAGTAAAATGTAGCTTGGAAACACTGGTAATGCAATGCAATCTGAAATCTAATGCTTTGGGTATATTGATGAGCTAACAGACTTCATCAATTCAAATCACATGCTGGCAACGAGTTTGTGGAAGATTGTATCATTAAACCAGATTTACTTTGAAAGGGTCATCCAAAGTGGCATATATTCTTCAAACGCAGCAACTATGAGACTATGTGGCCCTAGATTGTTGGAGAATGTTCTTTGAATCAAATCTATCAAATATGTTAAATAAATGTGTGTTTTATGACTTTCATCATGTAAAAAGAATGTAGGCAGAAAAGAAGAAGCCACCCCCTTTCTGTGTAATCGTCCTTCAGGGGCCGCATACATGTGCTATAGAGAAACCGAGATAAGCTCCCACGGCTCTATGTTCCCACATTTGTAGGGTTGTTAGGTTATGGTGAGGGTTAGGGTGTGATTTTGGCTGCATGGTGGCTAGTATTTACGCTCCACAGCAAGCATTTATCTCGCATGTTTCAATTGGGCCTTACACTCCCAAGTGATAAACGTGCAGAGATAAACGTGAGCTATGCAGAAGCGGAAACTTCAACTTTCAAATTAACTTCAATATCTGGTGCTTGGTTGTATATTATTGCTTACAGGGAATTATTCAAATTTGAACATGGTTGAAATTAAGTTTTTAATTCTACTCCATGATATTCTAAAGGTTCAGACAAAAAAAACGTCAGTAAAATGTAAAAACACAAAAAGCCATTGAACCAAAATCATTCATTTTCTACTATTTGTTCCCGTTAAGGGGCGCGACTGTAGCCTATGCCAGTGTTTTGGGCCTTAGGCGGGGTTCACACGGGGCAGGGGGTCAGCTTGTCGCAGAACCAAAATCATACTATAATAACATAGTTGTGTAAACGGCCCCTCATCCTATTGTTTATTTACTTTTGAGTGTGTTTTCTGAAATAAAATCATTGAAAAGGAAAACTACATTTCAAGCTTCATGATCAAACATTGTATCTAACCCAACAATCGCTGCGTCCCGCTGCGAGGCATTATACAACCCACAGCTTCACATTAACCTGTTGCAACAAAGAACACAATGATTGTCACAATGGGAAGAAAGCAAATTAGAATTAGAAACACCAATTGGGCCATGCTTCAAAAGAACTTTCTGATCAAACGTGTCCCAACACAACAAGCAGGCCAGAAAATGTGAACCGGAGTGACAAATTCTTCAAGAGGCACTGACAAGAGAACACAGGAGGGAATACTCTGTTCTAATTCAGTGTATCATGTCAAAATGGGAGGATTATGCAGAATAACAAAAGAAAAAGGGCTTGTATACAGACGCTGGTATACCAAATGCGTTGTGTGTGGGATTGGAAAAGAGTTGATGTCATGGAAGACCAAAGCGAACATATGGATGACTAGAGATGAAGGGATGAGTGCCAGGATGAGACAAACTGGGACCTTCAAAGACAAAAATCAATTTATTTAGGGCCCATGAAGAATTTATATAATTTACTGGATTGTATTTTCATCTTGATGCCAAAAACCGGGTGGATCTGGGGGATTGCAGCCAGATTGAATGGGATTAGATGTAATCCCTCATAAAATGTCAAAGAGAAGATGTAGTAACCAGAAGTGAGCCTTTGGTTCACAAAGCACCCTTTGATTAACCCAAATCCTTCATTAAAACAGATCTTTCTGGGATTGTAGGGAGTGAAATTGTTACCTCTCTTGAATGTAAAAAAAAAAGTTGAGATCTTGAATCAAATGGACAATGATGCATGAAAGTGGGACAGTGGCACCACAACTGAGGGATTTAGTAAAAATCCTTCTGAATCAAGCAATAGTCATAACATGGCTCCTGGTTTAATCACACTATAAAGGTTTTATCAGCAAAGTCCTGACAATGTGAAACAGGACTCAAATTACTGAATGGGATTATGCAAGAGGCTGAAGAAGGATTCAGGGCAGTATACATGATCTGTGACCACAGTGAACGTGTGCCTCCTTGTGTTTACATACACACTTTCAGTCGTATGCCCTCTACCCGGGCTTGGGACAGGCACAAAGATACACCAACTTTATCTTCCAATTACATATGGGAATTAATGAATCACTATTTTAGAAAATGTTCAACTGCGTATCACATTTTGGTATCTGGTCTGTTGAAGATTCTCTTGACATTGAAGCATGTTGTTTGATAACAATAATGCATTCTATTTTCATACTCATCTTTATGTGTTGCCATGCACATTATTACATCATCATAATGTCATAGGTACACCTTTCCAATCCGGACTGATATAGTATAGTATGTAATGTCATCTGTGTCAACCCTTTTCTTCTATAGGCTCAGAAAAGACTAGATTACATTAGATGAGTGCAGTTATCAGAAGATTATTGCTTTGTTTATTTCACTAGTTTTCCCCAAACCCCCATCAATCTGGACATAAGCTCTGCCACAGCAGCACATCTGGGCCAGTGTTGCCTTGTGATATGATTAGCAAATGGGGTTTTAAAACATGGTGGACTTCATTTGAGTATTTCAAGAGACATTTTTGCAGAGTGATCTATGGCATATTATGTAAGAGTCAGATTTAGGACAAATGCAGCAGTGAGAGCAGAAAGCATGTTAAGAGTTGGGACTGGGACAGGGCAGGATCCAGGAGACATTTGGGGCTTTTTATTTGTAACCTTTCACAAAGCACCTAAAAGCAACCCAAAAAAAACATTATAGAAATTAATGGAAGAAGGAAGAAGTCGAGTCATCTTTGCTGCAATTTAATAAAAGGCAGATAAAAAAGCAAGTGATAGAACAGATGCATAAAACAAAACATTAGAGCAAAATATTTTCTAGATTAGGATCTTCTGGCCAAAATAAACCACTTGCACTGATTTAAGATAAGATAAGATAAGATAAGATATTCCTTTATTGTCCCACATGGGGAAATTTCATTGGTGCAACGCAGGTAGATACAGAGGTAGATACAGAAGAACAGATCACTTATAGGAAGTCTGAAAAACACTTTCAGTAGAAGATCTCCTATAAATAAATAAAAACTCCCATTGACAAATAAATACATAAATACCATTGCATGTGATCCCAACAGTAATTGCACTGTACTTCCAAAGCACCGAACGTCAAAGAGGGAGAGGAAGATGAAGAAGGGTCTCCCTGGAATAAAGCCGGTTGGTCTCTGAAACAACAACAACTATTCTAGTCACAAAGACATATCATGACCTCATGGGCTTTGTAACACCAAAGCAATGGAAGGAGTTCTTTTACGGACTACGACAGTCTGAGGACTACGAAAAGTCTGAGGAATAAAGTCTGGCGGTAATGCAACACTCGGATGCCAACCGCCATAAAACAACAACAACAACAACAACAACACATGAATATGTCATAAGGCGCTGGTACAGCTGGCAGCCCGGTGTAAACGCTCTCTCTTCTTTCTCACACTTATTGTGCTTTATCTCCTATATTTTGTAAATATAGTTAGTATATTTTTTCTATTTTACTGTACGATAGGGACACGCCCTCCGGCCGCGCTAAAGTACGGCGTGTCGTCGGTACACGTTTATATACACGTTTATATGAAAGAGGAACTTCACGAACGATCGGGACACGCACTGGAATCGCTTTAAATTAACTTGTTTTGACTTTATTCGGCTGGATTGAGTGTTTTCGTCGTGTCGTTGCGATGTGTCTTGGCTCTGAGTCCCCCGGCTCCGGCCCCGCCCCCCGGCTCCGGCCCCGCCCCCCGGCTCCGGCCCCGCCCCCCGGCCGGCGCCGTACCGCGTTTCCACACAGGAGGAACTCATGAAACTGCGGAGAACTGTCGTCTTACCCGGAGATCGTCACGTTATCCCGTCGCAATACTGACCTAACCTAATACTGATGTGCAATTCTGTCATATGTGCAATTGCTGTTGGAATTCATGTGCAATTCATGTGCAATTACTGTGAAATTCATGTGCAATCTATGTGCTGTCGTGACACATATTCATGTGCAATTACTGTCGGGATCACATGCAATGGTATTTATTTATTTGTCTATGGGAGTTTTTATTTATCTATAGGAGATCTTCTAGTGAAAGTGTTTTTCAGACTTCCTATAAGTGATCTGTTCTTCTGTATCTACCTCTGTATCTACCTGCGTTGCACCAATGAAATTTCCCCATGTGGGACAATAAAGGAATATCTTATCTTATCTTATATTATATGTGTCACGACAGCACATAGATTGCACATGAATTTCACAGTAATTGCACATATGACAGAATTGCACATCAGTATTAGGTTAGGTCAGTATTGCGCCGGGATAACGTGACGATCTCCGGGTAAGACGACTGTTCTCCGCAGTTTCATGAGTTCCTCCTTTGTGGAAAATTTAAGATCAATTTATGCTTGACTACGGTACTATTGTTGTGCCCAATGGTGTTGCCAGCCCTTGTTTCATACGATTTACATATGCACCATGTTTCCTCATATCAGTTATGTTTTCTTATAGTGTGATTTATTCAGAACAAATTTCTCTAGTGTAAAAGAAAGCCCCTTGATGACTGAAAGGAGGCCTCTCCAGAAGAAAACACTCCATCGAGCTTCAATTAACGCACACGTCTTCCCTCTTTCTCATTAATTGTTTTCCCCAGATCAGCTGGGCTCCGAGGGACTCCAAATCATTTCATTCAAGAATCTAATTACTCTGAAATAGGGGAGATTTGCTCTGAATAGCTCAAGTCAATTTAGGTTATGTGCCAGGAAACTGCCTTTTCAACACTTCCACAACCAACTTCTGCATTTTTTTTCCTGACCATGTTCTAAAAAAAGACATTTGTTTAATACACAAAAACATGAACTGTAATCTTTCAAATAATGTTATGTGTTTTCACTTTTGAGTTTGATTTTACAATCCATTTTTGTGCAATTCCTAACGCTTAACCACCACATTTACAAGCACATTTTACACATTTCTGATTTATCGCAATAATAGAGTGTGTAAATAGTGCTATCAGGATGATAAACATTTTAGATTCAATCAATATTACCCATGTCAAATCCAAAGTTCAACTGCCACTCACTACGGTATAATATGTCCTTATCAAACCTGAAGTTCTATTTGATGTCATATATGCACGTGTAAATAATCCCATTATCATTTTTGGCCTGCTCAGTTTTACCACTTTCCTGTGTGTTTTAACGTTTACTTCCGATTTCAGTGCTTAAAGTTCCTCCACAACACAGTTAAGCTACTTAAATTGTATTTTTCAAACCCACACATTTATTTTAGGTATATTACAGGAAACACCCAGTCCAAATGTAATTGCCTTTCACTATTGGTTTAAATATAAATTGGACCAGATTAAGTCAGGTCCTCCTTGTCAACATTGAAGAATTAAACCGACAAAAGTGGAGAGTTTCTTTCCAGGAGAGCTCTGATTAGCCTTCAGAAAACCTCATATTTTGGCCCAATTTACCTAATCTAAAACCAACAGTAGCATTCTCAAGCATCCTTAACATTTAAGAAAAAATAAAAATCTGAAATGGTACTTGGTTAATTGTTTTCTCCGAGGGATGCCAAATGACGCATTCAAGAATGTAATTACTCTGATATTGTTTTGAATTGAATAGCTTGAGTCCAATTGTTTTTTGTGCCAGTGGAGGCTCTGCCCTGTCAACAGGGCTATAATCAGGCAGAAGTGGCTCCAGGAGACACAGAAACATCCACATGTCCCATAAGCTCCTACACGTGCCAGTTGTGATGCGGCGTGGTATCACCCAAACCACCTGCAGCCCTTTCATCCTAATTGGAAACTTTACTTGAATATGCACACACAGATAAACACACACACACAGATATATTTGTTTCAATGCTGGCAAACTGGATGGATCTTTTTTTGGAGATGGCCTCATTGCTTCCAAAACAGGCCTAAAAAATGTGCAGTTGTGCAAACCAGACAACTGGCGGTTTATCAAATACACAAATGAATGTGAACACAGACGGGGGTTTGTAAATTAAAACCAGTTAGAGAGGAAGCATTATACTCAGACATAACTACACTCATGATAGCAAGCATATCATGTATGTTCATTGACTCATATTGTCCCAACAAAACAAACTAATAATAATAAACAAATATTATTATTATTAATATTAATATTAGAAACTGAAATTAAAAGTAACCCAGAATTGAACCAGGTCCAAACCGGGACTAATTCAATAGTCCTACAATGTAGTAATGTAATACATTTACATGTTTCAATACAATCACAACAAAGTAGCCTATTTGACTGATTGATTTTACCAGTGCAGAAAAGAAACGAATGTATCGACAACTGTCTACTCCAAACCTTGAAGTCGCTCATTCAGAACATGAAGTACGGGAAACACACTGCCCAGACTTTGATCCTCCTGAAGTGCCTCTTCATGGGATATTCCAGGTTAGGGTCAACAAGCAGACTTCAACCACATCAATCATCAGTGTGTCTTCGATTTTCTTCGACAACTCTTCTAAAACAACAATTACCCCAAACAATCTACACAATTAAAGTAATGAGAGTATTTGTAGTTACTTCCCACCTCTGTCCATTACTCTGTTATTACAGTAAAGTAAAGTGTGACTGGATTATGAGTGGCTTCGCCTGTATTTCCCCAGCTGTCGCCTGTAAATCATCTCTTCTGAGGGGGAATAATTGAATGGAGAGTCCTCACCTCTTCAGCAGCAAGTCCTCGTCAGCTCCACATCCTGCAGCTTTCCTCGCGTTGATGTGACACTTTTAAAAGTGTGACACACAGACAGGATCCCTGGGTCCCCTTTGATCAACAGAGAACGAGAAAATATAATGAAGACACTGTAGATCTGTGTCTTTCAACAACAACCAACTAACTTTACCAAGATGTTTTGTTCGTTTTGAACAGCTGCTGCACCATCCCTGAAGGAATTGAGTCATTTACATGGAAGTCCGTATTACAAGCAGGTTTGATTTTATTTTATAACCATCTGTTGTTGTTTTAACATCATAACACTTAAGATCGCACAAACCCAAAGCTGTTTCACTTGAGAATTGATCATCCCAAAGAAATTACAAGTGAACAAGTGGACGATCTGAAAGTTAATTTACCTGAAGTTGAAAGAGAAGTTAACTTAAGCATCTTCTTCTAAATGATAATGCTGTAACTCTGAACTGCAGCGCCCCCTGCCTGTCACATGCGCTATAGTTAGACGTGACACAGTTTTGTTTCTTTTTTTACTTTCAAATGCAATTTGTGAGCTATAAAAGAGCATATGACAGGTTGGATTGCACAGTTCACTAAAGAGTAGCGATCTTTTTAGATCTCACAAAAGATTTGGCAATTTTTTTGTCTAGTTTGACCAATTTTGTCCTGGTTGGACATGAGCAGGAGATGTGACATAGAGGTCATTCCACAAGTATTTACTGCAACCAAACTGTAAAGAAGAGCAGGGCCACAGTGGTGCCCCCAGGCCCCCACCCCTATTTGAATATGTAAACAATACGTACATGTTTTTAATTAATTGTTGTTGTTGTTGTTGTTGTTGTTGTTGTTGTTGTTGTTGTTGTTGTTGTTGTTGTTGTTGTTGTTGTTGTTGTTGTTGTTGTTGTTGTTGTTGTTGTTGATGATAATGTCCCTAAATGTCCTTGCTCCGTCCCAGCGTCACCTGAAGCTTCTCCTGCTCTTGTGCAGAACAGATTGAGGCTCTATAAAACACTACAGGCTGAAAATCATTGATGTTTTCTGATGCATTAATGAAAACAAAACTTTGACATTGTGCACACCGCAGTGTCAGCTCCGCGGAGCTGCACCAGCTCCACAAATCACAAGTCTTGTTCCATTCACTCTTTTTCATGGTTTCTAATTGAATATTTTCGTTTTACTCCTTGGGATTCCTAGAATACTTTTGCACGTCAAAACTGAGTCCTAATTTGTATTGTTAAAGAAAGGCAGACTATACCTACTGTAGGCTCACCGTTTGATTGCAAAGGGAACAGTGCAGCTGCTGCACAAATAGTCCACATCATTCAGTCCAAACTGCCTGATCAGGTTGGAGCCCCTCGGGCGCCTGATGCCCTACGCCAGGGGTGTCCAAACATTTTTCACAGAGGGCCACATTTTGAAACTTACACGGAGCAGAGGGCCACAAACAACCCGACAATGAAGTGAACTATTCGAAATGTAGCATTTGACATTGTTTCGATGAGCCTCCACACCTTTAATAAAACTTGTAATATTAATATTCGGTTGGTTTA
Organism: Eucyclogobius newberryi; assembly: GCF_026437365.1. Taxonomy (NCBI): domain Eukaryota; kingdom Metazoa; phylum Chordata; class Actinopteri; order Gobiiformes; family Gobiidae; genus Eucyclogobius; species Eucyclogobius newberryi. Next base: position 27,346,928 of record NW_027315801.1, read on the forward strand.
AGATAAAAAAAAAATATTGATTTTTTTTTTTATTTTACAATAAAAAGTACTACTTTTTGTTGTTTGGACCAACGTAGCAGGAAGCCGGAGGGCCAACAATAATGGTCTGAGGGCCGCATTTGGACCCCGGACCACAGTTTGGACACCCCTGCCCTATTCATTGCGCGTTTTGTGCATAATGGGAGCAGCAGCACTGAACAAGAGCCAAATACACAATAGATGTGATTTGAAAAATAATATCTGGTAACACATATTTTGTTAAATTATTGTTTAAGCCGTCCAAAAAGGTTCTCTGGAATATTGCTTGTTGACATCAACAGATTATCCCAATTTGTCTTCATGGACTGCCACTTGACATGTAAAACTATGATAAATATTTACCATATGTTCTGACCCGCCAAACTACGCAATAATTAGAAAAAACGGTCATTTGCACTTTAAAATTAAGTAGTACTGTGCGATTTCTTCTTTGTCTGTGTAACCCACATCGAGTAGTGCAAATACCCCCTCTGGCGTCCAATTTCAGCAAAGCACACACTGAAGCCGCCTGAAGCCGCCTGGAGCCGCCTGGAGCCGCCTGGAGCCGCCTGGAGCCGCATCAGCCTGAGCCGCAGTAATGATCTCGTCTCGTGGGCCGATCGCTCTCCGCGTGAGTCTCGGAGGGAGGAGAGTGATGCTGCTCTGTGCGCGTGGCTTTCTCTGCGGGAGCACTTACATTTACTGATTTGTGCCGCTATGCTTTGTGTCAAGTCTGAAATGGAATCTTGACAAAATGTTTCTGCATAATGAAATAATAATCACGTCTTACCAGGAGGCTGAGTCGATTTTAGGAAACAAAATGTTTTCCAAAGGCTTTTGTATGGGTGGGGGGAAGATACAGATACACTATTTATTCATGGACATGTTTTCACGTTATAGACTAGATTTCAACAAGACTTAAAATAGGTTTTCTATTTTAACAGTAATGAAAGTAGCATTATTGACATTTCAGGTTTGCCAGCTGTTTGTCTCCCTAGGGGATGATGTTCCACAGATGGCATTCATCTGTCTTTACGAAGCAGTTGTTACCAGGTGAAGTTACAGGTCAGATCTGTGAAGAAGAGACCCTGCTCACAGTGGGAATGCATGTCACGCTGCAGTAAATGACATCCTAAGTAATCGTAATCTGCAGTGAAGGCACAGTAGACAAACGTCAACAGTTATGTTTTAATGGTTTCATTCATTATCAAATCTTTCACACTCAAACAATATTTGAAATGTTTTATTTTATAGAATTTAGGACAACCAACTCTCAAATAAAAAAAGGAAAACCAACAGCAACATTTTTTTCTCTTAAAAAAATATCAGCCTTTCCCCTTAGTTCACAAACCGTTTTGATACATGAGACAAACAGAAAAGTGATCCGAAGGCCATAAACATTTGTTGGCAAATATAAATATAGTGGTCTGACAGGGTCAAAGATCACGCAGAGTGTACGTACAGTTATGTGACAGTAGGACACTCGGCACTGCCTGTATCAATTGTTATTAATGTAGAAAATGATGAACCTACTTTAGGGTTTTTGACAAGGAAATATATACATTCATTTAAGTCTCTGGAGAATCACCAAAACGCCCCTTCACTTGAGCTGATTGTCTATTCAGGAGCATAGTTGTGAGAGTATGAGTAGTCCGAGTAGTAATTCTGTCCTCTGCCTCGTCCTCCCTGAAAGCCCCAGTAAGAGCCTGGTCCTCCACCGCCTCGCATGGGCCGGGGCCAATGTCCCCCAGGAGCAGGACCCCTCCCCCGGAAACCCCCCACTGCCCCTGGGTTCATAGCACCTCGTATAGGCCCATGGTCCATGGGTCCACGTGTGGGCACAAACCCACTGTAGCCAGCCCCTGAGTGTAAAGGAGGCGGCGGCATTCTAGGCCTGTGTATAGAACTCCCCCTGGTGTCCGCTGCAGGAACACCCACAGCTGGACCAGGAGTGTCAGAGTTCAATGGAGTCCTGTCCCCTTGACAACTGAGATTGCTGCCTCCCATCAGTTCAGTACTGGTGTCCACACAGAGAGGCGCCCCCCACATGCCCTCTCCAGGCCCCAGTGTTCTGTCCAACGTCACAGGGACATTAGAAGTGATGCCTGCCGTGTAAGCTGCTTGAGCTGTGTTCACACATTCTGAAAAGGGCCGTGGAGCCGTGAGGGGAGAACCCTCTGCAGTTTCTGCCCCTGTGCTGTCGGACCTGTACGTGTGGCCCAACATCATGAGATGAGGCGGAGGTGGCGGTTTAACTTCAAGGGGTAACGATGCCAGATTGGCAAGAGTTTCGGCAGGGACAGGTGCAGGAGTATTGGGCGCTGCGCCCGTGGTTGAGACCAGGGGCCGGTAGTCAGCCTCCTGTGTGCTGCTGGAGGGAGAGGCGGGGTATGCCGGGGAGGCGTTGTAGCTGGAGGTGCCAGTGTAGGATGACCAGGGCGCAGAAGGGCAAAGGAAGCTCTGATGAGGGTTGACGGGGAATCCTCCAGGGGACAAACTGTCAAAGTCTGCTGGTCCAAGCTGGTTTACCGCTTTGAACTGGGAGATGACACTTTTGAGGGCGCTGTAGTCGGACAGAGAGGGAGGTTTGCAAGGGTTGGCCAGTTGATCTGGGAGAGGAGGGCGAAACGCCTCTTTGTCGGGAAGTGGGGGCTGCACAAGCATATCTCCCTCTTGGTTTTGTTCTTCTGAGATCCCAGGTGCTTCACCATCGTCCTCGGAGTCGATGGACATGTCTTCCTCCACACACTCATCGTTCACTACTGTAAGAGAGAAAGAACCATTTACAAATATCAGCCAAAAACATATGAAATGGTTTGTATGGAACAAGAACATAATGAAGTGTCTACATCTGGAGCAGTCAAACAAAGCAACCAGGCCAAAAAAAAATGTCTACAGTCTATTCAAATGTTCACCATATTTGTGACATTGATGCTTACATTAAACTTAATGACAACTGAGCCAAAGCATGAATTTCATTGTTATATTTCATTGAATTGTTTTATGCACTGCTCTGTCATCAGAACTCACCAGTCGAGGGAGGCGTGGGAAGCTCATTATGATTGATGGAACCAATCAGACTGTGGAAACTGTTCATGACGTCATCAATGCTCGCGATGACTATCCCATTCCTGGAGTACTGGAGAAACATCTCAAACGGACGCTCCGTGAGGAAAATGAGGTGGCGTTGCTGTGTGTGCTGGGCCTGTAGTTTTATGAGACAGTCGAGATCGGGCGCCTGCCGTGACACCGTGTCGCACTCGTGATAAGGCAAGAACTCCACCAAGTGCTTCTTCTGATACATGTTCAGGAGATTCAACAGGCCCATCGCGTTCGCATTGAGTCTGGGAGAGAAAAAAAAAAGAATATTAATAAAACATAGTAGTCTCCATATTGCCTTATCCAATTACGGTATAGACAAGACTTCATTACTACTAATTATTCCAGACATTGCACGTTTTTGTGAGAGAGATTGTCTCTTTCTAACACGCATTCTTCACTTTGCCTCAATAAGTCGGTGTAATCCCTCATTCGTCCAGGCGTGTTCCATAGTAGAAAAAGCTTCAGTTGTAGTCATCTGGACTCAGTTAGAAAAAGTAGACGTTTCGACTCTCATCCAAGAGTCGTTGTCAATAACAGAATTTAGGTCGAGAACTCCGATATTAATACTGTTCTGTGGTAAGACCCGCCCATTGGGAGGAGCCTTCCTGAAGTAGAAAGAGTTGTTGGTTTCAACAGAAATACAAGGGGGGAGTTTCTGTTGAAACCAACAACTCTTTCTACTTCAGGAAGGCTCCTCCCAATGGGCGGGTCTTACCACAGAACAGTATTAATATCGGAGTTCTCGACCTAAATTCTGTTATTGACAATGACTCTTGGATGAGAGTCGAAACGTCTACTTTTTCAAACTGAGTCCAGATGACTACAACTGAAGCTTTTTCTATTTGCCTCAATAACTAACCTGCCCAGTTCCTTCAGTTTCTTCTGTGACTTGCAATGCACCTTCCACTGCCAGGGGTGCTCCGGGGTGCTCTGCTCCTCTAAGAATTTAAGTATCCCCTGCAAACGATCTGGACAGAAAAATGAGTCATTAGTTAATCCGCTGACAGCTGCAGCCAAAACTTTCCGTGGAGAATGTAAAATGTTACCCTGGGTGATGGAGTCGGGGTTGAGGACAAACTCATCGGACACCATGAAGCCGCCGGACACAAAGAGCTCATTGTACGTGTGGTTTTTGACGTCGTCCAGAGAATCGACTCCAGCAAAACTCACCAAAGGCAGCTTCTTTAAGGACACTAATGCTGGGATCTGCAAAAATAAGGACAAATATTTTATTTGAGCTTGAACGGGGATTTGCAGGTTGAACAATCTGTTTTTTTTTTTAAGATTGTTGATTCAAAGAACAAATCTCTTGAGTAATTGTTATTCACAGGTGGCACAGGCAGTTGAATTAATGAATGAATGATTTGCCAAAAATTGTTCATATTTCTGTTCACAAACAGAATTTTGATGATGACTCATCTCCAGCTCTTTTGGACATCAGTTCGTTTAGTTGGAGCACGGCCAATCCGCAAGGCCCTGACTACAATGAGCAAACACCGTCAGGTAAATGTGACGAGTAAAAAAAATACTTTAGTTCCTGCTCTCATTACAACTAAACTTTAGGCCGGGCAACTAACGATTACTCTATATAGTCGACTAGTCTGTGATCATTATTTTGATTAGTCAACTCATCAAATAATATGATTATATATTCAAGTTTTAAATGAATCAACCAAATAAAAGTTTGTCACAAAGGCTTTGAATATTTACAAATACTCACAAACAAATACTGTATTAATGAAAATCTGAAATATTTTATAATTTTTTGACTTAATACCAATACTAAAATACAATCTAAATATTTTTATGAATATCGACTAGTCACGATTAGTTGATTAATTGTTGCAGCTATAAACTAAACTGTGCAGCAAATATTTACCAAGTCAATCTGTAATAACCATGATGCTTATTTAGCCAATGACTGAACGTGGGGACTTTTCAGTTTAATGTCTTCCTCAAGATGAGAGTCCGGCCTCTACTCCAAATTCAAACTAAAACCAGTTCTGTTTAGCTGTGCATGGGACTAAAAGCAATCTGAATCCCTTTGTGTACAAATTGTGCCCTACAAATAAACATGCCTTAAAATGTATATTAGTAATGCATTGGTCTTGCTATGTATTCACTCAGTCACACTCAGACAATCATAAATCATACATTTTAAGGGTTTATGTTACTGCTTTTAAATGATTTTGAGGCTCCCAGTGGTAATCTAAAATTCAAAGCGTGTGATCTTACCTTATGCACGTGGGCAGCGATGTGTTCATTCTGAATGATGATCAGGAGCTTATCTAAACTGCCACTGTTCTCCAGGAACGTCTGAGGGCTGCTCTCACTGTTGCCCAGACTGATCAAGTACTCCTTTGTGACAGACAGAAGAGACGTGCTTGTTAGGGCCGGACACACCAGTTACTCCAGCACAGACAGAGCCACGCACCAGTGACAGAAACACTGTATTTTAATCATTGCCTTGAACAACAGTCAACTTTGTACCATTTGTGAAGTCAAACTATTTGGTTAAAAACTGGGAACGGAATCAAGTTAAAATTATTTATTTAGTGTTTTATGAAAACTGGAGAGAAAAAATATATTCTATCAAAAAATCTTATGTTGTGGAATGCCTACTTAATTATTTTAGTAGAAATTGAATAACTTTTTTCAAAATATTTAATTCTAATTAGGGAGGCACAGAAAGAGCTTTAGTTCTTGAATATAGACTGAAAATAGCCTCTCAGCAAAAATAACATAACTAAAGTGATCCAAATTTGATATATAGCTAAGTGACATAAGAACAGGCTGAAACAAACAAGTGTTTGAGATGTTCTGTGGGTCAATAAGGGTCAGTTACAGAAATGCAACGATACAGTTTCAAGACTATTCAATACACATTGATACACGGGTCACAATATTTATAAAATATTAAAAGTTTTAGATCTCAGAAGTATTAAAGTCTCGAAGACTTTCCTCTATCATTTTTAATGGTAATTATCAATAAAACATAGTATTTTATTCTATTAAACCATCTCTTTGTTTGAATATATATTTCTTACACATCTGTTATTGTACTTTTTTACAGCTACTTTTTTCCCACGCTTTGAACCCTGCAGTCAATACAACGGTGCATCTAATTTATAGATTTGACTGGCTAAATTCCACCGGAGAGCTATCAAGCTGGAAGCACAAGCGTTTGACACACAGTACAAGATGTCAGGGGACTTTAAGCTTCAAAATGCTGTGTATTTTTATTACAATCAAACTCATATTGACAGAGAAATTAGTCTAATGAGGAAGTGAATCTATACATGGCAGAACACAAAGACAAACACGGAGCGCGGACATGCGATATACGCCGGTCTGCAGTTTAGAACCTGCTGCAGAGAAATGAGACTCTTGGTCAGACCTGACACACAAGTCAAAAGACAACATGTGCATCACTGTCATAGACCATATTTCTGTGTAAATATATCATGTTACAATGTAATACTCGCCAAGCACAAGCTCAGGACCAAATGTGAAGACAAGGACAAATCAGCTCATACAGAGTAATAAAGGATAGAGGGGACCGTAGGACAGCTCAGATGTGTTTTCTGCTAGTTAAACCTCAAACTGCAGTGCGTTTTATTATAATCCAACTCATATTCTCTGAGTGCAGGTGCACCGCGAGAACCCCGGTTCACTACCACCTTTATTTATGTGTAAAGATCTCATGTTACAACGTAGGCACCAGCGGTTTATCGACAAGTAGGGGCCCGTATGTGTACTAGTTCTATTTTCTTTGTAAATTTTGTGTGCGCTGCTTTTATTCAGGAGAGCTATATTGCCCAAAACGTACGGTACTCAACCCAAAATATTTTACTGGATCAGCGCCGATATGCAATCCCACACAACTCATTCACCCTACCTTGATCTCTTTGCAGATAGTGCTTTCCTCAGTCTCGTCTCCGGAGTAGATGAAAAACTTGACAGTATTCTTGGTGACATCTTTAAAGATCTCCACCAGACTGCTGAACACTTCGGGTTTGAGCTGTCCGATGAGGCTCCCGGCCAGAAGCCCCGGGCCACGGCCTGAGGAAGCGTCCTGGTTATCAAGGCAGGCGCTCGGAGAGTCGGGAGTAGCATGAGTAGGAGAGTACATCATCACCCGCTCCCCTTTATGGCCTTCAGATTTGACCTTAGTGGATGGCTTATCATTGACTGGGGCTAGTTTGGCAGCAGTGGCGGTGGATGTTGTACTGGAAGAGGGCTCTGCTGCAGCTGACGACTGGTTTGTTGTCGCGGAGGGGACAGTGAGATCAGATGTAGAGACGGGGGGAACTGAAGGAGAATCCTCTGAGGGAGCAGGGATTAGCTTGCTTATCCTCTCGCTCAGTATTTTGACATGGCTCTCGACAGATACGGCGCCGGTGTAGGGAACGACAAACTCTGAGAAGCTACTGTTGGGCTGCCAGCAGTGTCTCCTGGGTAACCGCGGCGGAAGCTTTGAGGTATAGGAAATGTGGTGACTTTGCATAAGGCTTTTGATGTCCGACGTCATGCTATACACTTCCTGGTTTAGAATAGTGTCCAGGCTGATGGAAGGCCTCGCCGCGGGGAGTTCCTCCACTACAGCTAATACTGGCGGTGGAGCGGGGGTCTTTTTCACTAACGTCACTGGGGGCACCTTTGCCTTCGGGTAACTATTCTCCGGCTCCACCTCAGTCTTCACTTCTTGCTTTATGTCGGGCTTAAATTCGGGCTTAAGCTCAGGTTTGATATCCGCTTTTAACTCGGACTTCAATTTCTCCGGTAGCTTTGAGGACAGCTGCTCTTTGTCTGCGAAGGAAGCAAAAAAGGACACGTGAAAAGATTTGAACCAAATTAAGAATATGTCGAGCGAACATGAACAGAGAATAGGTGGTGCTTCGCTCAAATAAAGTACCTTCAGAATTGGACGCTGCCCAGTGGAGGTCGTTGGACGTGTGAGCTTTCTCCAATGGCGACCCTGCACTGAAGGGACTTCCAGGGCTGCAATCCATGTCCTCCTAAACAAAGAACATGGTCCCGCACGCTGGTTAAAGCAACTGTGGCTAAAACCATTTGACAATAATAAGTAATGATAATTAATAATAATAAAGCATCTACCTCCACGTAATTTGTCTGTGCTGCCAGTTCGTTTGGCTTCCTTTGGTCATTATTGGGGGTGACGGAGTCGGTCCTTTCAGATCCTGCATCATCCGGCTTTGGTTTTGAACCCTGAGCGACGGCTTTGTTGAGTGTGGCCAGCAGAATCTTGAGCAGGCCTTGGGTCTCTGTGATGGCCGACCCCTGCTTGGTGTGCGTTTTGAGCTCAGAGTCATAACCGATACGCTCCATTACGGAGTACAGATTGTCCGCCGGCGCGACTTCCTGCGATCCTAACAGACACGATAAAATAGAGAACACATCATTGGGTTGGAGCTTGGAATGGACTGAAGATACATTAAGTCCGTTCGTTTGTGAAATTTGAAGGTTGAGAAGACAAACGGAAATTGTTTTGCACTAAAACTGGAAAATGAATGCATATACATTTAACAAAATGTCCATGTTTTGTTCAGATCAGTAAGTGTTTTTATTTTTGGTCACAGGCCATGTTTACAAGCATGAGATTTCTGGACCTTAAGATTATTTGAATGACATCCAAACTGCAAAATCTGATCAGAAGGACATGGTTAGAAGGAAATTAGATTACTCGCATGAGATTTGGCTGACATTTTGCTTCTCTTAGATCTCCAAAACCAGGTAATAATCTGATGTTCACTGTGCATTAGGGATGTCAGAACTTCTTTGCAGGACCTGTACGTCTCCAGGACTCTGGTACGAACAGGTTGGATCACAGCCGACCCTTCTCACCCTGGACAACGACTATTCGAACACCGGCAATTTGAACTATACGGTAATTTAATAAACAACCACTCACGATACTGTTCACTTCTGCACTACTCTTATAAATTTAACTGTAAAATTGTGTACATACCAAGTATATTTTTTATCTTATAATGTTAAATCTTATAATGTTAAATGCTTTCTTTAATGCATGCCTTATTTGATTTGATACATTTTGCTTCATTATTGTTCATTGTTGTATGTTGCACTGAATCACCAAATCAAGTTCCTAGCCTGTGAATTTTGTTCACTGACGATGGCAATAAAACTTTTGTGATTCTGATTTTGAAAGATTTCACTGTTGTTTGAGATCAGTCATTGTGAATTAACATTAAACCGTGATGTTTTGTCTCACAATAATCTTAAGACTAAAATCTATTATCGTGGCATACCTAGTGTGCATCCAAGTGAAGATCTTTAAGGGCTTTCTTATTGCAATGTTTTAAGTCTCACTGGTCCACACAGTTAACCATTTGCCCGTGGACTTTGCCTCACCTTGGCTGGGCTCTCCGTTGCTCAGTGAATCTTTGCGTTGGTGTTTGTTTGTTGCTCCTGGCTCATCTCCTTCATGTTTTCTCTTTAAACTATTAACGTCACAACTCACATCCTCCTCCTCTTCCTCATCATCATCGTCATCCTCCTCCCCTGGCTCCTTTACGCGAGTTTTCTTATGAAGCTGAATGAGCTTGAGTAACTTCCTCATTTTCTCCTCATCATACTCGGTCTGGGTCATGGGCGGTTTTGGACCTGGAGACGGCTCAGCTTGCATCTTCGGCTGAACCTGTGCGCCGTTCGAATGCGCAACCCCCGGCTTCTTTTTGTCAGGCCGCTTGTCCGGTGGCGCTCTTTCCGGCTGCACTTTGACAGGGGGTTTCTCGACGCGATCCGAACCCCGATCGGACCCGCCCCAGTCAGACACGGGACTGTAGTCGGGCACCGGTGCGGCCTCAACAACAGGCACCGGGTTACGTATCCTCTCTATAATATCCTTGGCTTTGGTTAGAGGTAACATGTAATTATTAGAGTTGTGGACGTATGTTCGTAGCGCTGCGTCCATGTTGTACTTGGACCTGGTCGGTGTTAGCAGAGGGTTCAACCGGTCGTCCACGTTGCTTTTATAGTCTGGCAGAATGAAGGGGCGCACAGTTGCCGACTCCATGCGCGTCAGATAGTCCGTGGACTGACGCTCAACACCGGAGCTCATGTCCTTGCCTGGGTTGGGCCGAAGTTTGAACATAGAGTAGTGGATGCCTGGGATGAGGGGCTCGGCGGGGGACAGAATCGCCGAATGAGGCTCCATGGACAGTGGCTCGGGCTCGGACATCCGGGTCGCTAAATTCAAAACAAAAAGTGGGAGCGTTAATAGCTGTTAAATGCCCAAACATAAACACATCAAAAGTTATTGTGGTGAGCAATGAAATTTACATTTTACAGTGGATTGTTTTTACTTACTACATTTGAGAGCAACTATCATTACCTTTCTACTCTATATTTTTTAGTTGGACTGAAAAGCAAAGTACATTTCAGTAGCTTTTGTTGATCAAAAATAAGCACAATTCTTTATCAAGATAGTCCATCTAACGCTCACAGTAAAATCTGTGTGAACTACTTTACACTTAAAAAGTAGTAGTAGTAGTAGTAGTAGTAGTAGTAGTAGTAGTAGTAGTAGTAGTAGTAGTAGTAGTTTTACTTTATACATTTTCTTGAGTATTTGTTTGCTCCTGCATCTGTTCTTTTAAATAAAGTGACAAACGAGTGCTTGTTCCACCACTGGTAATAAAGAAGTTATAATGATGAGTGTTTTGCCCAAGGACACAACAGCAGTTTGTAATACACTCAGCACAAACATGAGTGAACCTTTTATGTGGAAATCACAAATCACACTTACAATATTTAGCAACTATTCTTGGTTCCTGAAAGATGAATAATGCTTGCAGGTTTCTCTCAACCTTCCCCCAGCGCTCTACAAAACAAACAAAGATGTTAAGCCTTGCGTTTTACTAGAGGCAGAAAACAGCACAAGGGTGATGTCGGAGCACAGAACAGAGACGGTGTAACGGCACCTTTGGAATCGTGCATCTGAGCAGAGGACAGGAGGAAGAGAAAACCCCGATCAAACAACGACTTCACTAGCACCTGAAGAAGAAGAAAGCCACAGCTGTCAGATTCAACCCAAAGAGGCGACATGTGCGTAAATCTACTGTATGTGCCGTTAAAATAAACATATCTGCTTATATTATAATAAACTGGGGATTTACTGGATGAAGGAAACTCACCAGTCTGTCCCTCTCCAGTTTGTTGACCAGAGCTGCCAGGTTGCCTCTGCCGGGTTTGCCTTTTCCTTCAACGATGTCAAACAAGCTGCACCACAGCCCACACCTCATCACTGTAAAAAGTCAGTTACATTTTCAGGAACAGCACAGTAGGACCTTGATACAGGTCAAGATATTCTCACGTTCACAAATCACGTACCAATTAATAGTATAAAATTGTAACATGAAATTTAGTAAGAGAAAAATTGCATAAGAAAAAAAGAAACGGCAAAAACTTTTAACTACAGCCAGCTGTTAAAAGTGGTTATGTTCATGTGCACACTAAAAATCTGATTATTATCCAATTTCTGGAGTTATCAGACTATTAAAATGTCATGTGAGTATTTGTGTGAGTTCTGATTGTTCATAGTTGATCAGGTTTGACATGAAAAAAAATACCTTTTAGTGAAAATGAATGAAAGAAGTATTTCAAATTCATTGTACTTCTAATACAAGTGACTCTAAAAATCCCTTGATTAATTGACACGTCACCTGGTGTTGTTTATGATCAGATTTCAGATTTTTTGTAAACACACACCAAAAATCTGATCTAAATCTTGGCTTGTCCGATTGCTCTCGTTGTGTTTTTTCCTGGCTATGTAGCGGTAAATGTACTCAGTGACATCTCTGAGCAGAGCTGTGTGTAGGAGTGACTGTGTGGTCTAGACTGACCTTCCCGTGATGCAAGGTAGGTCTCTGAAGAAAACAGTATTGAAGGAATCTTCCTCTTAACCTGCTCCAGCTGCATGCCCTGATTCAGTTCTAGCTTTTCAGATCTACAAAAAAGAGGTGTCAATCAGTGTCAATGTAAGACAAACTTCATAAAATGATTTTCCAGAAAGATCTACGCACAGTTTAAAGGGAAGGTAAGGCCGTGAGGACCGTAAACAAACAGGGAACAATTCTTCCCCCTTGATTACTAGTGGCCCACTCCAAACAGTGTAGCAGCTCTTCCCTAAATTATAAATGAAATAGAAATATGTGAATAGCAATGTAATATAGCATTCACTACATATCAATTAAAATGTTTAGTACCTCTACTTCCTTCTGGTAAAATGGTGTTAAACCTGTAAAACATCCATAGCATAGTGTCATGCAAATATGATGAAGAAATAACACTCTAATTCCTTCTCCATTCTGTACCTGTGTGCAGACATAGGAGTCGTTGCTCCCTCTTTGCCTTTGTACAAAAAGGAAACCACAGCGTAGGGGCACACATGCCGGGGTCTTGCTTTAATTTCCTCGAAAGCAAACTCAAAAAAATATTGCTGTAAAATGAACATAAAATAAATATTTAAAAGGGCCAAAGCGTCACAGTGGTTTATTATCAAAATAGCTCAGGGGCATTCTTTACCTGTGTGTGCTCAAAGGCTCTGTATGACAGCAGCGACGTAACTCTATTGGCACGTTTGGACAGATGACAGTCGAACTTAGGAGTTGGTTCAATGGCGTTTTTAGGCATATTCTCGTGAATGTGCTTTATTCGACCCTGAAAAATATAGAGTGTCAGACTATTTTCTTTTAAATCCAGGCACATCTAAATAGAATAATATATTATACACAACTTACCCTCATGACTTTGAAAACTATCATATCCCCAAATGATCCGGCCTCAAACGGATTAATTTGTAATAAATCTGAATACTTAGAAAGGTAAACACCTGAAAAGACACAAAAAATGAGCCAATCAAAAAATGATTAAACCACATCAACTATACGGGATTTTTACATACACACAAGTTCAAAAAGAGAAACAAAAATGAAAATGCCAACCACATTCAACACACCATCTTTATTCAACAAAAAACAACTTACCGGATGAAGGATTGCCAAGAGTAGTAATCCTTGAGTGACCAACAGACAAACCCTTTTCACAGATCCACTGTAGCTAGAGGGGATAAATAACAAATGGTTGAAAATGTGAAAAGAAAAAAGCTGTTCTTTTAAATGTTAATGGCAAACTAACTTTAGATTTTTCAGGAAACAGAAAGCAGTAGGACTCCACCAGTTCGGGTTCATTTCGACCCTCTTGCTTCATTTCTCTTCTCTTCTCAACAAACTAGAATACAGAAATATTTTGGTGAATACATTTCTCTTTCCCCTCCGGCAGGAGACTTTCCCCAGGCTTGAATGTGATATGAGCCTACCTCTTTCTCCAGCAGCTCGTTGTGGATGAGCCGGGCCTTGCAGTACGTGAAGGTTCCCCGTGATGCAGAGTCCAGGTAAAAGGAGGAAATGGTCTTCACGAGGTCGTCAAACTCTCTACTGTCTGGAGGTAGAAACTGGTACAGGCCTGGACACAAAGAGGCATTCATAGTTATCATGAATTGTATATATTGTTAATTAATTCTGCATTGCACATTGCTCTTAGCAGTGACAGATAAAAGTAAGCATAAATAGAATATGGCACAAGGAAACTAAAAGGAACGTTTGGAACAAGAGTTGGGACCAATATTAGTTTACTCATCAATTCAGATATTTTTACAAACTACCTCAAAGAAATAGGGACGCATATACCACCAAGAAAATCCCCTCACAAAGGAGTATGAAGTGCTACTTTCTACAGTGCAGACACAAACACACTGGTATTTACATGTGGTAGATCAAGACAATCCAAAGCATGCAAAAAGGTGACGCTAGGGCACACAACCATCTGAATACATTTGCCTTAATAAATGAGCCACTAATTTGAGTAGGACAACAACCATCCAGCCAAGACAAGGACAATATTGTGACTTACAATAAAAAACGACAATAATCAAAATAACAGTGGTACATTTTGTATGATTATCACCTCTATACCACCAAATTGAGGAAAAAAAGAAGCTATTTATACATGACGTTTTCTTCAGGATTATTGTTATTCTCACTTATAACAAAGTATTAATCAGATATAGTTGTTTATTCACAATATTATAAGTTTGTATTGTGTTCATGTATTTTGAACGCATTTGTATAGTCATTTGAATACATATCCATAACATTTGTAATCTGTCAGCAATTTTTGTTTAAATGATTGTGATGTCATAATGTTTATCGCAATTACTTTGGCAATGATAAACATGACAACAATTGAATACTGTCCCATGCTTGGCCCATGACTATCTTGAGAGTAAGTTATCATTTTACAAACGTTTATTGTCAACTGGGGCTTCCATAGCTTCCTTGACTCTCAGCTATGGGCTATTTATAATAACGGCTGATGGGTCTAATGCAGAACACAATGCAGCAGACATAAGAGCTTCAGGATAAGTCGTTACATTTGGTTGATGCATAAGTGGTCGCCTGGTGCAAACTTGTTATGGTGCATGGATTAGCTCGTGTCCTTCAATGGGGTCAAAGTGACAAGCGCAGGTTTTCAATTGTAGCACACGTGAGACAGACAACCATACGATCCTCAGTGTGTGTGATGTGCTCCCATGCACTTTAAGCACGTTTGAGCACACGTGTATTCAAAATGCATCCTTCAAGCAGTCTTCTCTTTAACTGTTGTCATGATGAAGTAACTCCTGAGACCACAACCTGGCCATCACCACCAACTTTGCACCAGCCCACGCTTCACAGCATTAACTGTAACAAGCTAATGCAGTGCTAACACACCGATGCCACGGAATAATCCAGGCTCGTGTCAACAAAAACAGTTAATAGTGCATTATCAGAAACGCTTGCTAGCTAACACAGGCTAGCAACATGCTGTAGAATTATGAAAGCCAACGATAGCCACTGTGCAAAATAGCTCGAGGAGGCCACCTTTCCGCTCTCGTATCTTCCTCGGGATTTGGAAATTTTTCCGTGGCAGCTCGTCGTTCGGTCTCTGGCCCGGTAAAGGAGACCCGCTGAAGCTCCGGGAGTCCGTGTGAGCGCTCTTCCTTCGTTCTGGAGCTTCATGTTCGGGCATTACACGGTCCCCACATCCAGGCTGATCGCCATTTTGGTTGGCCGTGGCCGAGGTGGCGGTAGAATTCATCTGCGTTCCGCCGCGGTCCGCACCGGGTCCGTCCGTCGCGGTGCAGTCCGTGTCTCTGTTGCCCGGTGCTTTTGGGTTCAGGGCCATTTTGGGGGCAGCATGCACGCACAAACGGGACAGTATACAGTCTCACAGTCGGGGCGCCGCTTCGCACACACTCTCCTCCTCACCCTGCCTCCGCCATTGTGAAAATGACGTGCGCGTTCTTCTCCACCGCCGCAAAACGCTGCCGTCACTGTTTACATGTGGGAGAATCCGCGCCCCCACACGGACAGCACGGGTACTACATCAATAATGCCATTTTTACTCCCGTGGTGTCCCGAGCGTCTTTTCAGTGCAACATGGGCGGGCGGGCAAGAATGTACGTAAAAACAGAAGCAATCAAAGCACTAATGTCACGACCAATATGATATATTCTCATTTTTAAGTACATTTTGGCAAAACAGAAAAAAAGTTTGGGCTATACACATATTATTTATTGAATCTAACTTGTTGTTAGACAAGGTCGTTTCCAAAGTGCTGCTCATGATAGCAATATAAAACAAACATTTAGCATTAAAAGCCAAATAAAATTACACATTTGAATTTAAAAACAAAATGGTACTGGGCCTAATAAAATCTGTCAGAATAATAACAAATACAGGGAAAATTGGAGTATTAGATTCAATCAAATAAATTAAATCAGTATGACAAACAAAATGCTAAAAAATAAAAATCTAATAAATAAAGAACAACTGGACCACATAAGACATTTGGTTGGTAAAAGTGGGTTTTTAAGTGGGGAATTAATGAGAAACACAATAATAATACTCTTTCTGACAAAACGTATTTATTGTATAGTCCAACGTGCATATATTTATGAGGCTCCCATTATTCCCCTGTTGTAGACATCATACTCCTTGTAACGCAGGTAGTCTTTCAGCCTTGGAGGGAGTGGAAGGAAATTTATAAAATATGGAGCCCTCAAGCGAAGTTGACAAAGATGTTGTCGTATATTTAAGCGGCACAGATGTTTCAGACATCTCACGTTTCCTAGGAGGAAAAAAAAACATGTCAAAGGCAACATTTCTGACATGGGCTGTGAAATTGAATGGTGAAATTACTTGTAATGTCACAAATCTCTGGCCATTGCTTTTGCTCTTGTAAGGTCTCTTTGAGCTTGGTGCAAAAAGACACATTGTCCGTGTAGTCAAGCATAATGCGCACAACCTGACCAGACAGGTGCCTTAACCAGGATACAGTTATTACTTCACAGAACTGTAAAGACAATTTGATGTAATAAAGGTTAATACCTAAAACAGATGACTTTTACTCATTTACATTTTGTTGTGATACTCACCACCATGTCTTTTATAACAGCAGAGGCCCATGGTGCGTAATCATGGGACCCGTCACCATAGGGACAGTCAAAGCAGCGTTTAACATCATAACCATGGTTCAGAATCACCCTCAACATAACCTCATCTTTTAAAGCGTACTGAAGAGCTGAGGGGAAGTGTGTTGTGTTTACCCTTGAGTAGTAGTTAACATTAGCCCCAAACTTTAACAAAATGTTGATCAGTTCATAGTTGCCCTGTCGGAGAGCCACCTGTAGGCAATTGACCGTATCCTGGTTTACCATCGCTCCGGCCTCCAGCAACAGACGACTGCACTGGAGGTCACTGTTGGACACGGCAAAGAAGAGCGCAGACCTCCTTTCATCGTCATAGTTGCGGCGGACTCGTGGGTGGAGCATGAAGTTTGGATCATAGCCAGCTTTGAGCAGCAGGTCTACACAGTGAGCATGGCCTCCAGCAGCTGCAGAGTGGAGAGGACTCATGCCACTGTCCTTTACTGCATACAGGTCCGTCACTGGGATCAGCTTTTCCAGAGCTCTGTCAAAGAAATGCACTAAACTCTTACTCATCAAGTGCTATATTGGACATTGGCCATGCGCTGAGGAAGTAATATAGGAACACTAAATAAGGCACAATAAACGTTTAGCCATGCAATAGAAAATAAATAGACAATTTCAGTTTCTTTCAGTCTGTACCAGGTCGTAAAACAATAAACCAAGATTAAATTAAGACAAAACCAGGTTTCAAACTGAAAAAAACATGGGTTATTATGTAAACTCAAAACCTCTGTATTTTGAAACATTTAACTAACTACGTACAGGACGTGCCCATGGTAGGCCACACGATGAATGGGCAGGTGTCCGCTGTAGAGAGGTAGGTTAGGATCTGCTCCATGGTCCAACAACAACGACATAATGTCAGGGTTTCCTGAGGCAGCAGCATCAAACAAAATGGTGCCTGACTCCGATTCACATTTTACATTAGCTCCTAAAAAAACAAATGTGTAACTGGTGTGAGTGTGGTCATATTTATCCCGATGTAACCAAACAAATCATGTACTTAAAATACAAAGTGCGTTTGTTTTATCTTGAGATATGAGGTTGAGTTTTCCATACCTTTCTGTAGTAGGACTTCTATCACATTAAGATGCCCGTTTTGAGCAGCCAGGGCAAGAGGAGTTTTCTGTTTGATGTCACGTGCATTTGGATTAGCCCCGGACTCCAGGAGCAGATAAACAAAGTTCTCCAGGCCTAGAAATGCAGACTCATGAAGCGCTGTTCGGTCCAAGAGCCCAGTCTGATCAACGTTGGCATTGTAACGCAGCAGCAGAGTGGCTAGGTCATACTGGTCATTCAAAAGAGCTGGGAAAATTAGAACAAAATTAAGTTGAATGAACTAAACACCTTGCATTCACAATATTAAAGAAATACATGTGTGTTGTATTAATTCAAACTGAAAATAGGTTACGCACACATCACGTCATAACATTAATGCTTTTAGATGAAACGCAACATTTATGGTTAATATGTATGTACTAACTCGGCAAACAGAAAGCTGCAAAGTTTAACATCTTGTCTTGATAGAAACAAATCAACTATTGTAACTATAATATAACTGTTGATCCAATTCTTCACAATGAATTATATGGTTCAACATTTATATATTTTCTGTTAGGTTGCCTTCCATTTGGAAATAGGAATTCTTATCTACAGCCCTTGTGGTGTTCTCTGTTTTTGATGGTAAAAAGAGGAAGAAAATGACTGCTGTGATGACAAGCCTCATGATATACACAAAGATTGACATTGAGTATTTATTGTGGAGCCCTATACAAAACATACCAGCGACTAATGGAGAGTCCTGCTCATCATTCTGGGTGTCTGGGTTACTGCCATTCTGTAGGAGGAATGTAGCATTCTCTCGGAGCCCATGGACAATTGCCAAAAACAGTGGCGTCTCACCCTGCAGGGTTCGACACTGTGCGGCACCAGGAGGCGATGCTAACACACAGGGATAAACATCCATGATATAAGAACTATGATTGCCCTCTAGCTTATTACTTTATTGCGATAATAAGTATTAATGTCCATAGAAATTTGTAGCCCACCAACTACTGTACCTACTGTATAAAACAACATAAGAACAATTAAAAACAAGTAACACAATTACCTGAAAAGATAATCTCAAGGATGCGTTTGTTGTCCTGAATTGCTGCTTCGTGCATTGGAATCCATCCACGCTCATCCACTTTACAGAGCGTCTCAGGTTGTATGGTCAGTTCTATCAAAGCATCCTCATCACCTAGAGGTCTCAAACACATGATTCGTTTAGTTGCCTTTTGTGTTGGTCTCAGTAAGGCCATGACCTCAGCTCACCCTCCTTGATTGCTTTATAAATCTCATGTGGATCTTCACTCACTTTCAGATCGCTGTTGATCAGAGGTGGATAGAAACAAGTTATTTTTTAAAAACATCCATTGCCTTATCATTGCAACACAACATATTTTCCTTCTTTTTGAGTATTTTTTATTTATTTATTTAACTGTAAATCTGAAAAAAGTGATTAGATGAATATTTAATTTCCTTTTCTTTGGTTTGTAAGACTTTTTTTTTTTTTTTTTACAAAATACCCTTGCAGTTGATTGTATTCAACTTAATGCAAAGCAGATCACTGAATTCACAAAGCAGTTGCAAATTCACAGAATAATATACAGTATGTCGGTTAAGAAAAGGAGACTTTCACCTTGGATTAAGCCCTTTAAGTTTCCTGTATTGAATCAGGCTTTGTTCTATTATGTATTGGGTTGCCTCATCGTCATCGTCAAAGTTGTCATCTGATTGGTAAAAATCATCTTTTGTTTCAGTGTTCATCTGTGTTTATGTCCAGCACAGGCTCCAGGAGCTGTGAACAGAGGGAGACAAAAGGTAAACGAGACCGTAAAGCCTGGAGGCACAGAAAAGGACACACCGCTTGCATACTAACAACTGCACAACTGCAAATAACACAGTCAAGGCATTTTTAGAAATCTGATGTCTACACTTAGCTCAGCAAATTCCATCCTTGTTTACATGCAGCCATAAGACAAAAACATACAAGTAAAATATGCTATTTAACTGTGACCAACATAGAAGAAGGCCAACATGGAGGCAGAAAAGTCAGAAAACATATTTACCTTAATTCAATGGCTGCACCCAACTGGTAGTTTTCACAACCGTAACGTCTGCAGGCTCTCAGTTACCCACATACTGTTGCTATATTAGGTCGGCTAAAAATATGAGATCATGGGGCCATCATAGTCAACACCACACTCTGACCCACTATGGACTGAGGGTTTGCCTTACAGTGGCATCATTTCACTTAGATGTTGAGATAACGTAAACAGAGTAACCACAAACAGTAATGTTTTAGACATATGCAAACGTTGTATTTATTTCTATTTGCAATAACTTATATTCAGTAAGAAAAAAGGGGAAAAAGAAAATAAGTTTTGACAATAAAAATTAACAGGGAAGATATGTTGAGCGAAAAATCTGTTCCAACTATGAGCTCAAATCTTTTCAATAATTGTAATAAGGATACAACACTCCCCAGTGTCCATATAGAGTACTGTTGCTGCTACAGTATTGCAGTATATTGAAGAAACCAGGAGAACAAATAGTTTCTATTTGAAATTTCACCCTGATTTTCACCAGATGCCTCCTCCTGGAGCGTAAAGTGGAATGTAACTGACCAACCTTTAAACGTTGTTTCTATTTTGCATTGTTTGATTAGACGTTCTCACCGCAGCGTCAAAGCGTCAAGTTTACATTCAAAGTCAATGTGGACGCGCGTCAGGATGTTTTGAAGGCTGGCTTATGTTTACCCATCAAATCTATGCACATCTCCGCAACACACAGCAACCAGAAAACTTGCGGCAAATACACGACAACAGCCACAAGCTTTGTGTATGGGCGTCGTGTGCGTCGGGGAAGTCTGCGTGGATCTGAAGGGGAAGCAGCATCAGCATCTCAAACGCCCCTGACCGATTCTTTGGTGTGAACCCACTATTAGTCATCAAGCTGACAAAGCATGGCTACTCCACGTTTGACCCAGTGTTGAGGCCTCTGGCTTGTTGGCAGCATCATAGTAATGACAAAGTTAGTAGAGTGGCCTGTGGTCGACAGAGTTCCTTTTCTCTCACTGGTTTTGTAAAGTGGACAAACGTAGAACTTTGCAGACTGGATGATGTTCTTCTTTTCAACTGTGAGGGTAAAAACAGATAATAAAGATATGTGGCAACTAAATGTATATTCATTTCTAGTTGCTACTCAGCACAAACATGACAGTGGTTTGAAATGACTCAAGATTATTTTCTTACTTGGTTTGATCCAGAGAATTGGCATTGAATCAAAAAGGACTTTGGGGTATTGTTCACCCAGAACGCCACTAACAAAAACAAACAAACATGTTTTAACAAGACAATTAATAAGAATGCAGTTGTTCCATTGTGTATTTGTCTTACCTATCTCTGTCCCATCGCGCTCCATCCAAAAACAGTCCATGAACGTAGACGCCATCTTCAGGCGACGCGTCCGACTCATCGATAGAAAGAACCTTTAGCCAAAAAAAAAAAAAAAAAAACCTCAACACACATTTTAAAAGTTTGAATTAAGATAAAAAAAAAACACACACACAAACAATGATTTCACCTCATAATCAAACCCGAGTAAGTCAATAGGGATCCGGTACTTTCTTGCATAGTTTTGCATTGCACCAGTGAGGAAAGCTTGAGTGAAGAAGAATCCAGACAGCCAAAACACGTTAGGCTTATTTCGGTCATGCCACGTCTGTTGACAATGGCAAACAACACAAATAAATGCCTTTCAATAAACTTCCAATTAAGAGTTCAATGTCTTTGTAAAGTCAAATCTTACTTGCAAAAACTTTAGCCTTGCAAGGAACTCAGTAATGTAGCTGCCCAAGGGTTTGAGACTGGGATAGGAGCGCTTGGCCCAGCGTTCTGGCACCTTCCCCACCATTAAACTGCCAGCCACCGCCTCCAGCTCAGCATCCATCACGACTAACCCCTTGATGGCTTTGAGGAGGTTCTGGATGCTAACGCGGATCGTAGTGCACAACCTAACAACATAAAATAATGTATTAACGGCAAAAATTGAAAGCGGAAAACGTTTTGTAGAGGCAGTTTTGGTGTTTACGTGTTGTAACGCTCCATCTCTTGGACCAGTACAGTGTTCATACTCTCCTCATACTGAACAGGGAATTTCAAAAGAGCCGCTTCAATGTCAAAATTATCTGGCAGCTAGAAATAAACAAACAAACAAAGATGATGGACACTGAAAAATAATAATATGAGGGTGTATTGCATTTTTGTGTATACCTGGGTAAGAATATTACTAGCTATGTCATAAAGTGCGTTGTCACTCCCAGAGCTGCTTCCTCTTTTCCCCCCACCTCCTTGAGTAAGCAGCAATGAATAAAATAACAGTTTTGTTTGCTGTAGATCCTTTGAAATATCAACATTTTCGTGCATCCCAAAAATCTCTGGGTGTTGGCTGACCGGCAGTTCCTGCAAAACATGGCACAGACACAATATAAATAGTATAAATAGGACAAATATTATCACTTTCACTAATTCCCTTCCCTTTCCACGATTGTCTCACCTTGATATACTCGATGTATTCTTCATATTGAGACTTTGGTGGTGCGCAGTAATCTCCACTGGGTGAGAAGGTGTAGTGAGGTTTCTCGATGATGTCGCAGTTGTAAAAATCTGCTAAAATGGTCAACAGCAGTCGTCTGTCCCAGTCGTCAGTCACGCGGCCACCATAGTTGCACTCTCCAGTCAAGTAGGTTATAGCTTCAAACGGCACCTCGTCCGATTCATTGACAAACAGCTAAAGAGAAAAATTAAGAGAGAAAACGTTTGAAATCGACGTTTAACACATCATTTTGTTGCTTATTTCATGATATATCTATATATACACGTAATAAATATTAAAATAACAAAAACAACAATACCTGGAGCTGTCTGATGCTTATGCGCAGGTCAGACTCGTTAAAACCATATGGAATATTCCAACCCAGTGGACCAAATTTCTTTCTCTCCTGAACAAGAGCGTGGAAGAAGCACAGTCCATACAAGAGCTTCTCCCAGATCTGAAAGATAAAATCACAAAGGTTTCACTCATTACATAAATCGATTACATTTTTCAATTGCAAACAAGCAACAAACTGAAAAATCAACATTTTCGACAATAAAGTTCTAAATTGCTCACCAGCTCTTTATTGGGACAGTTGCCGAAGAATTCCGACTCGGAAATGGGATCCGTCAGATAAGACTGGAGCAAATTTAATCGAAGACCAGTTGGAGGCTCGTTTGTCATTTTAACACCATTTTGCAGAATTGTCACTGGAAACTGACGAAACAATTTACATCATATCATTATTTTTGAATTACAGTTTACAAAAGAAGGCTTTTAACAAACAGACTAGTGTAATACCTGGTCAGATGGGTAACTCGTGAGCCAAAGTCTAAAACTTGGATGGCATGTTTCTGGGCTTAGGTCTTCGCAGATTTTCTCTAGAGTGGACATCCAAGAAACGGCCAAGTGAACATTTTGCAGACACACCCATGACCCGTCCTGCATCGCTGTGGAGATCATTTTTGCTGCAATGGGACCTTGGCCTTGCCCCAAAGAAATGGACTGGAACTTTGAAGCCGCCATGTTCTTGTCAGTGGCAAATTTGAGCAAACCTTTGGATAGAATAATTTGTTAAGGTTGGAAGAAAATTGGAAGCAGAGGTCCAATAAGATAGGGCTTGATGAGGACAAATTAGGCAGTGAATTTGAACGGTGACCATACAAAAACACTTACTTGACATAGGATCCGCTCCAGGACACAGAACAAACACAAGTGGAATGGTGGCGTTAGAGTCTTGGTAACTTTTACTCAAATCAAATGGAGGCGGTTGGACAAACGTCTTCCCCAGTTTGTCAGTCACATATTTTGTAATGGCCGGTACCATCTTATCAGGCCGTAGACAGCGAACTATGATAATCTTCTGAAGCTCATTGAGTTTTTCACACCAGGGTGCAGGCAGAGGAACTTTTTCTGGATTTTTGCTATCATATATCGGCTTGAATGCCCCGGGGTCATTGATGAAAGCGTTTCTACGCAGCATAAAATTGTTATTAAACCAACTATAATTTAAAAGAGTAGGAAAGTGTAGAGAGTTCAAAAAGTTAAGACTTAACTTACTTTATGCCCTGTAATCCTCGGAGTTCATTGGCTCTGCAGATCTTATCCCAGTTCTTCTCCTGAAGCCAAGTGGGGTCAGGGTTGGGGGTGGTGTTTTGTAGACCCACTCCTCCAGTCAGCAAAAACATGAACTCTGTGTATTCGATATCATTCTTCGCCCTGAATACACAAGACATCAATATCCAATCTGGTAATACAATTGTGTATGTTTTGTAATAATATACTTACAATAGTAGATTAGAGCAGAGGAGGAATGAAAAGAGGAGTTTGTCTTTCTCAAACAGTGAGCGGCAGACATTGGAGTACAAATTGTAGGTGAAATGATCGATGAGGTACCGAAGACGCTTCTCCAGGATCTTGGACTTATTACTGATAGAAATTAGATCATGAAATAGATAACATGAATAATGTGTGTATATGTTTCATTATAATCATGTTAAAGTTAAGTAAGTTAAATAAAGTTAATGCTTACCTGTCTTGGATAGAATTAATATATAGGTTGACAAACCAGCTCAGTGAATACTGGTACATTGGGTCTATATTAGTCAAGTCAGCAATAGTGAAAAACAATGTAGATGAATGCTTTGCTATTGGTCTGTAGCCTTCTCTCGATTCGGCAATTTTGATCTCTGTTTTCTGTGCAATCTGAAAACACAAGATCAGTATTTTAAAGTCTTAAGTACTGTAATATTTATGTTATTGTTTTTAACAATTTGGTTTGCAAACCGCTTGTTTTTTGGTTATCTCATCGGACACAATCTTTGCAGAATCTAAAATCTTAATTGCAGACTCATCTTCCAGGATATTCCCCTCTGAGGACTGTAATGTTTCCAGTATATTGTCTTCAATTTCTTTCAACTGTCTATTATTGGCAGCTGATTGTAGGATTAGGGCATTTCTTTCCTCCTCCAGCTCAGGACTGTGGAGGAAATGCACAAACAATTATCCTTAAACTCCAACAGGCATTGTATAAACATGCTATGGCTGTGGCATCATATTTTGATGACTACCTTTCCTTGGCAACCACAATCCCCAAAAGCTGGTCCTCTAGGCCTTCAGGGGTTATCATGAAATTGAGTAGAGACACTTTGGTGGATAGTTCAGGCATATAGTGTGGGTTTCTAAGTTTAGTAGTCATGTAGAAACGGAAATCTGAAGAGTACTCTATCACACTCTCTCCAAGTCTTATACAGTCTACCCCTCCTAAAAATAGTAGAGTAAAAAAAATACTAGTTAATATAACATATCAAAGAGATGGTTCTTCTTAGGTACATTTGAATCACCTTGTTTGAATATCTGCTTAAGGAGCAGCGGCTCCAACGAAGGGTCAAGGTCTTCTCCCACATTTTCAAGCAGGAGTGGGGTGCCGAACTGAATACAATTTTCCAACGTCCTCATATAATCTCCATCTGTCAACTTTATGACACTCAAGTTGTTGTCCTTTTCTGAATTCTTCACCCACTTGTTAGCCTGGCCTTGAGGATCAATCATTAAAGGCCTAAAATAGCACACATATATTAGATGATATTGACCAACATTTATACATGCATTTATTAGAAATATTTACCATCTTCTTGAATTACTGACAATAACTCCATTGTCAATGGAAAAGCTGTCATTGGGAAGGCCTGCGATATTCCAAGCCCTGATTTTAATTGGATCTCCCAGAGTTTTACTAAGGGAAAACTCATCAGATGAGGGAATATTTCTTGACTGTAAATAGAAGTTAGATAGTTCATATAATTTGCTTATTATGAAGCTTTTTTCATCAACTGTTTTACATACTTTGCAGAGGTTGGTCCAGTCTTTTGTACAGTCCTGTCTGAAGCCTGCAGTAAAGGCTCCCAGGTAAGCAATGACACCAGCCGAAATGATGACATCCCCAGTCAGGTTGTCATAAGTATTCTGAAGGTTTACTGCTGCTTTACGCCACCTGAAACATACATAAATGTAAACTTTTTAAGCAAAGCAAAGTTATTGTAACAGATTTTCCCAAGGTGAACATATTTTGCCCTTTCTTTACCTTGTCTTCTCTCCTCCCAGGCCACCAATAAGCTTTTCGGCTCTTTCCAGTTTTTTTGCACACATATCCACCTGCAACTCTAATTTTGCCTTCTCTTCAGTCTTTTCTTCAAATGTTTTTTGAAGAGCAGCTAAACGATCCTCAACCTCTTTGAGCACAGCTCTCTTCTGGTCCAACAGAGCCATAGTGTCCGCAAGAGACCCTTCAGCAACAGCCAAATTGGCTTTCTTTGGAGCTACAACCTATTGGCACATACATTTTCAATTTAACACGAAAACACCTTCACTTGAGAAACTATATGAAAAGCTCAGTCACACCAGACCTTGGCCACTCTGTCATACACCTCCATTGCTTGTATCCATTTACAAAGGCCTTCAGCTGCTGAAGACGCTTTAGCCACTTTACTGGGGTCGAAATCTGGATTAGTCATGAACTCACTGCGAATCTTTTGCATCACAGATGCCTACAAAGGAAGAAAGATGTGGTAAATATTTATTTATAAAGGGTATAATATGATTGAATATCAAATCATGTTTTCAAGAGAACATACGGGTATATTGTCCTTGTCATACTCTTTGAGATCTCGTAAAAAGTTAATATCACCCAATAGCTTCTTGCTTGGTCCCCAGTAGTCTAACTCCTATAAAATGTAACACACGATCATGAGCATATTGTTGACTGTAAAAACTGTAAAATGTAAGGAATATTTCAGTCTAACTTTTTTCCCAGTTCCAGCAGGGTCAGCGATTTTATCTGGCTTTATATCCTTCATGACACACACAGCAGACATCACAAGCTTCACTCCGGACGGTGGGTTTTTCATGGACTTCACAATAGTGACATCAGAAGGCTGAAACATAGAAGCAGCTTAATTTAGTGAAAGGTCAACTTACTGTACAATAGTTTCTATGGCTGTTACATATATTATTGATTAAAAGAGAAAATACCAACCTTCAAAGTATTTAAGGCTGAAAGTGCTGCCTCAAGAGCAGGGATGGCTTCCGCCAAATCAGCCTCACACTCATTCTTTAAAGCCTGGGCCACATTTGCCTTTGCAGTCGCTGCTTCCTCATCAACACGAACAATTTTACTCTTAGCTTCCACTTCAACCGACTCTACTTCAATAATCTGAAATGCATTAGAGTAAAGCAAGTAAAGAAAACAACAACAACAACAACAACAACAACAACAACCGCAAAACAATTAGAATATACCCACCCCCATCATTTTGGTATTGTCAATTTTAGCCTGTTCCAGTTTGGGCTGTAGGTCCACCAGTTGCTGCTTCATCTCTCCAACCTTAAGGTAAACAAAATAGAATAGAATCTTTACCATTTACCAAGATAAAAATGTATGGCAAAAAACAACAGACTATTGTCAGCTGAACTCTGTATCATCTCCCGGAGTCGATGATGCGCTTAAACTGTGAGCTCAGAGGATATTGGGGCCCTGACACTATACTTCTGGCTTTGATAAGTGTCCGGGCTCTGTACAGTTGACTCAGGGGATTCTGGGGTCTCTCTACAATCTTTGTGCCCACTGAGACAATTTTGTTCAGTTCAGTTTGTTCTTTGTTCTACAGTTCATGTGATTGTGCCATGCAGTGACATGAAAAATGAACAGACTCTCTGACTCTCAACTATTGATTTTTGTGCTCAGCTTTTGTGGACTAAGCTTTCTCAGACAGTACAGTCACTAAATGAGAACATCATTCTATACACACCCACTGCATTCATTTGTAAGTTGAGCATCTGAGAATTTGCTACAGAATATTTGTGCTGAGATTAGAAAACGAGTTCTTTGGTTCTTGACCACACTTGCATAAATACGGCAATATTGTGCAATATACAGTACCTGAGATTCAGCAAAAGCAAGTTTATCCAGACCATTGGTATAACGTTGCTTTGCCTTCATAACAATGTCTCTTTTTGCAGTGAGGAGTTGCCGAAAAGCCTCCATGAGCTCCAGATAGGATGTTGGTGTCACATAATTATAGCGACCAAGTTCTGACAGAAATCTGCAAGTAACAGTTTATTTAGTCAATTGAAAAAAACAAGGAAAATGGAAATGCAATCTTCCAGTCATACCTTGTTGAAAGCTGCTTTGTAGACGTGTGGAATGTTTTACATATAGGTATAACCTCGTTTTGCTCTGTTTCACTCATTTCTAATGACTTCAAGAATGAGACTGCCACTTTCTCAAGCGCCTCTTCTGGCCATGGCTAATGTACAAGATAAAGGACAAATACATTTCAAATTAACTACATGATGGATTTTCATGCGCATATTCTGTCACATTTTAATTTACCTGGAACCAGTCAATAGTGCAGCAATTAACGAGAGATGGAAACTGCCGTAGTCTGTTTCGAAATGCACTTCCGATTGGGCTGAAAGCTACGACAATGTGCAGGTTTTCTCTGCAGTGTGCAATAAAAAAGGCAAACAGAGTCAAAGGACTCAGTTCCACGTTCTTGTTGCCAGCCTGAGCAATTGGGCGTACGGCCTATAAAAGAATAAAAACAAACTAATAACAAAAGAGGTAACAAATTAGAGTGATGGCTTAAAATCGTGTCAGTGGTTTTTATTAGTTTACTTAAATATTTTATGTAGTTATTTAGCCAGGTTTAAACTCATTGAGCTTAACAATCTCTTTTTGAAGATCAACCTGGCCAAGAGACTGCAGTTAGTTTTAGTATACTGTACCTCCATGATTTCTTGCTTTTCATCTGAAGCGAAAAGATTAGGAACCTCTCCAGTGTTCAGCACACTGTCCACGTCTTCAAGAAACGCTTCATCTTTGATCTGAGTATCTGTGAGGAGGAACACTGTCTTCTGACTTTTCACTCCAGCATTTTTCATCAGCATCTACATCAAATTCAGAGTTAGCTTACACATCTACATTATAAACCTTCCTTGACATTTGTGTAATGGTCACCTTGAGATCATCCCTCCATTCGGTCATGCCGTAGCTCTTGGAGATTTCCGGCTGAAACATGGTCATGTGGGCCATAAAAGCGGCCAAACGGGTTATGGACTGTCGACCGCTGCCTCCCAAACCCACCAGCAGAGCGTTCCCTCCAGGCTGCTTTAACACACGACTGATGCGCGACAGGTGCTCCAAAACATATCTATATGACAAAGACAATATATTTAAATCAACAAACGACATAAGTCTTGATCTATTAAACACGGGGGGAAAATAACACTGTAGTATATAATAAAATAATAAATTACCGGAATATTACAAGGTTCATGCGGCTCTTGTTCATCTGGTTGTATTCTACCAAACAGGATTCCACCACCTGAGCAAAACTTTCCATTGATGGTATTTCAGCATACAGACGGTCATCATCTTCCAAGTCAGGGTTCATGTAGTCACCAAATAAAAGATTTTGCATGTCCTCTTCTACGAGCTATTAAAAAAAAATATATATTTAATTAATTAATTCACCTAAAACATATTACATCAAGTTTGAAGACTGTTTTTGAACTTACTTGATTGCCTGTTTTTAGATGTTCAAAGACTGTCTCAAATGACAGCTTAAAGATTTCTTGCAGAATGCTGCTCATAAGTCCGTAAAGCCATGTGCGGTCACTGTCATCTACCAAACGGTCGTAATAGACTCGGAAAACTTCATGAACAAACAAGCGGATCATAGTTTGTCTGCTTTTAAGTGACTGTTTCTTCAGCAGCAGACAGCCCTGGATCACTCTGGAGAAGTCACGCAAGTTAAAAGTGTAATGTGATTTAGCTGGAGTCGGAAGCAGATTCTCCATGGCCGCCTTGTAGACCTGTGCACACCAAAGCACATCATTGAAAACTGTATGCAGCAATAATATGCGACAATGGTGATTTAGTAGAACTTACCTCCATGGTGGCTGTGACGATTTGATTGCCAATAGTGAAATATTCAGAAGAAAACTCATTGTTTTTTAGATAAAATGACACTATGTTGGAGAATATGTGAACCATTGTGTCATCACTGAAGGAGTTAATGCTGAAAATGTTGAAGTGTCTCAGGAAGCGAGACGTAACTGCATTTCTTCCACCACCAGGAGGACCCATTGCAGAGATAAGCTGAATGTCTACGAGAGAGATCCTAGATGTGTCCTTAAGATCATACCTACAAAAATATATATGAATGTAAATAATAATCAAATAGACAATACTAAATACTAATTACAATCTTGTATAATATTATACGGTATTATATTGTATTCCATTCAATGATATTCCATTAATTAAAGCAAATTTAGTACCAGTTATTATGGTCGATGTATTGTCTGAGAAGTTCCACTGGTGGTTGTGCTCCAAACTGTTCCAGGGCTGGCATATTCACATCATCAACAAATATGATGCACTTCTTTCCCATAGGGGGCCCATAGACTCCCTTTCTTCGCTTATCTAATTTGGACATAATGATGTTCTGGAAAAAACAAAAAAAATACACAAAGTACACATTTTGGTTTGGATTTTGAAGAAAACTTTTGAAACTCTGAAGGCTTACCTGTATCTGATTGGAACTTGTACGTGCTGAAAAGTTGATGAAAAAGGGTAGGTAGAGATCTTTGTCCAAATTGTTCATTAGTTTGTCCTTGACATACACAGACTTGCCAGTGCCAGTGGGGCCGACAAACAAACCAGGCCTGAACAGCGATTAAACACAGTAAAAAAAAAAAAGCATGTTATTGCACCTTAAACCTTCAAAATACTGTACGTCTATTTCAGAATGGTATGTAATGCTAGAAAAAGATCCTTACACTCCATATGTGATGCATAGATCCATAAGGTATGTGTAACGAACAGTGTCAATTGTGGGAACAATTATCGATTGCACTTTGGTGTTTTTGTCCCCCAGGTTGATGTTCTTGATGCTTTCATTCCAGTGAATCCAGCGACCTCTACCTTGAAACTGTACAAAAACACTCATTAGCTTAATTTAATGTAGTAATTAAGGCAATTGTATAAAAGTAATTAATAACAGTAGTACCTCATAATAGTAGTCGTAAACTAGTCCTTTTTCATCTAATGGACAGTCCCATTTCCCTACACTCTCAGGTATGGGGCCTGACCTTCCTTTTAAAAAGGATCTGATGAATTCACTAAACCTCGCTCTACTCTGTGTATCACCACTGCCTCCTACTGACCACACCAAGGAGAAGGAAAAGGCAGCCTGTGGGAGAAAGATAGAGGTTATATAAACAAGCTGGAGAAAAGTGATTAAAAGCTGCAAAAAAAAAGAAAAAATCTCAATTTACCATGACCCAAACACGAAGGATATCCATCCCAGGGCTTGTCTTAACAGGTTCAGTTAACAGCATTTCAAACAGCCGACACAATGACGTCACAGTGTTACTGCTACTAGTCGGGACAACTTCCTGTAAAAAAAACAAAGAAAAAACAAAACAAAACACGTTTAACATTAAGGATGATGTAAATTATAAGTTTACATTTCATTTCATTTTCATGCTTAAGCTACCTTGCAATTTTTGCGCATCATTCTCAGTGCAGGGGATACAAGCCAGTGGAATAGTCCTAACAATAGGGTCCGGCACTCTGGACTTTGTAAATTCTCTGGAAGAGTGTTGATCCAGGAAAGAACTAAAGGCTCCCAACCTAACTGCGATGGCTCCATGTAGATCATACCACATCTGCTGACTGTGGCAGGCTGCAGAACAATCACAGTAAATACAACTGCATGCTCATATACTAAGATAAACCATAGTATCTGGCCTACTTACAGAAGCTTGCGAAAGATCCATGGCCTCAAAGATCAGACTCATTTGATTGGACATTTGAATGATCTCACCGCTCATCAGACACAGCTGTAAGGGTCAATTCAAGTTTAAAAAGTGTGCAAATACAGACAAGACGGATCATTTCCCTCACCTTTTTGTTATCATCAAGTACTGTGTTCATGCTCTCAATCCACAGTGTATCTATGGGCCCATCAAACACCACCCATTTGCGATCTGGAGTCTCGGCTGATGCAAATTCCCGAAACGTGTTAGCCACAATACCATCTGTCCACTGTTTAAAAAAAAGAAAGAATTGTACCACATGAAGGCTATTTTATAAAATGTCTACGGTTAGACAGTAATGTACCTCATGGGAAACCAAATCAAATTGCCCGAATAGCTGTCCCATAGTGATAGATTTGGGGTTCAGTGTCCTGTAAATGATCTTCTCCTCCTCATGACCCTGTTCATTCATGAGCGTCAGTGTGTCTGCTAGAACATGAAGAACTTTTGTCTTCCCTGCAAAGGACTCTCCAACCAACATGAAACTGGCAGAGATAAACATAAATGGATGTAAGAATAATTATATGCTATGTGTATCATTTACATTTTTGTATTATTGACAGAGAAAACAAACATACCCATGTCTCACGATCATCATCTCATATGATTGAATCATCTTCTCTAAAAATACTTGAGTAGGTTGGACATTATGATTTTTGCAGCACTCTAATGCAGCTGCATAAAACAACTATAAAAAGGATGATAGATGATTATCATTTCAAATAAATACATACAAATAAAAACAAACAGATTAATAAAATGTGAATACCTCATAGTCAGCTTCAGCAAGGGAGATCCCGGGAAACAAATCACTGGTAATCCCATTGAAAAGGGGAATATCATGGGACAGAAATTTAGGCTCATTAACATCCTTTATGGACCTTAAGAGCTACAGAAATATATGAAAAACCATATTACAAAATGCTCTAAAACACACGTTGTAAATGCATGTTGACAATTCATACCAGTATGTCCTCATTCTCATTTGGATACTTGAGTTTGAGATTTCCTGCTGCCACAAGAACAGCTTTCACAGCCCTCATGCCGTAGTCGTAGTGAAACTGAGAGGAGAGTTGTTCTGAGCACAGCCTATAGGTCATTACTATCTTCACCGACAGTGGTTTGGCATTCAGAAACCCGTACGAATACAGCGAGATCTCAGCAATCAAAGCGTAGTTCGGGACCATCATGGCAACAGTTCGGAACAAAACCTGGGAAAGAAACGTTTGACGTCAAGGTAAATAAAATAAAAAAAATAGATAAATACTCAATAAATGTGACAAAGAGGTGTTTTGTTTACCTTAAGATTGTCGGGTAGTTCAGAACGCCCTGCATAGCCTGGGTTCATGGTGATGGACACAAAGCAGTTGGGATTGAGTTTGAGTGTTGTCCCTTCAAAATCAAAATACTCCAGGTCCTGCTCGATGGCTCTCTGAATACACAGCACTTGTTGAGCCACTACAGAAAGTACTTCCAGCTCGATTCGGTTGAACTCATCAAAACACGCCCACGCCCCTGATGATGCCAGACCTTTGAAAAACTGCAAGACAAGGGAAATGAACAAAGTGTTGACCACGTGCTTGCAGGTTTACCATGATATAACAGTCGCTCTTACCTTGCCCATTGCAAGATAATCCAATCCATCTGAACAGTTGAAGACGACACACTGAACAGCAAGTGCTTTGGCCAAATCCTTTGTGGTTTCAGTTTTCCCAGTTCCTGCTGGACCCTCAGGAGCACCGCCCAGGTTTAGGTAGAAAGCTCCAATCTAAAAACAAAAACAAAAAACAAATGATTTAGCAAGATAGAGAATGCTGTATGTTATTTTTAAGCTACTGAATGCTTTAGATTTACCAGAGTTCTGTAGCATCTGTCCGTGAGTGGAGTGATGACCAAACGTGGAGAGTTGCCAAGATATTCATAAGCATACTTTACATCGCAGTTGATAATTCGGACACGGACATTGTCGTTGTTCCAATAGTACCGAAGCTGGGCGAGCCACTGGAAGTCGTTTTCTTTGGATACACCTGTTGGCAGTCGGTATTTAGAAAATATATAGTGCAAAAACAAACTTAAAATGAAAGTGTTCTGTGACTGGATACCTTTCTCAATCAGCTCCAGGATGACATCTCTGGCATGTACATCTATTGTGACCAGCGCGCCCAGAGTGGTTCGGGTTTGCTTGGGTAATTTTCCCCTCACGAGCTCCACAATACCGTTCAATTGACTCAGGAGCTGATCGTAGTATTTTTTCAAACTCTACACAACAAAAAAGGAATTTAAGTCTGTTCCATATTCTTTAGAGCATCTTGACAGAAAAATACTAACTACTGTTATTTTAAACTAACCCCTGCTTTAATAGCTTCATGTACTTCCAATGTCCAGAAGATTTGTGAAGTACAAAGCACCACCTGCCCAGGCCAATCCCTCACCCACTGGTTGCGGTCGGTCTCGGCATAGGCCTGGAGAGGGCAGAATCACATCGTTAAATGACACGCGCAAGAACTTTAGTCCATAGTAGTGATGTACTGAATGAATTCACTAACGTCTTTCGAACGCGCAATCACATCCTTGACACTGCGCAGCATCAAATCCTCCACCTGCACCAGCCACTTCTCCACCGCCCCTTTGGCCTCAGATGTGGAAATTTTGCCGACAAGGGCAATGCGCTCCCCTTCACTGCTGTACATGGCCTAGAAGAGAGAACGATTATTAGGTTGGGCTGTCACTGTAATGTTCAATTAAATGGGCAGAATGTGGACGAAGGCCCAGAAACACGCTTTCTAAAGAGATGATCAGAAATGATTTATTGGCTTGTTAAACTTTCATAAATCCCATGTGCCTCTGTCCTGCTACCGCTCTAAAGATATTCCATAGAATTCCAGTAAAATTGCTTTGAAGAGCAGGATGTTTACCTGGATATCCAAATTGGGTAAGAAGTCCAGTTTAGAGATCCCCTCAAAACACTTTTTGAGATGAGGCTGAACTCGCAATGGATCTTTGGTCTCTGACAAAATCTCCAACATTTCATCATTTGACAAGAAAAAGAACCTGATAACAGAAATAGTAACACATCTTAATAGTATTGTGTACATTTTGGTATTTGGAACTACAGAGAGCATCGTCAATTTACCTTGGGAAGAAAATTCGCTTCATTTCGAGATACGCATTTAGACCTTTCATAATAATGTCCAATAGGTTATTGGATTCTTTTAGATTCTCAAGTAAATTGGGCATCGAGGTTGCTGCCAAGATCTATGAAGCAAGAAGTGCATAATACATTTCCTTTTAAATGCTCATATAACGGCAATAACGCTAATTACAACATGAAATACATAAATACCTTAGAGTCCTTGACGCAGTGTGCCATGACTTCTTTCCAGACTTTGTCCACAGTTTGGAAAAGTTGACCTTCCTTTGGAATCTGCTGCATGATGTCCTGAGAGGAGAAGATGGGTTCCAGGTAAAGCCACTGGGCCTGCACCTTTAGCCACTCATCAATAGTTTCTTGAATACGAAGCAGTCGCTCTTCCCAACTCTATGAAAATAAAAAAAGAAAGAAATTCAAACTATACTTGTCCTTTAATATTCTTTAACATTTTGCACATTTCCAGTAACCTGCCTTAATTTCATGTTCAAACGGTTTACTAAATGGTGAGCTCCTCATTGTCTGAGTTTTAACTATTTGGTCGTCCAGCATAGTTTGAATCTCATCCAGCGCTGTTAGAATAGACACACCAGTCTCTCTGTAAGGCTGGTGGTGGAAAGCAACACCATTCCATATAGTCAACATCGTCTGCATAGCTTTCTCCAGCGAAAACTCCTGCAATGATGGAGAACCACGAAGGAAACATGATAATTGTGAATAGCTAAAAATGTCACCGATACTGTAAATGCACTTACTTTACTCGCTGAGGCACTGATTGACTCCAATTTCTCTGTGTACGGGGTGAGGTTTTGTTTCAGGATTTTTCGGAGCGTGGTGCCAGAGTCTGGAGTGAGGTCATACCCAACTATTTCTGACATTTGGTCCCAATGGCGCTGTCTGATGCCCGGGTTGCACAAAATGGACACAAGAGGAACAGTCCCCTGCAATACAAGTATCATGACGTTCTCTCAGGCTAAAAAAAAAAAAGCATTTGAAGTAAGTACTATGTCACATACCTTGAACTCTTTGACCTCTCCTAATACAGTACTGCACAAAGTCACACTGGGGCTGTTTTTTTTGATTGAATCTTCATCTTCCTTTGCTTTATCCGTTTCTTGTTCAGCTTTATTTTGTTTCTGCTGAAAAACCTTTAACGTCTTGAAAATGCTCCTGTAGAATTCATCCACTTCCACCTCCATGCTTTCTCCGTTTAGACCTTGGAAAGTTCCATCCATCCATCTACACAGAGGCAATATTAATGTCACAGATTTGAACAAATAAACTAAACGCAAAGCAATAGATCGTACGTTTTTTGAGTGCGCTGCCACTTCAGCACAAGCCCAAACAGTTTCTGGTAAGGTTCAATGCTCTCTTGAATAGAATCTACTTCCGGGTAACTGGTCAGGTCCATTTTGTAAAGTGTTTCTTCTTTGTTGATGTATTCTATCACTTCCTCTGTCTCCTGGATCAGTTTCTGAACAGTCCGGACATCTGCCACATACTGCAAAGAGACCAGTTGTGAATGATTAGAAGAAAATATTTATATGACTATATGACTATATTCAGTAATATCCAATAGTATTTTAACCTGTGGAATCAAATCCAGCTCTGCACATTCTGAGAAATCCATGACTCTTTGGCCTAATTTCGCCAACTCTACCATTAGTTTTTCTCTTCTGGCAATCAGCTCACGTTCTCCTTTACGTTTAGCTTTCTCTATCACCTGGATGAACACAACACGGTGTATTATGATAAGAAGTATTGATTTTATAGTATATGAAGAGGGAAGATGATTACCTGATCACCCAGTTCAAATGCCTTCAGGATTTTTTGCGCCCACAGAAATAAAGTGACATGAAGGGTCAAATCCGCTGGATCAAATATGTGGACATCCAGAAGGTACAATAATCTGTCGAGGGATTCCTTTTGCAGATACATTACACGCAGTATGTTATATGAAGGAAAAGAATGGGAAATCCTCATCAGTGGTAGCAGAAGCATTTTACTCACGGATATTCTGTCCTTCAGTTGTGAGAGACCTGTAGTTTTGGTAAATTTGATGTATTCAATCATTTGAATAATTTCCTCTGAGTTCTTTGGTACTTCCTGAGCTTTTTTCTTAATTGCTTCAAATTCTGAACAGATCCTGCAAACACATATAGAACATTATATAAATGACATGTGGAGTCAATGTAATATTATTTCAATGCTTTAAAAAAGGTATGTAATTCATGATATGTGAATACTTCAGTCACTTACTTCAGATTCAGCACTCGGTGATCGTCAACTACTTTCTTTATGAGCACTTCAGCAAAGTGTTTCGCTTTGCTGGCCAGTCCCTGCTTTAGCTCTTCACAATCCAGATGGACCATTGTGAAGTGGACTTTGATTGGAAGGTTGAAAATCTTTTTGGACAAACGGAAGAACTCCTCCACTTTCTTAAAAAATCAGGTAAATATTGATATATCTGGTTATATATTTATAATAGCTACAGTATTGTTTAACCTATTTTTCAATACCTGTGTGTATTCGTCGAAGGAGTGCTCCTCCTCCATAAACAGCTTCACTTGACTTTGTGCTGTTCCGTCGACAAGCCATGCATAGTTATCCACTGTAAACGTGAATATTTATAGTAATCTTTTATAAGAAAATGAAAAGAAATGATTTGTACAATATTACCATAAGTTTGGAAATGTTTCTCTGGTTCTTCTAAATGTTTTTCTACCGCTTTCTTCAATATGGCTTTGGCCCTTCCCAATTTATGATCAGCCACTTTAGCATCCACAAAAGAGGATGTTGACCCTGCTAACCATGATTGGACAGTCTGCACTGTCTGAAAAAATATTGAATATGCATCATTAAAACAACACATTAAATCCGTTTGAAAAAACAGTCGGAGCCACACTTACCTGCAATGTACTTGTTATTGAATTAAGAATACCAAAAATGGCTCCTTCTAGATCTTGTAAGGTTGGGTAGATCTCCATCTTCTCATCATCAAATGTCAGAGACATTCGGAACAAAGGCAGGATATGGTGATTATTTGGATCAAAGAGTATGACATAATGCTCCATACTTGTATGAAGCAGGGATTTAAGCTGTAAAATACAGGTTTAAATAAGAAAAATGAAATGAGCTGTGTATTTAAGTATTTCAAAGTTAAACATCAGTCTCACCAAATTGGACATGAGTGTGGATGCGCAGTTGTAGAAAGAGTCCAATTTATCTTCTTTAATGCCTATCGTCTCTTTTGTGGTTAGCAGATGGATAATTTTAGGAAACCAAGTGTTCATTATACGCTCTTCTATTCTCTTACACTCCAAAGCCATTTTATCGTGCAAACTTTTACAGTCGACAGGTCCTGAAGCCCTGAATCAGCATAATAAATCATGACATAAATATATATTGGAATTATGATTAATATGTTGATGTTGTTCCTGTACCTGTATCCTGAAAGATCAACCAAGACGATTGGCAAAAATGTGGTGTAGCTGATGTCAAGTATCAACTGCATCACTGGACGAAGAATGTGCAAATTTGTTTTCATCTTCTTGTGGCTTTGAACAAAGCTCTTGTGCCAAGGCTGTGAGAAATCCAGCATTCTGTTGCACAAGACACATTATTTACAATATGATGCAGAGTTTGATGCATTTTTATCATTTGAGTTACTTACTCAGGTGGAGTAACGTCTGGTTGCTCACTACTCGGTTCAGGTGGTTCTTTTAAAGTTGAGCCCACTGATTAATAAGAATAATTCAAGTAAAACATTTATAGGCGCAAGCACAAATTGAAAAAGTTGAATATGGAAGTACCGGTATGTGTGACAACAGCACTGAGGAACTCCTCACTCACTTCAGAGCAGAGCTCATGTAGCAGTGCCTGTGTTCTCGGAGTATTTTTAAGCGCAGGCAGGAGTCGGTCAGTGATGGAGTCCAGCCACTCTTGTTGCATTGAAGCAAAAGGGCCACTTTCCACACATTTCTTTAAAAATGCATAATTCATCTGAAAATAGAAGTACATTTTATTATACATAACCGAAAGTCGACTAAACATGATAAACTGGTTGACCAACCCGTTCCTTCCGGTCTTCACTCATCATCTGTGTCAAATTAAAAACATTGTTAGGTGGATGCGTGAAAGATTATAGCATCTTATTCTATAGACTGTGTGTGTCTTACAGAAGGTGGGAACATTGGCTCTGGCGATGAGGGCCTTGGTTCCATGTCCAAGCTCTCTCTGTAGTCTTCCAACGCTCTGGACATCCTGTATCATACAGAACACAGGCTGGTAAATAATACAACAGATGATTGCGTGTGCTGATTTGAGGAGAAACTCTTTGCAAACTGTTAGGAAACGTACAATAACATACGGTGCTGGTTGCTTTTCATTTTCTTTTTTCGACGCTCCAGCAGTCTCTGGTTATACAACATGCACGTCTCCTTGACAGCATCGACCTGCTTTGTATCGATTGGTGGCAGGACAGGAAACTTTGGCAAACCATCATTTCTTTTGCTAGATCTATCAGAGTTTGCCATTTTGGGCAAATAAACACTGGCATGTAACGTTAGGTAAATATAAATGGATTCAAGAGTGTCCGCCAACCCCGCAGAGCTTAACCGGGAGAAACTCTCACCGTCCCGAAAAACACCGCGCACACGGAAGCGCTTCAAAGAAAACACACTTCAAAGCAAATGCACGTGAATGAAAGAACACGTTGCTCACGCGGAAACGTCACAGAAAATATCCGTAAACTAGATGCTGTGCAGACGGATGAAGCCATTGTGCGTGACTGCGTGATGCATGGCCGTATTGTGTACAGTTGCCATGACGATGAGGCCGCGACGATGAGGCCGCGACGATGGATGTCGCCGATCACCAACATTCCAGGCCAAGATATGTGAAAAACTTTGACGAAGGACGGTATAGCGTGAAACACATGCTTTAAAGACGTACAAATATGTAAATGCGCCTTTTCAGTTGGCTGCCAATCACCATTAAACGTAGCACAACAACAACAACAACAACACGAAGATATTACAGGAACACCAAAAACAGCAAGAATTATCTACAAAAGGAACTTTGAATGAAGAAAATCGGACAAGAGATGCAACCTGTGATACCTTGCTTTAATGAATATCTACGTACCCTTATAAAAATAAAATAAAATAAAAACATTATGCGATTATTTATTTATTATTCATATTTTTATTAAATTGTGTTTTAGTTGTGAGAATCATTGTAGGTGGTTATTAAAAACATATTTGTTCAAACACAATAAGAAAACATTCAAACCGAATGAAAAACTGGCAGCTTATAGAAACATTGATACTATATGGTGAAAATTGTTTTGAAGACATGCTTAAGTAAAATACAGGTTTCATTAATATCATAATTTCAGATGGAGGCTGATATTTGTTTCATCCAACCATCCATTTTCTTCCGCTTATCCGGGGGCAGCAGTCTAAGCAGGGATTCCCAGACTTCCCTCTCCCCAGACAATTCCTCCAGCTCCTCCGGGGGGATCTCGAGGCGTTCCCAGGCCAGCTGAGAGACATAGTCCCTCTAGTGTGTCCTGGGTCTTCCACGGGGCCTCTTCCCGGCGGGACATGCCCAAAACACCTCCCAGGGAGGCGCCCAGGTATCCAGAACTGATGCCCGAGCCACCTCAGCTGGCTCCTCTCAAAGTGGAGGAGTAGTGGCTCTACTCCAAGCTCCTTCTGTGTGACTGAGCTCCTCATCCTA
This sequence comes from Eucyclogobius newberryi, assembly GCF_026437365.1. Lineage (NCBI taxonomy): Eukaryota > Metazoa > Chordata > Actinopteri > Gobiiformes > Gobiidae > Eucyclogobius > Eucyclogobius newberryi. The sequence goes on from NW_027315801.1 coordinate 27,387,532, forward strand.
TCTCCAAGGGAGCACCCAGCCACCCTGCAGAGGAAACACATTTCGACCGCTTGTGTCCGCAATCTTGTCCTTTCAGTCTTTACCCAAAGCTCATGACCGTAGGTGAGGGTAGGAACGTAGATTGACGAGAGATTTGTCTTTCGACTCAGCTCCTTCTTCACCACAACAGTCCGATGCAGGGACCGCATCAATGCAGACGAAGATATTACTTTCATTAACAGTACATTTCCCAAACTTCTGATCCGCAAAAATCTGGTTTACAAATGTTGAACTATCTCTTTATTTGTTTGGTTTTGGCTCCATAAACAATCGACATTTTGAATTATAATTAGAATACAATAATCAACATTGAAAAACTGACAAACTTCAATGATAACGTTCTTACACTTCTGCAAACAATTACCAAGGAATGCTGAAATTGAAAAGAGTTTGTCTTTCTCAAAAGGTGGGTCTTTATTTACTAGTCTAAAGTAAATATCATTGTCCCTGGGAGGAGGCACTGGTGAGGATGAGGGAGAAGGCACTGGTGAGGATGAGGGAGGAGGCACTGGTGAGGATGAGGGAGGAGGCACTGGTGAGGAGGAGGGAGGAGGCACTGGTGAGGATGAGGGAGGAGGCACTGGTGAGGATGAGGGAGGAGGCACTGGTGAGGATGAGGGAGAAGGCACTGGTGAGGATGAGGGAGGAGGCACTGGTGAGGATGAGGGAGGAGGCACTGGTGAGGATGAGGGAGGAGGCACTGGTGAGGAGGAGGGAGGAGGCACTGGTGAGGATGAGGGAGGAGGCACTGGTGAGGAGGAGGGAGGAGGCACTGGTGAGGATGAGGGAGGAGGCACTGGTGAGGATGAGGGAGGAGGCACTGGTGAGGATGAGGGAGAAGGCACTGGTGAGGATGAGGGAGGAGGCACTGGTGAGGATGAGGGAGGAGGCACTGGTGAGGATGAGGGAGGAGGCACTGGTGAGGATGAGGGAGAAGGCACTGGTGAGGATGAGGGAGGAAAAACTGGTGAGGATGAGGGAGGAGGCACTGGTGAGGAGGCACTGTTGAGGATGAGGGAGGAGGCACTGGTGAGGATGAGGGAGGAGGCACTGGTGAGGATGAGGGAGAAGGCACTGGTGAGGATGAGCCTCACAGATTTGTAAATGTTTACCTATGTCAGAGTTTTATTGCATGTTAAATTGCAGTGACAAATTTTCAGTAATAAAAAATGAGATAAGATCTGAAAACTATAGATAACTTTACCTTACCTTTAAACATAATAGCCTGTGTGATGTGTGCCTTTAGACTGCAGCTCCAAGACGATGTCTGAATCATTGTGGATTATTGAATTGACCAATAATTAACTGTACCAACACCTATTCATTCAAAATGTTACTCATAACTACACAGGACCGGTACATCTCCAGGACTCAGGGACGAGCAGGTCGGATCACGGCTGACCTTTCTCACCCTGGACATGGACTATTTGAGCCACTCCCCTCAGGCAGGAGGCGGTCCATCCTGACCAGAACCTTCCGCCAAAAGAACAGTTTCTTTCCCTCTGCCCTTAGACTCATGAACACTTAACACTTGCCACTTTAACAACTATTCAACAATACTATTCATTGCACTGTTCACTTTTTTGCACTATTTCCAACCATCTGTAGAGGTTGAGAGACCAAGTTCATTTTTATTTTATCAGTAAATTCTTAATTTATGCATGCCTTACTTGATAAACTTTGCTTTTATATATAACAGGAGGAGGGGCTGGAAGTGAATGGAAATAAATCCCCTTTTAATTTAAAGTCGTTAACAGCTACAGCTAACATCAAGTTTTTGTAAAAAGCAATTTTACTGCAAGCTGAATTCATTTTACGTTATTGTATTGCACTCTACAAGTTTATGATGTAATCTGAAACCTAGCAATAGATGGCGCTGTTGAACTCGTTGTGGCAGTTTAGTTTTTTGCCAATTCAACAAAAATGACCGGAAGTTGACGAAAAAGCTTTTCCGCTAGCTTATTAGCTGCTGGCTGTTGCCGAAGAAACAAAACAAGGTAACGTTACTACTTTAAAATTATTATTTTGAGATCGAATAATCGACTTTTATAATAACAAAAGTAACTACTAACAACGAAGATCAGTTTTATAGATAACGATAAAGCCATGTAACAGCCAAATGCCTGTATTTGAAAATACAGTGATAGCTAGCTATTGGTGCAGTTGTTGTTACTACAGGCTGTGGCATTGGGTCGTAGACTATGATCCAAAGAAACAGAAGGGGGCGAATTAAATAATGTCTTTATTCTTAAGGGAAAGAACGTGCTTCGTTCATGTCTTTTCTACCGCTTGTTCCCGTTAGTGGCGCGGGTGACTGGAGCTTATCCCACTGACCGCGGGGTTCACCCTGGACAGGGGCCCAGCTCGTCACGGAGTCAACACAGCTAGACAAACATTCACTCATACATTCATTCACTAGGGGCAAGTTAGAGTTGCCACTTTTGCCTTACACATGCATGTCTTTGGACGGTGGAGAACCCGGAGAGAACCCACGGTACACGTATACGGTTACCGTATAAAATAAATTCAATGTTTTTTGTTTTTTTTTTACTTTTCAGGATAATGAGTTATGCGGATAAACCAGAGGACATAACAAGAGAGGAATGGATGGATAAGATCAACAATGTCCATATTCAAAGAGCGGATATGAACAGGCTGATTATGAATTACTTAGTGACCGGTACAGTGTCTTTTTTTCTGTTTTTATATATCTTTTAACATTTATTTACAATCACAATATCTGTCTATTTGTATTTTTTTCTGATATACAGTCCATTTAAGTTGCTTTTCTTTTCCAGAGGGCTTTAAGGAAGCTGCAGAGAAGTTTCGTATGGAGTCTGGGATTGAGCCTTGTGTAGATTTGGACTCTCTTAATGAACGGATTAAGATCAGGGAGATGATCTTGAAGGGGCAGATCCAGGATGCTATTGCACTTCTTAACGGCTTGCACCCAGAGCTGCTGGACACCAATCGTTATCTCTACTTTCATCTTCAGGTACATTTTTGGGTGAACCAATGAAAAATGCTGGATCTTCATGCATTTGAGTAAAAAAACAACAACAAAACATATTGTTTTCTTCATGATTCTTTTTGCAGCAACAACACCTAATAGAGCTTATTCGGTTACGGGAGACTGAAGCGGCCCTCGAGTTTGCCCAAGCCCAGTTAGCGGAGCAAGGCGAGGACAGCCGAGAGTGCCTGACTGAAATGGAAAGGACACTTGCTCTACTGGCGTTTGACAACCCAGAGGAATCACCTTTTGGAGATTTGCTCAATATGATGCAAAGACAAAAGGTAATATTTTCCAAAATATTTTTTTGAATTATATAATATATAATGTATTGTGTTTTTTGGCCAATAGTGTTTATTTTTAACTGTATGTATCTGTTTTTTTTTTTAGGTATGGAGTGAAGTAAATCAGTCTGTGTTGGACTATGAAAACAGAGAGTCTACTCCAAAGCTTGCCAAGCTCCTCAAGCTACTACTGTGGGCTCAAAATGAGCTCGACCAAAAGAAAGTAAAGTACCACAAAATGACAGACCTCAGCAAAGGCACCATTGAAGACCTGAAATAAGGAACCTTCACTGAACCAGAACAGTAGAGACTGGAGAGATCTTTACTTAATTTATATGTCAACAAACTTGCTCATTTAGTACAACCTTTTGTTTTGTAAGGGTTTCTTTCTTTGATCTGGATACATGGTATACAATACACACATATCCATGTTTTTACTTACATACATTTCAATGCATAAATGTATTTCTCATGTTAAGTTCCGTTAAACATTTTTTTTCTGTCTAGTCGCAGAGAAAGTTAAAGAAAGGAAGTATGAATGAAGCCTAAATTAGGCTGTCATGTTTGACTGTTATCATAACCACTTGCAGGGGGGGGCTTATAGATAGCACCCATTACATTTCTTAGAAACACCCACACTTTGACAATTGCCACATTAGAGGTTTTTATAGGTAAATGCGATTTATTTGCTGTTGAATATGTTATTAGCTGGGTTGAAGCATTTTGAAAACCTTTTACTACAAGCTTAACTGCAACTCTTTCTTACTGTAAAATGTTTATTAAGATCAAATGTGAACTGCTCAAATGTACATAAACACAGTTTTAAGAGTTAAAACAGCCCTTTTGGAACATGTGCCTACTATATGGTCTGCTGTTTTCCTCCTGTATCAGTTTGCAAATAAAACACGTTTTATAAATGGTGATGTCACATTATTTACTGTACAAACCTGCCATTTAGTTTTTGGAATTTTCATTTCCAGACACTGCTTGTAATCTTTACTACAATAAGTCATATTTTAGCTGTGTTCATTATTACCCTGTGGCAAAACAACAGCTTCACCGTCGCACATCCTGGACTCCTGGACTCCTGGCCCTTTAAACAAAACCCCTCTTGACTGGACAAACCCAACCTGGCCTGACCTGCACCGTCACGATTTCAAGATGACGCCGAAGTCGATTCCGGGACTGAAAACCATGGCATCACTAGCTGAAATGTCAGAGCAGATCGTCAACACACGCACACGAACACAAACACGCACGCACACACACGCGCACACAAACACGCACGCACACAAACACGCACGCGCACGCACACGCACATACACACTTCCTGAACTGGGTGGAGGTGTTGCGTGGCTGAAAGAGGCAGGCTCCGGAGAAAACTGACACGTGGATTACTCCTCCTCGGCATCAGCAAACGCAGACAGGCTCTCATTTAGCCCGCTGCGTGACCATCGCCCGCTCTTTCATTAGCACAAAGACCCCTTTGAACTCTCAATCCGGGTCAGCCGACTAATGTGGAGGCGAGGAAGCGGGGAGAGTTGGACTTTTCCCCTCTTTTGGCGTCTGTTTAACACGAATACCCGGCGTTAGGCAGGAAAGAGAGAGAGATCTTGGAGGCTGCCGTAACCTTGCGTTGAATGGCAGTAATTCAAAAATACTGCAAGAACTCCGATCCAGATTTGGTGTGTTGCAAGGAAAACCATCAGCCCAACAAGCGCAGTGGGGCCCCCGCTGTGTCCCACAAGAAATGGAGCGAGCAGAGCGCGTACTGGCCCAGGTAAGACGTGTGGTCGTGTGGCGTGTAAAACCCCCGGGGAAGAGTTCAAAAGATCAGAGCAAAAGTGTCTTAATTGTTAATGTGGCACCAGCACAAACAGCAATGCACGTTTGTTTAGTGTTTTTGCACTGCATGGGCTCTCACATGGTCATTATTACAGCATTGCACAATACTTTCAGAATCACTATGTTACTGTAGGTTACTGTAGTTCAACAGTATTCGATGGTTTTAGAAGAGTAAATGGCAAAGTAGGTTAAAACGGAGAGAGGAAGTGATATTTCGCAGAATGTAAAATGGCTCATAAACAAACTGGCATAATTGAGAGTTCTTAACAAGCCTGTTATCAAACATCTCATAATTGTCAAAAATCCACAAAATTAGAGTGCTGCATGATAATATGTCTGTTACTTATTGTTTGTTTTGTTTTTGTTGAACAGCAACCAAATAAGCTTAATTCATGGCTTACAACAGAGATTGCAAAACTGTCTATTTAAGCTCTTTGTTTTTCACATCTCTATGGGTGTGTGTAACTGCATCAAACTGCATCCAAAACCAAACCTGGACTAGATCAGTACTAAACAAGGACGAGAACAAGACCAAACCAAGTCCACATCAAGACTTCAATTAGCTCAGTTTAGGACCAAATAAGTGTGAACGCACCTTTAAAGCTGTCTTAACTTTGCTGTTGATGTGATCCTTTAATCTTGTCTTGTTGCAGGCCCACTGCGAGGTTATGGACCGTGGTGTTGTTCTTCGGGACTTGTTTGCTGTACTGTGCCCGGATGAGCATGCCCATCTGTGCCGTCAGCATGGCAGAGAAATTCCACTGGAGCCACAAGGAGTCTGGCATGGTCCTGGGTAGCTTCTTCTGGGGCTACTGCTTCACCCAGATCTTTGGAGGCTACGTCAGCGACCGGTAATGTAGTGTATATGTAATGTATATGCAGCGGTGGGAAGCGTATTGAATATTTCTACTCGAGTAAAAGTACCCTTACATGGCTGAAAAGTACTGCTGTCAAATCTGTAAAAGTAAAAAGTATGCATGAAAAAGCTGCAAGCACTCCAAGTACAGTTTCAGTATATTTTCAGATTGATATTTTGATTTATTAAACATTTTAAAGCTGAATTAACTTGTTTAAAATGGCAGTCTGCATATTCTTGAAGCTCTGGTCAGTCAGATTACACGCTAAAATTATACAAGTACAAGTTAAAAAAGTACAATTACCCAAAACATGTACTCGGTTACAGTAATGAGCGTTGTAGTCAGTTACTTTCTACCCTTTGATTGTATGTATATTGAAAAGTATGGTTCTAAATGAGAGAACATTTAATTTGTGTGAACAGAGTTGGAGGTGAGAAGGTCATGTTGTTGTCAGCTGCGGCCTGGGGCTCCATGACAGCATTTACTCCAGTTCTGGCGCACTTCTGCTCTCAGCCAATAATCTCAATGACGCTCGCCCGTTTCCTGATGGGATTACTACAAGGTGAGATGTTTTCTTACGTTGCTGCATGAGAAAAAACTGTAGGTCAGCCGAAATAACCGGTCGAGTCAGATTTCGGTATCAAACCGGTTGATTATTTTTATTTTGTTATGGTCGAAATGTTTAACTACCGTACTTTCAGTATCTGTTTTGTGATCAATGATTTCAAACTAAGTAAAACAAACTTCACAGTCATCGAAATAGTCATGGTTGTTCTGTTTTAGGAGTACATTACCCATCATTGGCAAGTCTATGTTCTCAAAAGGTGGTAGAAAGTGAACGAGGTTTCCTTATGAGCACTGTTGGTAGTGGCTCCTACCTGGGGTGAGTTAACATTAGTCTAAGTGGTTATTGTGTTCTTGTTTTATTTGGCCATGTTTTTGATGAGACATTTGTATTTTGTGTAGCACGCTGATGATCGGTGGAGCCGGGTCCTTCATGCTGGACCTGTACGGCTGGGAAAGTGTTTTTTATGTGTCTGGGCTGCTCTCCGCGCTCTGGGCCTACTGCATGTGGAAGTATCTACTCAAAGGAGAAGGCAAGGAGTGTTCATACCGTCATAATATTTTCACGTTGGCCCAGGTCACCTTTGGAAAAAAAGGTCTCAATCTCAGTGGATTTTTATCTGGTTTAAATAAAGTTGAATACAGAAATTATAATTGATTTAGTTATTTACATAAGCCTAATAGCAATTTTCCATATTAGTGCTGCACAGGACAAATCCTACAACGCGTAATATGTCAAGATTGCAACTGGATTATTGCTATAAATAAAGCAGAAATGTGCCTTTTTTTTGTTGTTGTTGTACATTACAGTACATTTTCGTAGTTTTGCAGTTGAAACGGCTTCATTATGATCCCATCCGTTTGTTTTTTCAGGTCCTGTCATTACCCTTGAATCCTTAGGAAGCAGCAGGATCCCAATCAAATTCACAAAAAGACACTGGTTGCGGCTCTTCAGACAGCCAGCTGTTTGGTAAGATAATGTCAACTTTGACCTGATAAACAAGTGTACATTAGGTTTTAACTGCAGATAACAGATTATCTCTCTTTCTGTGCTGGACAGTGCCGTAATTATTGCACATCTTTGCACAGCGAGCACATTCTTCACCCTTTCGTCCTGGCTGCCGACCTATTTTAGAGACACCTTCCCAGATGCCAAAGTAATGACACACCGAAGGCACATTTGTTTCATTTTTATCTGACACAAAGATTATAGAGGGAATTGTTTTACCTGTCAAACATCATAAACAATTTCCGTCTTTTTTAAGTTCAAGTTGAAACATGAATATTCCTTCCCCAGGGCTGGGTGTTCAATGTCATTCCCTGGGTGGTGGCAATCCCGTCATCTGTTTTAAGTGGGTGCCTCTCTGACCACCTCATCGGTCAAGGTAAAGCTTTCAAAACCTATTTTCACAATTTATGAGTGATATCCACAATGGTTATTTCCTTTATTTTTCTCCCAGGTTTTGATACAGCTTCTGTGCGGAAGTTGATGCAGGTAATATCTTCAAACAGTGATGATGTAATATGAGATGTCAAAAGTACAAGTATAGCCTATATTAGTTTCCAACAGTGTTGATAATATGGACATTTGTAATGTTTTTGGAGACGATTGATTGAGACATCCACTAAATGCATTGTTGTTAACTATTGGAACTGAGACACAATGTTGTCATTGTTCTAAAGAGTTTTTACTTTGAAGAAGCCCCTATCACCAAAATACTTTTTAATTTTGAATGTATGTATTTAGTTAGAAAAGGGACTGTGCATATTAATTAACATAGGAAACATATGTAAATATGACAGATATTAGCCTTAGGCTAGTTTCCATCTGTTGTCCGTGGACAGGTTTATGTACCAATTAAATTAAGGTAAAACAATTTAAAACAACAACAATACAGAACACATCACAAGCAGACAATAACTCCACAGGAAACATCAAATAGAGGACTGAACACTTTGCACACGCAAACACAAACACAAATGTTATACTTGCAAATTCTTGTTTCTTGTGTTTGTGTAGTTTTTTGCCATGGGCATGTCCAGTGTGTTTACCCTGTGCCTCTGTGGTAAAACAACATTTCCCTGGGCTGTAGCACTCATGTCTGTCACCATGGGCCTCCACACTTTCAATTACAGGTATGGAAAACAGAGCATACAGCAGAAGACTTGACATGGACTAATAAAAAATAAAAAATAAAAATAGCTATTTAGAGATTTGTGATAGGGTTACAAATTTTGTTGCAATTTAATTAAAATTGCAATTGGATCAGAACCAAGCAAAATAGCCTTTCTTATTATGAAAAATAGCTTGGCCTGTAGATACAGTTCTGAAATACATTTGATCCTTATATCAGTTTTATGAATGATTCATGGGTTTTAAAAAAAAATACAAATATATTTATATACAAATATATAAATGTGCTGAAAAGTCTCTCATTCTGTACTAAAGCTAACAGGTCCAGTACATTCCAAAAGTTAAGATCATTTTAGAAAGATGCTCTTTATTTTTGAACTGATAAGCAAAAATAATCTTATTACAAACTCTTATCATAGTGCTTTAGAGTCGAGTCACTTTCTGCGTTACTTTCAACAACGATATCGTTTTTTTAATTTGGAAAAACACATTTCAATCTGACCTTCTTGTATTATCTTGTATAATAAATGTCCTTGATAGTGGTGATGATTAGATAACTTTCTGTCTTGCAGTGGTGTATCAATAAATGTTCAAGATCTTGCTCCATCGTGTGCAGGGTCATTATTTGGTATGTTTGATTAAGATATCTGTCATGCTTTTTGTCCAAATACATTGTAATTGTTCAACATTTTCTTGACAGGTGTTATGAATACATGTGGCGCTTTCTCAGGTGAATATCTTCATTATAAATCTTCAATCAATCCATTACAGTTTGCTCTGAATAATTCAATTGTAACTGTAAATTGTTCATCGTTCTGTGCTTTCGAGCTCCATTGTCACTCAAACATGTCCCTATTGCACCATACATATTTGATCAAGGGAACGGCAGATGAAAAATACAGAGGGCAAAAGATGACAGTTAAAGTTCCTGAGGGTTTTATTGCATGGACTGACGTTTGTGATGTGTGCTAAAAGGGATCATCTGCTTCTCTGTAGGGGTCCTGATGGTGTATTTCTCAGGGTATCTGATTGAGACCACCGGATCTTGGGCGTCTGTGTTTGCACTCATCACCACACTGAACCTACTGGGGCTCGGCATTTTTCTGGCCTTTGGAGACGCCAAACGAGTGGACATTGACTCCAGTAAGGGCCGCTACCACAACGTCCACATCTAGGTCTGCAGTCACAAAAAGACATTACCATATTGGTAAATGCTTATATGTCTTATGAAGGTATTCAAGATCATGTGGTTTTATTTTTGTAGACATTGTTATCGAGAATCAATGCTTTTTATAATGTTGCACTGTTGTACCTAAATTGGGACACATACTATTTATGTCCGTGGGAGATGGGCCAGTGTGACATTCTGATGATTTACTGATTCTCAAGATTGTTTTTCAATTTGCAGTATTGCTCTCCATTCCTATTTATCCAGACATGGGACTGGTACGTAGAGCCCTATGATTTGTAAATTCTTGGGATTGGGATGTACTTTAACTGCATAGAACAGGGTTTCACATTTTTCTAATTATGACTTTATTTGGGGGGTGAGAACCTCTGGTAAATGTATTTATTTAGTTAGTTACTTAGTTAGGATGATGGCACATGTTCTGCTGTGACAACACAGTCTGAACTAAATATTGATCCCAGTTTTACATCAGTTAAAAAACAGTTTGGGAAGAAAATAAATGTTGAAAATTACAGGAAGTAGTACTGCGTTATAAAAAAAGAGAGAATTTACACAAGGAATGAATTTAAACATTTTATATTTTTATTGGTCAACAAATAACGTTTACCCTTGTTTACAGTTTTGCTTGTTAACACTTACATCCATGTCATATCTGCCAATGTCCACTAGGAGGTAAAATTGGTCAGACTAGAGAGAACAGGTGTGATCATAATTATGTTACCTACATTTAAGTGAAATTGTTAGTCAAACTTATGCAAATGCACTTTGAGTGTTGTGCTGTAAAATGTATGACTTTAAAAGAGTTGTGTTCATGAGGTCTTGTAGAATAGTTTTGCTCAAAACCCTAGGAGTGTTGAATTTTCTAACCAAAGGCTTACAACCAAAGAGAGGTTTAGAATGAATGATACACAGACATGGGGTCAACTCTAAATTGGCCCTAGTGAGAGTGAATGGTAATCTGTGTGTCTATGTCTAGGCCCAGGGTGTACCCCGCCTAAGGCCCAAAGTCACTAGGATAGGCTCCAGTCACCGGTAGAAAATGAATGAATGATACACAGACATGTGACAGTTGGTCCCTCACGCAGAAGCACTTTTTCATTCCTTTGACATTTCACGCTCATAATGGGTGAGCTTTCTTTGACATCTCATTATCCGGTGACTAAGGATGTTATGGTTAATGTTCTATACCTTTTTATAGTCTCAATCTTCTATTTCAATTTAATCTGGTTAAGAATGTTTATCAAGTGTTAAGACCAAAGTTTATATCATCATTTTATATCATCAAAATACCTCAATTAAGTGTTGTTAGTAATTTAATATTTATAGATTGTGCTTTTTTATGTATTGGGGAATTTTGAGGGGTGATCTAACTTTTAGGTTTAAAAATGGATGGGAAACCAATTTATGTATCAAATGACATTGTGCTAAATTAAAAGATTATACAGTAACCAATCAGGATTTGAATAGACAAAGGAAACATGACTCCATAGAACCTCAGCCAGTTTGTTCTATGTTTCATTCACTATTGACACTGTTGAACATTGACACCGGGTTTTTGTGAATTACACGCAAAACAGAAAAAAGGCCACTAAATCTTCAGACATTTTTTGGTTGAGAGGACTCTGTTGCAGGCACAATCTCCCAACATATTTTCTTAAGTTACTGAGTTTTCTTAGGTCGGATCTCTTAGTTTGTTTTTAGTTACTGTGGTTCAAAAGTTTTATGTTACAAACCGACATGACAAATGTTACTGATCTGAGAGCAACATTAAAACCTGTAGTCTTGGGCCGGGGTTGTGACAAGAAAATGAAATCATTAAATCAACGAGATGTTAATATTGTGCCTAATATTTATGCAAATCATGTTAAATAAATGTTATAGCAAAAGTTCACATTTTCGATGCCTTCAAACATCATGCTTACTCTTTGTCTGGTCTTTGGAAGAGCGTTTGAGAGCTTGTGTCACTAGATGTTAAACCATGTTAAAGTCTGTGATCAGGCACTGCACTAACCATACACTTCATTAACGTGATCAAATCAGTGAACGTCAACCCACTGTACATCTTACGCAATGCAATTGAGCTATTTGAACTTACAAAGCCAGCTCTGTATCTGAGATTTTGGGCCTAAAGTTTACTGTCATGTTTTGTTCCCATGTTGTTGGTCTTTTACAAATTATTTGTATAATTTGTCATTTATACATATAAATAAGAAATTGCAGTATTGTAATGGTTTGATAATGTATTGATTTAAAAGAGGATTTAATAAATCTATTTTGTCAGTTGCTTATGTGTTTTTATTTTACAGTTTTAAAACCATGCTACGATATAGGCTGTCTATGGGTTTCCGAGAGTGATGAATATTTTTCACCATTCCCATAACTCAATTTAAATCTAAATATCCTGCCTTTTTAATGGGGAAAAGCTGTCAAAATGTTAACTATAAACAGGGAGCTTGAATCAACGAATAATACTACAAATAATGTTTGGTGTCATTGGTCAAAATAGAATGATATTCAATAGAAAAGCTATATTTGACCTTTAATTAGCTAACTATTTTTTTTTTTTTGTTACTTTGGGTTGATTAGAGAGCGATATTTTGCCAAAATGGAATGTAAAGACGTATTTTGAGCTCCAATTATTTACAACAGAATGTGCATTTTTCTGGGGAAAACTGTGTGGTGCTCATGTATTACTCTCATCTACCGCCAAGTGGCAGTAGTGTACCAATAATGATTTACACTTGTGCGGGTAAAATCGTATCCCAAAGTATACAACGATTCAATTACTTGAGGTTTAGTGGTGACTTCGTGTCTAAATCTATTTGTGTGTACAGTCTAGACAGAGCGAAGGCTCCACAATGGGCAAGAACAATGAGTAAACATTCCTCACAAGTTTGGGCCCCTGGTTTGGGCCTGTGTAAGTACTTGAACAGTGTGTTATGCGCCCTGTCAGTCAGGTTCCGCTCTCGGCAGATTCGACATTGGCCACTTCACCAGCTCAGTCCGGGTCCGGGATCTGAATGTGGGTTTGGGGCCAGCGGGACGTACAGTGTGGGGTGGCACCATATGGCACGATGCTGTGTGCCATGTTGGTGAGCTCGCACTGCCCACGTGTGAACGGCCAGACGCTCGTCAACCATCAGCCCAGCCCACTCCTCCTCTAGCACGGATCCATGTCCTCGTGGGACAGAGACAGGGATGCAGGTTACCATGGAGACGCGTGGAAAGGATAAGACCGGGAGGGAGTTCTATCCTAGAACTGTACTCGCACTGTAACTTCAGAGTATTTGTGAGGTAGGCAAACGTAGCAATTAATACATTATATATTTAGTCCCCATCTAATGCAGGCTTCTTGCAGCTACAGGTCCGGTGGCCTCCTGAAAGTGGGGCCAGTTTGGCAGTGGTGGGACACAGTTGAACGGACATGATAAATAGCCATAAAACCATATGCATTTCAATATTTATCCTTTAAAACATAATTAGAGAGTTTACAATAGTAGTTACTTGCCTGAGATCTAGAATACACACTTGTATACTTTCCGAAGAGTGATTTGTATACAGACACAGAGAGATATCACTCTGGACATTCAAGGCAAACTGCACACCAAAACTTTTCTTACGGTATTCAGAAGTTGAATGTGTGCCATTCTTAATCTGCAACTGCTCAAATAAAACAACATTTTGCATACAAACATACTCAAGATAGTATTTGAAGGTTGTAAGTGACTAAAATATCAGGTCTGCTAAAAGTCATATCAGAAGCTGGATGCACAGTACATTATGGCCCGCCATTAAATATGTGGCACTGACTGGAGTGGCTCTTGTGGCACGAATGATGTTGTAAAAGCAGATATAATCGTGATGAGTGGTCCAGTATTTAATTAGCAGAGATGAAACTGTAGAAAAAGGGAGAAGCGCAGCACAAACCATCCCCCACCAAGTTGTCAGCTGGCTGCAGTCTAACCCAGTAAAAGCCATCAAAAAGCCAGAGATACGTGTAAATGAAATAGACCCATTAATTAGTAATTAACATCAAGTTAATGACATTTTAGGGTGTCGCCTCGCCTCCTCTGTCCTTCCTCTAGTGGGTGCTGGCTCTCGGTGCACTCCCACATCTGAATGCTAATTAGCAGCTTTAGTAGAGTGATATACCTTTGAATATAAGCCTACTTTAAGAGTGGTCATTGTTGGAGAGGATTAATCACTGAGCAGTAATAGATCAGCAGTGTGTCTCTCCTCAGAGGAACCTGATACGGGACCAATGACAGGTTTATGTGCTAATTGCGTTCTGTCTGTTAGCCCACCAGTACCCCCGTTGAGTTAAAACGTATTCTGAGGGATGTGCATAAAGTGTCTCAGAAGATGGACAAGACAATAGTACCATTGTGTTGTGCAGCGGGCTAAGATTGGTGCTCAAGTAGTCCACTCTTGAGGCTATACTATATATTTTTCAAAAGGGTTTCATACTTTAGTTGAGTCCTTGGGCAAGACTCTACCAACTCCAGTCTTGTGGGCCGTGCAAATGTATACGGGACTACGGTCAGACTTGTGGCTGGTTGTGATGGTACTAAACATGCATGCAAGTTACTTTGAGGCTGGTTTGCTATGGCAACCGTGACTGAAATACATCTCACCTATTTTAGGGGCCCAAAACAGTTCACTAACAGTCTTTATTTTGTGCAATGTGAAGACTGCCTGCTGAACAGACAGGGCATGTAGTTCCCAGCAGTGTCTCTTCTAAAAGAATGGCAAGCTTAGAGTGAACAAATGAAATTAAAGTACAGTCGGCAGTGCTAAAGAATCTCTAAAAGGTTCTACATTGGATCTACGAAAAACAATCTGATTGTTGCCCGGTGGTTGAATGGTTAAGGCACAGTTTACTGCATGTCCTCTCTTCTCTCAGCCCCCATTTCTCACTCATCTGTCCTGTCTAATAAAGCCTGTGGGCCAAAAAATACTTAAAAATAATAATAATAATCTGACCCTAACCCTATTCAAGACTGTAATGCTGCTTAAGCTATGTTCACTATTGTAAGAACAGTTCAAATTGGATTTAGGCAACAGGTCAGAGTTTGTAAACCACATCATGACAACTTCTGCTTTACAGTTACCATATGAAAGTATGTCGGTGTAATCCCTCATTCGTCCAGGCGTGTTCCATAGTAGAAAAAGCTTCACAAAAACAAACAACTCTTTCTACTTCAGGAAGGCTCCGCCCAATGGGCTGGACTTACCACAGAAGAGTATAAATATCGGAGTTCCCGACCTAAATTCTTTTATTGACAATGATTCTTGGATGAAAGTCGAAACGTCTATTTTTTCTAACTGCGTCCAGATGACTACAACTGAAGCTTTTTCTACCATAATGAAAGTAGCCTTCTTGTACATGCTAATGTAAAAATGTTGGTTGTGATTTCACGCTGCAGATTGAGGTAACTGTCCATCAATTATGTGGAATTATCCTATGCGATATAAAAAAAAATATCTTATCCATGACATTTATATATTGTCACTTTCTATCATCCAAATATTTATCTAATCAACGCAATCGGAATAAAAACTGAAGGCCATGTTTGGTATTATGTAACTTGAAATTAACTTTTGCAACAATTTGATCAATGGAGTTATTTCTGTGATTTTCTCTGTAAATACAATTTTTCTCTTTCTTGTGTCTGTTTATTTGACAAACAGTTCTGATCATCATTTGACCCTCTTAAAACATGCACATAGACACACACCGTCTCCCTGAATATGTTGATTTGTGTCATTAAACCCCATCAGCTGTGTGCCTCCTGTTAGACATATGGCGTGTGTTAAATGGAAAGAGCAAAATGAGCTGTGTTTGAGAGGGGCATCGTTTTAATAGAACCCAGAGGGACGGGCCACACCTGCGCAATAAAAACATGAAACCATCGGTTCAATGGACAGATGAGGACAGGAGAGCGAATTGGACACTCTCCTCTGCACTTGATTCGACAAACATTTTAACTTTATGGAGTTTTTAATGTGTGTGTGTGTGTTTAAGGACACAAGCTGGTGTTTAGAATCAATACGTTTATTCAAGTCAGCGCAGATCAAACACACTGTAACTGTTGCGTAACCGAGGGCTTACACATTTATTAAACAACAATTTCCTAATTTTAATGCAAAATTGTGCAGCCAAATGTGGTTGTTTTGTCCACAATAAAAAAAAATATGGCTTTAGTTTCCAATAATCGATGTATCTATTAAAGTAGTAATGGCATCTTCAATCAATGCTTTCTACTGTCTCAGCTACATCGCTTTTGGTTCATTTAAATGCACCTCAAAAAAGCAGCACAGATTTCAGTATTTACCAATATATAAGCCAGCAAACAAGTAAGCAAACGCTCCATCGGTCCAAACCAGACCTCCCTGCTGAGAGGAGCGGCAAGTGGTGAAGTTTATGTTTGATCAAACAGCAATAGAACAGTCCATCGTAATTGTGCCAAATAAATCTGTTTGAGGATTTAAAGTAAAGTAAAAGCAAATACCATGTTTGGAACAACAAAAAAACACCATTAACAGATATAGATGTGAGAACTGAACTTCCTTAAGATTCAACAAAATATATGTACTGATTGTTTGTGCTGTATTGTGTGTTTTTGTGTCTTTTTCCAAATTTAAACATTATTCTATGTATAAAATAATAAATGCTTTTGTGTTTTTTCATTTGTTTCAAAGCATTTTTTTTTCCTCCACAAAATAAATAGTTGTTTGCTTCAGCTTTGTGTCTGAAGTCATAATGATTATAGATTATAAACTAGGAAATTGTAATTTGACCTTTTTATTGCACTTAATTTATGTCAAATTATGCTATTACACTGTTTAAAATAAAAAAAAATTGCATACAAAATGATCAGTAAAATGATTCTTGTTTTCTTGAGTTGCAGTTTGTTCATTTGGTGTAGCTTTGTTATCAGCATATAATTTACTTATGGCATCCAAATTGTATTACAACCATTTGAATATGATCTGAATAGTAATGTCATGTTTGGAGGTAGTTGTCTGTTTGTGTATGCACACGAGGAGGTTAAACGCCTCCCGCCACAGTCACTGCCCTCCTCTCATCTGCCCCGCTCTCTCTCTCTGGCTTCAACATACTCACATCTCTCACACCACCAGATCTCCTCTTTTTACCCGCCTGCTCTTTACTAAAGTTTGGCTGTCAATCAGCTCTGGCCTCGGGCAACAGGCACTGATGAAAAGACCCCCGAGACAAGGAGACCCAAATTAGATTTCAATAAGGATGTTGAATATTCATATCAGGCAAACATCTAAAGGTAAACGCTTTTTGATCTCGCCTCACAAATATCACTTGTGTGCTTTCCCAGGTCCTGACGCTGTGGTTCTCTCCCTGTTTTCTCCCCTCAGCCCTGGTCCAAGCCTGGTCTGCGCAGGGCTCCTCGGGGGATGCAGCGGAATAATGATGATGGAGCTACAAAGGAGTAAAAGGGCCATAATGAATGTTTATACTAAAGGGACCCGATAGAAAGGGCACCAACCACACTAAGTATTCAGTAATTAGTATTTAGCAGAAGTTGATCAGTGCACAGTGAAACACACACACAGATGAACAGACACCAAGGTTGGGGCGCAGGGGCTGAGGCATTTGTAAACTTTGGACTGAATGCTCATGACAGTGGCAGTCAAAACACACTTTTATTTGAGCTGTCAGACTGTTTACTTTATTTATATAATTGGCTTTCCCCAAAACGTCCACAAGGTCTCTCAAATCACCCACAATACCTGCTTTTGATGCAAATTTAAATACAGCTGTTGTTGATGGATACAGAAGAGATTTCCTCATCTCATAAATGTTGCACTCGTAACACGTAAAAGACGCATCCTAAATACCCTAAAGAGATTGCTATCACTTCCACCTTGTCGGATATGGGACGTGCAGGGCTGGTGGAGGAGGGGGTTGTTGTGTGGTGGGGAGGCGGGGGCATAGCTCGAGGCTCTTGTCCCCACAGACAGCAACACAGCTCTGGACGCTTTCTGTGAAGTGTGTCTTAAATGAGTCCAAAAGACGGGAACACCATCTCCTCATCGTGACGCGGGAAGAGACCGTGGCGCTAATAGTCCACGTCAACTCCTATCATTAATAACAGCCTTAGAGTGGTCGTAATATTGTAATGTTGGACAAGGAGCTAGTGCTGTCCATGATGCAGGGAGACAAGCCAGCATTCGCCTCTCTGCCCTTTAGCAATGCCAAGTAAAAGAAATCTATTCTCATGTATACTTTCCTCTTGTTATTTCTCTCACTCAGTGTTCCTCTCAACCTACCCCCACTCCTTCCTTACAAGATGATGGTCAGTCTATTGCCAGGCAATCTGGTCTGTGATGTTGTTCACACCTTCATTGAGCCAAAAAGAAAAAAAAATCTCTGACAAGATGAAGACTTGCCCAGGTGGTGTGATGTGGTCTTGAGGGTGAGGGCAGCCATGTAAAGTACAAGTATGTGTGTGTAGTATATGGTTGTGTGTACACCCGAGGCCCTGTGCTACTGTGATGGCGAGTGTCACTGCTCCGGCCTAAGCCCTGCAGCTCCTCAAACCAGCTGTGGACCTGACAGTGCTGTCTCCTGCACTCACCTACACTCTGCCCCCTCCGCTCGCACACACAAACACAACATAGTCCCAAACACACTTGCATGGCCCCAGGTTTAAGTACACTGCATAGAGCACCACGTACCCATGGACCACCACACAAGCTGCAGGCAGTCTCTCTCATGCCAGATACAAACACAGAGCAGAGGAATATGCTTACTGATCATCTCCCATGCAGGAAGCAGAGATGGATCAGGAACATATTTTAACCCAAAACATGCTTCTTTTTTTTAAACTTTCTTAACAATGTTTAACATGAAACTGAATTATTTACTGAAAAAGTTGGCAACTTTACTTTGATTGCAAAGTGAAGAATGCAATCTTCAAAACAATTCCTTTATACTTGTTTTCCACCAAATAATCTTGATTTGTTTTAGAGAATAGAATAGTATTTTGTGGCTTTTTAAAGATCTCTTTATGATGAACTGGACAATGCAATTATTCGACTCAATCATGATTAACACAAACAGTTACATGTTTGAGCTTTTTGCATTTAAATAATATTCATGTCTGCTCGTTTTAAATGTTAAGCTTGCAGACGCACCACCCGTCTCTGTGCGAATGGTCGTTTCAATAATTGTGATTTCAATTATGATTGAATAATCATGTTTTTTTCCCCATATTCAAGCATCCCTATTAGGAATTAGTTAATTGAAATTCTGAACAGTAGCGCTGCAACTAATGATTATTTTAGTTGTTGACTAGACTTTTTTTTTTCTTTATTAGTCAAGCGATTATTTCAGAATCAGAATCCGAAAGGGGTTTATTGCCTTTGTCAGTGAACAAAAGTCGCAAACTAGGAACTTGCTTTGGCATTAAGGTGCAACACACAACAATTCATAATAATAGTAGCAAAAATAATACATTAACAGTACATGAATACATTTCTAACCAGTTAAAAGACTTCAAAATGCTGTTGTCTTTGTTAGATCTTGCATAGTCCAGATAACAATTAATAAATAGTCAAAAATTATTTCAATAGTGGATGAGTCACGATGATTTAGATGAATCGCTGCTGTCCTATTGAACAAACTATTACGACCAGTGGTAATTATAACCTACCTGTATCACTTATTTTTGTTCAACTCATCTTTCCATCAAACGTCATGTGTAATTCGGAAAGCAGGATAAACTATTGTCATGCAAACCGTGATCGTTTGTGTCGTGCCCTGAGCAAATAAACCTTTATGATTATAACCTGTATTTCACCCGTCAGAACATCAAGCGGGGCGTGTGGTAACGTGTTGTATCATGTAGGTCAATAGGGACATGCAACATCGCCACGAGCGTCTGAACTGAACTTGTAGTGTGTCCAGGAACAAACTGATGCGCTGCCCCTGAGGAGACGTTAGATTTACACCCCATCTCCCTCCCCCATGTCTCACCTACCGGCACCAACACACCACTGAAGGCTGCCATGTGGATCCAGGTGTTTCGTTTTGCTGCAGCGCCCTTCGCATGTCACAACCGAAGAAAATCAGAGCCCGCTGGTGGACGACGTGGAAGTGTGCGGCGCTCCGGTGGTCCTTTGTGCATCTTTGTGTTCGTGTCTCTTGTCCCAGATTGTTCCTAGAGGGCGAGGGTGAGAAAAACAAGTGAGAAAACGGCAAAACAAGTTACGAGTCGCTGAGGGAAGCGGCAGTGGCACATGTTTCCCGGCTGTGAGGAGAGTAGGCCCAAAGAATAGCACTCAATCCAGCTCACACAATTTACCTGGTCAATACTTTCTTGATGGTTGCACTGGTTTTTACCATTTACATGCAAAATATATATATGTAATTTCAGTTTTGACGTGTAACATAATCAAAATATACAAGTGTATGACAGTAAAACTAAAACCTCTTCTTTAGTCTTGAAGTGAAATATTAAAGTCAATAGAGTGTTGGAATGTCAGAATATCATATTAACTGTTAATTTGGAACCGTGATCAACAGGGAAATCTACAATTTAGTTTGATTCCCACTGTCTAAACATTAAAATGACTCTAGTCTACAAAATCAAACTTTCTAACTGATAAATTTAAGATGAGGTGACAGATAAAACCACACTTTACGTTTAGGTTTAATTCTTGAGTACAGATCCAACTGAAATGATTTTGTTTTGCTCCTAAAATTGTCACAATCATTATTATTATTTATTTTTTATGATTGTATTGTGATTCAAACAGTCTCGATTCCACATCACTTGCTTAACTTATTATCCGAAATTGCTGTTTAGATTGCATGTGCGCTATCCAATACACGTTTTATTTGACCTTCAGCACCTTCAGCACCTTGTTATATTTCTGGAGAGAAATCCAATGCATAAGTTCCATGTCAGTGTAGTGAAGTTGAATCGCTACAATCATCCGTCTGATGCATGTCACACTCTGAGAGCCACTGAAGACACTGACACTCATTCAACAAAGCAGTGACAGCCTGACTCATGAATGTGGAAGAGGAGAATGGACAGAGTCTGGTTTGGTTGAGGTAGAATATTGAGTGTTTGCTGCTTGAGAATAGTCTAAATACTGCGGCATCATTTGTTTGTGTGATCTACCAACTGTAACGGTTTTAATACTTTTTTTCAATATGAAACTAAACGCACTCCCGAATGTCTATTAAATTAACTTTCCTATCAATGGCCAAATCTAAGAAGTTACATTTCTGTTCATTTTATTTTTTTGTTTAAAAAAGAAAAGAAAATTCTGAATAAAATGTATTTTCTTTTTTACATACTTGAAAAGGAGGACAAAGAAGATCTATGCAGTGCTAATACATTTACAAAACTCTTAAATCTAAGGTTGCAACAATTAATTGGAGTAGTCAACTAAAATAATTGTAATAATCTTTTAATGATTATTATCTGTACAATATAGACTAAAACATGCAACAATATTAAAAAAAAAATTGCATTATTTAATCAAAATGTCTTAAAAAGAAGAAAACCCTTTCTGATCATTCATTCCACACTTTATTTGTTCAGAAATATTCTCAGTCTAGAAGCCTTTAGTTACTAAATGTTGACCTTTATTTAGTGAAAAATGTCTTTTTAAAAGCCCATTGTTTGATAGAAATTATTATTTGACAAATCAAAAATATAATCACCATCAAGTCGACTGCAAAATAATCGTAGCTTGCAGCACGGCTAAATTCAGGTGTGTTTTCAGTGATATTCACAACTTCATTGTGAACTGAAAAAGTCAAGTTTTAAGTCTTTTCATTGACTTCCACTGAATCACCTTTATCTCCCCTCCTCACCATCAGTAAATAGGATTTTCCCCAAACACGCACACACACTTTCTGTTTTTGGTTCAGTTATGTGGCCAGATGTCCAAGTTGACATAGCGCTTAAGGCGTTTGACTGGATGAAACAGTGCATTGGCGATGGGTAAGAGGGATTAAAACTAGGCCCGAGGCGGTTCTGTTATATTGAAAACATCCTGGGCTGCTTTGTATGGGAGATTTGCATACATCGGGGTCTGTGCAGCGATGGCCCATCTGGTGAAGTGCATTGTCCCCGAACAACAAAGTGAGTTTCAATATTTTGCATCTCCATCTATTGGGACAGAGAGAGAGGGAAAGAAAGAAAAAGAGTTAGAGAAAGGAGAGAAATTGTGGCGGTGAAAAAAAAAGACAAAACAAGCATGGTGTAAATTGGCAGAGCTTTGAATTTGTAATGCTCCCAAATGTGCCTCAGTCAACACTCGTGCCATCCAGATATACAATATATTGACTATAAAATTTACAAAAATGCTACTCTCTTTTATTAGCGTTTCTGTTTTTCGTTGTGTTGTGTCACTTGGTGCCCTTCCAATGGCAACTCTGCTTATTTATTGAGGCTTGGGAAACTGGCCTGTTTCCCAAGCCTCAATAAAGCCCTTTGACTGGTTAAAATATTGTTAGACAAGCATCATCTAAAAACATACGAGCAAAAGTGTTAATGACAGTAAAGTCCTTTCAATGGATTCAAAAAACGCCGGGATTCACAATACAAAATCTATTAAAACTGTATTACTCAAGCTGTAGTCTGTATGTTATATATTTAATCTAATCTTTTTTTTTTGTCCTTTTGTCCTTTGGTTTGGTCATCATTTGGAACTACTTTATCCACGATTTTGTCTCATTTAGACACGGTTTAGCCCTAAGTGTGAGTGTTTATTTTACCATTATTATCAGTATTATCATGTCTTACGCGAGCTGTTTTTATTTTATTTTATCTTTATTTTTCCCCTCCATTCCTTATTAAGAAATGAGAGGTTTTGTTTATAAGAGTTCTTTATTAAGAGTGTTTTTTAAATTTCCTATACGTTATCTGTCCTTTTCCTCTGTATCTACCTGCGTTGCAACAATGAAATTTCCCCATGTGTGGACAATAAAGGAATATCTTATCTTATCTCGTCTGTTATACACTGGGTTTATATCTGTGGTACTGTGGTTTTCTTTGGTGGTACTTGGTGAAAAGTTTGAGAACCACTGCTCTAAAATAAAACATTTGCCGTTCTATATTGAATCTCCGCATCTTAAGTCTTTTACTAATTTGTACAAAGCAAAAATCTATAGGCAGAATGTTATAAAGAGTGGCCAAGTATTAAGTTATCTTTCCTCTGGCCAAAACCCTCTTTATTGTATTAATGCAATAACTCTGGATTTCCCTGACGTTTAATGGCACTGTAAAATGAGATAATTACAGTAATATATCTGTATACTCATGCCCCGTCTTGAGGTCAGACACATAAAAATTAATAAGGAACAAGAGGGCAAAAGGAGACTTGGAGAGAAGATTAAATTAGCCCGAGTAACAAAGTATTCTTAATGTGAGTTATTTAGCATCTTACACTGTGAAATATTCTGTTTATTATGTACTGGCCATTGGGTGCACCCCTCCAACGGCCCATAGTAGCTGTGTTTGGCATTATTCAGAGCAAAATAAATACACAAATAATCTTTATTTATTCAATTTAGTTCTTAGTTTGCCAGATTTGCTGCTGACAATATTGAATTTAAGTGTATTTAGTGAATTTAGCTTGAGAAATTTGCTGATTACCGCATTGAGTTAAAGATACATTACACTACATATATATTTTCACATTTACACCAATTTGCAATTTGTATATGTTTAGCCAAGTTGTCCAACAATTGGAATTAAGATCAGTCATAAAATCTTAGACTTAGACAACATTATTGAAGAGAAGTTACTCGGACAAAGTAGCTCTCATAATATCCTAACAAAGAGCGAAACAATCATAAAAAGGTTGAAGTTTTAAACAAATATTGGAGCAGCCAAAATGTATGACTGCGATTGGTGATGGTTGAAGAGGCCGTAGGTAGAGTTTGTCAGCCACGATGCCAGTCTGACAACTACTTATTTAAAGCAAACGCATGAGTGTTAAACACAATACTGCCAAACAAAAAGTACTCACTCGTACTAATTCACTCGTCTTGCCAAGTTTTCTTCATCTGACATCGACCCAATCTCCTGTCCTGACACTTCCACCATTTGTATCTTTTCCCTCCATTTTCTCCTCGCGAGCCTTTTATTTCAACCAAAACACACACATTAGATTGTATAAAAAACATGCTTGGGGGCAATAGATTGTAGGTGATGTGGCGTCGGGCCGGTCTGTGTGTAGGATGGACAGCCTGCTGCAGCCTCCGTCTTCACAAACACACACATTTACAAGTACAAGAGCGCACACAAGAGACAGACACACATACTGACACCAAATATCTGAAAAAACAGCCAAGATGGACGTGAGGAACATGCTGCCTGCACGGGGGAGGATTTTGGAGAGAGGAGCTTGGTCAATCTGTTTGTTTCTCTGCCACATCCAACAAGAGTGATAATTTCATTTTCCTTTCATTATTTTCCCGGTGTCAACTTACTCATTTATTTTTTAGACGTAACCCCGGGTATTTGAGAAAAAGGCAATGTTGACACAAAAAGCACAGGACAATGAGCTCATTTAATTCAACTAAACGATTGGAAAGGATAACGGCACGGTCACTGGGAATATTACAATTAATTACAGTTTTTTTTAATTATCTATCATTAGTACTCTATCGATGCATTTACCTCATTGGTCGGTTCAATTTGCGCCGGGCACTTTTCAGCTGCTGAGGGTCACACGCGGGAAAGCCTAGGAAAAAAAGTATAACAGACACACATTAACCCCCATTTAATCAGGATTACAGTGAACAACCGCATTATTTAACACAGATCAGAGCGAGCGACAGCAGTGAGGAGATGTGGGACGCACACACTCACAACACACACACACACACACACAAATCCTCCGCAATCAAACTAATGGTGTGCATTAGTTAACTGCCAAATGTTGGGCTTTTTATGGCGGGATCACCCTTCGCTTGAAAAGATAAATACGGTGCACAGATCCCAGTAATTACAGCAATCCCTTTAGAGCGCACACAGACACACAGGGAGCGAGGAGAGAGACAAAGTCAACAGATTCTCTCCTGTCGGGTGACTCTGCCGTGCTGTGGGCGCTGCACAATATATCGCATAAAGCATCGTTATCGCAATATTGTCTGACGCAATAATCGTAGGTAAAGGTAGATCGGTCTGCGATAGCCTTTTTCTTTTCACATAATTTAAATCGTCATGTTGAAAACAGGGTCGCAACGATTCATTGATTCATTGTGAAAAGTTGATGCTAAAAAATAATCGTAGTTGTATTTTGATGATTGTAATTGTTATCTGGATTATACAGAGTCTTCAACACACTCTCAGAACAAAGACAATGGCATTATTAAATGAACATGTCAAAAAAAAAAATCTGTTTTGATTGGTAGTTGCAGCCCTAAAACGTACATTAAAATATTGCAATAATATCGATATTGCAGTTTTGAACAGCATTATCTTTCCCAATATGATGCAGCCCTACCGGAATGACTAAAGTGTAATAAAGACATTTATAGATGGGGAACATTTGGGATAGTGCTGCAAGATTAAACGCAATTGAAGAACAAAGTCGCACATTTTAATAGACGCAATGAGAAAATCGCACTCCATAAACAAACAACCATCGCATTCTGCATAAAAACTGCAGTAGTTCTCTACAAACACGCACTGAAATACATGTGATTCTTGTGAGTTGTTCTTATTTGATTTGACTAGTTTCATTGCTTGAGTGAAATAGAGCTATATTCTGTTTGGTTAAACAAGTCAAATGTTTAAATTAAATTTGATAAACAAGTCACAGAGGAGCTTGCAATGTCAATCAAATCGTTGCCTATAAAATGTTTCCTCTCTTTCTCTGCATACTATTGTCTTAAGCCAAGATGCATGTTTGCAGAGCTGGTGCTCTAAATGCTGTTGCGAGGTAGTTTGGAGAGTTTGGTTTTTTTAGTCCAGATTTTTTCTGAAGTACTATCTCACTTGAATTACGTATTTCAAATGAATCCAAGACCAAAGACCTCGGAAAAAAGATAAAAAATGTACGAAGGTGCCTTACAACAAAAGGGTATGTCAGAAATGTCCATCCATCCATTTTCTACCGCTCGTTGCCTGTATTTAATTTAATTTCATTTTAATGGGTATAATTTTCAGCATGCTTGTGTGTAGAGTTAGCCTTCTTTCCACACTTAAGCTTAAGTGTCACTACCGTTTGGACAGCTGTGGATTTAAAGTGTTCCAAAAAGAACATAACATAACATTACACTTTTTCTCCATATAATTTCTCAAATAATAATTGTGATTGGTGTCAGTTTGGCACATTGGAGGAAGGTGCTGGAAAAATACACAACGAGCAACAGTGAAAGTTGTCAAATCATGGTCACGGTCAGCACCCATTTAATAAATGGCCGCACAACTTTGCTTGATCTTGTCTGATCTCAGAAGTTTAGCAGGGTTGGGCCTGGTTTGTGCCTGGATCGGGGGCCAGTGCTACAAGGCAGCAGCTGTGGGTCTAGTGCAAACTGTCGCTGTGTCCTTTGGCAAGACACTTTGCCTACATTACCTTGGCCCTAGTGTAAAGGGGGTGTTTGAGTGACTGATTGGTGGTGGTCAGAGGGGCCAATGGCACAGACTGGCTTTGAACTTTGAGCTTCTGGAAAGTGCAGGATAACGCTTCAATGAATAACCTTTATTATTATTAACACCTCTCAATTTTAAACATATTTCAATTGTTGTAGCATAGTGGCGCAGTGGTTAGAGCACTTGCCTCACAACAAGAAAGTCCTGGGTTTGACTCCCAGGCTGCATGGGGTCTTTCTGTGTGTAGTTTGCATGTTCTCCACGTGTCTGCGTGGGTTTCCTCCTGGTGTTGCCCCACCAATAAAAACATGTAAAATAGGCTCCACCCCTCTGGGGCCAGGACTCCCTGAAAAAGAGATGCTACATCTCAGTGGGGTATCATTTCCTGGAATAAACCACAAGTTATTTTGGAGTTGTAATTTGAAAGGGGTAAGGACAAAAGAATGACAAAATGAGAAATTGTCAGATTGTGGCTGTATTTGCTGAAGTGAGTTATGGATGAAATGTCAACAGACTGAGTCAGAGCAGAGCCTGGAGCGTCTGGAGGAGAAAACACACGGATGACAACACTGTGGGAGCAGGAAAAGCAACCGTTTATTCATGAGTAAAAGTTACCATTTTAGCAACGGATTTCCTTTGTCCTACTAAATTATTATTATTTAACAAGGAAAGTTGCAATCTTCTGAAGGCAAGTGGAAAGATCCCGTGATTGATAACCACTATATAGTAAAAGGTAAGGTAAAATAAGGGATGTAGGGATACAGTGTTGCAGACCGAGACTCAATGCAGATTAAAGTCTTAAAAGCTTTCAAATTTACCCCCCAAAAAACGGCATTTAATACAGAACAACAGAGTATTTGTTATTCATTACTTCCACCTCTGCCAACAGGGCTAATGGCTTGAGTGATTTGGACATTATTTGGACATCAGTGGTGCGTTGTACATGTTGCACGGGGGTGGATGTGGGATTGGCTGAAGTCTGCTGTCTATAATGAATGGTTAATGTTAGAATACGGTCACCATCTGCTCAAGTCTGTGTTCTTTCTCTATCTGGGTGTGTGAAAGTGTGTGTGCAGTGTGGCTCTTGGAGAGAGATTTGGAAATACAGACGAGCAAAAAGGAAAAAAAAAAAGAAGAAGGGAGGGGGCAACAAATGGAAAAGACGAGAGAAGAACAATAGAGACAAAAGAATGATTTGAAAGTTTGAAACGGAGTATGTGATATGAAGTATATAAGACAGGTTAGGGGAGGGGTCGAACTGAAGCACACCGGAGTCATATTTGTAAAGGTATTTAGCGCTTACACATGTGAGCATTGTTAATTAACTATGATTCTGCACCTAAAAAAGATATTTTTAAGTTAGCCTAATGATGAACAAATGGAGATTTTAAAATGCTGAATACTAAATGCAAGTATTGAGTCATTAAAGAGTGATAAATGTATTAACTTACCGGTATATATTGTTTTTGCTAATGTATCTAACAGTTTATTTATGATAAAATAAAGTACTATATACTGCATTCATTGTGTCTATTGTGTAATAATAGCTGTATAATGACTGCATATTGTGCCTTTATCATGGCATTATGGTCTGCACAGCTACTACAATAGTCAGTATCAGTATTTAAAGCTTAAGTGGGATTACAAGAGTAGAGGACACCAGACCAGCTTCATCCTCACCATCGCCCACTCATGCACCATCGCACAATACAACGGCATCCTTTCTCCGAGAACACATTGGTCTCAAAACTTTAAAACTTTTAAAATGACTTCATGCATTGTTCTTCTTCATCAGATAACAGGAGATTTTGGTAAAACATCTCTCAACACCGGCTTGATAAGTAAATACAGCGACATGGGTAATCCCGCTGCACTCACACATACACATAAATACACCAGGTTGTGATTAAATTCTCTGCAGCCTATGATCCAGCTCTAAATCTTTGCAATTTTCATTTTATGCAGCTTTAATATGGATCATAGTCGCTGTGAGAGTGCCCCATCTCTTAATCTGGAGCAATCTGAGCTGTGTGCGGCTGTAGGCCAACATCTGACGCTAAAACACAAAGTCAATTCAACAGACAGTAGTGTGTCAAGGAGCGAGATCAGCTGCAATTATGGGGCTAAAAGACAATACAAATTTGGATTCGGCGGTACATTTTCTAAAATTGGTGGAAAATAACTAAACTCAAGAAACAAAGTGCATTTTCTTCAACAACTTTAAATTTGCGATTTTTTTAATTTTAACAAGTCTGTAAAAACACTACAGTATTTACACTTAAATGACCAAATAAGACCGGCACACACTGTCAATAACAATAATAATGGCTGTAATAAAAAAAAAAAATTGGGATGTACAAACTGTTTACTGTTACTTTTACTTGATCAATAGCCAAAAAAAGAAAAATGTCCATTGATACTAATGGTGACAGTAGAGAGTAGGAGGGGCCCAGGAGCATTCAGGGGGTGGCAGTGTGGGTGGGGTACATCTCTTTATGGGGCACAAATATTAGTATTCATACACAGATGTGCAATGACCTTGTTTTAGCAGTAATGGACGGGACATAAGAGGCTTAAGTAATTAAGGGTACACTGGTAAAATGTCTATTAACATTTTAAACCTGCGCTGTTAGGAAACTGAAACCTTAGTTATTTGCAAATAAAGGCAAAAAATAACAAATGGTCATGAATTGAGATTTTATGCATTTTCCTTATCAAGTTTGTTCTGGGGCTGTCTCTAGAGGTTATTTTAATTGTTGACTAGTCTGTGATAAATATGTTGAATGATTATCTTGAAGGCTTTTAGAATAAATAGTGTACTGTTGATGAAAATCCTTTTTTTTTGGTGTCATTTTTATTTAATAATGCGCCATTGCCACTGTCTTTATTATAAAATGTCTTTTTGTATGTGTTTTTGAGTCAGTATAGTCCATATAATGATTACGATTAACACATTTTATATTTTTTTATTGTCGACTAGTCACAATCAGTTAATCAATAGTTGCAACCCTAATTTGTACTCTGTCGAATGGCTGTGAAATACTTTTTCAAATACGTCATGATGAGCTTTTTAAAATCTTTCCAATGACTAAACAGCTGTGATGCTCATCATTTGAAATATAATTTCTGAGCAAAACATTTTATTTTGTAGCAATGGAATCTTATATAGGTATTTATTTATGATTTATTTTTAACTAAAAAAACAAAGTATAAACCATTTTGCAGTAGGCCTTCTGGTTGCAATACTTTGACGACAATAAATCATTTTCATACTATGATCATTGTTGTGTTTAACTGTTGGCAGAATTAGCTGATTTTGTCCTGGGAGAGAATGAACATGCAGGGAACAGGGTCACCCCACCACGAAGATAATCCTCTGCAGCAGACGGCATCATTATGGACATATTGAGAGCAACATATCACTGACACCAATATGGACCTACAAACAATTAATAATTCTCACACTTCACATTTTTATTTTAACATGTCATGCACCTTGAGTTACCATGAAATGAGTTACTTTGTAGCTTAAGCTTTCATTGACATCCAAACATCTAATAATACTGGTCAAAAAAAGAAATATATATATTTTTTAATCAATATGAATTTCCTATCAAAAATCCTATACTAATCAATGCTAAAGATAGATACTAATGATCACATGAACAAGACAAAGTTTGACCTTTTGTGAATGGTTTGGAAATTATCTTGAGCTTTATCAGAACTAGTATAAGACCAGAGTGTTTCATAAAGAAAATACAATGATTTTGTGTTGAAATTGTCAGTCAGTTGTGTAAAACGTTATCATTGTGGCACCAAAATTAGTATTGAGAAGAATTTTCCACTACAAAAGATAAAATATACAGTCTTATATTTAGGGTTATTTCTTTCTCCACATGCTTTTTTCTGACAATTGGCTGTAAACCTCACAAATACCAATGACAATTAGAAATGACTGCATCTCAATCTTGATTAAAATGTGATTAATTAAATTAGTAAAAGATTCAATGGTCAACTAATACCAACTAATACTGCATGTCATTTGTCACTAAACAGCAGTAGTACGAGTCATTGTTCACCTTTTGAAACCATGTGTGTGTCATAAAGTCCAGGTTCACCTCAACAGACACGATTTAATCACACCATAACCTCCTTTTCTCCTCCAATCCTCTTAAGCAGACTGTATTACATATCTCCAAACAAAGAAAACTCAATCAGAACAAGCCCAGGACTGCCCCCACAGCTTGTCTGATCCCATTGGCATGATTAAAATGAAAGTGGATCCGGGACATTATCAGAAATCCCATGTTCACCTCTCTGATGATGCGTGTGTGTGTGTGTGTGTGTGTGTGTGCGTGTGTGTGTGTGTGTGTGCGTGCGTGCGTGTGCGTGTGTGTGTGTGTGTGTGTGTGTGTGTGTGTGCGTGCGTGTGTGTGTGTGTGCGTGTGCAGGTCCAGATCAAACCACAATGACTTTATCTTTGGCTCCGTAAACAGAATGAAGCTTATGATTGATAGGATTCATATTGAGACGTTTAGCATAATCATTCCCAAAACATATTAAATTGATTTGTTTATGGGGTTTGCCGTGTGCACAAAACATGTTTTTGTGTTTTGTACCTGCACACAGGAATTGACCGAACTGGTTTGGTCCATGTAATCATTTTTAGACACTGTTATATATCTACTACTGCAACAACTACTACAACTACAACTACAACTACTACTGTACCTAGTTGTACTGTATATACACAGCATGATGTATGACTATGCCTTCAAGCTAATACTAATTACATTTAGGATTTGTTACGGAAAACATGAACAAATAAAATAACATCTGTTTTATGAAAGAAAAAGCTGTAAAAGTACTGATGGACTAGGAACATTTTACATAAACAGGGGGTAACGGGGAGATATTGAAACATCTCTTATTTTGGAGATATGCAAAATTACAATATCATAAAAACTGCAAATAATACAAAATGAAACAATATTGCATTGTTTTCTTTCATATAAGTGGATAAAGTGACACTGTTGCACTTTTGTGGGTAATTTTACAGTCCATTCACTTTTACATACACCGGCAGGTTTTAGCACATTTTCTATGAATAATGTATGACTATCCTCATCATTGTGACAATCATAAAAATTATCACCCTGTTCATTTTGGTCTGTATCGCCTATCGCCCACCCTTAGCTGATGATCTTGATTACTAACCAGAACTGTCATCACATTAGTCTTCATATTTAGGCTATAAGACTCCCAGGCCTTTACAGTAACACAGGAGCACACCTCATATTATCGTTGCTCCACTTCACTTCCTGGGATAATCCTTGACACCACAGAGAGGACGGCAGGCAACTTGGACGGACCAGCGCACACCCCATTAACACGCACACACACACACACACACACACACACACACATGATCACAATTGCACAAGTGGCAGGAGTACACACAGCCAACCATTCATAAATAATGGTGATGTGACCCTGCCTTCACCCGTGCGCTTCTCTCTCATCCCAAACCTCCTCCTGAACTCTTACAGAAACATATTGCAGTCCCGCTGATTGTCAAACAGGTCCCAAAGACACGTCACCCTCTATCAGAACTGGGTCTTTTTAAAGTTTTTACTATAGTTGCTGCAGCCCGTAGTACTGCTACCTCCACCTCCAATTGGCTCATGCTATAGCTGTCAATTAAAAGGATTGTATTAGAAGCCATTATACATCATGCTGGATGGAAGGTAATGGGCTGGAGCGTCCATTTGTCATCACTTAAACCTGCCCTTTGTTCTTTTGTACAGTTAAATTGCAACAAAATGTATCAGCGCTGAACATTTTGAGTGAGGGACTTATAAAGCCAATCATGGTGAAATTGTAGCCTCATCAAAAACGATTAATATACAACTATTGCAAATGCTACTGGATAATATACATATACATATTTGACAGACTTTAGACCATTGGGAACTATGCCAGACTGTACATTTAGACGTTTTGTGCCACTGTACATTTGCTCTCTGTGTAACATTCTTTGTTTGTTAATATAATATCAACATGGAAAAATGTAAATATAAAAAAACACATCTCATATTGGTTGAACACAATTTTATTTTATTTTGTCTTATCATAAACAAAGTGCCTTACAATATTAGATTCCTGAACAAAAACAAGACATGTAAGTACGAACTCTGCTCCAAATGACATGCATTTACTGATTGGCTGTGGACCTCCTGATTAAACAGCCCCAAGCATATTGACAATAAGAAATGACTCGCAAGTAAAATTAGATTAACTGCACAGATCTACTTTATACACCTCCAGGAACATTAGCTTGCTTTTGCGACGTCTTCCCGGTGGGCAATATATTGTCAAAGATACTCTCAGAATTATTGTTTTGGAGATTTAAAACATGTGAAAATGTGTTAATTTTACACTTTTTGTCAGTAACACATCCTTGCATTTTAGGGCAAAATGCACGTAGGAAATAAAGTTCTGGTCCTTTTTGTGCCAAAACCTTCTTCTCCTACAAGCAGGAAACTGTTGCTATATTCCCATTATGTCTCCACAGATGGCGTAAAATAATTTGACTTGAATTCAGTTTTGTAAATTGTATTCCCACTGTAAATCCCAGTACTATTTGAGTCCCAAAGTCATATTGTCCATTAGCCCAGTGTAATTAAAGCTCAAAATGACAAGCACATTCAGAAACACTAATGACCTGGTGACGATCAGGAGAGTGATGGGCACCTGTCTGTCTCTGTCCACATCGACCTTGAGACCAGGTTATGTCTGTGGCACCAGCAAGGTTAGCCGCTCACTGATAATGCATGATTTATACACAGTAGCTCAGGCAGCTAATTGCCTTCCTAATTGGACTCTATTTTGTTAACAAAGCTTTATTTTTTACCATGGATGTTTTTGTCTTTTGGTTCAAACAAAGTACACGGTGCCAAATAACAAAGGTGTTTTTCTGTTGTTTGGCCAAAACAATTGAGAACAATAACTGGCTCAGGGATCATATCCGGTGATATTATCCTCTTATTTGCCAAAAGAAAATAACAAAATCATAATGCAGGGGATTACCAGGAGTACCTGTCTGCGACTATGTCCATGGTGTATGTGGGACTTAACCTACATCTACTGTATGTTAACATCAACTAGGTGTTTTTTTAGTTTTTTTTAAGTCGTCTTGTTTGTAATGTGTTATTTTTCTGAGAATGAATAGATGTCTGTGTTAGGGTTTTCAAATGCACGGATAACCAGATACTATTTGATACTCAAAATAGTGTAAAAACTAGATACGTCTTCAAGTATCAGGGCTGAAAAAATAATCACTTAAACAAGACAACATTTCATGATGAATCTAATTAAACAAATGCAAGTATATTTTAATTGTTATTTATTAAGATTTTTTTTTTTTTTTATTGAATGTCTCCAATCACCTGCTTTTCATGAACTGCGCGGTAGAGAACGGGAAAACTCATGGTGGGTTCTCTTATCTTATTTATTTTTTGTGCTGAAAAGTGTGAATTTGATATAACTGTACTATTGAATTTTGAGTCCAACCCTTGAGAAACCATAAACTCTTATTATCATGAGGCATTTTCCACGGACTACACTAGAAACCACATTTTTATTCCTCAAGTAGCATTAATATTGCCATATTAACACCTACAGTGACTTTTGTTCAATGGAAAACTCTCAAAACCACAACATCCTGTCAGAAATATCTTGAATCAGTAAATTTATACTTTCATGCCATTGTGTCCTGAAGAAACCTCCACAAAAAACGCAAATCCATTTCCATATTAGTCTGCAAATGTAGGAGGAATTATCCCTCTACAAAACAGAACCAAAGCCCTCCGATTCCTGCTAATCCTTCAAACCCGATATTACCTGATAGGAGGTTGTACCCAGTGAATACTATCAACGGGACAAGCCCAAAATAATGTAAGCAGGTCCCAGTGCAGAGATTAGACTGAGCCTGCCTCTCAACCAATTTATCTGTTCTCTCAAAAGGAGACGCTTTGTATTTGACCATGTACTGTTGAAAATATAACTCTTTTCGAATGGTCCAATAAATGAACTTTGGTATCTATTTGTTTTTCTGTAGTAATATGACCACATAGTAAAATAAAGAAACTATTATTCGTCTGTGTTCAATTTGTTTTATTATTTTGTACTATTACTACATAAACCTTCCTATTTTTGCTACTATTATCTATAATGGAAGCCTTTTTTTTCTAGGTTAAGAAAATGGCCATCTGTTTTTACTTAATTATCAAAATACAAAGAAATAATATTACATATTCCACTTTCTGCAATTTTTATGACTTACAAAATCTCACATCATCTGAAGTTGTTGATAATCGGTCTTGGAGAGCGTAAAATCATAAAGTCGCAGCTTACTGGACACTTGAATCCCTTAAGTCCCTCTCTTTATGCTCTGTCCACATGAACAGTGTGGCTAAGCAGATTAGCACGATGGGAGAAGAGGCTCTGAGAGACTTTGTGCCCTCGTTCATTAAAGGGTCAGGGAAAGTTTGAGCCTTTAAACGGTTCAGCCCTAAAAAGCTGTTTATGAGCGAGAACAAAGAAAGCTGTGAATCAAGACGTGAGTAAAACAATGGCAAACATTACATAATGCAAAAACGCGACGAGAAAATGCTAATAAAGAGTTGACAATTGTGATCGCTGTGTGAAATGTCTCAAACATCCCTTGTACGCACATGATTCATTACTGTGTGCAAACTATTCATTATTTACAGCAATAGCAAGATTTAGCACTCTAACATATTTTACTCTCTGTCTTCAAGCCAAAATAAAACATCCCCCCCATGACAAGGGACGCGCACCACAGTTTAGAAAACACTGCTTTGACATAATAGTAAATAGCTCGACAATTGTTGTGGTGTAGCTGTGAAATACATTAAAACAATATACATGATAATGATAACTAAAACATCTCTCTTATAAACTTGTGTGTGGGCGGGTTTTTGTCACATTGTGGGGACTGAAATCTGTTCACAATCTGCTTTGTGGGGACCAAAAAACTGCTCCCCATGAGGTAAATCCTTCAATATTCACCCGCCCCGCCCCCTTTTCTTCTGACTGCTATTGACCCGCATTACCGTGTCTGTGTTGTCATTTTCGCTGTAGCAGGAATTCCATTCATTTCACTGGAGAACTAGAGAAAAGATTGATTTGTGTAAAATATTCAACGTCCATGCAAGGCTTAGTAGTCTGTTTATGAAGTATTTAATGTAGAGATTGGCAAAACTACTACACAAAATCACGCAACCGGAAAGAGAGCCACAGATAACTTCTTGAATAAGGTGAATGAAGTTAAGATATTATGTACATAGTTAATTGAGGTTGCGGTTTAGTAGGATAAGGTTAGACAAGAGTTAAGGTTTGGATCTAACTCCAGGAAATGTATGTAAAACAATATAATATCCATACAAAGCTTTGAAACTTAACGTGTGTGTGTGTGAGTGTGTGTGTGCGTGCGTGTGCGTGTGCGTGCGTGTGCGTGTGTGTGTGTGTGTGTGTGCGTGTGTGTGTGTGTGTGCGTGTGTGTGTGTGTGTGTGTGTGTGTGTGCGTGCGTGTGTGTGTGTGTGTGCGTGCGTGCGTGTGTGTGTGTGTGTGTGCGTGCGTGTGCGTGTGCGTGTGTGTGTGCGTGTGTGTGTGTGTGCGTGTGTGTGCGTGCGTGTGTGTGTGTGCGTGTGTGTGTGTGTGTGCGTGTGTGTGTGTGTGTGTGTGTGTGTGTGTGTGTGTGTGTGTGTGCGTGCGTGCGTGTGTGTGTGTGTGTGTGTGCGTGTGTGTGTGTGTGTGTGCGTGTGTGTGTGTGTGTGTGTGTGCGTGTGTGTGTGTGTGCGTGTGTGTGTGTGTGTGTGTGTGTGTGTGTGTGTGTGTGCGTGCGTGCGTGTGTGTGTGTGTGTGTGTGTGTGCGTGTGTGTGTGTGTGTGTGCGTGTGTGTGTGTGTGTGTGTGTGTGCGTGTGTGTGTGTGTGCGTGTGTGTGTGTGTGTGTGTGTGCGTGTGTGTGTGTGTGCGTGTGTGCGTGTGTGCGTGTGTGTGTGTGTGCGTGTGTGTGTGCGTGTGTGTGTGTGTGTGTGCGTGTGTGTGTGTGCGAGCGTTGAAATGACATGAAGAGTTATTTGGGTTGTAATGAAGCTGCTTAATGAAATCAGTGCCCTTGAAAGTTCTTCATCAATTTCAGCCCCCTTTTGCCCACTTCCACACATACACTCTGCACCATCGCCGGTCCTGTCAGCTAATCCACGCGCGCGATACAATATTAATTAAACACAGCGTTTCCTGAAGTCCTTAAGTGAGTCGCTATCGTTGATAATGAGCAGGTTTAAAGGAGTCACATCCCTCTAAAATTACTTTTTAAACTGGCCTTATTAAGCAGAAAATGAGGCCCAAATCAGGCTACAAGCTCGTCATTAGGAGCCACTGATCCTTGGCCGCGCGCATGTTTCAATGGTTTTAATTAGCCGTGCACAAGATAGTCCGCGACAGGAAGTGCCATTAATCTTGTCTTTCTTTCAGAGAAGAAGGGGGACAGCGTGTTGCGACAGACAGGGCCCAGTGGATCTGAATGCCACAAGAATTAGTGAAACAAATGAGGGGAAAAAGTAGTTAATAATTTCACTTTGGACTTGAATAGACGTACACAGCAAAAGTTTTGAAGAAGACTGAAAAACGTAACTCTGCTTTCATGAATTGATTGAAACACAATAACGTTTGAACAATTCTATTTGAGATTTCTTTGCCCATTAACAACCCAGTTTGGTATGGATACAACTGATACAAGAGTGTTAAAGATAAGGTTGTATTAAGATGAGAATTAATGATTTAAAATGCTCGGTTGAACTTTTGAAGATTTGTTCTGAGCACTTTGACCATTAATATTCTTTCATAGCCTTAAATATCTAGTCTATTCAGAGTAAGGATGGGCAATATTGACAAAAATGAATATGTCGATATTTTTTGGGCGTATTCCTGAAACGATATTTAGACGATATTATGTCAATCCAACAGAAATAGGTTAAAACATGTATTAAATGTATTAAAGGTTTCGCTATCAGACAAAAGTGAAAGGACTCTAAAAGTGCAGGAATATCACTAAATACCCTTGATTTGGTTTTTCATTTTTAATCTGCTCTTTTTTTTTAACAGATATTCACATTTTGCATATCATTAAAACAACATTCACGACCGGTCCGTAAAACAACATTATTTTACATGACAAACCCTGGAATTAACAACATCCACTCCATCACTGGACACACACACTTGATGAAATATGCCAGCACTGTGTGTTTATGAGTTGCACTTGCATCAGAGGAGGCTGGTCCCGGCCCCTCCTGTCACACCCTCTCCGCATGGATGATTATGGATGGCCAATTACATCGCTTTTGTCATTAATTAATGAGGATAACGAGCTCCCCCTGCTCCCCACAAACTGCGGTCTTCCTCAGCTGGTACCGAACAGAAGAGGGGCGAGCCAGGGCTGTGCGACTGTCACCGAGAGAGAGTGAAGGGAGAGGGGAATGGGTGAGGATTAATGACCTAAAATGAGCCTAACTCCTGAGTAACTACGTACTAACCAGATTTAAATTACAGCTAAACCAGGATTTAACATAGCTTTGTTTATGTTTTGTTTTATTTATTCACTTTGGATATCCCCTTGAGATGTATGATTTATTTTTGTAGTTAGCCCTGGACTTCATTGCACTCAATGGGGTTTGTCCAAGACTAAAACATATTGGACAAGTGGAAATCCAGAAATAAACCTGAACTAAACTGGGTCTAAGTGAATTAAATCAGCTTTAATTCAACCAGGGCTGAATAAGGTACACACTGCCAGCAACATCATAAACAGAATGAAGTCAGAAAGAACTCAATTGAGCCAGAATTGATCCAGGACTAGATCTGAAACATCAGGATGAGAGAAAGAAAAACAATAATATAAGACTCAAGACAAAACCAGGACCAAGCCAAAACTAAGTACTGCCCAGACAAACCCAGCAGAGACAGTCAGAGCTATCCAAAGCCCTAACACAGATCTGATTGTTGACCCGAGGCCTTTATGGTAGTTCACATTTGCCCAGTGCAGTGAGGTGTGTTTGCTCACCACCAGTCCACTATCTGTGGGGCCATTATAGAGATTAGGCCGAGCTACAGTAACGGATGCCCCGGTTTGTCAGCTCCGATCCTCTGTCAAGACAACAAGCTAAAAGCAAAGAGTGAGAGTGATGAGGGTAAACCGGGGGGAGGGATGCTGGGTGTTGAGGTGGTGGATGGTTAAACTGTGTGAAATGAGAAAATAATGTCAGCGGCAGAACGAGGCACACGAGGACTGGGATACTGGAGAAGAAAGACTCAAAACTCAACTAACACAAATTGACCATTCTCATCACGCAGTGGTTTACTTTGCATTGTTTAAGCCACGAGAGTAAGTCAAATTTAGTGCAATGCAATATTTATTTCCTGCTTACATTTTATAGTCATTTAAAAACAACACTTTAATGTGCCGCTCTAAATTCTGGATGTAGCACGGTGATGACAATATTCAGGTATACAGCAATTAAACCCTTCAATATTTGCCTCATGTAATACATTTTTGAGTTATTTTTTTTAAATTCCTGTAGCACGTTTTTCTAATCAAGTATTTGCACAACTGAGCCCTAAAACAAGCAACTTTGACACACAGCAAAAACACACAGAGACACCCCCATCTCCCACTCTGTTGTCTGATTAACAAAAAAAGGCCTATGCCCAGCTCTGTGCACTCGCAGCAACGTCGCCCCAAATCACAAAGCTCCTCTGAAACAACTGACTCACCCAGTCATTGTTTCGACAAGGTGGAGCTGGAAGGAACACCCTTACATTGGCGCTGCGGGCACATGCCGAGATAATCTGTGCCTTAATGCTGTCTTATACCAGCCTCTTATGCATGAACTCCAGTAGACCTCCCAGCTCTCACATCATCACGTATTTCAAAAGTACTACTACAAAGATTTTAAACGTTTTTAAGCCTTTGGTCTAAAAACTGAAGCTTGCATTATTTGCTTCAATGCACTGGAAGTGTAGAAAGAGCAGGGACTTGGTTGTAACATGGAGTGCTACAATGTGTAAACTTGCACATAGACATAACTTAATTAGAGAAAACAGCACTGTCAGAAGCATTAGGCCGAGGTACGCACTTAAGGGCATATGGTTTAAGTATTATACTGTCGGATTGAAGCAAAGCGCACACACATACCTCAAAGCTGGGAGCCATGCTAATGAAATCACTCCCTTTCTATCCCACGGAGAGCAAACACAAATGTTTACAGACATGGCACAGTCGGCGCGGACTCCTGCACCACGCTGCGCTGTTACTGCCCCAGCACAAACCGCATGGACTCAACTGCTGTGAAGGTCCACATTCACAAACCTGCACAGAAAATACACAGATTAATCATTTTACTGGGTGATATTGGTGCACCAATTTCATCATTTGTCTCACACAAAATGATTAACCGCTTCTCTATTAATTTAAAGCTTACAATAATACTAATCAATTGTGACCTTAAATAATTTACATTTCTGTAATTTGGAAAATGCACTTGACTTGGTGTTAATTCATATTCATATCAAAAGCCAGGTTTTATTATATTGTATAAAAATCCTTATGAATCCACAAATAATAATTCATACAGTTGTGTTCATTGAATTGTGTCAGTGTAATAATCATGAATACAATTTATGCACATTTAAAAATATTTTGCTCTCATTTAATCTATTTTAGTCCACACAAATACAAATTTTGTAAAAGCTACATTTGAGGAGTGCAACTAAACAATGACTTAAATAAGTGAACGCTATTTCTTTTAGAATCTCAGTTCTAGAGGAAAATGTTTTTGCTGGTAAGTAACTGGTGACCAGCATATTACAAGTCCATCTTATTGGACCACACACATGACCTCAGCGTCATGTACAGTCATAATTCACTGTAATGGTTATCAGTGTTAATAAAGCAGCACAATACCACATCTATATTGCATCAGTGTGACATAAAGCGGCCCATGGTGAAGTGCCCATTTGCTCAGGCATGCAAAAAGGCAACCGTCTCATTTGTAGCAATTAGTTTGCTCCTGTTCTGATGGAGCTCAGGCCTAGAGCATCACATCAACTACAGCTTTTGTCATTTTTCATCCTCTCTGGTCCAACTGTCTCAAGGGTCCAGACAAGACACATGTCATCAAAGTGCCCATTTAAGATGCTCACTGTTGTGTCAGGGGGCTAAAGAGGGACTGGAGAACTTGCTTACTGACAAATGCAATCATCATAAGCTCATGGCTGTACATCCGCAGCAATAAATACATTTACTGGTGTTGCAGGGGTACTGATTTATTACCTAATTCTATATTTCTATATCAATTATATTTAGAGCTCATATATATTGAAATTACATTTGAGGAAGTGTTGATATTAATTTAGCTTTTGCAAGGTATACAAATCTAGAACACTGCAACACTATTGAAGACCAATGCTTAGGCAAGTAACTAAATTCAGTCTATTCTCTAAAACCGGGTGATAGACCTGCAGTGATGAAGACTTGCTCACTGCATTTAGTGGAGCGTGCAGACAAGGGCAAAAATCGTGTTAATAGCTGACCAGTAAAGAGCACCAAAGAAGTCTGCCTGCGATCACCCAAATACCCAGAGACAGGTCCTGTGCGCCCCGGGGCGTCTCGTGTGTCTTTCCTCTAAGCGCCACGACCCAGCG
Source organism: Eucyclogobius newberryi (assembly GCF_026437365.1). NCBI lineage: Eukaryota > Metazoa > Chordata > Actinopteri > Gobiiformes > Gobiidae > Eucyclogobius > Eucyclogobius newberryi. The sequence goes on from NW_027315801.1 coordinate 27,428,847, forward strand.
CGTGCCAAACAGGTCCCTGCAATCTACAAACATCTTCACAGGCTCCTTGTCTTCTCACGCGCATAAACTGGGCCCAATGTGTAACTTATTATTAAAATAATCTGAACTGAATTGTTCGACAATAAGAAGAACCAGTTTTACAATTTGAGTCAAGTTTTAAAACTTTGAAGCTTGACGCATTCACACATAATGGCACAGTTTCTGTCTGAAACACGATGTGGTGAGGCTGTGATGGATGGAAAATTCGAAAATGAGGCAAATCGTTTTCAGGCATAGATAGATTTTAATTATAAAGACATATAAACAATATATGAAATCCAAGTTGCGACACAACCAGTGGGCTGCATTTGAATAATTATAGTCGGTTTTTCACAGTTGTACAATACAATCATGTGAGATGAGTGCATGAATTACAAATAAAAATCCAAAAATGTCAGTACGTCTTCAAAATATAGATCGAGGCCAGTTCGGAGATTCCATTTAACCCAATTCAATTAAGTGGCTCCAGATTGGATGAATGTTGCATAGTTACAACAAAACAAGACAAAACCTGTTCAAGTTGACTAAAAATGACAAACCTCTCAAAACATGATCCGCAAATTCTTGAAAGTGACAGAGCAACGTAATTGTGGCCTATAAACAGTTAATAACAGTATTATTCAAGTTATACATTATGTTCAACTTAACTTCTTACTATTTAAATAACTAGAGTGGGAGAGAGAGACTGAATGGGTGTAGCAGAGGTCAAAGTTCAAATCAGTTTAAATGAAATAAATCAAGGCTTGTCGTTACAGTGTTTGAAGAGACTTGAAGGTGTCCCGGAATAAGTCGAGCACTTTTCGGCGCAGGTGGCGAGCGCCGAGCTGGAGAACGGATAGACGGCCGCTTGTCCAAAAGGGGCCAGCGCGGTGGGGATGGGAGACGTGATGGTCTGGCCCTGGTTCAGGTACGCCACGAGCCGTCTCATCTCCTCCAGAGCCTGCGCTTGCATGAGAATATAGTTCTTAGCCAAAAGAAGAGTGGCTATTTTGGAGAGTTTTCTCACAGACGGACTGTGCGCGTACGGGATAACCGCACGCAGGCCGTCCAGTGCGTCGTTCAGGTCGTGCATCCTTCTCCTCTCCCTGGCGTTGATGCTGAGTCGCAAGGACCTCTGCTCTTTAGACTTTTTGGCCAGTGGGCCCCCGGGCTTGTCGTCCCCAAAAGACGGGCCCCTCTTCCTAGACTCCAGAGAGTCAAACGCATCATCGTCGTCACTCGTGTGCTCCCCGCCGCTCTCGTTGGACTTCGCGGTCTGTCCGGAGATGAAGTCTGTGGCAGGGGTCAGCGGAAAGCGCGCCGGACCCCCAGTGTTGTGAGCGGGACCGAAGCCGAAAGCGGACTGGCCATAGCGCTGCGTCAGGTCCAGCAGCGCGTCGTTGCTTATGGACTTCAGCAGGTTCTCCTCGTTGACATTCATCTTCCTGTGGAGAAAAGTGCGCTCCTCTTGTCGTCTGACCGGCTCTTGTTTTACACTTCCCTCACAGTTGCTCTGTTTCTATGACTTTCCTGTCACTAACAGAGACTCTTGAAGCAGGAGCGAGTTTGTGTGAAGCCTTCACGCACAGCGCTCCCCCCTCGACGCGCGCATAGCCTACGTTAAACAACACTTGTCTGATTGTGTCCGTGCGCTATAGGCTTCAGCTTCACTCTTTCCTCCCTGTGCCCTCCCTCGCCTTGGGCAG